>NC_143443.1:31371370-31986370 GCF_987193195.1 Phasianus colchicus
GGTCTTTTTTTCACCTACAGCTTGATGACTTGCTATGAGTAAGAACATTACATCTTCCTCTAAGTGTATTTGGTCACTGTTGACTTTTCCAGTATTGGTGCCAGCACTTCTCATCTCATTGGAAAAATTAAACACACACAGAGAAGACCCAGGCGGTGCTAGAAAGGAGGCTTCATGGCTGTCAGAATCCTAAAACTATTGTGTGTTCCTCCAAAATGTGTGCTTGGGAGTGCTAAAACACTGACTTCACCCACAAGTAGTTCAGCTTTTTACTAAGTTCTACTTCCCTGCCCTCAGGGGTTTTCTATCTTAAATTACAAAAACAACAGAAGTAAAAAGAACAGAGCAGAAGTTAAAATTAAAAATAGAAAAAAAGGAAACTTTCATTGTTCCATTTTTGTCAGTAGTTGTAAACAACTTTTATTATGACAGTAAATTAACCAGTGCACCTACTGAAGAACTTCTCTTATAGGAGAAGGTCCAACTTCGACTTTCCTCATCATCTTCAGTGGGAGAGGGCTCAGCCCCACAGCTCTCTTATGATACAAATGGAACTGCTGCCCAGAAAGGCAGCAGCCCCAGCTTTTGGCTCAGAAAGACTGACTGTAGAACTGGATATGAACATGGGCATAAAAGTCACACTTCTAAAATGCTGAGGAGTGCCATACAGCCCCAGCACACTGCTAGACTAAAAGAGTTTTGCTCTTATCAAAATTAAGAATGCAAATAAATAACAGCTGTTTTCAAACTAATATTAAGAACAGCACCTTGCTAGATGAAGAGTCTGATAATACCTGATAAAGAGCATTTATGAGGGTAAGTATAAAAATAAGTGATGCGATTCTGTTAGCAACTAGGAACAAGTTTTCTGTTTAGAATGCATAGAAGATATAAGTCGGAAAAGAAATGATTCAAAGGTTACAAAGGCAGAGTGTGGCGACAGAAAGCTCAGCACATCCAAACCTCAGCTCTGGGAAGAGCCCAGCATTCAGACAGCAAAACTACTACCGTGGATAGCTGAGCATAAGTGCCACAGTGGTCCAGGCAGGGGCTTGGGCTGTTCTTTGCTCTCTGACTCAGAACTTTAAGATTTGAGAGTATTTTTCCATTTCAAAAAACACAAAATGACAACAGAGAGGCCCAACTTTCAAGTCAACTTATAAACACCAGCATTTGGTTTTGAAGCTCGTGGTCCTGAAAACCTTATATTTTATTTTCAAACAGCATGCCCCCTGCCAAGTAGTTACATTTTTTCCCCTCTTTAAACAAGCAGCTAGGGTAATGGCATGATGAACAAATTTCACTTCTTTCTGCTCCGTTTTTTCCATCTTTAATACAGCCTCCAGCAGGCCAGATGGCACCAATGCAATTGCTAGTAAGTCAATACATCTGGCTGCATTCCTGAAATGACAAATCTGATGGATAGAGCCCCAGCTCCTATACAAAGCCCCTTTTCAGAACGCTCTCCCTGGTACTTGTCTGCTCTAAACAAAACCTAATGTGTGAAAACAAAATAAAAATCGAGCTCTTTCACCACCCCACGCTAACGTTTGGTTTGCAGGGTTTTCCTCTGCCCTGCTCTGAGCTCTCTGCCCTCAGCACCAGATGGGCTCCGCTGCCATCCTGCACTCTGCCTTGCCAGAGCCACCAAGAGTTCAACGCAGGTTTACAATAGATGCTCAGTGCTTTTCTCTTTAAGAGCAGCAAAATGGTTTAGAAAGCCATCCTCAAAGAGTGGCAAAGCAGAAACGAAGCAATTGCTTCTTCTGACCTCTGTAATCTCTCACTGGGCAAATTACGTGTTGGAATTACATGTGACCTCTTCCCACTGTCAGAACAGCAATTAGTCAGCACAGCACTGCACTAATATTGATGCGATGTAGGTAAAGCACCCAATTAAGGTGCCCCAGACTCTACAGCCTTGCATGGGATTGCTGAATTATTTACAAACCCACCAATAATAATTTGCAGAGGGCAACTGGTTTGACCAGCAAAAGGACGGTGGCAGAGCTACAGGCTGCTGAGTACCGAGTGCTTGCCAGCTTTAAAACAACAGTTAGTATCAACAGTATTGTGTTTAATATGAATTTTGTGTTTAATATGAATTTGTGAAAGCAACCAGCACCAGATAAAATGTGAAATTACAAAGTACGGTGTCACTCCTGCTTCACTCCACAAATACTTTGCAAAATGAAGCACCACGTGAGGTGCAGCTCTTGTAGCTCATGCTGGGCCATGTTAACTCACCGCTGATGCACAACAGAAAGTATTTCTATGGTCATATAACCACTGCCACAATAAATATCAAATAACTGACAGTTTCAAGTCACTAAATCCAAGGTACTTAAGTGGCTGCAACTCTGCTCTCCAGGAGAGGCCGTGAAGATTTCACCCTTTAAAAGGAGTGCTCTGCCTGCTGTGTAAGCTGCTGCAGTCACAAAGACAGTTCAAGGTGTGATGGTGTTTCAACAATCAAAAAGCAAAATAAAGAAACTAAATTCTGTAAATACAAATCAATGAGAGATGCATGATATCCAGGAAGTTAATCTGAAATGGTCCTACCCCAATTACAAATCATGCTTTTGATTCTTAGCAACCCCACCGTGAGCATTTCTGTCTGCAACCTGTGCTGAGCACGGTATCTACCCAGAAAGTTATGAGTGCAGCAGACAAATTTCTGATTTACTTGGTACAGACTTCGGGCATGAAAACAAAGATGACGGCAGCAAAACTTCTCCAACCTTCCTACTCTGCACCCTAGCTGTGACTCCTTCAGAACTGGATTTTCTTCTTAAAGGGGCAAAGCAACCTAGGCTGAGCATTTCCAACACACCTGCTGCAACTCTTCTCTCCTGTCTGGAGGAAAAGCATTGGGTATCCAGGGGCAGATCCTCTTTAAGTACCCCTTCTCTGTTCTGGTAAGCAGCATGCAGGACTTCAGCTGCTTCAGCTCTGTCCTACTTGGGGAATTCAGCTACTTGCACTAGAATTTTTTGCACAGTCCAGTATTATCAACATTAAAACTCTGCTCCAGTTGATTTCATTGCATCAAACTTTTCTACAAATAATAAAAATGAAAGTGATTGCAGTCAGGATCACGAATGGAAATAGCATCCACCCCTACAATCCTCTGACCACGAGTTGGCAAAAAGTATCACAGCATACCAGGTCCATTTCTTGTATGAGACTGGGGAGGATGGGAGCAGATTTGTTTGCTTTTTAATTTCCCACCAGATAATGCAAGTAGGTCTAAAGGATTCACATTTTTCACATTTCTCAGCAAGCAGTGAGAATAAGATCCTTGGCCTTATCAGTAATTTATGTGTAAACAACAAGCATTACTCTAAAAATGGCAGTGCAGAGAATACTTCAAATACTTCAAATATCTGCAGCTAGTAATAAAAAGAACCAAACATCTTTATTATACAAGCTGAAATATAAATACCTATATACAAATATACACATGTAAACATGAGTCAGTGGGTTCCTGTCCGCTTTTTTTCAGATATTGAGAGGATATCATTAAAAGAGGAACCACTGCAGACACATTTCCTGCAGTGAAAATTTCCAGAGCCTCGTATGCTCACCTTTTTGGGTTCCACTCCCTGATCCTGACCTGACAAGGCTCCCATTTGGGCATCACTGCCATACGCTTGCAGCAGGTTTCTAGTTTTCATCTCTTCAGTAGAACTTATTAAAAGGGGAATTTCTGCTGCTTTTGCAGTATCCAACAGTGCAATCGATAAGAGTCACACCTGCACAACCTTCCCTTCTTCTGGGGAAGTACACTGCCTCTGTGATACAGTACTGTGCTACTGTTATTCCAAATGCAAAGTAAAAATGCATGATTATTCTCGGAATGCTTTGCAGTGATTAAGGAGAGCATTTAGAAAAGGGAATAATCAGGGAGTACTATTGGAGAAAATCAAAGATGAGGTGCTCTAGGAATGGAAGAATGAAACTACATTAAAAAAAGCCTTATTTCTCATGACTTTGCACAACACATCTCACTGTTTGTTGACCTCATTTATTATTTCATCTTTATGGTCTATTATGATAATTCCTTGACTTTTAGATTCCTTAACTCTCCCCAGACTGCTACTCAGAAGACATTAAATGTGAATATATTTTCCTTCATTCATATCAAATTATATTTTTCATTGCTTAATTCTTCTACAATTTTCACCTGCTACTGTATTTGTTCTATACACTAAACTGTGTAGCATTAGCACACTCAAGAACAGCACTGATTATCTGTATAATCAAAAAGAGAACATTTCTGAAATATTTCAGTTAAGGAGAGTCCAAATACTCAATTAAATGGTGGATGTGTTGTATAACCAGGCAGCAATTTCTCAGCACCACTTTCACACTGCACTGCCTCATCATACATTCTACTTTGATCTGCTGAATTCAAAACTTCCCTGGCCTCATCACCCACTTAACAAACCCAGTGAAAACACAATGAGAAATTGCTTTGTTTTTGAATATTTATCTGTTGAGTCATGTACTGAAGCTTAGAGAATAATGATGAAGGACTCTCAATCAACAGATTGAGTCACCTTTCATGATTTGGCACAGATCAGGCAGAAAAGGACAGCACATTAGCTCTGTAGGTTTTTTTTTTTTAACCTCTTTCACAACAAAAGCCATCACACCTTGAAAGTCTAAATAGCAAGATGAGCATGACAATCTATGTTTTACAGGCACTTAAATCCCTTTAAAGCTTTCCTTAAATCTGTCCTTATACATTAGGATGTTTGGAACTGTAAATCAGATGGTATCCAGCCCTTGGGGTTCTAGTTACTGGAAAATCAGCATAGCTGAAAATGATATAATGGAGGTGAATGTCTACTGTACATTAAAGATTGAACATTATTCAAAATAATAAACAAGACATTGAAAAAGATTGTCTGATTAAGTAATTTAACAGGAACTCGGGAGAGCATTGCTGCTCATTCCAGATCTAACACAGGCATCTTTTGTTCCTTAGTTTGCTTAATATTGCCAGGCACTACAGAGGCTGATGCAGCCTATCTCAGCTGGAACACTAATATTGCCATAACATTACTGTTGATAGAACAAAAATGAGTCCCAGCTATACTACCAACATATGAGTATCTGAACTTTGAACAGTTTGTATTAGGATTTGATGCCATTAAGGAAAAAAAAACAGCTTCACACTAATCCATTCCCAAGGAATTTAATTAGGTAGACTGATGTGCATGCCAATACTCCACGATTAGCATATCACAGGGATTCAACATCATTAGGAAAGGTAATTACTGTTTTGCCACACAAGATCTACTAGCTTCAAAAACTTCACATCCTGTTTGCTAGTCTGCACTGAGTTCGGAGAGTTCTAAGAGTGGATGTGACTTGGAAGTTAGCTTAATAAATGTTTGTAACTGCACTCAACCGTATGCACAGATATCACTGGTGCACATTTCTCTTCTTAAATCTCAAGTCTGACTCACAAGTCTTTATTTCAACAGAGGAAACGCCGCAGAAAACAGACTTTGGGTTAGTTGTTGAGTTGCTTTTCTTAAAGCCCTGAGCCTAAGGACTTCTATCCTTGGATTTCAGCAAGTAATGCAAGGCAGATAACTAGCTCTGACTCACATAGAGCCTGATATTTTGATCATTTCTCAGCTCTTTGTGTAGCAAAACATAGCGAGCACAAGAATGTTATCTCTTGCTCCCACTGCACCTCCACATGTGCAGAGTAAGTGCCCTGGACTCAGATGTCCTCTACTATGAAAAGTGCTTCTTGCCACCTGAAACCCTGGGGTATCTGTGTAATGGATATCTTGTTATCAGCCCTGCTCAGCATAAAGAGGTCCATTGTTTTGGACCTCTTTTTGGCATCAAGAAAGCGTGTGTATGTGTGCATACATATAAGTGGTTGTAAAAATAAATAGTAGCATATATGAGCATCATAACCAAGTATGTGGCCCATTATTTTGGGTTTTGTTTTAAGAAAAAAACTGGAGATAATATCTGGACAAGAGCAACCTGTGGCAATTATAAAAAGGGGCTTTTCAGGGTCCATTAAGCACTAATCATACCTTAGAATAAGGGGAGAAGGGAGAACCACAGGGCTAAAATCATTTGAGGGGTAGGTTTCATACCATTAAGAAATTTAAGACAGTCACGTCAGGCTGAGTTTTATTTAATTTAAAAGATACTCATCTGTTAAGTCTCAGTCAGCAGTCTCAGGGTAATATGCCTTTCTTGTAACTGCACACAGGAAAGCGAGGGGGGAAAAAACAACCAGGAGAAGCAAGACGAACGTGGTCCTGATTAAGGCCTAGTTTCTTCTAATTCCCCCCCAGTTCCCCTTAAAACCATAAATTAATAATCAAATTTACAGGTTGCTCATCCAAAACACACAGTTGAGACACATTTAACCTCCCCTAACTTGCCAGTAGACTTATGTCAGCAGACAAGACACACTGAGGAAACATTTACTTGAAATATCTGTACTCTGGAAAACCCTCCTAACTTAAATAGCACATCTTAATTCTGGCTCTTTGGGAATGGCAGTGATGGTGCAGTTTGTGTTCATGTTCTGTGCTACTCCCCTGCAGAAGGAAGGCCCTTTTCTTCCTTGACTCTCTCCAGAGGGAAGAACTGTTGTCTCTCATAAATCTGAACTTGGATAAGTAGTTATGTTCACGTGCCCTATGTGATGTTATACTGGTGCAATTTGTGCTGTTCTGCAGTAGTATTTTTCTTACACATCAGTACTCACATAGCTCAGGCACTGGCCATCTGCATAAGCAGATCAATGCATGCATACGTTACTGTGATCTGCTCCCCAAGGCCTCCTGATATCAGATGCAACACTACATCACTGTAGCATTGCTTCCTACTGAAAATAAACCCTCCTATGCATGCAGTTTCCAGCGAGAACAATTTGAAATATTTTACAGTGCCAGAGCTCTTTTATCATATTTCCTCAATTGAGATGAGCAAGAAAGCATCAGCAGGATGGATCTAATGATCTAGGCTGGCAGCCTTCTCAGAGCAGCAGGCTACACAAGACCTATGGGCCTCCCAAGCCAACTGGCACCCTTGCCAACCTCTGCACCAAGCACTGCCTTAATCAGTCCTCTCACTTGGATACCAACCCATACCACCTCTGCTGTCATCAAAGTACTTCAGGGCCTGATCCAAACCCAAGCAGACTCACAGTTCTCTCTCCTCACTCCAACAATGCTTGACAGGCTTTGCTGCTGTGACACTCACCAAATCCCTCCTTCTCTGTAACAACCCAACCGACACGTACCAGTGCTGGACAATTACAGCTTTCTGCTCTGTGGGCTGGTTGAAATTATCTCAGTGCAAGGTCAGAGAGGAAAATGTCACCTTTGAAATGAGAGGAGGTTTCTGTAGCACATTATCACGTAATATAAACAACAATGACACCAGAGACAGCAAAAGTTTGCAGCTGTATTATAAACTTTCTTCCATCCCCCTCTGCCTAAGAATAAGTCATCCAAACAAGTCCTGGCACTTTTGACTGCTCAAGAAACTTTATGGCTGAGAGCTGCACAGATGATTTACTGCTAGGTCCCCATTTTCCCTTCAGCTTGCATTAAACTAGAAATTCACAATTGTTTAATGTACGACAGCATACTCGCCTTTTTACTCCCCTCCCCCTCCTCTCATGAGAAAACTTGTTTTATGGTGGCTTGTGAAAGAATTTGTGGTACCCGATTACAACACAGAGCTATAAATTCAAGTCTTAAAAAAGGCTGTCCTTTTTTTTTTTGTGCTCAGCAGTAACACTCATTTTAATGAGCCAATCGTCTAGGTATGAGAACACACAACTGCCGGGAAAGAGAAGACAAGACAAACCATGCTGCTGTATCCCCACTGTCTGTGATGGATGCTACTCTAGCAAAGCACATAGCTGATGCTGAGCTGTTGCTAGTCTTTGGGCCAGCTCATCTCTGCTCACCTTACCTTCACTGCACCAGTGCCTCACCACCTTTACTGTAAAAAAAAAAAAACCCACCTTTTTCTTATATGCAGTCTATATCCCCCTCTTTAGGTTTGAAACCATTTCCCCTTCTTCTATCAAGGAGGTACATAACATCAAGAAGAGAAGTGCACTGCTTTCAGTTATGAGATTTAAGTTAAAAAAAAATCTTGTAACATTTCTATAATTGCTCATTTAGTGAATAATACAGGAAAAAGAACATTTATGTGCTGGCCTGAATAGAAGGCAGGAGACAACTGTTACTTCTAGGGAAAAAAGCATAAACAGCAAGAAAGAAGAGAACACTAACAGCCACCTAAAGGCAGACCTATAGTGTATGAACACCAGCAGGTATAGGCTGTCACATTGGCAATCTTCTGCACTGTCATGGAGACCAACAGACACCAGCAGCTCTGCTGGCACTGGGTCACATTAGAACCAAGCAAAGGAGGGGGACCAATATTTAACACCATCCACTACACACCATTTCTGCTTAGCTTTCCTAATTCAATACTTTAAAAAAAAAAATCAGTCGAAATAATACTTAGCAATAAGAGTTGGAAGGGGAAAAGAAAATGTCTTCCTCCACTGCCATACAAAAGAAAACCTGGAAATTGAATATAAAAGCTGTAGCTGCAATGATAGCAGTACACGAGTAGGGGAAACATCTACAACCCAAGTTCTTTTTTAAATGCAGCAAAATAAAGCACTACTTTCAACTTTTTATCAATATGGATTTTAGTTACTAGTCTATCCAGCTGCCAGGAAACAGCATCGAAGTAGTGGTAGCCCCAGCTTAGAACTCTTCACAAATGATAGTGCACAGACAGAGGCATCCCACAGTCTTTCACATTTCCACTTTTAGAAATATATGTGTGAGAGTTAAGCAGTAAAGGAATATGCTCAAAAAAGAGGTAGTCAAATGGAAGTTCTGTGTCTTGCAAAGTGTTTTACCAGGTCAGAAAGAAAATAAGAAAGAACTGCTGTACTCATAGCATACAGAGCTGCAGAAGGAAGAGGTTGACCAATACCTAAATATCTACTTGGGGGAGTTTTTCCTTCATTTTCACTTAAAAAAACATTTCAATTTCTGCTCAGAATATTTCAGCTCAGCTTCTAAGAACTGAATGATGTTATTTTTACCTATTTTCTGGTTCTGGTTTTCTCTCTTTCCTGCTATTTCTTTCCCTCTCCAGAAAGGATGAGGAAAAACGAGAAATCAGAAATACAAGGAAAGCCATGTTTTTCCTCTAAGAATTTTAAGCTATAAAAAAGAAAAATTAGCATAAAAATGGGATTAAAGAAAGCTATTTTTAATGCTTAACCTCTAAATTAGAGAGCTGTGGGTTTTTTTTTTTTCTGTTTTACTTAAATTCAAGTACTACTTGGCTACAAGCTACCTCTCAGGAAAATATAATCTCTATAGAAGAGCAGCATTCCCATAACAACAGTCAAATGGATTAATTTAGTCAATGAGTATTTATTTCAGGCCTAAATAGGACAGAGATCTTGGGGGAACTACTTGTTTATTTCTCCATTCATTGTAACAAATGTTTGACTACACCACAGTTGTTGCTGTTAATATCAATGATTTACATTTCAGATACGTGTGCTGCTGCTTTAGGAACAGTGGGGCCAACCTTTTCAATTGAAAACTATCAGTAAAATATTAATGTCTATTTACTCAGTAGAGAAACGGCCTTGACACTAACCTGCTTCACTTTACATGGAGCAGGACATCAGCAGTGGTTCATAAACGGCATTCAGCTTTAAGAAATTTAAGTGTAAAACAAAGTTTATGAGCTTTATTTGGAGAAAAACTCTTTACATCATTCATATGATATCTGTTAAATCAAAGGTGTTCCAAAAATCAGCTTTTCAGTTGCATTTTCAGCAGCATCTGAATAGAACTCCAAAGAAAGTCTGCGTTCAAGTATCAACAAAAATCACAAGCTATTTCACTGTTTTCACTATTTTCACTGTCACTAATTAAGATTAGATCAGTGACATTTGATGGAATTCTGAACTGAGGCTTCTCGCTTGGTGACTAAAATTCAGTTTGGTTTCTGCTGTCATTTGCTTTAAAGAGGGATGGAGAACAACTGCATGACTTTAAATTCATGCAGTTTCAATCACTTTCTTCACCACCTTGGCCCCATGTGGTTTTGAAGAGCAGTGATGTTCAGAGCAGACAATAAGCACCTCAGGGCTGGGAGGGGGAATACCCCCCAGTGATAACACCATGATGGACTGCTGTCCTGACACAGATGAACCATTGGAGGTCTCATATATGTACAAGCTTGAATTCACATTCAGACTGGTTTTGGCCATAGTATCCCATATTTGCCACATGTAGCTGTGGCTGACATGATGCACAGTGATGCTGTGTCTCATACCTGCAGCATCCTCAGATATCATACATTGCTTTTACAGTTTTATTCCTCACACACATGCACATACATACATCTGAACTACTTATCTCCCAAACTAGCCATGTTTGAAGCCTTCTACACACGAAGTCTTTTAGCATTAGCTAAAATAAGATCTAGGAGTTAAACTATTCTTCTCAAAACAATCTCAAAGAAAACAAGGAAACAAATAGTCATTTTTAGAAATGTTAGAAAAGGAAGGAGAATCATTGCAGGTTAGGAACAAACAGCATGGCCTGTTAGGAAGGGAAACCATTAAAGTAAACAAGATACTCTCATTACAAAAGTATTTGAACACTGGTTAGTTTCATTTTAGCTGCTGAATTTCAGCAGACTGCCTGTACTAACATAAGGTGTAAGCCTTAAAAAGCCATCCATTAAACAAGGGAAGCTCAGCATTTTTGCATTTGCTAGCTGAGATTTTTTTTACTTCAGCTGCACGCTTTTGAATCAGAACATCTCAAATGTTTTTAGTCCACATATAATTTCCTGCATCCCACTACTACCATCCCCCACACCTCCTGCTTTCATAACATACACTTCTCTTTGACTTGCAACTGCACAAATACACTGCAGCACACATCTCTGGCTCCCAAGGAAAACATTAGGGAGTGGGTGTGCTTCCTTAAGATTGTATTGTGCCTAAAGATAAGCCAAGCAGAAAACAAAGAACGCATTATAAGCAACTGGAATAGCGGCTTCTGAGGTTTCCAACACTTAAAAATGTTTAAAGTAGAGTGGATATTGATGACAAACAGCCACCTTCTAGATTGAGAACCATACCATTGCTTTTTAGTGGATGAATCAGCAGAGGACAGATACTTGATAACGATACATTTGGCCAAGGCTGTACTTGTGATACAGAGCAGTGAGGTCAAAGTCAGCGAGACTATAGCGCATGGCTGCTGTAGGAAATACAACCCAGGGTAGGGAGATACAGGAGCATTGAGCTAGGCAAAGGGGATACTGGGTATGTTATTTTTCAAAGCTGTGCAAAGCCATCCATGAAGCAAGTCCATCGGGACAGAACAGTTGGTAGATGAGATGTTAGGCAGGATGCAGTCTAAGTGGGAGCGTGCCACTGAAATCATAAAGGAGACTAACAAGCTATAAAAATAAGTAAATAAAAACCTCTGGCATTTTCAAAGAAGGTTTGACAGTTGTAACTCAAAGATGTTCTATGCCAAAAAGAACTTTTCTTTATCTCAAATTCTTTTCACTTCATTTTGACATGAAATTTTAAAAATCCCAGTTCCCTTCTTCTAGTCTGCCAAAATAAATGCCAAAGCAGCTGATTAAAGCCCCAAAAGAACACAAAGTTTGGCATGGTTTTGACCCTAAGTAATAGACTTTGCAAGTTAAACCGTTTTAATTTCCATTATCTGGAATAAATTGTCTAAGAACTGTTTGTAACACATAGGGAATTCTGCACCTATTAAGACTACATTCAGATCTGCTACTTGGAAAAGAAAGAAGATACCTTGCAGTGTTAGAAAGACTCTTAGAACATTACTAAGAGGATACATAGGAGAATATGTCATGTAAACATTCACACATGGCATCTATACTCTATTTTGACCATACTGCAGGGATAATATTATCACAAGAATGATTGAGAACTGGCACAGGGTTACACATGGTTCTTTATAGCCTGCTGATACTCAAAACTGGGAGAAAAAAATACATTCAGAATTAATGTTATAGGAATGACGTGATACAGAACATGGTGGGATTTGGTTGGGTTTCAAGCTTTCTATAACCCAATGTATTTCATTCTTTCACATCTGGAAATATTTTTTCTAATTTCATCCTTTTAGGTGACATTCCATACTCCTCATTCTAATCCATGTTTGGTATTTTCTCCCCCAGAGTTTAAAGTGACCATAAAAGAACATCAGCCTATCTTAGAAGGTAGTTTTCTGCTGTGTGCCCTTCCAAAAAGCTTCAGAAAAACAAACACTGTAAAGATCCCAAATGCAGTTTTTAAGTATAATAAAAAGGATCTCAGACTTTAGCTGGTCTAGCATATAACTAAATATAGAGACAGGGAAGATGAACATTTTATATATTCATGTTGAACAACAGTGAACTACAGGATTTTTATCCTCAGAGCAGATAACATGACTACCTTGCACATAATGCCACAGCAAAATAAATACTGCCCTTTCATAAGTACTCCTACTGAAAACACAGAAGAACTGAAGTGACTATAAAGCAATTAAGTATTTAAATGTAGTGTTCTGGGATCGTTTGGGCGATGGACTTGTCAGTAATGATTGCTCTGAGCTACTGGAAAATCTGGATTAGAGACTGGATATGGAAGAAAAACTATTTCTCAAACAGCAGCCAGGATGGGATTTGCCACAGCTTGAAACTAACTAAAATGTTTCCAAAACTCACCTTGAAAGAAAATTGAGTAAAAGCGTGAAAACTGCTGGCCCACTTACTAAGCACAGCCCAAACACTCACTCTACTTCCTTTTATATTTTGCTGCAACAGAAACAGCAATGCAGACCCCAGACACTGCTAAGTCATTCCCATTTCCCTTCAAGAGAGTTAGTTAGGGTCTTGCATCATCCAGGAGATCTACAGACAAGCTCCAGTCAGTTTCCTGAACAACCCTGGCCTGATTCAGCAGAGATTATAAAGGCATGGCCTGCGTGCAACTCTTCTGCACAGAAGAAATTCTTTGCTCAAAGCTTGCTACCTCTTCTTCCTCTCCTCAATTGTCTTTGAGTAGCTTTGAGTTATGGTGTATGTGTTCTTTGCTCACTTCTTCCACTTTGTATCTGTATGGCTGTAAGCTACTCATCTAATATTGAGACTTGTATTAGAAGGAACAGTCTGACATCTTGATTCCTAGTATCTATGGTCCTGCAATGCAAAGTATAGCCATAAATATGCTACATTTGGTTTACAGCATTGTCTTATTTCATAAAACAAAAGAGCTAAGAGCTCAGTATCCCTTTTCTGCCTTAATCTATGTGTTTCTTTTCACTATTTCACATCCCAACGTAGCATGAGCTGTTGAAAAGATACTGCAATTTGAACCCATGTACATAAAGGGAAGTTAGAAGCAAGATTGGCTCAGGAGATGCTTTTAGAAAGCACAAGAAAACAAACAAAGTATGCAACTTCCTCAAGATTTGGTTTGTTAATCCTACCGCATGTTTGTGAATGCAAGGTATTAAAAGGACATAACTCTTTTTGCCTGGAATCTGTTCACATGTTAAAACTATCCCAACTGAGCCTCTGCACATTGCAGGCCTCATATCTTTAAAGCCTCTCCTTAATTGTCATTACAGTAATTTTTTATGGTTCACAGTGACAGGACAGAAGTCCCTATGCACATTTTCAGCTTATCACAAAGTGAATGAGAGAGAATGACACTTCCAAATTTCCACTGCAGAAGAATTTTAGGAGTTTCTAACAAATATTTGTCCAAACAAGTTCAGATAGTTTAATTTGCCTCATCCATTTGGAAGGGAAAGGAAAAGGGGAAAGATCCCAGATGTTTGAGAGGTCTCAACAGCTCCTGAGCTTTCCAAAAACACTGAACATGAAAGGCACGGATGACAGAAATAGCTCACATACTTTATTTGCCTACACTAACTACAGACCACAGGAGCAAGTTGAAACCCTGCTTTTTCTCTGCCCAATTATTCAAGCAAAGCAAAAATTCTCTCTCCAAGGTGAATAAACTTAAGCCATAAGTAAAGTCCTGCTTAAATATTGACATAGAACAGTATATTCTCTACTACCCACTGTTTAGTTAGCAATTAAAGTATAAGATAACAAGGCACATGTACACAGCTGGATGAAGAAACCTCAAATTTCTGAGTTGTGTTCCAGATTCAAGTGTCAGCATAGAGTCAAAATGACTTCTACCTTGCCAGTGTTAACAAATTTAGATTAAGTATACAGATACCAATTTCTTGCATGATTTATTGACTATGTAATGCTAATTTTTGTACCCATACAATTTGTGAAGTCTCATTTTTCTAGGTACTGTATAAAGAAACAAGTCAAGCATATGACAATAGTAGATATGAATATGGATGTTTGTTTATTCCTCATTTCTCCCGAGCCCCAGGAGTAACCTATGTTTTGCCCAGTTGCCATGGCATTCACCTTGCAGACTATATAGGCAGGGGACCTGACCAAGACATCGCCTAATACTGCTGAAGACTCAGGTCTTGGTCACCAGGTATCTTCCAAAAATCAAAGCCCTTTCAAAAGGATTCAACTTCAACACACACAAACCCTCCCTACACTCCTGTTCACTGCTCAGCACTCACACCGGTGCAGCAACATATGATACACACCATCAGTTGTGCTTCTCAGTGATAAGTTACAAAACAAGAAAGAAGTGGAAGTATTGTATAGGGTTTTCAGTAGAATGGGATTCTCAGAGAACCCTAACAGGACTGAGGTGATTCTGCATTACTCAAATGCAAAAGGAACCATTTGTCAGCTGACCTGATGCCTCATTACAGCATAAGAGCTTTCATTTCAGAATAGATCACCCAAGCCTCTCAGCCTTGCAATATTTGAGAATGAACATTAGACTACAACATACTGAAACTCTATTTCATGGGATATTATTGTATTTCATGGAATATTACTCAAAGAACGACAGCAAAGCTCAGTTAAAAATGACATATTTAACCATGTTCACATTGATTAGGACAGAGAGCCATAAACAATATTTATGCTCTGTCAAAAGTAAAGTTCCTTCAGTTCAATTGAGAAGGCTTTCTTGCTAACTTGCCACTTGGAACACACTGTCTCCAACTCATTCCTGTGAAAACTCAGAATATTATTTTAAAAATTAACCAAACACAGGTTTGTATAAAAGAAATCATTGAACTACACATTTCACTGAGTACAGCTGTGAGGTCAGGAGGTCAGACAGTCCCACTCACTTCCCCAGCTATGTATTGAAAATATTATTAGCAAATTACACAGTGAACCAACCACATAAGATAACTGATAACTGTTTGTTGCGCATTTCGACAGATCCGTTAGGTTTAATAGGATCACACAAGTTCCACAAAACAGCGAGAAGCTCAGAGTTGAGCTCAACATGGTAGCATGGTACACATCCCTCCAATCTAAGGGATGGGTTTGGGGGACAAGATGACCAACTGCATGGGTCTTGTTGAGTGCCAGAAAAGCATCTGGTCCTAAAGAGAACATGAATTTGTTTCTCCAGTTTTCATATCCATTTGTCACAGAATGAATGCTGCTTTCTCCAAGTGCAGTACAAAGCTACATGGATGCATCAGTGTGTACTGGACTCATTATTTTAATTTTCTGAACTCCATGTTTACTTAGATAATTTGTGAGAAAGATCCATCACAAAACAAGTTAAGGTTTATGGCCCTATTTAACAGCACGTCTTCCTTCACTTAGCATGCATTTCACAAAGCACCACTTAAATACAAATCAATAAACAGATTTAAGAAAGCACAGGATCAAAACTAGGGTTCTTCAGGAAGGGACTAAATCCTTAGTTCTGATGTACCTCAGACAGCATGAACTGAAGAGAGCATTCCACAGGGACAGCAGAAGCACCTCTTAGGCACTACAGACATATTTTGGACCTGCCCCACTAGTAGCCCTGGAGCTCAGGGGCAGCTCTTGCTTGGCTTGATCACCCTTAATCTTCCTTCAACATGACAGCAGCACTTATTACATTTAATTAAAATCACCTACAAGCTGTGTGGGTAGTCAGAGAAGATCTTTCAAAGCCCTGTGTGAGTTCCTTTTTGGCAAAGCCCCCAGGGCCAAATGATATGTTGGCATGTAGCTCCACACAAGAGGACAGCTCTGAGAACAATGTTGCTCCCTTGCCTCCATAACAAGGACATGTACCTTCTGAGCACTACCTACAAACAGAACTGGATAAATTAATCCATCCTGCCCATGCCTGAGCAGCAGCACTGCCCTGCTCCCAGTACTCCAAAGTTGTCTGCAGACAGATACTTGTAGTGCACGTCCCCAATCCTCCCTGCCCCTGTACCTCTTTTTCCTAGCCAACCCAACACAGGAGCTGGAATAGGAATGCAACTGGAATTTAGCAAGACATTAAAGTCAGGAGCAGGCTGGCAGAACACACACAACAGAAACAAAGCCTAACGTGACTCTTTTTATGCATGCATGCCACTCATCTTTGGATGCTCTAGACACACTGACCTGTGAAAACAAATATTTGTATGTATTCCTAGAAAGCACACCACAGATGGTCATAAACTTATAACAGAATGCAGAACAAATTAAAGACTGATAGAAATCTGACTCGCAAACAAGTCCAACCAATGCCTCCTAACTTGTGAGTGCTAACTAGCTGGAATGATGCAGCAATATTAACATTCACAGGTTCATTCCTCAGAATGAGATCAAATGAACTGTCCTGTAGGGAGCCAGAACACCTTGGTGACACCGCAGGAGCACACAGCTGCCACAGTGCTCAGCCCTCAGTGGCTGTCAGGCTCAAAAGTCAGTTTTTCATCAGCATAAGTTAAAGGAACAAACCAATACACACTTAGAAATGCAACTCCACTGCAATGCAACAGAAGATCAATATTTATATAGCTTTCATAAGAAAATCATACATAAGTTTTCATCACAGAGAAAGAACTGGCAGGAGAGGGTTCAATCACTTCACCATTCAAGGAAGTTATCAGATGTTACAATTTTGACCATCCACAAGGCCTCAGCACTATCTCTCACTTCACAGAAACAAACACTTCTGCACAACACTTCAAATGTCCTTCCCCACAGGTGCCATGAAGCCCAGCTGCACAGTGCCCCAAACACAGCCACTGCCTGGTGCCATCAGAGCAACATGGGATAAAAAACATCACAGCACTGGGCCAGCAGCCAGCACAAGGAGCACCCGATGCAAACACTGACCAAGCTCTCAAGAGCTGAAGCACTGCCCTCACAATGCACAGACTTGCAGCATGTTCTCACATGGGTACATGGACCTGTGGCACTCACCTCAGGGCAGGTGGACATGGCACAGTGTGAAGCAGCTCCTCCTCCAGCCTGCTGCTCAGCTCTCATCCCCATCAACAGGCAGCCAGCACATGCCTGACCTTCCAGACCACAAGGGCAAGTCTGTTCCCCTGTTAAAGAGAAAAAACAATAGCAAAAATGACAACAAAGACAAAACAGCTCATGGAGAAGGCACAAGGCTGGAAATGGAGGCCCTTGCTGTTAGCATGGGCCAACAGCCACAGTCCATGCCAGGTTCCTTGCTCAGCCCCTTTATTTCTTCACCACATAGCAGTGCAGTTCCAATGTGCAGGTGAAAAGGCCTAACATATCTTGCAGCATCATAGCACATACTGCAGCATCCTCAGAGTGAGGAACACAGCCATGCAGACCCTCCAGCCCATGGGGATGTACACCCAGCTTACACAGCTGCTCTGATGCACTTCTCACACTGCAGGTTCACACAGCCATGAGCAGGCACAGAAGCAGAACTGCAACCAAAAAAGAGCAGCCAGCTGCTCCAGGAAAACAGAGGTTTTCCTACACTTCCTCATAGCATTTCTCCAGGCAAACAATTCAACAGAAGCCCTTCCTGGAGCAGGCCTGGGTGCAGCCTTACCTGCTCCCCTACTAGGCTGCATCTCTGGAAACCTCACACAGCCTTAGCCCAAGACACATCTCACACTCACCAGCACTCTCCAGAATTGCTGCTACTACACTTTACTCACTGCATTCCCATACCATAGTGAAGTAATCCCACCAGGGAGGCACCCTGAGTCAGCAGCAACCCAGCTGCAGCCAATTACCAAACCACTCAACTCCTTGCACCTGCTGAAACTGATCACCACAGTGCATAGCAAGAGGTGGTTGCTTTCTGCAGGCATTTTTCATAACCCCTGGATTCCATAAGCATTTCAGCCTTCAGAGTATTGCTTTGGAAATCTCACTATCCTTGGGAAATATCAAAGAATTGGGGTTACCATCAAGTTAAATGGAGTGCAAGATCTACTGACTTAGTTCTTCTAGAGCTACACTAACTACTGTAACTGTTAAACAATATGTTTATCCTTTGTCGTCTTCATCTTATGATTGTTAAGAAAATAGCAAAGGAAATTCTCCCTCTGAATAAGAAACAAAGTAAAAGCAGATTTCTCTGTTGCTCTCTGGCATTTCAAGTTCCTCACAGAAAAGTGTCTCAACTCAAAAAAAAGACTTAACCAACACCTAAACAGCGATAATTATGCAAGAGACTCTACTAAAGACACTAAGCACACACATCCACCCTAAAATCCACCTAATCCTACTTCCAGCAAATACTTTTGGTATTTTTGTTGCTTTGGAGCAGCATACTGAGCAGGTGTTTCTCATCTGACTAATAGTAATTAAGATAACAGCTTTAGCATGTGAAGGAGATGCAAATAGGAGAAAAATCTAATAACAAGGATAAGTAAAGGGGTATGGCAGAGAGGTCACAAAATCATTTGTAACAGTGGTTTAATGCTTGCATGGAAAATATTATCAACTGCTACAGCATACAGTAAACTCAATGACTACTGCTATAGCCCTTGAGTTTACAGTATTGCTTCTGAGAGTATTGACTCAAACTGGCACTTGAAGCCTATAATACCTCCTAGAAGACATGAGTAGACAGGCACTTTTGGCTTTTTTATTCCCAATTAGACATATCCAGGAAAGACATTAACATAATTTTTGCTCACATAATCACAGATGCCAAAAAGACTTGACATGTAGTCCAGTACTGGTAGGTGTTGAGCAGTTCCTCAAACACTACACTTTCAAAAGTTAATTTAAAAATTGCTCTAAAAGCAATAATCTTGCCTCCCCTGAGCTATTACATAACATACATCCTCCTACTATGCTGTCTTCCAATAGCCATTAGAGCAGATTTTAGAACCTGTTATGCTAAAGGCTATACTCAGAATGATGAAATGGAGGTTTGCTGATTACTTGATACCTTCACAACAGAGAAAAGCTTGGAACACCAAATACACCATTTGTGTTAAAGACAGCTTTTGTTAGGACGGAGTTGGTTTGTAATCAAACAGCCACAACCAGAAACCATAACGGCAACTTAATCCTGCTTTAGAAACACAATGTAGGAAGGTTTCACTGGTACAGAATAAAGTCCAATTCACAGACTCTCTGTGTGTGTATGGATGCAAACATCCACATTATTAGCTTATATTACTTGTTAATTGACACTTGCTGATGCTCTCATTTACCTTGCCAACACAAACACATTACTTGGTCTGGTCCTCCAGAGGCCCCTTCCAACCTCAACCATTCTGAGAGTCCTTATTCTAACATTTAATACAACCTCAGGAAAAAAATCCTGTGCCTTGAACATATCATGGCTGATCAGCCCAATGATGATACAGCATCTGAATCCCAATGATAGTTTGTTCATTAGCCTTAAGATATGTGTGGTAAAATATTTTTTCCTCCCAGTTTCTGTCCTCTGGAAGGTAAACCATATCTGGGACTGTGAATTTGGCTACTCCAGAAGGATAAAGGAAGGCATGCTTACCAGACTTCGTTGGGAGCTCACCTTTCAACAATTTGACAGTTAACTATACTTCAAAACAATGTCTGTCTGCTGCTTCTTGTGCTTATTTAGGATTGGAATTAACTCCCTGTTTGCCTTAACTAATATTTGATGTAATATTTGACAGATTTAGTTTACCTGAATGCAGAGAACCCACAGACAGATTACACCCCAATTGGATGCTGGTGTTATTAAACACAGGCCAGGATTTCTGTCATGACATTCTCCTTTCTCCCCTTCGTTCATCATTCAACTGCTCAGAGAACTGCTGGATGCTCTGTGCTAAAGCCACATCATCTGACACCTATTAATAAATACACAGCTGCTCCTCATCCCACTTCTCCAGAGGTATTTCCATTCTGCTACCAGATCTTTTGCCCCATTCAGACCAAATCTTCACATTCAAGACCAACTGTATTTCCCTATACCTTTTTCTTCCTAAAATTATTCTTACGTTAAGCCTATGAGGCAAAATTATCAACATTAACTCTTCAGTCATTAACATTGCTACAGTCAGCCAGAAGTGCTGCACTTGCTTTTTCCCTCTCTTCCTTTCAGAGATCTGGTGTAGTAATTGGACAGATTAAAATGATGGGAAAGGTGTTACAAGAGAGATGCAATTACAAAAAGACTAGCATAATAAAAACATGCTATAAAGGGAGGGAAGATGATTGCTCACCTGCATCAGAAGATTCTAGGTTCACAAGAGAAAGCTTCACCAAGAAGGGATCTCCAGGAAGAGAACCTTCCCTAGTGGCAGTCAGCCTTTAAATGGGGTCTAAGAGAGGTGCAGCCAGGCTCCATCCCTTCTGGTCACACAGCTGAATTGCCTTCACCTGTGCTCCCAGGACTGACCGTGTCCTTTCCCCAGGTGCTCAATCAGTGGTTCAGGCCGTGACTCAACAGTTACCATACATGTGGGCAAGCACCTCTGATGCAAACAAAGAAAACACAGAATGTAGCTTCTGCCAATGATTTTAAAGGTTGTTTTTCTAAATGTTCAGAGATAGTAAGAGTTCAGGACTCATCACACGAGAGTGCCAAAGAAGAGAGAATGAGGCCAAAGTGAATTCTGTTCAAAATCCAAACAAATATTCAAACTATTTTGGCAAATAATTGCCAGATCTAGTTCATATCTGCATTTGATTTGTGACCCTCTCACATGGCCAAATGAATGAGAGACTCCTGCTGTCCTCAGCACTGTCTAGAAAGGCAACTTCACAATACAGTTTGAAAGCTGGATGGAAAAAAAAAGAAAAAAAAGAAAAAAGTTAACAATAGTTGCCAGCTATTAAAATGGATGTCTTTGTATTTGCTATGGAGTTTCTCCTCCTCTAGGCAACTTTGGCCCTAGCAAAGGTGATTAGTGGTAGGCAGTGCAGAGCTGTGGGATGTCCTGCTTGCAGGAGACAGCTGCTTTGTCACCATGGGCTGATCTTGCTTGACATGAAGCAGTCAAGACACCTAGAACTCCTTCCCCACAGGTCATCTCCATCTCATTTACACAGAAAACACTGAAATATTGGTAAAGAATAAGCAATACATATAAAGAGAGCATGCGTTAGACTCTAATAAACTGTTTATTGTATTGTAAAGGTGTAATGGCCCAGAGTAACAGGGAGATATCCTTTCCCCTTCTGCTTTAAAACATTCTGCCTCCAACTCTTCTTATTCTCATAGCAGTAATTGTCTTAAAATAATTATGTGGTTCTGTAGTAGTTCAAGCAAGGACAATTCCTTCAAGCTGAAAGTCTGCTTTATATCCTTAACCATTTACACTGCTTTGCAATCACAGTCAGCTGGTTAGGAGCGCCTGATCTCAGTTTTCATGCCACGTTATCAAAAAACCAAAATAAAACAAAAGACCTGTCAGCAGCATTAAGATTGCAGTCATGGCTAAATGCCTTTTGATGCCTTTTTAAACTTCCAGAGTGCTCAGTAGATTTGTTGCATTGCTGCTGGTAGGGCTGGGCCCTTCTCCAGAAGCAGAGACTGCCTCCTTTCTGACCAGTGAGGCTGCTGATATTCTTGCTGCATTATGAGTTGAGTTTGTATCACTGTATCTGTAATTTTGAAAACTGCCATACACATCCTGATAGCTTGCTTGTCGTAACTTAAAAGTAAACATCCAAAGAGAAGAATTTATCCAAAAGCTGCTCCAATGCATTTGCATTAATGTAAAGGCTTTTTCATTTTTCCACATGTCCCTCTTACAGAATCAGTGTTGAAGCTACATTTTTCATAAATTTGTTCTCCTCTTTATCTAAACCAAAATGTTCTTCAGATCAAATTGAAGAGCCAGTGTTTCCAGCTGTAAACAAGATTCTGCAATGCTGCATGTAAATATTCACTCTACTAGGCAATGGCAGTGCCTCCAGGCACTTAATTCCTTCCTTATCAATTTGTTCTTGAGGTGGAAGGAATTTTATCTAGCAGAAATTGAACAGGGAACTGGTCTGAAAACTTACAGCATTTTGCCAGTTGAACTCATAGCAGGAACATCACTGTGAATATACAAGATTTGAAACCGTTTGGATAACTGACCTAGCGTAAATAAAACACAGCACAAATTGTCTAGGAAGTTCATGAATGTTTATATTAATTTAATTAGATCTCAGTTTTAGGACGAAACTAAGAGCCAGACAATGCAGATAAGGGATAAATACAGCTCCTCCAATTAACAAGTTATCCATAATCTTCTTTTTACATCATATCTTTTAGTAAGTCTCATTAGAGGTGCTGAGAAGAAATTAACTACTTTACTAAAGTCATTATTCAGAGCTGGCAGTAATGATGTTTTGGCTCATGTTCATGAGCACCCTCTTTGTGGAACTTCGGAAAAGATACAGCCCTTTATTTGTGCTCTTTGGCTATCTGCAAATCTAAGTGACAGATGTGACAGCAGCATACGATATTGGTCAAAGAAGGCTGAACCCAAGTGGGTGCTTTTCATTGCCTGCCAAAACGCAGCAGCCTTGAAACGTTCCTGTAGCAAGAGGAAGATTTAGAAGTGTCTCTCTGATTCCTGCTGTTCCAGCTGCGTCTCAGACTTACGGCTTCAAACTACAATCCAGCTGCTGGTGTTTTCATTCCAATTAAGTTTTGAGTGTTTTTTAAACAAAATATTTTCGTAGAGTGGCTATTAAGAGATTTCATCATGGTTTGATTTCAAACAGCGAACGCGTACTGAATCACCAAGGCTGAGTCCGAGAGATGAAGAAACGTGTGTTTGGAGATTATAAAAATGCTAAAGGCTTTTACTTGGCAAGCAGAAGCCGGAGAGCTAAATTTGACTCAAGGGATGCCAAAGTATTGAGGGCTGTGATAAACAGTAACCCAGACCTCCTCTGTAAGCTGTCCGTTAATACGGGACCTGAGGGACGCATTATAAAATTAATAATTGACAAAATCAAAACACATCCAAAATGTAGAGTGCAGTGTCCAGGTTATACAGTCAGTGCAGTAGCTGTCTCTAGGAGATCATATTGCAGAAGCTCTGGAAGGTGATTGTTTGTTCTAAAACAAAATTGAGTTTCATTTTTAAGGAGGTCAAGTGGCAGCCAACACAGCCAGGATGAAAGCTGCTTGCTCCTGCAGCCAGCAGTGTTGACGTGGATCAGGTACACGTGACCTGAGGAGCTTCAACAAGGATGGGGGGCCCTTCTGAGGGAGAAAGCAAATGGGAGAGAATGCACTTTTACCCCATCTGCTGCTGCTTCTTCTGATAGTGCTGTTGTAGGAAGAGCAGCCTGGAGAATAGAGAAGGTGACTCTCATACAACATTCTTCTCAGGGACTTAGTTTTGGACTTACAGTGCCTTTTCTCCAAGGTCTCTCAGCAGCCTTTCAGTGGAGAGGCAGCAGACATGCTCACCATGTCTTCCCAGCTACCACAAGATTCTGGGGGAAACCAACATTTTTCTGTTAGATCTGGGAAACAACGATCACTGCGGCAAGGCAGCTCCAGTTGGTAACTGCTGTTTGCCAGGCCCATGGCCACATGAGATAGGAAATATTCCTTTTATGTGAAGCCTCTCTCTAGCAAATTGTTGTAATGAAATGGCCAAGTACATGGACAATTACACACCAGTAGTTTCCTTCAGATTGATCACAGCATCACCAAAGTTGGAAAAGACCTTCAAGATCATCCAGTCCAGCCATCCACCTATCACCAATAGAACTCACTAAACCATATCCCTCAACACAAAGTCCAACTGATGGCCTCAGCATTCAAAATGCTGGCACTTATTTAGACATACACAGCCAGCCCTTCTTCAGGAGAAGCTTACTGGTCAGTGATGCACCTTTCAACATTTAGCTCTTAAACAACAGCTCAGAGTGGGGATTCATAGAAGGGGGCAACTTCCTCACTGCACTGCTCTGACACCATGAGAAACTTAACCACATTGTTAGTAGCAAAAGGATGGTTCTCAGTGGCAGCAAACACACCCAGATTTTGCTGAGAAGGGCCCTTGTTACTTCTCAAAGTTGAGCCTTAGTTGCTGGCTCCATAGCAGAGTCAAAACAGAAGTTCAGATAAAGATAGGAGTATAATTAATAATAAATTTATGAGAATTATTACTGCCCTTTTATAGCTATTAATCACAGAACTAGGACACGTAGGTGCCAGAAACACCAAAAGATTTAAGTGACAACACAAGCAAGAAGAGAAACCTGTGGTTTTTTTGCTTGTTTAACTTGTTTATCTCTTTGGAAGTTGAGTCTCATCTTCTTTCATTGTCAGAAATATGTTGGGTTATTTCCACTGGGTTAAAATATGTTGGGACATCCTCCCCCAGTGAGTGCAGGAATACATTCTTGATCCCCAAATGAGAATCAACTCAATATGCAGCCAGCATAAGGAGCACAGGCACTAATATTTCATAATCTTTCCCTTTTGCAACTAAATGAGGAGCACATTTTAATCATACACGCTTCTAGCAGCAACAGATAGAGCAACAACATTATTGCCACTGCATTTGTTAATGTGCCTAACCTCAAGGAATACCAAGCGTTTCTTTCTCAAAAGATATGAAATGGATGGAAGAGTAAAACCTCAAAATGTTTGGGACTCATTACACAACTATTGCCCTCAATTTGAGGAAGAACAATTGCATTCAGTAGTAATAATAGTTACTTACACCGCTTGGTATTTTTCTGGAAGTCAGTTGCAGGGGTATGGGTGTGCTGAGAAACAACGTGGAAAAGAAGAACCCCAAAGCTATTTAAGAAAGTGTTTACAAATTCAGCATGCAGCTTTGGCTATGTTGAGATCATATCTTTGCTATGAATTAATTAAGTGGGAATGTTCCCTCCAATAGGAACATGCCATTCATGCCTGCTGCTCCACTCGGACTGAAAGCAGACATCGTGCCTGCAGAAACCAAAAAAACCCCTCTGATTTCCCACTTTGTCATTTGGTGTTCCTTTTGCTCTCATGAGTGAAAGCAAAGCCCTAAGTCTGAAATGGCAAAGGGACTCCCAGGTCCTTACTGCTTAAAAAAATGCATTCAGAACATTTGGTGGCTTTTTTTTACGTGACTGAAAAAGAATCAGGAAAACCTTTCATCCTTTGTTTTCACTCTGTGCTCGTCGAAGCCTCAGCTCGAGTGACGTTTGCAAAAGATTTCACTAGCAGTATCTGGCAACTCCAGCTGAACTGAGTGATTGCGTTTAATTGCGTTTTGGTTTCATAAACTCAGTGTCATAAATCTACCGACTGTCAAACAGAGGGGGTTGATTAATGGAGCAATGGCTGTCCTCAGTTGAGTTACAAAGAAATCTCAACAAACACGCATGTCTTTGAGGCTATATGCTGTCTAACCAGCGATGTGACGTGTGCTCCAGGCCATGGGTGCAAGGGCAGGAGGTGTGGGAAGCTCCAGCAGGAGCAGCAAAGGAGCCAGGCCATGGAAAGCAGCTCTCATTTCTCATCTGTCTGCAACCAGGGAAAGAAGGCATAAGGAAACGCACAGTAGATTTTGTCTTCTTGTTTATTGCTCTATCACGAAACTGCAGAGACAGCAGAAAAATAAAGATTGTAGGCTTTAGATGGGCCCAGAAACTGATGATTTCTTCAAGTTTGGATCCAAGTTGGATCCTTCATCTTTAGGACAGTTGGGTCAGAAAGGCAGACTAGGCATGAAATTCTGGGGCGATTTTAAGACTGGCTGGAACAAGCCTGGATGTGATTGTTGTTTCCCAATTACTGAACCAGATGAGAATCTGTAGAGTGCTTGTGAACAATGAAGCAAAAAGTCAAATGAGAGGAACGAGCAAGCACTGCCAAATGCTGAGGGAAAAACTGCTTTTTACTTACATCATAAAAACATTTCTCCCTTAGAATTTCTTCTGGTTTGTAACAGTTTTATTGAATCTTCCAAAACTCTGTCATGACTACATCTATTACATGACTACTGAACATTTATATGACATTAGCCTCAGGATTTAGCAATCTGTAGGGCCGGACCTACAAGAATTCTTGTACAGATCCAATCCTTACAGATAATGAGGGAGAAACATTTTATTCTTACTGAAAAATCACCCCAAAAGGCTACTGAGCATTAACAAATAAACCAGTGGATCATAATTCATTGACTGGCTGATAAGTAGAGTATTACATCTCCTCTTCTGTGAATTGTGTCTTGGATTACATCAGCTGAAGAAGCCCATCGTTTGGCACAAAAGCTGTCAGGAATAAGAACTGTGAAAATTTTAAATGAAAGGAAGAAGTATACATTTAGATTTTATTATTTTTTTTTTAATTTAAACTCCCTAGCACAATACTTTGTTTATTTCCATAAAATCTGTGATCTGAAGAATGCAAATTCTTCTTAAAATATCTTAATAAAAGTAAATAAAAATAGCTAAGGAAGCTGGTAAGGTGAGGGAGTGTTCATGAAAGAAAATGCTTCAGAAAAGCTGGATGGAGCAGGAACGTTGCATGACAGCTGTTTTATTCCAAACCTATTGGCAGCTCCTGAGGAGATGAGCACACACAGGTCTTCAGAAGCTGCTGGCTTCCTGAAGCTGGTGAGGAGAAAATGAGCAGTTTCCCAAGGAAACACTTTGAATTAAGAGCCAGTACCAGCTGGGAAGGATCCTCCCCTCCAATTTATTGCTTGGGGCTGATCATCACTCTCCATTCAGCTGAAGCCCTCTGCATGCATCTTCTGCACCACCAGCAGAAAGGCAGCACCCCAGAATCCCTCATCTCTGAACTAGCTGTGCACAGGTGGAACTTACACACTGCAAGCCTTGTCCTATCCTCTGCAAAACCAGCAGTACACCTTATAATTGTGGTGGGAGGAGCAGGCAGCTGTACTGGAGAAAGTTGCTACAGAAAGCTTACATGGAACAACTTCACTAGAAGTCAATGAACGCGTTACGTGTGAAGTTTTGTCCACTGTCAAGGAGAGCAAGGAACAACAACGTGCTCATGCCACCACGCTTGGTGGCTTGCCAGGAAACCCCACTGCAGTCCACAGGCCTTGGCCAGTGCATCCCCAGGTGCACGGGCACGGGGCCTCTGCAGCAACAAGCTGCTCCCAAGCACAGCTGGTACTTGGGCCTCAGCACATCACACCTGGGCTCCTTCTGAAGGATCATCAGAAATGATGCAAGAAGATGCAATGCCATATTCTCCAGCCGTGCCACACCTGCTCTTACAGACCAGGACACAGCCTGCTGTGCTCCCAGCACTGCTCCCATCTCAGATGCCTCACCTACTGAATTCAGCAGTATTCAGCTTTCAGTTTCTGCGTCCCTGCAGCAGCAAGCTTCTGGAAAAGAAAGGATGTATGCTGCTGAACAGACTTAAAATTATAGCTGTGCCAGGGAAACATGCTTTGGCACAACACTGCACCTTGGCTTCTTTCTTCTTTGAGATGTCTTAAAAATCAGTACTGCTGGGGACTGTTTTATTTTCCATAAATTTTAATTCATTTTAGTTCCAGTATATCAAATTAGAGATTTCTCTGTGAATCACCAGGGCTCTCATTCACTGTCCTGTGCCTCCACTCTCTCCTTACTGCCTCAGACAATGCTAAGGCATGATACCACAGCAGAGGAGATGAGTTCCTCCACTGCCACTGGGAAATATTAGTCCTCCTTTGGAATCCCGTGAGACTTTGGAACAGTTTGTCCCATCCTGTATCTCTGTCAGACTCCTCACAATCCAAGTCACCAACTCACAGCTGGTGCAGGGGCAGTGGGCTTTGTGCCACAGCTGGTTCATCAGAAACTTAATCAAGAAATTCTTGGAAAAACAAACAAACAAACAAAACAAAACCTGACTTTCAATCTGAACTGAAAAGGAAACATTTTAAAAGTGAAACTATTTGCAGGACTTTTGAGCTTGCAGGATTTTGTGTTGCTTTGAGTTAGGCTAATCATTCTGTTTGGACAAAAATCAACATATTCCATTTTGACTTTGTATATTATCTCCTACTATGAAATAAACTCAACATAAAATGACTTCATTTCCTTCTGACAAGATAACTCTGATAGGGTCATGCCACTCTGGTAAGGTCAAAATACTTTATCTTCTGCAAGGCACTCGTGCTTTAGAGTTTTTTTGACAAAACAGGGCTTTTCACTGCATAATTATTCAAAGTCAGAAAGTCTTTGGCAGCCATAATAATCACAGGCAAGCCAGGACCTGGTTCTTAAAATCCAAATGTCTTAATAGAGAGGAATCTGTCTCGTTAAATGCATCACTGAACTGAATTTACTGAACAATACATCCCACTGACAAATTTAACATGAGCCAGCTTTCCTTTGGCCAATAATGCGGATTTGCAGGATCATAGAAATTGTCAGCTGGAAAGGACCCTGGAGATCATCTTGGCCAGCCTTGTGTTGAAGTAGGGCTTCAGATGAGGATACCCAAACACTGCCAAGCCAAGTCTTTACTATCTACAGTGAGACAGACTCCAGTGTTTCTCCAGGCAGCTTATCCTAATGTCATATTGCTCCCACTGTCAATCATTTGTGTTTTTTTTTTTCTATCCAGATAGAAATTCCCCGAAACAACTGATGGCTTTCATCCTTATTCTGGTGCTCTTTTCTGGATATCCTTTCAACAGACATAGAAAGTACTTTCTACTGTTATTCCTGAAATAAGATTAGTAAACCTACTCATCCTTGGACAACTTTGAAATGCACAACACAGTTCAACGCTTAAATTTTGTGAAAGCACAACACAGAACAGATACCAAATGACATCAAATCAACAGATGAAACAACAAGTTATCTTCTTGTCTGCTGTATAAAGCCCACACTACTTGCTGTATTACAATAAAATTGTGAAAAACAAAATATGCAATAACTTATTCACGTATTTCAGCCACAGTAATCTGGCTTCCGCACCCGTATTTCCTCACACACTGCAGAGTTGATTTGAATCAATACTTCAGTGGGAGACAAGACAATTAGATGCTGCAGGAAACAGTGATTATACACAAAGCATAAATCTCATTACACACATCAATATAAATTCGTTTTCTGACATAGGGCTACTCTTCATTATTGCTCCTATTTTATCAATGGTGATTTTATTTTTAGATGAGATAGCAATTCAAATTCCTAACCCCTCCTTCTCATTGAAAGAGCCCAAGGTACTGTGTCAATAAAAAACATGCCCTCTTTGGACAAGTTCTAGGCTTTATTTCCTGCTCTCGTCTCCTCTTGCAATTCCACATGCAGTTTTCTGCTTTTCCACCAAAAACTGAGTGCTTCTGTGTCCTACTTTATATAAACAGTGTACTCAAAGAAGAGAAGAAAATCTTCAGACAACAGAAAATAAAACCTTAATCCAGGGGTCACACTATAAAACTGGAAAAAGGAAAATGGCACAATATACTTCAGCCAGTTTGTAAAGTTGTGCTCCATCTCCAAGGTCCAAATCTTTATCTTTGTGAGTTAAAAGAGATATGAACACACAAAAGGCCAAAACAAAAAACAAAAAAAAAACAACCAAGACCAAAAACATATTAAATACGCAATCCTACATTCTTAAATGACTCCTTTCCATTATATTGGTCAGCCTTGACACACTTCTGTACCATGTGGAAAAGACCCTTCTCTGAATAAGCTGCAAGACTAGCATGACCAGAACGTTCCCTCACTTGAGTAGCATGAGCTACTTTAGTCAATCTTCCTTTTACTCATTTTCAAGAAAAAAAGACAGGAAAATATACGTATATATTCTTTCCACGAGGACCGTCTTTCCATCAGTCATTTTTTTTGTTTAAATCTCCCACAGAAATCATCCACCAAACTCTCCCATACAAATAACTCACTAGATAAAAGATACAGACTGAAAAAATGAAAAAAGAAATATATTTTGCCTACACTGTGCACACTTCAAACCATTTTCCAGCATAGCATCTCATCCCACAAGCAGCAGAGGTTGTTTGTATATCTACTCAAATGAGCCACATTATTCATGAACCAATATTCTACAAGGCAGAAGCAAAAATACTATTCCTGAAGGAACTGCTTGGGGATATAGTATTCTATGATAAGGGCAGAAGGAAGTGCTTCTGGATGCGTTCCATCACTTGATGTTCAGGAAACCATTTTGTATGACACAAAGGATTAGGAAAAATAAGCTGCATGACATTTATTTTGTAATTTTAACATTAATATCTGTAGAAACATTTTATTGTCAGTACAAAAGTTAACAGATTTTAATACTTCTTTTACCCAATTAAAAAAAACACACACATAGAACAGTGTAATTTGCATTCATATTGCATGGCCGTATCAGTGTGAGGGTTCTGAAAGTACAAACACAAGACTTCCGTACAAAGATACAAACAACAGTGATATTTTAGCAGAGGCCAGTGCTATACCTACTGTTATGGAATGAATCAGAAGGAAATACTGGAGTCAGCATGAATTAATCCTTTAAAAAGATGCTGATATTCCTATGGCAAACTGTCATTATAAACAACCTCTCTCTTTTTAAACTTAAGTTACAATAGAGGGATAGTCTAAAAGGCAAAAGATTCAGGCCAAAAGATCTGGAACCTATTACCCAACCCAGTGAAGAGAAATCTATTTAATCTGTTGCATGTGCAACCCGGGGTAGAAGCTCAGCTCCTTTTAGAGCAGTACGTCCTGCTATGGTTAGAGACAAGTTAATAACTTGCCTTGCATTAGGAACCCATTCTAATTTTTTCTTTCTTTCTTTCTTGGTGGAATGATTGGTTTTTCACCATGGGAAACATTGCCTAAAGAGTTCAGTTGTTAAAGTGACAAGTATTGAGAATAAAAGACATTCTTGTTAAAGGATTTGGTTTCAATAAGAATAATCATCTGACACTGCAGTTTTTAAACACAAATAAATCAAAAGTTTAATTCCCCCAAATTAGTTATATACTGTAAATATTTATTTTTTTTTTAAAAAAAGATCTGAAAACTAGTAAAGTCTGAGCAATATATCTACTAGTTCTCTGTGCTGCCTGCATAGAAATGCCATTTAAATTACAAAAACACAACAACCCTATAAACGATTAATTGTTTTGTACATTACCAATTAGTTAATAAATTAATGATATACCATTTTCCCTGAAAGCAAAGTATTTTCCACCCTTGGATGGTGAAAATTAAGAAATTCTGTGTAAGAACAGCATTTAGCAAATAGCTGTTAAAAAAGAGACTAATTTGCTAGGTGGATTGGGACATCCATTTTTAAAATCAATACAAAAAATAATTCATTGTAAATATATATAATATATATTTATACATATTTTGAATATATTTACATACATCCAGCACCTATATACTGCATTTGTGCTCTGTAAGTGTGTGCCAACATATATTTTCTCCAAATATTACAAAATAAACAAGAAAGGCAGACCCAGAGTTTGCCTCAAGTCCAACTGGTCCATTGTACAAACAAAGTCTGTCGCAGCTGAGGGTAAGCCAGAAAACTGATAGTGATGGGTATCTAGACACAGCTCACAAACATTCTTCTTCGTTGGAACATTTAATAAAAGTTGCACATTATGAGATCTTTAACGTACGATCTGACTGCTTTCCTCCAAGTTTTCTTTTTTTTTTTTTTTTTCCTTTTTTTTTTTCTCTCCCATATTTCATATGTACAAGCAGAATCTTTAGGGTCCTGGAGAAACGATGTTGTTTTGTATGTGGTAGGTAGCCTGATGTTCTTGCTTCTTTTCATGTTTTAACGCTTCCATTCATGTGTTGGTACTTGGGAAGACAAGGTTCATAAGGCATTGGATCAGGAGAAAAAACAGAGTCATCACCTGAAGAACACGAACTCCTGGTGTCAGGGTAGCTAGGTGAATACTGCTCCAGAGGTCCGCTGAGGTCCAGATACTCCTGACAAAAGAAATAAATGGAGTTTGTAACCAGCGAGTAAAGCTGGCAATAGCATGTTCCAACTGCTCTGATTTGGCTCGATCACACAGTGGGTAAAAGAACAGTTTAAAAACAACACTCATTTCCCTAATGCAATTGCATTCTAAACTGCCTGTAGCTCAAATATCTCATAAAACAAGGAGCCTGAATAAAGAAAGGAAAGCCAAGCCAATAACACAGTACTTTTGTGAAGTCCAATAGCATCCACATTAGCCGCGTCAGTGGAAATAAACATGCCAACCACATCAAAAGAGGACTTTTCACTTACAATGATAAAAACGAAATTTCATCCTAAATAGAACCATTTTTCTTCAGCACGTGGTAATGATTTGGAGAGGGAAAGATACTTCCAACTTTGTATTCCTTCGGTCAATTTAAATGTCTGTTTTATATTCTGTGATATTAACTTTGCTTTTAAACATGCAGTGGCAGACATACGTTCAAAAAAAAGAACTGAAAGAAAATTAAATTCACTCGATTGGGTTCTTTATACTGCATTTTCTTCTCTGTGTGTCTGTGCGCATGCCTGCATGCCCCAAAGTAGCCATGACCAAAGCAGTCATTAAAAAAGGAAATAATATCTGCTGAATCCAAGTTTTGGGTTAAGGCTCTTTTGCTAGAAACAACAGTTTTGGCAGGAGAAGAAAGTTATTTTCTCCCTTGAAATGTTCCTTCTCTTTCAACTTCTAAAGGCAGCTGCATTCATTTAAATGCAATCTCTTCATTTGCTAAACCACAAGTTATGATCACACTGACGAGACGAGTCCTCCACCTCAGTCAGTGCTTTATGCTTCTGTGCTTTGGGTTGGGGTAATTTTGTTCTTTGGTTGACTTTTTTTTTTTTTCCCTAAGTCAGAAATCTGATCATTACCACGTTATTGCTTAAAAAATGGTCACCATTTTAAAAAGGAGGAAAATATAAGCTTTTAAATGCTGACAAATGTAATAGGCAGCAAGGGAATGCAGTCTGGATCAATGATTACTTCCTATCTTGCTCCCTAGGTGTTCAGAAGATCCACAAGGACAATCTTGGCATGTATTTATGTATAACCAATACAGCCCTATGTGACCAGAAATGATCGAGCACTTTCTAGACAGATGAGGAAAGTCTTCCAGCATTTGAAGCTTTGTTGTGGAATTGCAGACACAGCTTGTCATATTGAAAGCTTGATATAATTCAGCTATGAGCTCAGAACTGAAGGTGGGATTCTTATCTCCTCTCCAGCCTCTTTGTTCAGCATAAAGGGCCACAGTCATGTAGGGGCATAAAGTCTCCAGCACTGGGATTTCAATGAGGAAAAAAAAAGAGGGAGACTTAGGCAAAATAATCTCTGATACAAATGCAGAACATATTATTGGCTAATCAATTTTGGAGCTGCTGGGCAAGCCAGGTTGACCCTCTATCAACAGTGGCATGTGTGGGAAAGACAAGGTACCATGGTGGAGTGGGTGAGCAAAAGTGTGGTCAGACTGAAGCATGGAGGAGCTGTGCTTCAGCAAAACTGCACAGCTTACTTGAAATCAGGTCTTGAAACCACAAGGAGTGGCAGAAGATGGGACACACTGGAGCTCATAGACAAAAAAAGTAATCTACTTTCTTAAGATACTGCTTTTGCCCTGGATTAAGCTGAAGGCTTAGATATTAGGAAAAGCCTTCAGGAGGTAAAGCTAATGAAAAAGGGCAATGGGCAATGCAGAATGCAGCAGTGGAGAGCTTCAAGGACAAAGTTACACAAACACATCAGGCATGATAAATGTACAGTGGATCCTGCTGCAGGCTGATCAGATGGACTGGATGTGTTCCTGAGGTTTTTCCAGACTTTTTTCCCTACAATTTGAGCCTAAAGTCATTTACATAACCCTAAAGGCCTTTTCAGGTTACCTTTGAGATCCTTCCAGGCCCACGAGTGCTACACAACTGGAAGGCAACATGCTTAAACATACAAGAAGAGGAAGAAATATCCTCTTCCAAGCTTAGAATTACAGCCCAGAGCTTCCATCTTGACTTTGCAAATGCATATGCAATCCAAGCCACCAAGCACTCTGTGATGGCAGCCAGCCCATTGCCAACCACTCTTGTGAAATCGTGTGTAAATGATGCAGGAAAGGATTCAGTTAGTGTTGGATGGAGGGGAAAACTGTAATGGTACACAGAGCTATGCTGCTGGTTTAGTTGGGAGCACATATTCCTGCCCCATTCCCAAACCATTCCTGAAGGTGCCATGTTTTGGAGAAGAATAATCCAGATAAATTTATAGCTGCTACTGAAGCCAAAGAATCTTCTCAAATAGAAATGTAAACCTACTCTACCAGACAAGTGATGTCAATAAAAAAAACAGCATTTGCTTACTCGAGGTCTCCTGCCATCTTTATAGCATATATGCTTTTCTAAAACCTATTAATATCTTCACTAATATCTTCTCTAAGAAAAATAAATCTGAGAATTCTGGAAAATGAGAGAGTAATGGTGACACATATAACATGATCCAAACCTTTTTTTCTACTTCCCTCCCCCCCAATATATAGAAATGTTATAATAATATATACCAAAAAGTGTTGCAGTGTTTTCATCTCCCTCAGCCCCCATCCGTATAACTTACCCAAAATGATAGAAATTTGCAACATGTTTTTGAGGTACCAAACATTTTCTCTCAAAGTTTCCACCAGAAGAATCAATATTTCCATTACTCGTGATCTTCCTCTAAAGTACACGTGATAAGTAAGAGAACTGATTCCTGTGTGGATACACTAATCACTGTGTGTCTTGCCAGAACTAATCATATTTCAATCCTCTGAAAGAATGCTGTTCAAATGAAACCCTTTTGCATTCATATAGCCCAACCTGAAGCAGTGGTAGGCAGGACCTTTGGATAATTGGATGGATGCTCACGTGCTCCCAGTGGGCCCTTCTTCCCTCCACTGAGAGCTGCTTCAGTGAACCTAATTCACTCTCAGACACAATCTGAAATCTACTATTGACAGTTTCTCCTTTTCTGACCTAGATATCATGGCTGGGAATCAAACTGAGCTGATAAATGAAAAACATCATGAACTCTCCTACACTCCTCCACACGAAACTCATGCTGAAATATAAACATTGCTTCTCAGTCTGCCACGTGTATTTTCTCAGTAACACTAGGCTAAAAACATAAAAAATACAGAGAAATTAACAAAAACATTTTAAAGATGTGTTTGCTTTTTTACATAAACCAAGACATAATGAAACCGAGGATTTCATAGGATACATAGTTAAGCTGCTTCTAACTTCAGAGGATGGTGACAAACAGAATGAGAACTTGAACAGGATTTCATAACTGTATAATTTCCATCTGCTTCCTGAACCATTCATCCTGACTGGTAGCTTAAGGAAGGAAACAATCTACCTACCTCATTAGTTGTGAGAATAAGGATCCGATCCAAGTCTTCTACCAACTGTTTAAAAGTTGGTCTTTGTGAAGGCACAGCCTGCCAGCAATCTCTCATCATCATATAGCTGTAAGAAATGCACATTTTCCTGGGTTAATTAAAATCACACATCCTTCTGATAAGCCTTTTCATACGCAGCCAATATTTTTCATCACAAATAAAGCAGTGAGCACTCCAAAGCTTTATACGTGGACTAATGTTGTTGCCCAAACCATACAATGCTGTCACTTCCCTCAAAGGTGCACTTCTATTTCTGTATCTCTGCTTGCCCAGCATCTGAATTTCCTCTTTGTGGACCTGAGTCTGCATTCTTCAGTGGCATTTCAGTTGTATTAAATCACACGTGCTTAAATATCTTATCATGTAAGGGACTGCAGCCTTTGTGAAGAAATTAAAATGGAGGATAAAAGCAAAAACTATCAAGAGCAATACTGAAGCATCAGAAAGGGAAAGCGCTCTTCCACTATCACTGGTAGATAATGCTGTGTTAATGCAAAAGTTCCCAAATACACTTTTTTTGTGTACAAAACCAGCTGGATGTAGCTTATACAGGATAAGAGTCTGTGTGTGGTATGGCTATGTGTGCCATTTATGAATTTTCATGTTTAATGAACCAAAACTGAGAAAATAAGGGTGTAAAAGCACTGACAAAGCCTGGCCTACAGATGATCTCATCCATTTTCAAAGGAATCACAGCAGGGTGTGTAAAATGTCCTCCACCAAACATTTCCTGGAGACCTTTCCATAGCTTTTCTATACGCATCTATATGCACACACAGCTACTATTTTAGAGCCAACATTTCTGAAAATGCTACATTCTGCTGGGGTAGCATTAACCGTGTGATGGGCCTCTTCCAAGTTGGGATATTCTATGATTTCAGTGCAGTTTGCAGCCCTTGGTCCTTACAGTTCATTGGTGCAGTTGGCAGGTTTATCCATTCGGTGCCCTTCTTTAAGCAGCTTAAAAAGTTCCTCCACTGGGATTCCTGGGTAGGGCGATCCTCCTAAGGTGAAGATCTCCCACATTAACACACCAAACGACCATCTGCAAAACAAAGAGAAAACTGCATTAGTAAAATTGCCTTACTGCTGTAAACAGAGATGTTTTTGCAGTGGATGCACACCAGAGCTACTACAAAATAAAACCTGCATTTTCACAGTTCAATTATTTACAGAAAATCCACACCACTGAGCTGGCTTGCAAGTATATGGAGGGATATTTTGGAAGAAAAAAAAAAAAAGGCTGTTCAAAACAAAAATAGTTTGCGTCATTCTGCTCCTTTTAATTTTTATTATTATTATTATTATTATTATTTTATTTTTTTTTGTAAGGAAATGAAGGAGGGAAAACTTCAGCCAGTTTTCCTCCTGCTCCCCACCTCCAGAGCTGCCTTGCCACGTCCTGCTGGCAGCCACAGGCCCACTGCCAGGCTGCTCTGCCAGGTGAGCAACAGCACACAGCCTGCCCTGGCCCCGAGCTGCTCTGCAGTTCTGCTAGCTTTGCAGCAGTGTATTTTAGTAAACTGTTTGCACAAACTTACAATAATATTATCCAAAGGCACCACGGGGCCAAAAAGCCTCCCGGTTCCAAGACTGAAATGCCTGTGCTCCGTGCTTTTTGGGAGCTCACAATGACTTCCAGCTCTAAACCAGCCAAGCCGTTTACTTCGCATTCACTTAAATATTTTGTCAAGATGTTATTTTAAAGCAAAAGTTGGCTCCACCCTTGACCTGTGTATATAATCTCCTTCATAAATAACGTAAAGATGGCAAGAAAGGCCTCAGTAAATGCTTTTCTTAAGGAGAGAACAACTTGAGAAGAGCATCCAAGTTAAAGGAGGAGGAGGCACCTCTTTATTTTCTCCACCCTGCTCCTTTCTATTTTAACTCTGCACTGTCATGCATAAGCTTTTACACCTGTGCTGGGAAGCATCCAGCCTTTTAAGGCTAACATCTTTTCTTGGAGAAATAAAAAACATAAGATCTTCATCTGCACTGAGTAAAGAATACACGTCTACTTTGAGCTCAATGCATGCGAGCACTGAGGATGGGCCCAGGGAACTTTAATAGGAAGCAGAATTATGGGAGCTGTTGCATCAGCCAGCTACACCACGCACATTACAAGATCCTGAAGTGCCAGAGTCCAATGATTTCCTTCTGTATGTGAAGCACTGCTGGGAAGCAACAACAGGGAAAACAACTCTGTTATATCCAGGCTATGTTTTACTGTACATAACCACAGCACAAATTTTGACAAGGCTCTTTTTTTTTTTTTTTTCCTTCTTTTTCTTCTTTCCTTCTTTCTTTTCACTCTTCTTTTTTTTGTTTTTTTTTTTAACCTGAAGGAAGTGCAGAGTATGTGGAAAGCCAAGCAAATTAGATAGACTCTTTGTAGCTGCACATCCGTAAATAAGTTCAAGGGGGGAAACTTCCGCACTGACAGAAGGAGGTTCGCATTTTCCACCTTTCATGTGCTTTGAAGCCAGGCAGATTAGTAACAGAGCGCTGGTTAGCAGTCTACCATAAAATCCTCACTTTCTAAGGGCAAGTCCTGTTCCATCTATTAATACGTGAAACAAAATGAAAACGCTTAAAGGGAAAGGACAGCAGGAAAATACATTTCAAAATATCCCAAAATTTAAGGAACGTGAACCAGTTTTCCCTGCTGCCCCTTCCAGACTACAGGAATAAAGTCACTTACACGTCGCTTTGGTGCGTGTAAACTCTGTCAAACAGAGCTTCTGGAGCCATCCACTTTACTGGAAGCCGTCCCTGTATATTTGGAGGGGAAGGAAAGAGAAATGAAAATGGAAGCCATCGGCTGGATGATTTTAACACTGATTTTTGCTTCAAATAAATCAGTTCTCAGAGATCAGCCCTATAATGCAAACACATAGTTTATTTTGGAAAACTTTCATTAAAAAAATATTAATAAAACGGATGAAAGGAGGAAGGTTATTAAGAAAAAATAGATATGAACACTGAAGATAAAATTTTAAATGTATAGAGCTCCAAAAAAGAAGTTCCCATGCTGCTTGTAAGTACACATAGCAAATCAAAGCAGAAAAAGATCATTTCACTACAGCTTTTTAAAGAGTAGAAATAAGAAAAGATCTCTTAAAATCAGGTCTGCTTGCACAAAGTTCATCACTGAGCCCAAGAGTTTTGTTTTCCTTTTCCCAAAGCTTGCAGCCACAACTGCCTGTAGCTTTGCATAAAAGCTCTGCTTTGCTTCGAGCCAAGGAGTTGTACCAAATTTGATATGAAATGTGTTCAGATCCCCTCCAGTGCCAACAAATCCCCACCTGGCTGCTCTGCCTTTTGGAACTATGCAGACTCTGATAATTACTGTTCAAATGCCATTCATCACTCAGTGCTTTATTTTTGTAAATGAGTCAGGCGATGTGATTAATTAATATTTTGGATTAATCTATTTAGTATTAACAGAGTCTGAAGAACTGAAAGAATTCTGCAAAGTTCCCATCTTGATTTGGGACAGCTTTAACAGCAGAACAACAACAGGTACTGAAAATCCATTTTCTCAAGCTCTAGACCAACTTTTAATACTACAGTTATTTACATCCAAGCAAAGGCAAAATGCATAGTCCTGTATTGTGGCACTGCCACACAAACAGGATTTTTATTATGGTTACTGCTATCGCTGTTTATGCAGTGTTTTTTGAGATCCTAGGACTGGTTCAAAATGAGCTAGAATCAGATTTCCACCTATTTCAAATGATTGGAGTCAAGGACACACAACATGGATAGTTCTATTCTAGCAGTTATAATAAATCATAAAAAATGGAGCCTATTTGTTTATCTTTTTAAACTAAACGTCAGTGTAAGAAGGGGAAAGAATTGCTTATGTCCTTGATGTCTGTTTTCTGTCTGATTAAAAGCAGTCTCCTGGACAAGAAGCCCATTAAGATTATAACCATAGTTTTGAAGTGAAACATTGAAAGAAACACTTGTTTCCAGAGATAAGAAAACCATCCACTTACATTAGTAGTCTTTTTATAATAATCTATATTGTTGATGTCTCTGGCTAAACCGAAGTCTGCTATTTTCATGACATTATTTTCAGTTACCAAAACATTTCTTGCAGCTAGGTCTCGGTGGATACACTGGAGAGAAAGACAAGACAAAAACACCCACTGAAATACACCGTAGCAAAAAAAAAAAAAAAGGAATTATTTCTAGCCACATAAAATCTTTAAAAGAGACTTAATTAACCCAAATCCTTAGATTGTAAAGCCTCCGGTTTACTTTGCCAAGGATGAGATTCTGGGTGGTGAACCCAAACGTTCCAAGATGTTTGTGACCCACTCTTTATTACACAATCCCCAGATACAGGTAATGCAGCATTTTCATTGCAAATGTCTGCTAATGAGAGTGTCACTGTGTGGCTTCTCTTGGATCAACCCAACTAAAACCTGACAGTCCGGATCAGTGTAACCTCCTTTAATTTTAATATAAAAGATCTTCTTAAGAGATGCATCTCTAGTAAATCATTTTTAGCCAGATATCCAGGGTGTGTATGTTTACTTCAACCATGAGACTACAGCAATTTCACTTTGGAAAAAAAAAATAAAGGCAATTTGGGCTCGGCTGTTTGCTTTTCAAACAGCTCTTATACTGAAATTCCAACCAGTATTTCCTCAGATTTTTTCTTTCTTCATGCCAGCATTATCATGAAAAGTTGGAGCTGATATTCCTGACACTGAAAGGAAGTGTGGCAGCTCTGGGTATTACTCCTACCTTTAAGGAACTCTTTTGGGGTTTATACAGAGTGGCAGTAGGGTCATAGTAATCAGTGTTGCATTTAGAGTCCTCTCAGGATATTCTACTACTTTTTAAGTCAAACAGTTGTGTTTCTTCTTCTTTTCCTGCTCAATTTCAGTTTACTTTATGTTTTCCCCCTTATTTCAGCCTCTGCGTGGACATGCTGGACAGAACCACTATAAAACAATTAGTAAGGGCCCACATCTTTTCTTGCATTATAATTTGTCCCAGCGGTTTTCTGCAATCTCTCACCCTGCACGTGTAAAATGAGTCTACAAAGTTTCTGCTCCCTCACTGGGTGAGCCATGGGGAGCTGCCAGGAAAAATTGCACCAGTAGTGCTTTCACACAGATGAGACAAGAGTACACCTTCATAGTCAAATCAGGCTTCTAACTCAGCATCAGCAATGCCACGGTAGAAGAAATAACACAGGCAGCCTTCCCACCCTGTCCTTGTCCTCAAACCCTACAAGAACCTGCTATGAGACAGAAGGAACTCCTCAAGGCAACTTGCCCAAGTACACATAGCTAATGTCCACTGCTAAGGCAAGGTGCCTTGATGAGTATGGCACATGATGTCCCTGAGCAGCTTCTGCCATTCTAGAACAGCAGGCAGCACCTCCAGGTGAATCCAGCAAGTGAATAAAATCCCACTACCTTCTCTCAGGGTATTTCTGCTCTCTCATACCCTGCAATTTTGCCATTTCAAAATGGTACCATGACTCACAGCCATGTCTGCCAGGCTTCACAGCCAGCTCCTGGCCCCAGTGATTTGCTGACTCTTTGCAGTGACTGGGGCTACCCCCTGCAGCTCTTGTGCTATACTGGCATGTCAGAGAGGACAAATCAACAGAATTTTTAAAAGTGTTTATCCAGCTTGGAACCAACGTACAATTGCTTGTAAGGCAAAAACTGGAATTGACACCCGAGTACCTTCTTTACTTATTAAAACCATATTCTATATATATTCTATTAAGTCTCTGTGAGCCATTTATTAGACTGAAATAACAAGAACACTGGCTCTCTCACAGCGCCTGCATGGTGAAAATACCATGAGAAGACTAGATCTCTTATTATTCCAGCTCAGTAAAGGGATCCCAAAGGGGAAAAGAATTAGAGAAATACAAACAGAAATGGGGGGGATGTGTGAAGAATGGGAATGCACAGTTTTACTAGGTGCTGCCTTTGTTTTTCTTCTTCCCTGTGCCTCATGCAATGCTTTGCATTCAGTCAAGCTCAGCACAGCACCGATAAGTGTTTTTGCAAAGGAACTGGACCACAGAAGAAATGATGCTGCTGTGTAGATCTGTGTGAGCACACACTTTCTTGCAGTATCCTGCAGCAGCATATCAGAGCTTTTCAAGATTTGCCAACCAAAAGATTTATTTTTTCCTTTCACAATGGTCCTTTTCTTCTTGGGATGTGGCTCATTGCCAGGCAAATGTTTCATTAATCTTACAAAAGGGATATTCTAAGGTGCTTTACCTAATACAATACTCAACTCGCTCTATAGATTTTGTCCTACTGTCATGCATGTCTCCCTGCCTACTCTACTGAATTAAGAATTACTATTTCCAAACAAAAGAATAAATGCAAAATTAGACTTCGATTCCTGCTCCCTTTCCTATCTCTACAATTGCAGAGAAGCAATAAAATCCCACAACTCTACACAATGGGACTGGAGGTTCAAACTCAGCTCTAAACTTTGGTTAAAACCAGCTCCATAGTTGGGAGTGGTCTGAACTGGAAATTGGTATAAATCCCACTAAGCACTCCATGCTTTCCTGGGGGTACTTAGCATCAGTATCTGGTGCTCTGGTTTAGACACTGGGTCCAAACAGTGCCCAGAATACCCATGATTGCCTTCATTTTAAGGGACAACATGTTTAAGGAGTTCACTATACACGGCTAGTTAAGGTTCCATAACTGTAATTTAACTGAGGTGCGACCTGAGAAAATCTGTCCAAAGCAAAGTTGAAGAAATAAGAGTCTAGAGACATCCCATGATGCGTAACTTATTTCAACAAACTTGTTAGCCTAACAAAGGCCAGTTTCAAGCACAGTACTTAATTTACAGTGACTAGTGCACTCCATTTACCTTTATTTTTAATTATTTTGTTCACAATTTTTGCCCATACACCTTGTGATCTTCTCCACTCTGCATGTTATCATACTGTAAACCCTTTTAGAAACTGAATTCATTTATTTTACATCACTGGCATAAAATCATTAAGGTTGGGAATGACCTCTAAGATCATTTAGTTCAACCATCCACCTACCACCAATACTGTCCACTAAACCATATCCCTAAGTGCATCTGCTCTTTCCTTAAACACCTCCGGGGACAGTGACTCCATCACATCCCTGCACAACCTGTTCCTAACCACTCTTTCCAAGAAGAAATTCTCCCTAATATCCAATATCCGAACCAATCTTGGTAAGACTGACTAGAAACAGAAGGCAAATGATGCCTTGCTGTTTTGTGGATGGAACAATGAGACTTGTATAATCATGTGATCTCCTGTCCTTACGTACTCAAAGTGCACAGGGAAGACTCAAAGTATACAGAAAAGTCATTCTCCCAGCACATTACTGACCATAAATAACACGAGAACAACAACTTAACCTACAACCAAATATGTACCGAGTGCTTCGTGCAGTATTTGCTGAGTTCTACCTACTTTTTGCGAAGCCAAGTATTCCATGCCTCTTGCCAACTGGTACGTGCAGGATACCAAGTCCTTGAATGTCATCTGCTCCTCTGGGACCCTGTTAATATCAAAGGAGTACTCCATCCCAGGAGGCCGGCGCGCTCGCAGGTACTCACGCAGGTTTCCTTTGGAAGCATATTCTACAATCACATACAGTGGACCTATGGGTAAACAGAAGCGTGTCAAAACTGGAGTAAGGTCAAAAGGTAAAACGGTTTTCTGTAGAGAATCTTCTGGTGCTCTATAATAAACAAACTGGATTAATAAATGTTTAATTGTGAATCCAGTAAGCACAACTTGAACAAAAAGGAGGACTGGGCTTTGCTAAGTGGCGGCCAAGGCTGCTTTAGAAGAATAATGGCAAAGCTGCATTAGCAACTGAAAGTACCTAAATCCCATTCCTTCCAGACCATGCCACGTACTGAAACACAGACATTTTCAGACCCAAAACATCACAAGATCTAACAAAATACTTTCGCTGTGTTTGATAGATTTTTCTAATTTCCAGATTTTGTACGTCTTTCTGCATGACTTTTTATATATAATTATCACTTAACAAAAACATCGTGGTCTTTAAAGAATAAAATTACTCATTTCAAATTCAAAGGACAAGAGTTTTACTGAAACAAGACTGACCATACAGGATGACAGATGTGGGTAAAGTCACTATAAAATGTCATTTTTCCCTACAGCAAGGGATTTGAGTTTTCACATGATATAGTACCCTTTCTCATATTAAAGCTGCAAATATAATGAGACACAGGAGTTAAAATATCGCTGCTAAGCTAGGGAAATATCTAAAAATCCCATCACAGCATGACAGTTTCCTTAAAAACTCCTGAAAAATGATGATTGATGAGAGTTCTGAAGACCCGTGTGAAAGTCCTGGCTTAGTTTCTTTTCTCTACTCACCATCCTGGGTACAGGCTCCAAGAAGATTGATGATATTTTTATGTTTCCCAATCATCTTCATCATCTCCATCTCTGACACCAGGTCGGATAGATCCTTTTCTGTAGCATCATCTGCACAAGACACAAGTTCAGTTCCTACTTTCTGTTGTCTCTATGGCTCACCAGCATGTGCTTCAGAATGTAGAACATGGGATTGGTTTTCTGCACACTGTACAAAGCCACGTGTTATGTCCTAATAAAAACTAGCCTCAGCCTCTTTGACAGACTGATTGCTTCTTCAATCACATGTTAAGCAATACAAAACATTAAAATCCTGTCCTTAACTATCAACCTTTAAAAACCACGTCTTTCCTAAAAGCTGGCTTCATAATAAAATTCAAAACGACTAGGCACTAACCAGCTGGGCTAGGATCTGCATGCAGACAGCTGCTGCTATGAACTCGCACAACGCCAATACGTCCAAATACTCGCGGCTGAAGATAAACAGGCTGTCAAGAGCCCAGATTTACACCACAAACCACCGAAGGCTGAGGTCAGCTATGTGCACTCTGACCCCCCCCACAACGACAGAGCTCAGACACTGCAAGGGAAACTTTTCATGGCTGAAAGCAGGCTGAAACCTTGCTTGGCCTGTTTTCTTACCTTTCAGCATCTTCACTGCCACAGTCACTGCTTCTTTGGGCCGGTCTTTGTCAATCCCCACCGCTTCGGCCATCACCACTTGCCCAAAGCAACCTTCCCCCAGGGGTTTACCCAGCGTCAGCCTGGAGGTGTAAACAGGGGATTAACACACAGCATCTGGGGCAGGGGCACAGCCAGCAAAATTCCAGAGCTAAATATAAAAGGCTTTCAACAACTTGCTGCAGCACTAAGCAATTATCATATGGAACTAATGAGATGCACAGCGTGTGTCAGTTTTCACGCACCCCACAGTCTGTTTTCTTAGTGACACTATAGTGAGCATCTAATACCAGCAGATCAGTTGCTAAACACAGCATTTAAGCTGCCCTTCTGCCTCTAACAGAACAGAACTTGCATGGGCAGAACTTGCAGAGCATCCAGGTGCAACCAAAGCTCGGGGTGCAGGAATGGAAGGCACAGCCTGGCTTCTCATGGTGGTTGGTGTGGCACGTTTTCTGCTTCTTCATGCAGACTGTGAGGAGATGGAAGAAAGGTTTCTTTGTGCACATCATCATCTGTTCAACGTCAGGCAGCTGATGGTTTGTGTGGTTAAGGGTGGTATCAAAACTAGGTGGGTGTTTTCAGGATCACTAACCCTGGGATATACCGGCATAGAGAGGGAACAGTCAAACATACTGTCAGCCTAACTTTTGCTCAGAATTCCTATTTTTGCTTTCTGCCTGTGGACGTGGGTCATGAATGTTTGCCTAATGATCTCTTGCACCAAAGGGATCGGCCAGGACAGAGAGCAGCCCAGCAGTGGCTGTGCTTGAGCTCAGCTGTGGGTGGTTATCAGCCCCCGTTATCACCCCAGTCCTCCTCCCTGCAGCTAAGGAAGCAGCCAGACAGACGTCTTCTTGCAGGAAAGGGGCAGGAGGACAAAGATGAGGGGCAGCCAGGGGGATGCTCGTGTGTCTTGAGCCACTGCCAGCTTTGCTCTTGCAGTCCCGCTGCCCCATGCTGCACTCAGAGTGGGAAGCAGAGACTGGGGAAACTGAAGCTCCATTCACATCACAGCAGCAGTGTAAAGAACCTTGTGAGAAGAACCGTCGCTATCTGGATCAGCTGCATATGCCAGTCTATAATGGTTGCTAAACCTGCTCAGCTGTAATAGGCACAGAGGCTTCCATCTCAACTTGAGGAGGATAAAAAAATAAAATACAACAAACTTCAAAGCCTCTGAGCCAAATCTTTTGGGTTCCAGCACAGTGCTCATGAGCCAGATTCTGTCTCCTTCACCCACAGATAATGCTGTTGAACTGCAGAGCGATGCTGCAGATGTCATAAAGGATGTTTGATGAACTTGTAGTAGTTGACATTATCCAACACAGCGGCCAGATTTGGGCAAACATTTCCATAACCAAACTGCTATAGTCATGGCTTTCCATGGCCACAAGCAGGACTCACAGGTATGATGTAGGTAAAGCTGGTTGTGAAAATCATGGACTTATATTTTCCCACACTGGCATGCACCAACAGAAGGCTCTTAGACTGGGGCAAGTGGCTTGCAAACCCTTCTTGCTTATCTGCTCAGGCACAAAGGAGAGGTGAAGGGCAGTTCCTCCCCAGAGCAACTCGTGGACGCTGTGTCAAGTGCAGTCTTAGCCGTGGTGAGAACTCCTCAATCTGTTTTGGATTGGTTTCTAAAGCAAACGCTGGCTTAAAAAGGTGCAAAGACTGAAGGGCAGCAAATGCTATGCTGAGGTCATCCTGCACTTTATCCAGAACTGAATTTGAATTTAGGATCTTGGCAGAGAACAAACATTTGCATTGGAAACTGATTAATTTATGTGCTATTGCCCTGCTAGGACTAATGTAACAAACCCCTCATTGTGTGCCTGCTGCCCCCCAACTTAATAAACTGCCTCTAAATAGCTTCCTTTCATTGGAAATCCGCTCCACCTACATTTGTGCTGAATGCCAGTTTTAAATGTTTAGCACACTAAAATTTTCCACATTTAGTGTATCCCCCAAGGGTATGGGGTATGTATACAGGCCCCCCTGTTGACTAGAATACTGCAGGTGGCAATTACTGTGTTTTCTACTAGTTTTCAGCTACATAATTAAAAGTAATTTCCAGAACAGTTGTCAGAATGTTCAAAATTACAGCTCTACTATCCAAAAGGCACAGCACTGAGCTTTCAAAGAACACTGCTCAGGACAGAAGGTGTCAGTTCCTCAAAGCCTCCTGAAAACTTCTTAAAATTAGTATCAACTTCAGTGTAACATCATGGCCCTTACCTGTGTTAATACCATCTCTTTTACATGTCCATTTCACATTAAGAAATGTGGTTATGCCTCTGCTCATTCAGCAGCTCATTTTGCATGTTTGCCTAACACCATTTTCTAGACTTTTCCATCTCCTATTTTATACCGTATTACATCTTTCATAAACATTGATCAATTATGCACTAAACTACTGGGAAATACGGTTTAGCATACAGAGGTATTGCTTGGGCTTATCTCAACCGCTCTTTTGAAGTGAAAATAAACCCCAACAACAAGCAGAGAAAATTCCATTTCTACTGAAAAATCAAAATAGATTCAATAGATAATTGAATACATCTTGATCTTCAGGGAAGGTTCAAGTAATCGAGATTTTCTTTTAACAAAAGCAGCTGAATGGTAGACATTCAGCAAGAAGCTTCCTCTCATACCATGTCATGTTTTACAGATGCACGCGAGGCGGTGGTAAGGAAAAAAGGCAACTTACTTATCTCTTGGAAACTCCCATTTCGGATCCTCTGGTAGTTCATATTCTGAGACCCCTGCCAGCATTGGAGCATCAGCAGTGGAGGACAGGCGAGTAGTTATCCTCACCAGAGGCGTGTTGGAGTTCATGGAGGAGCTCGAGTCAGCCGACACCTGTTATTGCAATGCAAGGTGCAAAAAACAGAAAGGCAGAGATGTAATCTTGGCCCAATATCTGAAAAGCAGTGACATATAAGAACCAAGCCAGCTTAGAACAGTGGTGCTAGGGAGAAGAGTGGCTGAATCTGAACTCATGTGTAGAGCACTATCCTACATTTACCCTCCCACGTTAGCACAACACTGACTCCAATTGCTGCCCCACATATAGGTCTGTCTCACAGTTTCAAACCCACAGATGTAGAGTTCTAAAAGCATTCACCCAGAAGGGAATTTAAATAAATGTTTCTCCCAATTTACTGGATTAATTCTTGTTTTGTTTTGTTTTTTTTTAATCAAGTGAGTATTTACATTACCAACTTAGATACCTAAGTGGGCAGCCTATACCATGAGCAGAAATTACCAATCAGCATCTTCCATTCACTTCTTGTTTCCCTTGTCACCACTTGTTTTCTGAAATCGGTACACAATTTAGTGTTTCTAAGTGTTGCTATTAAACCAAAATTTTCATTTTTTAATTGACAAATTTTCATTTTTAATTGACAGATTTTCACAAAAGTTCCCCTATTTAATCCACTAGCATCAATGACCAAGGTCACATGCATGTGTAAGAAATGTAAGCTCCTCTCCTATGTTTCCTAAATGTTGAATATTGAAACTATCAAAAAGCTATCACAATAGTAAGGGAGTACTTAAGAATTTAGTTCATTTAAAACTGAAGTAAAGATTCTGCAGGCAAGGCAGAGAAGAATTGGTTAAAAAACAAAATGTTTCACATTCAATGCTTCAAAATACAATTCACTTTGGAATTCATCATTGGCCTCAAAAAAGCCCACATTTTTCTCAGAGCACCACTTAATTGTAAAGTACTCTGAAAATGCTCCATCCACGTTAACAAAAATTGTGTTGGTGAAAATGGCACATCTTCCATAAGGTGCAACTTCCCTTACACCAGCAAACAACCTGCGGTCTTAAAAATGGCAGAAATACATCCAAAATTGCTTGCATGACCACTCTGTCCTCTCCTTGAAACATGAATCCTCCACCTCTCTTCAGGCCAAGCCGAAAGCTGATGGCCATGATGGGACGAAGGCTGTGTTGCAATGCCATCTCTGGGACCCATCCTCACATCAGGTGGTAGAAGACACGTATTGGGCAGCATCATCAGGGCCTCTCCCAAGCTGGAAGCTCAGAGCTATAACCATTACTCTTGGCCTTTCTCCTTATCATCTGGAATCAACTCTAGCACCAGGTTTGCTTATGTAAAATGTCACCAGGCCAGTTTTGTGCCAGAGGTCTTATAGCTAGATAAAAAAAAGCTCTTATAAGCAAACAGATCCTGTCAGCGATACACAGTGATACGAACACAAAATCCTCTTGTTTCTATGACACCTGATAAGTGCTCAATTATATTAAGTCCAACTAACAATCACAGTGTCACAGCCCACTGAATGACTCAAGCTCCTCAGAGCATGGCTGAAAGGCTTCTGCGACCATGACACACTCTTGCACAATGTATTTTGACAAGACAAGGCTAAAGCGCTCAAATTTCTCATGATGACCTTGTTACATCTTTGGTTTAGATGCCTTTTTGCAGGTAGACAACTTCAAGACCATCCCATCAAACAGGTTTGGGTTCTTGACGAGGTTTTTTCCGCAGATCAAAGACTAAGCCTGGAAAAGGGCTTCGTAAGGAAGAATGCATTGAGGGCTGCTTTCAAAAGATTAACTTTGGTAACTGGTTTTGAAGCTGACTGATAGACCTTCCTTGAGATCAGAAACTCCAACTTCTGCTCCTGACATATGCCCAGGAACAAGAAGTACAGCTGCACAAATAAAGCTGCCATTCAGCTAGGGAAGGTGGACCTCCTCCCCCCATCCATCCCACCATCATTAGCCTTAGTATTTACTCTCAGCAAATAAAAGTACCTGGCACATTCCTCTAGAATAATAAATACAGTGACCACTTGGGATCCAAACAGAAAACTGCTATTAATGCGGACTGCGGGGCTGTAAATAAATCAGTAAATGAATACTGAACAGAGCCCTTGGAGAAGGATGCTGCCATGCCCAGCCCACAGCAGGAACACACCTGCTGAAGCTGAACTGCTCATTCAGATCTGCATGGCAAGTCACTAGGAGAACCAGGACCAGAAATAGACTTCTACTCATTTTCATGATTTCACTACAGTTTAAAAGTGATGCTTCATGAAATCAATCAGCTCAGCACTAAGAAATGTGCAAATCTCCATCAACAGCAAGTCTACCCCTGCACTTCAGTTTTCTCCTGTTTCATTCATCTTTTCATCTCTCTCACTGGAAACCTACTACTAAATTCCCTATGACCACTTCCTCCATACTTTCAAAATGCACCCACTGTTCTCCGGCCATTCTACCATTATACTTATTCAAGTCCTGACATTTATATATATCCAATGTCTTTCCATGGGACAACATAAAGGCAAATTTAGATGATGCTCCTTGTGTAACAGAAATTGGCCAAAAACGTTCTGGGGTCATTTTCCTCATAAAAGTGTATTTTTTACTGACACTGTTTAGATCTCTGCAAAAGCTCCATCTTTTCTCTAATTCACTCACAATTCAGCAGCCTTACAGTAGTAAAAACTGGGAAATGTAAACTTGCAATAAACTGAAATACCCTGGTTAGACATTCCGAACACAGACATTAAATAATAACAATAATACTACAGAAAAACAGATAAATGACAGACGATTTCCCATTCAACAAAACTCAACGTGTTTACTTTGCACAATAAATAAAAGATTGACTGGTGATGCTGCAGATAAACAAAGTACACTCACTTGGATAGGAATGATGAGAAATCCAGAGGAACTCTTCAAGTGTTTGGGATAAGAAAAATGGACTGCACTCCCAGGGAACATTCTCCTGATTGACTGGCTGGAGCAGAGCAAGACTTATAGGAGCCAAAGGGCTATAAAGCCTGCTCCAGAAAAGGCTCAGCCAACCTAGGCTTCAGTTAAAAGAGATTTTCTGTTTTAAAACGGCCCTTTCCCTTTCACGCAATAGTAAATAATTAACCTTTGAACACATCTCTTAGCATCTCTTCTCACTGCTTCAGAGCGCGCTATAAAACGATGAGGAAAGTCTTACATACTCGTAGCTCAGTATGCATGGTCAATTTTAGTCTACGTGGGTATGCTTAAGTAAGAGGATGTAGGAAGCCTTTTTCCAGCCTGCTGCTTCCCCCTCTTCACACAGGTTTGAGAAACAGTGGTGATCCTGCCACGATCCCCACACCTCAGGGTGCAGAGCTGCTTTCTCCTTAGTTCCATGTGCTCTTTTTGCTTTCAGTTATGCAACAATTCAAGGCAACAAAAGGGGTAACATAGGCCACGTTGAGTTTTCCCAACAAGCTTGCAATTATATTTGGTTACAGACCCAAAGCCACCTCTGGGTCCACTGGGTGCCACAAAGCAGAAGGCAGACATCCATCCAAAATGCTCAACCTTCTTGGCCAACCACCCAGCCCACCAAGAGGTGCTTCTCTCTTAGCACATTGCTAGTCAGGAGGAAGGAAGCAAGGAGGGGCACTTGATGGAGGTGAATGAGACATCTCCAGTGCCTACTCACCACACTCATAGTGCCTGTTTTACGTGGTTACGTTATCCTGAAGAGTCATTTGGGTGCTTGATTAAAGAGAGGAAGGCAAAAGTCCACTTGACACAAGCAGAACACTGGAAGGACTACTGTGCTATATGTTAATCTCAAGAGGAAGGCAGTCCTCCACTATAACGTGCTTCCTGTGTGCCTTCTGCTTTTAGGAGGCCATAACCAAGCAGAATATCAGCCTCAGACACATCCCAAACCCCATTCCTGCACTTCAGAAGGAGAAAAGCCCACTGTCTCCAAACCTCATGTACTTAGCATCATTATATCCCCATTTTAACTAAGTATTTGTCCCTCAGCCAACGTGCTGCATTTAATCAGCTTTGAGATAAATACTTCACAAGCATTTCTAAGCAGAGCAGCATTTAAAACTTAAAATGAATCTTTAGATGCTATGTGGAAAAATCAGCTGCGGAGCAGTGTGTAATTGTCTGTAATTGATTATGAAGGGTGTTTTCCTCCACTGATGATTTATGCTATATCCTGAAGCTCTGGCACTCACACTGTGAGATTTTAGCAGCCATGTGGAGACTTCCTATAATCGTCAGTCTTTTTTGAAGGCTCTGCTATAGAAGTTAATTTGAAGTCATCTGCATATACATATATAACTGGTAAGCAGTGCAATTAAAAACGGTCCCTCTAAGTGCCTGGATTTAGCAAAATAAGGTAAATTTGCTACAGGAGCCTGAGGATTCCTAAGGTAAGCTCTGGCACAGCACAACTCCTTCAGGAACAGATTTCTTTTCAAAACACACAGCAACAAACTAAGGATACAACTAGGCAATAGTTTCCATATAGAGAAACCAAAGGATAAAGCAAGAAACTAAAGAACGTAAGGCAGTAAATTTCTTGGAACGTGTCTTAGTACAAGTTATGTATCTATCTTTGAATTTCAAAGTCTATTCCGTGAAGTGAATTAAACTTCCACAGCTCGATCCTACATGCAATACTGTGTTAGTTTACTTGATCCAGATTTCTCTTTCTCAGGCTCCAGCTGCCATCATCGTTCTGAACGCAGCCATTTTGCCTGGTGAGCTGCAGCCTTGCTCTAGATCAGCCTTTGCTCATCACAAATGTATGCACTATATCTTTATATAGAATTAGAACAACCAACCCCTGTCCGTGTAAATTAACATTAACGTAATTAAGATACAGTAAAAGAAATCATTCTTCCCTCCTAAGGCGTGCACACACACAAACACACAACTGAGCAGCCCCAAGGCTTTACAGAATAACTGCACCTCCTACCAGTGCCTGCCCTTGGCCCATCAGTTCAGAGAATCTATTGGCTGCAGCCTGTGCTGCAGGTCGGTGTGTGAGCTCTGCAGTGCTTCTTCCCACTGCCTGGGGAGCTGGCACTCCCATGCAGAGCACGGCCAATACCAGTGGAGTGCTGCAGCTCTCTGTAACTGCTTGTTACGTTTCCCTGTAAGCAGTTTCTATCTCGAAAAGCAAGAACCAGAGCTGAGTGAGGGGCAGGGCTGCAGAGGGAGGGAACCGATAATTCCCAACTTCATCGTGATCCTTCCTATGAAGAGAACCGTGTTTTGGCAGGAAAAGAATGCCTGCATGTGAGAAGTGATAAAATCCCGTAGTAGCTCAGACTAACTAGCCAATGTATGAGAGTCCAGGCCTGCAAATCAAACCACATGTTACCAAACAAGACTCCTAAACGAGATGGCATCACAGCCACTTGAACCAGTATTCTTTTCATACCCACATCCTTAGGGAGCCTGACCTCACAGAAGAGAGCTTCCAAGACAATATCATGAATTCCCCAAACCATGGCCTCATTTCCCTGGAATCCCACCAAATCATCCACTGGCCAGGCTCTCTGCTGCGCTCACACCATCTACCTGTCACAAGCACTTCCCCCTGCTCACTCACACTTATCCTCTCAGCTTTTTGGCCATTCCTCTGTCCCTCTCCTGCAGAGCACAGCACACAGGCAAAGGAAAGCCTGCTGCACCCACGTCTAAGGAATCTTCATGGCACACAAGCAAACCAGGGACTGCTACCTCGTCCTGCTCTCTTAACCTGATACAATTAGTGAGCTGATCAGTGAAATCATCAGAACAAAGATGCAGATTTCTTCTCAACAGCTCTTTTCCTCTGTGAAGATGTGCCTGCAGAGAGCCCTTGAATGAGAAACTCCTGTTAATGAGGGAGTAATCCGGAGAATTGAGAGCAGTGGAATTTCTGCAGGAGGTTTGCTTAGGGGTTCTCACTTTCAAACATGTACTGTTTTTCAAATATATACTCCCACTTTTAAAAGCAAAATGCCTTTTTTTTTTTTTTTTTTGCTATGGCTGAGGAAAAGCAAGTGAAACGACAGACTTGACAAGCATGTTTTATGACAAGGATGTTGTCCTCTGTGAGAACAATAGCTTTGGAGAAGTTCCATATTGCATCATTTAATGATAAACAGCAAAGCTGAGGGCAGTGATAGGCACCAGTGTCACACAGAAATAACATTCTCCCATCGAGGAACCATTTGCAACTGACACAACTGAGCTCACACCAAACCTCAAGCAGTTTTTATGCCATCTATTCATCTCTGGGTAATTACGATACTCTTATATTCAAGCAGAAGTCTAATAAATGTTTTTCCTCTAAGCTGAATATTTATCATTCTCTGCCTAGTTAAGTGTACAGATTCTGAAAAGCCCTCATTATCCAGAAAACTACACTGAGTTTTAACTACAGAGACATATAAATTGAGCTGAGGGCTTCTCATCTCTTTTTGGGATATACTCACAGGCCAATGTACCTCTCCTCTCTGGTGATTTTCAAGCAAATGACTAAAACCACAATTTTTTTTATTATTATTTTTTTTTAAGTGGCAAAGCAAGCCAGAGAAAGTAAGAATTATCATTTTTGCTTATAAAACAAACCAAATATTTTTCAGATTGGATAACAGTCACGTCCCTCACACCAAGACTGTTAGACACCACAGCTTAGGGGACAACCTTCAACACAATAATGCAGGGATTTCTCTGCCATATTTCTAGCCAAGCATTTGAAATCCCAAGACCAAGATCCCCCCTGAGTGTGCATCCAAACTTTCAAACACCTACAATGAAGAGGGAAGGGGTATTACTATGATACTGAAAAAAAACCAAAACAGGTTGGCTACAAGAGCCACACGCAGAAATTCAACCCAACCCATGAGGTTGCAGATGGACCTGAACTCATCAGATTCACACTGCCCTGACCAGACCTGGATCCAAAGTCTTTAGGAGGCCATACGTTGTAGAATAGAGGCTGTTCTGGCGGGTGATGGCCTGTGACAAAGCCAAAGGCATATTACCTGCTCAGCTGTGTTGCTGCTCACAGTGTTGCCCTTTCCAGCAATGCTCACTGCCAGCAACAAGCAATTGCAAATTATGCTTTGTGCAATCCTGTTGTGTGCATTTCGCATCTGACTCCCACTTTTGTTTCTCACTCAGAAACATCAGCAGCTTAATCAACTGCCCGAGATCTGATTTAATATTGCCCCTGTTTTTACTTTATTGCAGCTTTTCCATTTTGAGGTGTTCTCCGGGTGCTTGGCCATGAAATTTCCCCCTCTTCCTGAAAAATACCTCTCTGTATCTGATACCTAGTTACTACAATAGAAGTCACCTTAGAAACATCATAAATACACAATAAAACAGGATTCTGTTCCAAAGTCAGCAAAAAAATTTTCCATTGACTTCAACAAGCTGTGGGGTCAGGCCCCAAATTACTTGCAATACATTTTTTTTTTCCATCTGTAGGACTGCTAATACAGAATATATTCCATCTTTCACATTTTTGCTCCAACATCCCTGACTTTCTTGCCTTGAGACTGCTGCAGCAAGATGCACTTTCTTCCCATGCCAGTCTCCTTGGCTTCAGACTAAAGCCAACCCTCATTACAATTTGCTTTCATGCTCCCTTATTCCTCCTTCCAACGTTCCTATCAGAAGGATGTGCTGGCTTTGGGTATTGGTAAAAGTTCTTCAAACTCTTTATCTACTTTCTGTTACCTGTCTGCGCAGAGGGATTCGCTTTGTCAGCTTGTGGACAGCGGGCTGGCTGCTGAAGTCAGGCTTCTTGGTGGTGTTCTTCATGCGGCACAGGATGACCGTCAGCACCATGCAGGCGATCAGGAAGACCCCTATGCAGTAAATTGCTATTTCCAGGTAGTCTGGAGATGTTGGATATTCCTTTTCCTTTTCAGGAGCTGGATTGCAGGATTTCGGGAGGGAATAATCATGCCGCAGAGTTAGCACACAGAACAAGCACAGCTCAGCACAGTGCATGGAACAACATAAAACATCAGCAGTTCTAGCAGTGACTTTGTGACACATCGATCACTGTGGATAGTTAGGCCTGAAATCTGAGAGCTGTTCCTCTCTAAAGATCACCATTTTAACATCTCAGCCATAGTGTGTGTGTTCATGAATAGACCTATATAGGCATACACTTGTGTCTGCCTGCTGAGGAGACACATTCACCAAAATATCAAATAATCCCCTATTATTTTAGGGGAGAAGAAGGAATTGAAGTGCTCAAACTAGGCACATGTTCATTTTATTGCTCAAGTCAACCTTCAGAAGCACTGTTCTTCCTTTTAACCACATAAGGCATATTTAAAGATTAAAAAAAAAAAGAAGAATTTGCTAGTCTAAAAGTATTATATCACAACGTGCAAACAGAAGTTGGGGCTTGAGTCTGCATTGCTTGTTTATCCAAAATTCTCACTGGGCTCTTATAATACAGAAGGATAAATTGGTCCCTCACCATACTTTTAAATTCAATTGAACTGCTAGCAATTTGCCTTTGTGAGTCCTCCTTTGTCAGCCACACTAAAGCTGCATATTTAAGGAATGTGGTTGCTAGTCTACGAGACTGGTTGCAGAGGGAGTGGTTCTACCTAGATGTTACTCTGACAAACAACTTTGAAACCATCTTCAGGATACTTATATGTACAAACACAGTCCCTAATCCCTTATCTGGGGTTCATCCCCCAGATAGGCAGCATTCCACAGCAGTCAGCAGTCACTCCACAAGCAATGCACGTTCAAGCCAAAATTTTCTTGTGCCTTATTCTAGGCCAACAAAATATTTCATTCAAGAAAATTGCTTAAAAAATGCTGTTCAAGCACTTGCAAAATGCAAACACTGCTAGCAGAAGCAAGATTTACACAGGCACTGCCTGCCTGCTTGGTGGCAGACCACGCAGGCTTGGTGTTCATGTAAGAGTGAGATGTAATAACATTGTGCCATTCAGTATATTTTGATAACGGTTAATGTCTGCAGAAAATTTCACTCGTGTACCACGAATCTCAGCATTATGTACATGCGGATTTTGTACCTCTTACTCAGGATTAACAATTAATAAATGGTAAGCACAAGATGACCCAGCAAACCTCAGGTGGTTCACATTTTTTCAAAGGAACTCCTAAGGCAGCTGCCAACAGCTATAAACAAGAACATTTGACTAACGTCAAAACCAACTATGGTTACATCTTCTAACAGCTGATAACAATTTTCAGGCAATAAAGCACGTTGATGTTTGTTTCTTTTCAGGACAGAAACATCATCAACCCCAGAACAGCAAGACATGCTTTGCAGTAAAAGCAAATGACTACTTGTTTTCTTAGAGCATGCGATGTTCAAAGATGCACGGAGCTGATTCCCAAGAGATGAAGGGCACTGCTTCTGTACACAATCCATGGGCATCAAAATTAGAATCTTCATAAAAGGTTTGGATGATAAGTAACAGTGAATTAAGCATCCTGAATAGCTTGTGTATTCAGATGAACCGTTACATGATTATGGCCAAATCAGTCCCCAAGTTTCTTGGGATAACTTTGAATTTCTTCCTTTTGAAGTTTACAATGATTTATGTGCTGATTTTCAGTTATCTCACTGAAGTGAGAAGGAAATGCAGTTCCTCAACATTTCTGATGAACGTTTAACAGATGTAAACATAATTTAAGTGCAACAGAAGTTGTCAATTTTGGCTTGTTTTGTTTTTTTTTTAAGGGGATTTGGACTTGTAGACTAGAATGTGTCACAAGACAATCCACTGGCTTGCGACAAGTGTGACTGTACATATAATTATTATACAATCATCATAAAAATGTTGAGGAAGCCCAAAGTCATTTTCTGAGACAGAAGCTGTGCTAATTTTGCAGCACTCAACAAGGGGAAAAAAAGAGGAAAAACCACTGAAAGAAAGCAGTGTATACCTGGCAGAACTGTCAACCATGCAGTGTGAAAGGATATCCCAATAGAATTACCCGCCAAGCATGTATACTCCCCAGCATCCTCAAAAGTTACATTCCGTATATAGAGAACCTCAATTTCTTTGTCCGTAGTGTTAACACCGGCAGCCTAGAAAAAAAAAAAGAGGGAAGCAAGAGAAAAAGCTAGACACTGAGAGAACTCTTGTGGATAGGGAGATGGAGCCACAGGGCTTTGCGCTTCAGAAAGGCAGAGGTGGAGAGATGCAAAGCTCCTTCCCCATCCACAATCCCTCTTCCAAAAGGCGTTTACCAACAGGTCCCAGCTCACCTCAGAAAGTAATCAACACCCTTCACCAGACCAAAACTCACCACCTAGACATGCATGCAATCATACGACATGGAAAAATTAACCCACAAATCTTTTTTTTTTTTTTTTTCTTTCCCTTCTCCCTTGTTTTCAATAAAAGAGTGGTGGAAGAAAAACAAAGAGAAAACAGACACAGAATGTGGTATCCTTTATATGTAGTTACCTGCATCAGAAGAATTAATTTACAAATATATATATATATATTTATTGGGTAAAGGCAAAAGAGGGCAAATTCTGCTCCAAATGACAGCACTTGGCAGAAGTCTCAAGCAGCCGATGGTCCCTGCATCATCTGCTGCACTGAAGTTAAATCAAGAAGCACTGTTAGGTCATTATGCACCAAACCTATCATGGATTCAGTGCTTCTCCAATCTTTTACAAATAGACAGAATCCAAAACCCAGAGACTCTTAGACATGGAAGTCTCTAGATGTCCCAGAATGAGTACAACAAGAATCCATGCCAATGCTTCTGTTCTGGAGATTTAGAGAAATTATTTTAAATAGAGACAGTTGTTGTTTGTTATCTTTATTCCATCCAAAAACATTACTTTGAAGTATGTGATGATAGAATAAAAATATTTTCACAAGACCATTTCTGAGTAAATTTAGTTGTGAGTTGCAGTCACACTGTTGCCAATCTTTATTGCTCATGATGGGTTGTTACCCCACCAGGAATGGATGAATGGAGGCCAGAAGTGCTTCAATGGGCACTTATGTGAACATTTCACATATACATATACATCACATACATATGCATGTGATACACTAATTAGACTGTAATCGCATTATTCATCAAGTACCGTAGATGAGAACTGCAAAGTATGCAGGATTAACAACAAAACTGAACACAAACGAACACACAGACACCAGACACAAGAAAGAATAAAGACCAACATCAGAAACCATTGAGTATAGCACACAGAATATTGTGGGAATTTTTCCATGGCTGCTGGTGTAATACCAGTTGCAACACCAAAGGAGGATTACAAATATACCACAAGGCCAAGGAGTTATCCTACAAGCTGCCTGCAGTCTCCCAAAGCACCATTTTTTTTTTTTTTCCAGCTTCTACATCCAGCTTTCTTTAAAAAACATTGTTACCTTGTAAACTCGGCAGAACAGAGAGCCAGGCAGACTGGTTGGCCTCCCCTATATAATTGGAGACCTTACAAATATATTCTCCAGCGTCCGCCTCTGTCACATTGTACAGTGTCAGCACTTCAGCATTGGAACTATTTATCCCCGAATGCTAGAATAGACCAATAACACAGGAGAACAATGTAACTGCTGTCCAAATAGGACACAAATCTGTCTAAGGTCCCACCACCAACACCTCATATGAATATGACTTCCACTTCATGCAAGCATCAGGGGCAAAACATTTAGGGTCTGAGTTTTGTTCGCTTGTTTTTTTTAATCCGAAGCATCGCCAACCAGCTTGGAAAACTCCACGGTGCAGAACAACCTGGTGCCACATCACACTGGGGACAAATGGACATCCTCACAGGCTCAGCATCCAGAAAACCCAACCCTCCGACAAACTTTTGGCAACAGGTGTCATGTGTCTAAACAGTCTTTGAAACAAACAGGGTGAGGGAACATCAGTGAAGTTATTTAAGAGGGTTTTCGTTCTTTTCTGAACGAGCCATGCCTGAAATGTTCAGAGATAAAGGACTTCAAGGAAGTTTAAAAAAAAAAAAAATCAAAAGCATCTATAAGCTGCATAATTAGCATTCAGGCTACCGAATGTTTATCTAACTTTTCATTTGTAACAAACACTTCCAATTTCAAAAGAAGTTCCGATCTCAAAATCCTTGGATTTACATCAAATAAATGTAACTCTTTAAAGAAGCTGTCACCAGCAGTAGCAGCATCTGCAACGCCTCACCTTTAAAACCTGAAGGTAAGGCAGTCCATCTGGTCCGTATCTACTGCCATTCTTCTCTACGTGTTTTATCCACTGAATGTGGGGTTGAGCATCACTGTAGACTTTGCAGACAAACTCGACATCACCTCCGACTACAGCTGAGGCATTTGCTGGAAGGCCAGCTTGGAGGATGGGCCGGTGCGGTGATCGCTCTGTTCCAGTGGGGAGGGTGAGGAGCAAGAGAAAGAGAGAGAAATAAAGATGCATAAATAAGCAGAGCTGCCAAGAAAACTGTAAGTGAACTCGAGCCAAAAAGCCCTGTAAGTCTGTTGGCTGACTCCTCCGAAATAACACTGCAGCCAAAACGTATAACGAAAACTACAGTTCAAAGGAGATGACTCGAGCACTACACTTGTAATGTAAAGAATAGTTATTTGGGGGGAGGGGAGAAACCTTGACTAAAAGCTTTGTGCGTTTTTTGCAGCGCAGACAAGTAAAATATCTTCTTTTTCAAGAGTTACTCTAAGGAAGTACGTCTGAGTTTTGAAACGCTGTAACTGGACTAAACCTCCACCAATGAGGGGCAAACAATCAGTTGTTTTGTTTTTTGTTGTTGTTGTTGTTTGTTTGTTTTTTTTTAACTGAACCAATAAGGTGTTACAGAAAACCAAAAGATATTTCTCAAATGCAGCAGCAAAGCTCTCAGCAGCAGGATGCAGCATACACGGCACATCCCAGACAGCTCCGCTTTTTAGAACACTCTGATCAATACTACAGCAACACTCAGACACAGCAGCACAAATACCAATTTGTTATCCTGAGCAGGACTCAAACCAATACTGAGCTATTTAGAATAAGTAAACAAACAAACAAACAAACAAATAAAAACAGTATATTTAATGTGAGCTCTAATGGAGTTTATTATTTATTTGCTATCCTAAGCATTTCATAAATGCTGTTCATTGAGCTGGCATCACCGAATACATTCTTCATCCGGGTATCCAGAGAGGCATCGCAGCCAGCATTCCAAGCCTGGTTTTGTGGATGTTTCTTAGCAAAGCATCGATTGGAGCCTTCTCCTCAGTTATGAGGTGAGGCAATTTCCCACCACTGTCACCAAGCCCAACCTGAATGCTACTCAAATCTCCCTGGTGATGAGCTGGGCACGAGCCTGGACACAGCAACCCTTCAGACAACCTCCGCTCTCATCCTTCTGTAAGTGGGAACTCATTTCCTCTTCGCAGAATCATAAAACCACCAAGGTTGGAAAAAACCTATAAGATCATCCAGTCCAACCATCTGTTCATCACCAATAGTTCTCACTAAACCATGTCCCTCTACACAACATCTAACCATTCCTTGAACACCTCCAGGGTTGGTGACTCCACCGCCTCCCTGGACAGCCATACGAAAGCTTAACTCAATGCATATCTTTTCATGGGAATATAAAGTTAATACTGACCCATACACAGGTTCAGTCTATGAATCAGAAGAGAAGAGCCCATTACTTGTCACTGCCTGAGGTTCAGTACTCCAGGAATTTTTTTTGAAGATCAGGAAAATAGAAGCAAATCTAAATATTTATTTTTAGAGGCTGTGCGCTGCGAAAGCTTTCGCCTTAAGAGCCAAATCAACTGAATTTCAAATCAAGTGCTCCTTCTTAAGCACACTAGTTTCCAATAAACTGTTTCACAAGCAAACATTGCGAGTGTAACAGCAAATAATGATGCCCATGGAACAATGGGATCTTTCATACCGTCCAATATATTTGGCATGCGGCAAACATCTACTGGGAATTTATTCACTGAGGCTATGCTGGCAGCACACTACAAAGCAGCAGTCTTATTTGACTTGTGGCAAAAGTGCATTTGTATTGCAGTTATTAAATTATTCCATGGCCATGTACGTCGTTTTCAGAAGACCTAGGAACGGTTTAACTTTGTGTTTTTACTTGTAAATTACAGTAGATTGTACAAATTACTATTCTACCCGTTCTAGAGAAAACTTTTGAAGTTTCTCACCTTATCCCAAATAAGCTCTAATTCCATCTCCCTCGCCCCTTCATTTGGGTACAAAAACAGCAAGCAAGATCTCTCTTTAATAGAAACCTTACACCATCTTCCAAAACTTATTACAGCTGCCTTCGGTATAAAATGAAACCTTAGAGAATGTTATTTAAAATGTTTTTTAGAAGTCAGTAGGCCTCATGTTTCATTTCTCCACATCAGGGTTTGATTTCCTTTGTGACCTTACTCGCTGCCCTTAAACAAACCAGAGAACGAGGCCTGAAACATCTTGGAAAAGTTCCCACTATGGCAGCACCAACACACGAAATGTGTTTAGTTTATCCCGATAGCCATCAACGATTTAATCTTTTATCGATGACTGTCAAACGTCTCCTCTACCAAAATAGAAAAGGCCAAGCAAAGAAGCAAAAGTTCTTACATTCTCATCCCAAATTCCTTAAAAAATTAAAGAGGGAATGCATATGCATAGGTAAAACGTTTGTGAAATTTCTGCTCTGAGGGTATGTGTGCTAAAAAAACAAACTTCAGTTGCCCTCCAACATGCAGAGCCATGTCTAGTATTCATTCAGCTCCCCTGCCTCAGTAGAAGGGAGTGCTCCTGTCTGCGCACAAGAAACACAGAGGACCATAAATATCACGATGCTCATTCAGAGGGCTTTCATGTCAATCCTGGAATCCATGGGCCACACGAAATGATATGCGTGTTGGGGAAAGTAACAAAATGCAGACAGAAATTCCACTAATGACTAAATTCTGTACAGTATCACTGCTTGGAAACTGTCACTCCAGGATGTTATCCAGTCTTTGCTATTTCTCAGCAAACTACACACATTTAGGGATTTAGCTTAGGTACTGTCACAAACCGGATTCATAAATCTCACATCACTTTTTCACATTTAAAATACAAGCCTTACATTTGTAAGCAGTTATCACCACTCAAACAACTGGCTATGCTAGTATTATATGGAATATCATATTTTCTTTTTTATTAAATACTAGTATAAGAGTTAAAGATGCTTTCTCAAATATCTTACAAGCTGCTGAAACTGATGTTACATAATGTACTAATTACAGTTAGGACCATCACTAAGCTATAGTGACTCTGTATATCCCTAGTTATTTCACTCAAACAACATTTTCATATTGAATAAGCTGGCAATCAAGCTTGCAACTCTGATACCCTACTGGTCTCAATACGGCCCTTCGTTCATTGTTGTTGAATTGAACCTCATGGAATAAATCTTTGCCATCTGGCTACTTAAAATTTAGTGCTCCATTCTCACCGCTATCACAACCTTTCAAAAACAAGTCAACAGTTTATGCTATAGTACAGAAGATTGCCCCCAAATATTAGCTGTCTTCAAGTATACTAAACACTACATTATGAAGACCATAAGAAGTAGTAGATACAATTTTGGCTACCATAAATATTAGTTACTTAGTCAACTACATATAGATCTACAAGTTTTTTCATAGATTTGCCCTGCTTGCTTGAGTAGACTTTTCTGGTTATACTAAAACACGATGGATGTTTAAAAATGAAGAATATTTTTTGTATGTTGATCTGAAAGCAAGCCAAACTAAATTACTGTGTATAAATCTCTGTAGGTTATCCGTCATATACTCATAGAATGCCTTGGGCTGGAAGGGACCTAGAGAGAAAGATTGCTTAATTCTGGATCCCACCTTAAAAAGACGACACCAGTTTGTTTTCCCCAATTTGCAGTTTATCTTCAAAACAAGAATGACTCCATTTGGGGAGACAGTTATCTACAGACAGCAGTGAAACTGGCTGATCGTGTAAGGAATGTCAAATTCAAGGCTGCAAGCATCTAACTGAAGTCTACACCACCATAAAAGCATCCATGGCTTAAACATTTCTGCTCAAAATTGCTTGAACAGTTCTGATAGCTTATCAATCAGCAAACAGAGTTGCTATCGGAAAAGACAACGGACAAAGAGAGCTGCCCAATGGCTCAGAAGAAACTCTCATTTAGTCTGTTAATGTTAAAACTTTAGAATGCCTTTCTCCAAGACAGGAAACTGAAAGGAATGCAAGGCAGCTGGAAAATTCCAAGTTTCCTAAAAATGGGCACAAATGGACACCTGGAGATGGGTGGCAAGGAGCAAATCCTGCCACCAGCAGTGCAGGGAAGCCAGCCTGGAAGTGACTACTGGAGCCTGCACACTTCCCACAGAGCTCCTGAGAACTGGCCTTTGGGCAGGTGGTTCCTACAGAAGGTTACCTTTCTGCAGTGTTTGGCTTCATCTCCTCCAGTATTTTTGCTGACCCACAGCAACTAACAGAGAGGGAAATCTGAGAGGTGAGAGGCAGGAATATCATGATGCAAGGACATGAGATGAAGATGCCAAGAGATGGAGGCGGTCGACAGGGGCCAGAAGACAAATTTTACAGCCAACAGTGACCAGAAGATCTGATCTCACCACTGGTCTTGGCATCTTGGAGGTGCAGGAATGAAAAAACACAGAAGAGAGGCTGCTTGCTGAGCACGCCAGCTGAAGAAAGATGTAGGACAGGGCTTGTTGCTGCCAGAGGCCAGAGAGAGCCTATTGTGACTGAAAAAGTGCCACTGCCGCTCCTGGAGTGTGCTGGCAGGGAAAGGAGACAATAACCCCGGAAGCAATGAGCTCCAGGTCCCATCTAAAGGCCAAGTCTCCTTAGCAACCTGGCTGTATCGAGGGCTGAGAAGAGCTCTGGCAATTGTCTATCCAAGCCTCCCTGCCATCCCAGGACAGACAGTTCAGGACCTTTCATGGGAGCTAAAAGCCAGAACCAAAGCCCATTGAAGTCAGGGGAAGAGCTCACATGGAATTCAATGGGCTTTGGATAAGGCATTTGATTCATTTCAGAAAAAAAAAAAAAAAGGAAAAATGGAAACTATTTATTTTTTCCTTTTGAATGTGCTTGTTTCCTCTCCTTGCAAGCGTGTGATTTAAGTGCAAGCTAAGAAAATAAAAGCTGAATAGCAAATGCAAGAGTTCTGGGGACAATGGAGAGATCCTCAATTAAAAGGGGAAAATAAAACTAGAAGTAAGCTTTTCATTAGACAAACACATTTACCAAAGCCTTTATCATCAATCTTGAAATGCTACCAACTCCTAAGGAATCATCTTGACAGTTGATGCTGTGAAGCAACAGAGAGCTCCAAGGATGCCTCTAAGCGTGGCATCAGTAACCATTCTGGATCCAGACTTAGAGATTCTGTATACTCAATCACTGTGCAACATCTGTTGCTTTGAAAAGTGTTCATGATCTGCGAATTACAGATCTCTAAAAGCATCCTAAAGTCTTTTAGGCCAGGCATGGCTTTCACTTAGCACCTCAAACTTGCAGGACTGACTCTTTAGCCTTTAAAAAGCAAAAAACACAAGCACAGCTTTTTCCATCACATACTTGGACTGAAATATTTCAGTGTGTAAGGACATTTACTGGGCTGACCACAGTCTGCAATCACTACCAGTTTGGGCTAAATGTCAACCATTGAGAGATGAACGCCTAATCCCTCACATTAAATGAGGAAAGCTCTACCAGTAGAACAGCCTACTCTGGCTGACAGTCAATGAACTGGTTTGGAAGGAGAGACACAACAGTCAGTGTCCTTCATGAAAGATCCCACCTACACAAACTGCTAATCTGGCCCCAGTCCACAAGCACTCAGAGGCTGGATTAATTATTGCTCTCTGAATTAGAGAGTCCCATTGAGGAGAGTTCCAGAGGCAGCCAAGGCATGAGGAACTGCTACTCAGGTTTCCCTATAAATACGGTCTTAACCAAGTTCATACAAAGGATCTGCCTTGAAATTACACTTGCTTTCCATACCCCTAGGTGGAGTGGCATAGGAGGGGTCTAACCAGACAGATGTCAGAGTCCCCAGAGGAATTTTCTCCTTCAAGGTAGCTTTCTACACATTGGCCAAGCCAAACCTTCACTTCCCTTCTTCAGAAATAAGCAATTGCTTATGGGGGCTGTACTCTGTGAAAGACTTGAGGGCAAACACTGCTAAGCCCACTATTTGTTCAGCAGTGTGTAGGAGTAAGGCTGGGTGCTGGCTGCTCTTGCAGAAGATCAGAAGCAACTGAGCAGGTGCAGGCAAAATGCCTTTGCTAATTAATGTTATACACAGTATATACGTGAGCCAGGAGCTGAGCAGCTTCTACCAGCTGCATGTCACTTTGGTTTCCCTTCTGCCTAATATGAAGCACTGCGTGTTGTTTATAGCCAATTCAGAAGTGCTGCTGAACTGTCATGTTCCATTTACACGTACATACATACACACCCCTCAAACCACCACCTCTGAGGCAATTTATGCACACCAAGGTATCATCCACAGCACGTCAGGGACAACGCTCCCTCCTCAAGCTCTCTGCAAAACCATGAGAAGCTTTAAGGTTATAAGGAGTAACAGATCACTGTCATTAAATGTTGAGAGATAACGACCATCCCTGGCAAGAGTGCTTGATAAAGAGCAGGAGCCTTCAGACCGACAAGCAGATCAGACAGCATTACCAGTGCTGATGAAATCATGCCGTGCAAATTTTGGCACTTTTTACCAATAGGTACAAGCCAAGAAGTTCTCGTGCTGTCCAACACTCCTGTGCAGCATGAGTCTCCATATATCAGCATTTTCTATGCTCCGGAGAGGTGGTCTCGGTGGCCAGGAGCCCTGAGGGGTGTCAGGGCTCCCAGCCATCACGTTGGAACCTGCAAGGCCTAGAGCAGCTCTGGGCCACAGGGAGGGCAGTGAGGTGGCTGACATCCACAACTACATTCTAATCTCTCCTCTAATTCAGGAGTCTTTCATATAAATGTGAGGTATTTCTTTCTGCAGACATTTTGTCACAAGCATCAAAAGCAGGCAGCCTCCTACTCAAAGCATTTACCACTCTGTCCAACCTCCCCGTACCATCAAAACCCTCCTGCTAACCGAGATCAGTGGAGTACAAGGCAGTGCCTTTTTAAATCTTTGCAGAAATGAATCATATGTATTCAAACTCTTTGCCCTTGGCTTCATCACCTTCACCTCCAATTGGAAGTAATGGCACTGTTATTACAGCAGGCAAAGTTCCCACTTATGTTCTCCCATCTGTCTCTTTGGACTGCTCTACAGTAGAGCGTTAGCTTGTGGTCTTAAACACATCCTAGCTAAAATTCATCTTTGCCTAACACCTTTATAGCATCAGTTCATCTGCACACCTCCTCTCACATGGCAGCAAGCCGAGGAAGAAAAAGCTGCAACAAGATTGAATGAGTTGCTCAACACAAAGCCTGTTCTTGTCAATGAGAACAGCTGAAAAATCACAATGAGAACAATAGCTAAAACTATTCACTAAGCCAACTTGTATAAATGCTGTAAAACACAAAACCACCAAGAGGGCTTTAGGACCAGTTTGTCCTTAAAGCAAAACTATCACGATCACATCACATGTGTTTCACTGGCATCATGGAGCAAAAGCAGCCATAACAGAGTTGTTCAGCTCTAACCCTGAAGCTTGCAATACCTCTGACACAGCACATGCATAAGCAAAATCTTCATGCGTGTCTAAACAAAGAGAAAAGAGGTCTTACTTTGGTGTGAGAAAAACATGAACAGAACAAAGAAGAGCTGAAATTTTCATTGAAATCCTTTCCACTGTGCCCTAAAAAAGAGGCTACAAGAGATAAGGAAAACCAACTTGCAGCTCCTCATCTTATTGCTCTGTCCGTTTCCAGAGACTGCATTAATTTTTACATGCAGAGACATCATTCTTTCTACTGTCCACAGCTCCCAGCACTCAGCTGCTTCACCAAACCACAGAGATAACACTGGGGTCCAGCACAACTAGGCTTCCCACCAAGCTCTACCCGAGGTTTGCCATCCAAATACCATCTCTCTCACATAAGACCTTGATTATATGTGCGCCATTATATTCCTAGTAATTCAGGTTAATGCAGGTAAAGTTTTCCAGACACGTGCAACAGCTTTAACGAGAAACACTTTGTCTGGCCATGCATGGACACAAAGATTGTGCTCCAAAACCAGAAAGCTTTTATCTCTCATTTTCTACAGTTATTAGTCACACTTCTATGACTGTTTTTCTGATTGGGATTATATATACCCTAATGGAGAGCTTCCTTCAAACCTAAAATCAGCACAGCTATTTCCTCCCACTTGACCATCTATCAGATTTTTACAGTGAACAAATAGACACGCATTAACTTGTTAATACAGAATACATGAACAAATTACAACCAATTGCTTTGATCACCTACTTTGCAGTGGTGATTTTAAACTAAAAAAAAAATACACATTTTAAACTTTCATAAGCATCTTGTAAAAATGGTAAAAACTGGACAACGTTGAGTTTGTTATTCCAACTCTGACAGTATCTATGTTTTTCCTTCCACGAACACAGTCAAATTTCAACATATTCATGAAACCTTTTAAATAGTAATATGAAATAATAATCATAACCTTTTACATTTATAGAGCAGTTCAACATCCAAAAGTGCTTAACAAACTACTATTTTTAATGTGGCTTTTACATCATAATTAAATTATACATCACTTTGTTTTTATATTTAAATGGAGCAACTGCTGCTGAAGCTGCACCATGGGAACGGGAGTAATCCAACAATGACCAAATTAATTTAAATCCAGAAAACTCATAAAATACAGCCATCTCTGGATTCCAAGTTACACAGCGGTTGGCACAGCAGTTAGAAGACACCCACATCAAAGCTGTCAGGATAACCTTTCCTCTAATAGCCACAGAATGCCACATCTCACTGATTTTATCAGTACTCCTAGATGTCTCACCCTCTTACCTGTCCCTCAAGGTTTTTATTTTCCTGCACTGTAAGCCTCTCAAAAGACCCCACACCTTTACAGTGCAACATCTTCCCAGCCCTACTGCCCTCAACCTCACCTTGCTACAGCCACAAACAAACCCTGACATCTAACCACTCCAACCTGCTGTTCAGCTCCATCCCTGTTCACTTCCACCAACTCTACATCTCTTTTAATCCTACTCTGACCCCCAAAACCTATGATGCTTGTGTCCCTGAAAAACACTCACTCCCAAAGGTGAGCATCCCAGCTAAAATCTGCGGCTGTGGGATTACCTGCAGGCTCAGACATGGCTCTCAACACGTGCCAACTGCAGGCTGAACAACACAACAGTTTGCTTAGCATCTTCGGGCAACTCCTGCAAATTCCTGCTTGTATTTCCACAAGTGTGATACTGCATGAATTAGGAGGCATGATTAAAAATGATAATAAAAGGGCTGAAACAATATCCTGTTCATCATTCATCTAAAGGAAGAGAAATGCCTGCCTTGGGGCTGTAATAAGACAGAAAGTGGGACAGGGAGGCCAGTCCTCCCCCAGCAGGCTCTGCAGGAAGCACTCCAAACATGACAAATGCAGCGTTCACCCAGCAGATGAAGTAATGACACCAGTATTTGTTCATAAAATGTAATTTAGCCAGACTACCCCAATGAAATCAGAAGCTTTAGTGCTATAAAACTAGGGTTTGGGAATATCTTTGCCTTATTAAGAAAGAAGAGAGGGACCCCTAAGCCTTCCTTTTCCTTCAGCTAAACCATCACACTGCGGCCTTTGTTTTTGGGAGTGAACTGCACAGCCTCCAGCACTGAACAATCTGTGTAATTTCTTCTCAGGTGTGCACACCTTGCCAAAAGCCAAGTGCCAGGTGTAAAGTCCACGCTCAGCCTTATCAGTACATGAAATAAAGTCTTCTTCCCTCTCGGTCTAACCAAACACCTGAGGGCAGGCATCAGCAGGGATACCTGCATGCTTGCAGCCCGTCTCATCATGCCACAGGCCGCAGGCACCTGGGTGAGGACGTCAAGCCAAAGCTTGTCCCCACGAGGAGCATCAACAACTACAAATCCAGCTGCCAGAAGCACAAGTTTGGGCTTGGTTGCAATACCTACATTTAACTCCTGCCAGGCAAGAGTGATGCAAGGCACGAGGCACGCGTTCAGTTCAGCTGCTGTCAGTTCTTTTCGTATGTAACCTGGCTGCTAAAAATAATTCTTAGGAAATTAAGGAACATTTTGTTGTTATGTCAGACTAATCCTGAATTTCGTTTTGACAAAACAAGCCTTGGTGAAAACAAATAACAATGCATGTGTTTTTACGAATTCAGGAATGGCAAAGTGGAAACATGTCGCTAAAAAAAACACATCCATTCCATGCTCACAGCCAGAGACAGTAACAGCACAGGAAAACCCAAAAATAAAGCTGACTAGAAACAAAAGCGGAGTGTTTTTTTATTTTTCTTGTGCCTAAACAAAAGGAAATATAAACAATGAACAAGCATCAAGAGCAAAAAGAAGATTCCATTTTAATGAGATTTTGTTTGTTTAATAACACGCTGTAAAAAGCATGAGTAAAATTCACCCCAACGCCCTCTAAACCTCCAAGGGTTCAGAATACAAGCGCTTTTCTGCACAGCCATCAGTAACAGCACTCATATGCAGAATTTCTGGGGCACGAGGTTTAAGCTGAGAACCATCTGAAATGCCTCTAGACCTCATTCCTTAATGATGTGAGCTAAAGGCGTGGCTTGCATGCAACCTAGAAGTTCAAGGTAAAGTTAAACTTGTTGCAAAAGGACTTTTAAATATATATATGCACATTTGTGACAAGTTACGTTCACTTTTATAGTAAACAGCAGGGTCTTCTTACTCCACATTCTTGGGAGATGCGTCGTGCCATGGCAGCTGCTTGTAAGACCCCGTAAATGAGGTAATGTGCAGAACTTCATCTGAAACCAAAACGAGGTTTGTTTCCCTGGATGATGACATTAAATAGGACAGAAATGGCTACCTACACTATGCACGGTACAGACTAAGCCTTTTTTTGCTGTTAAAATATAAATTCAATTAGTTACTTCCACGCTTAAGCAGAACTGCCGCTGCTGAAATTGTACTCCAACGATAATTGCAATCCAACAGTGATCTAATTATGTACAAGTCTCAGTGGCTGCATTCCCACGTTGCTTTCTACAACCCGGATTCACTACAATACAACTCGTAAGTGCAAACCACAGTTTTCAAGCGCTCTCCCTTAAGACCGTATGACTTTATATATGTTTAATGAGAACGGAGTCAGTCTATTAGCAAGCTTACTATAAAACTGTGAGTTTCTACCTGCTATTAAACACAAAAGAATAGAAAGGCACTCGAGTTTCATGTAGAAAGCGGCTGATGGGCTGAACTGTGTAAGGGAAAGTACATTCTTTTAATTAAGGTGTTGGAGGAGGATTCGAGTACCAGCCTTCATTTTTTGTTCTGCCACCAGCTTCCTGTGTGACCCAGGGCAAGAAATTTCATTGCTCCACAGCTGGTTTTCACATCTATAAAACAGACAGTGACATTCCCTTCTCCCAGTCTCTGCGTTTAGGTTGTAAGCAATTACTACATGCTGGCACGCTGCTTTGGGCAACAAATAGCTGATATTAATTGAAGCCTCTGGGTTGCACTCCAATAAATAGCTGGAGAATGCTCCTCTTCCTTTCCAACAGCATTTTGCACGGTCACCATTAGCCACTGATGCCATCAGCACAGCTGCAGCCCTGAGACCCTGCCTGGAGACAGGAAGGGCGAGGAGCAGGGGCCCTTGAGGGCGTCCCAAACACTTCAAGAATGACCTCGTTCAACACAGAACATTCTGCCCAGCTTCACTGCATGGTTTCCCCCTAACGTTGTCAATGTGGACGAGTATTTGGTGTTGCACAGAGAGGCTGCTGACAATTCGCTGCTTTCTTTGTCAGTATTTTCTAACTCGCATTGTAAAAAATCCAGTACAAGTGCTTTGCCAAGTTTGTAAATTTGAACAAGACCATCTGAGCAGAGTTGACTGTTTTAAAAGGGTTCTTGCAAGTAATTACAAGGTAAAAACGAGAATAATTCACACCTACATCTGCACTGAAAAACTTCTCAGCCCTGCTGGCTCCAGGCTTTTAATTGTCGAAAGAGTTCAAGGTTTGGAAAATTATTGGCATCAAGTCATACTGGATATTCCTAACTAGCATTGTGTCATTACTTGGCAGGATTTTTGCTGGGATACTTCCCAAATCTGTGACATAATCAGAGGGTTCTCCACATTACTCCATATAGTCAGACTCTTGTGTTCATATAATACAATACCATGTTTAATACCATTTGCTATTACTTACACTTAATCAACTCTGGAATCAGTTATACCACGTAGGAAAAGCAATTTCAGAGGCTTTCAACTGACAGTTTTCCACACACAACCTGGCCTAAAATTATGACCTGAAGCTTGTAAGATGTTGTCTACATGTGCAATAGCCTCTAAACAAACACCCATAACTCTCCACAGCTCTATGGGAATGGAAAACTCATATAAAGGAAAAAAAGAGAGAAAAAAAAGGAAAAATAATAATAATAATCCAGAAAATTAACTTCTGTGTAACTATCTTAACTAGAAAACTGTCAAAGTTTCCCCTTCTGGCCTGTTGTAATTTACTGCTTCAATGGTTTCTTGCCCAACCTCCACAATTATCACAAGCTTTCAGCAACACAGAAATGGCTGAGCTCTCCAGCATCAATGCCCCTTTCTACTTAAAGCCTCAGTGCAGAATCTCTTGAGAGACTCTCAGTAAACTCAACACACAATATTAGTTATCTTAGGGTATACAATCCTATAAGCATGCTTTCAAATTAAACTAACAACGATACCCTTTCACACAGCAAAACAAATGCAAAAAGGGACTGAAAAGATGAAGTGTGCTGAGTTCCACAACGCTGACAGTGACCTGCAGAAGTGGCTTTGGCTTTCCCATCTCCTAGGGCCCAAATATCACAAAAAGGTAAATTTAACCCCAGGGAAAATCAAGTGTCCTTTGGGTGCCATGAGCTGCGTACCCAGCACCCCAGGTCAGCAGTCACTTTTGAAGAACTTGACCTCACTATTTACCTTTCTGCCTCTCTATAGCAAAGGAATAGACATTTCACTAAGTGACATCACCTTTATTGCCATTCCACTCATTCATACAAGTCACTGTAATTTATTGCCAGGAAAAATAAACGTCTGCACAATATTCCTCAATATAAGCCATTCAAAAAGCTCAAAGGGAGAGAGGAGGTGAAAGGACTTCTGACAAATATTTGCTCAAGTGACCGCATCATCCATGAACACATTTGCTAGAAAGAAATGGGTGAAGAAATCTATAGTCACCTTGAAGCATGCCAGGCTGGGACTGGGGCAGCAACGAGGAAAAGGAACAGGGGAAAGAAGGGGAATTTTTGATCAGTTTCTCCTGAGCAAAGAAAAATTCCACTATTGCAAAAGAACAATATTTCCTCTTATGCAGCTTTAAGCAAAAACAAAGTTGAACCAATTTAGATTCCCCAAACGATTAAGAAAATAGCTAAATAATTTCTACAGAACTTCCAAAAGTCCCCAGGTGCTCATCCCACCCCCTGTAAGGCCAGGCAGGATAAGCAGCAAGCAGGGCACCATGCACTGCCTGCACCAGCAGCCACCACTGCTGCACCCTCAGCAAATGCTGTCTAAACAAACATTCAGGCAAAAATGGCTTTGTCAGCCACTTGGTTCACTGTACAGAGGTTGTGCTGTGGCTTCAGACTGACAGAATCCTCATCACAAAATTCCCTTCTTCCTCGCCTACTGCATGAAGGCTAAACCTTCAAATTTGGGGGTTTCTGCAGATTTAAGTGGTCCTAAACAATGCAAGGGATGCACTTCTATTCATAATCAACAGACAGGGAAATGAAAACTTTGCCCTGCTCTGACCAAATACACTGAAACTTACATTAAGATTCACTCTAGAAAACAAGTTGGGCTGCCAGTCCCCAGCCCAAAATGGCTTACAATAATAATGCTCATTTTTAATTTCAGTCTGTACTGAAATTAGTTTATTCCCAGAGCTTACAACACTCAGATGGCCCCACGAGCTGAGGAGAGCAAAGCCCACTCAGACATATTTCAGAAACAGCAGTTCAGACCTCAAAAGGTACCACTACCAAGTCCTGTTATAACAGCCAAACTGATTATTTTGAATAGCAACCTCTGCAGATTTAATACAACTATTCCACACCCATCCAAGGCTGATCACCAAGGGTATATCGGGACAAAATGTGTGCCAATATTAGTTGTACCAGCAAAAATTAAGTTGTAACACTAATACTTAAAACTGCATTAGTATTTATTATTTGATCTTTGTGTATTGCAGCAACATGCAATTACAAAGAGCTTCCTTGCACAGACACTACAGCTTGGCCAAGATACAGGTAGATTAGTTTTGTAGACACAGTAAGATAATATATTAAGTTATGCAGGAGCTGTTTATGCAGTGAATTCTTTTCTTCCAAATACCATGAAATTATCGTCAAAATTAAGAAAAATCTATCGGCTTAGTTGTAAATGTTTTTATAAAGAAACCTGGCCATTAATTAACAGCATCCTCACGTGTTTGACAGAGCATGACTTACCGACAACATCGAGATGGTAAGTGTGGTTGATGGAGCCATACTGGTTTTCCACGATGCACGTGTAATTTCCTTTGTCAGAAGGAACTACACTCTCCATGATGAGACTCCAGTGCTGGTTGCGGACCTGGAGGGTTATAAACAGAAACTGAGAACTTTCCCAGCACAGCATCCTCCTTTCCCCCTCCAAAACAGCTGTTACACAATCTTTTGTAGTCCATGTTCACAATTAGTCTCCCCTGTGTTCATCAGGACTTTGAAATACTTCACGCCTGATCAGGTACAGCATGGCTGCAGCAGTGGAAGCTTTCATGCACTCAGTTATGAATGTACCCTCAGCCCTAATTTGAGCACTTCAACCTTCAGTGCACATCCAGTTCTATCAGGCTTAAAACAGCAGCACCAATTAGCAGCAGTTGTCTTACCAGGCTTACCTCTCAATCTACTCCAACGTGAATTCACACCCTCCAGATATTACCCATCTGTCTCCAAACAATCATCTGATAATATTCACTACGCACGAGCAACATGGGATGGATATGATCCCATAACATCCAGGTCTGTGTTGTGCTCTGATAGCTCAATTACACAGCCCACCTTCTGGAGAAACAAAGTGCAGAAGGGCAGTGCCTGGGCTGCCCCCCAGGGACACAAGGAATCACATCTAATGCTATGGGATACCACAGCTGGAAGAAATGGTGGCACCTGCCCAAAAAAATGCCTGAAAAGAGAACCCTGGCTGAAACAGAATGTAAGGATAAGCACTTATTCCACATATTCCTTGGGCGTGATGCATTAAAGTTGCTGGTCCTGCTCCTATTTGAATTCTAAAGAAGTGTTGGCAGTGGTCTCACAGAAAATAGGATCCAATACCGGAAGGATAAAGAGCCATCTTGTACGTATATACATTCTCTGCATCATAAATGAGGGCCCCAAATGACCTCTTGCTGGCTATCCAATACTCCTTTGTTTCAGAATTACCCTTTTGACAAAGTGCTCACAAACCTTAACATCACATAACTGTAAGGTACAGCTTCTAAACCACAAAGTACACGTTTTAGCAAATAGAATAAAACACGGTCTGGTACAGTGATTTTAATCATCCGAATTGAAAGCAGTAATTCAGTGCAGTACACCAGAAAAATTTATTGACCATCAGCAGCACTTCCAGTAACTATACGTTCTTGAAAGACCATTACAACTGCAGGTCTGAAATCCTGCTCCTTGCTCTGCTGTTCTGTAGGTCCTTATCCAGCAAGAAAAGGCTGCTCAGGGCTGCTGCCAACAGCGTAAGCAAAAATGCCTTCAGTCCAAAGCTTAGGAGTCCTGACTGGCTATGTGGGCTTGGAATAGGAAATAAAATGCAGGTGATCCCCCAGCAGCTGGTGGAGGGTATGGATGCTAACCATAGCATTGCCAGGTGATAACAAGACCCCAAGACCTCCAGCCCCAAATCACAGCCCATCTCCTCAGCTCCCCCTTTTGGTGCTATGCATCAAAACAATATATTGGTGTTTGTTTTTTGTGTTTTTTTCCACAGCATCAGGAGCTTAGAAATAAGTTTAACAAGATAGAATCAGTTCATTGATTGAATAGGGAGATAATAGAATACTAAGTCAGCATTAGCTCAGAAAGAATTACTTCAGAACAGTGGTAAATCAATATTTTACTAATTTATGAGTTGTTTGGGGTAAGACTTGATCGAAGTTAACTGATTTTTTTTTTTTTTTTGCCATTACAAATTTATAAATTCAGAATTATAACAAGAGTTTTTAACTTATTTGGTCACAAAACAGAAAGGACAGAACAGAGTTCCAGAAAAGTTAAAACAAAAAAGGTAACAAGTAAGTAATTAACTGATAGGAGAACACAAGAAGGTGAGTAGCATTCAATAAGAAAGTATCTTACTTTTAATAAGTGCATATATTACATGGAAATATTAGAATCTATTTGTGTAATTTCCCTTCTTGCAATGCCAGTAAGTAGTAATTCAGTGAATCCAATGAGTTGCAAGTGATGTTTTTATATAAAAAACTAAAGTCTCTTTAGTTTAAGCTAAACAACTGCTATGACAGCACGAAGCATTTATGACAGATTATCATACTACTGGATTTATGTTGTGAATCTGGATTCAGCAAGATTCATCTCTGGCCGATTGCTTTCTGTTTACAAGTACAGCACTGCAAAGCACAGCTGAATGCATCTGCCAGGGATGAGGGCAGCTTCTCCCAAAAAAGACTCCCAAACTGAAGCCCTCATTCTGAGTCATGACTTGTGTTGGAAGATACACTAAAGCCCATCCTGTTCCAATCCTGTGTCATAGGGGCAGCTCAAGCTGGCCAGTGCCCCATCCATGGCCTTGGGCACCTCCAGGGATGGGGCACCCACACCTCTCTGCACAGCCTGATCACTACCAGGCTGTAAAATGCCTAGCTCATGTTTATAAACTCCCTTTAAGTACTAAAAGACCACCACCATTCAGTACTGAATACCTGAAAATCAGGTATTGATGCTTCTAGCAAATCACTGAGATGCTTTTTTGGACAATCTTCTCCATGACAACTTAAACCAATCCTTTCAGATAGTCTCTCCAAATAACCTAACTTTTAAACTAAATCACCAATGTGAAAATATACACAGCTATCTCTGAAAGATAACTTGGCAGTGAGCAAACCTAACTGGAATCAGAATGCAGTGGGTAAGGAGATTGTCATAGAAATACTTTGCCTTTTGCATATGCAATAATTGCAGACAATTGTTTAATTTTAGTAATAAAATAATCTCAGTAACTAGATACGTGATTAAATTTGCAGATTTTCATCTAGCAAAAAAACAAAAATAGTACAAATGGGTCAACATTAAATGAATTTCAAAGAAAAAAGGTCAGAAACCAAAAGACATTTCCCCACACAGTCTGCACAGTTCACTCAAACATGTATTGCTCAGGGAATGAGATGAAGTACAGAATATCCACAGAAAAGCCACAGGTTTCTGTAGTTCCTAAGGAGCCAGCATTCTTTCCTTTACTCCATATGTATGTGGCTGAATTTAAATGCGGAAAAGACCACCGTAGAGATGAAGCTTATCAAAAGACATATGTGAAAACACACACCTGTTAATACTTAAACAGCGTCCACTGATAGAAGTACATTTACTTTCCGGGTGGTGTATAGAAAAGCGAAGGCTGCTGTATTCTCACAAGGAGGGTTTAGAGCATTCACTCTAAAAACAACTCATAAAATACCTTAAAACACACGAGCAAGAATCGCTACTTGAGGAGGCATTAAAAAAAGGTGCTTAAAAATTCAATAACCAATCCTCCTTACTGCAGGTATGCTCTGAAAAACAGAATTTTGAATTTCACCACCCAGAATTAGTCACGATGGAGGAATTTCGCACTGGGAGCTATTCTTGGCCAGTGCATACACCCTTCTGCTAGCCTGCCTGAATGTAAATTGACTCAAGACATTCCCCAGTCGGAGGGACAAAGTGCTACAGGCTGCTATCTGATTGCGATACAGAGCACACAAAGCAGAGATATCGTGGCTCAAAGCAGCAGGGGAGAGGTGGCTGGAGGATTACTGGAGAACTTCACTTCTTCCTTCCCTTTCTTTGTTCTTAAAGCCCCTTCCAAAAGGAAGCATTAAGTCTGGTCATGACAGATATGGCCAAACTTGGTTCATGCTATTCTATTTGCTCGGAGTATTTTGTGTATGAAGATCTATGGCAGAAGCACTTTATATGTTGCAATGCCTAGGCTTAAGACAAGCTGGTGTACAAGTAATACTGTGAGCTGCTGTTAATGCTGGCTGCACGTGGGCCAGTACAGGAAGGCTGACTCTTCTCTGAGTTTTCCTTTGCAGAAAATGCAGCATAAAGCTGCTGAGAAGATACAATTCTCCTTATTCCCCAGTCATTTTGAACAAGCCTGCGGTGACCTCAGCCTCTCCAACAAATAAAGGACACAGCGTCCAGCAGCTCTGGAGACCCCATTCTTGAGGAGTCACCCATTGATAATGCTCCCACCTTAAAAGCACAGTTACTCAAAACACCAAAAGAATCTGGAATATACTTGGACTTGGTAAGCAGAATGACAATGATAAGTAAATGCTTCCAGATCATTTTAAAGCTGATGTATTTATGAGCAAGAAGAAAGCCTAAAACCCACAGCTGCATGCCCTCCTTTTTTCCTTTTATACTGGAGATGTAAGAAGTTTTTATGATTTAGAATTATAGGTACATACTTCACTTATCCAGCTGGCTTTAGAAATAGGCATCTGTAGTTTCTTTCCAAAGCACATAAGTACCTAGGAAATTGTACACATTTAATATACATGACCAAAAATTTAATTTGTGCTGCTTAATGTGTGTCTACTGTAGAGCAAGAATGAGCTCACCCAGGTCTCTCACCCAGGCCAACAGCAGCAGCAGGAATTCAGCCCTTTACAGACCACTCTCCCAAAGCAGACAGGTATCTGACAAGACACCAACTTTCCTTCGTGGTTTTCAAGTGTGATATCTGCATTTCCCCTTCATGAGATGCAGAGTGTACAAACAACACCTCAGTCTGTACTGAAGTGGTTACTATTATTTTCCAAGACAGGATTAAGGGGTTTTTTTTTTTAATTGATTTTTTTTTTTTTTTAAATAAGCACAGTGAGAAAGGTGAAAACCACTGAATTGTAGCCAATTCGTTAACACTCCATAGTATTATGAAAGGCAGAAGGTGCTGCCAGGTGTACACTCATAAGCAACAGCAATTTATGGTGTAAGCAAATAGATGGAAAAGTCTACTTGGATAATTAGCGTTCGCGCAGTGAGATTTACTGGGCTTCGCTCTCTGCTAAAACAAACGTTGGAAAAACTGACACTTTCTACAGTAAATCTAGTTAGAGAGGAAAGGAGGCTACAGCTTGTCCTCCTTTGCACTGGAAAACATTTTTTGTAATGAGCAGGATCTGAGTCAACAGCACACAAAGCAACATCCACGCTCACTCCATCCACGCGCTGCACAGCTCGGCACCTGGACCATGAAGCGATGGCTGCAGATTGCTCTGGGCTCCTCAGCAGTACATTGACGCTTACAGCCAACTTGACAAAGCGAGTCAAACTCAGAAACTTCTCACCTCGTACCTCATACCAGGGACAAAGTCAGAAAACCCATAACAGAGATTAGGGTGGCTCAGAAATCTGGCGTAGGACGGCACAGCGCATGCATGAACTCAACCTGGCATCCAAGCCTTGAGCTCCCATTTCCTGGGATAAGATGACCCCATTCTGACTTCTGACCTGACCTAGGCGGATACCTAGAGGTTAAAGGTCCATGCACTAAGCCAGAGAACAAGCTGGCCTTCCCAAACCGCTCTCATAATAAGTAACCACCAGCTTCGAATGAGACATCTGATCTGAACCTATTTAAAATTCAAACAAACCCTTCTAAGTAATTGTTGCTTTCCCTCAAATTCTGCTTCCTATTTCAGTTTCACAGACCATAAACTCTATAGAAAATAATAACTTTTGACTTCTGACCCTTCTGTTATTAAACTGCCTATAATCACCACTGCGGATGGTCATGGCTTTAACAATGCAGCTGAAAATGAATGAAGGAAAATCTTCAGATCTCACTTTATTTTGCAGAGTCAGTCTTTAGTTTTCCAAATAAGTCTTTATAAACAAACTTTAGTTGCACTAGTATTGAATGTTAGGAAAAAAAAATCAGAATCAAAGCTCAGTAACAGCCAAAGAAACCACCCTCCTTTCCTCAGAAGAAAACAATTATTATTTTTTTGCTTCTAAATTTGATCCAAGCCCATTTAAAGACTTTCTGCTGACTTCAGCAAGTTGTTGTTGTGGGTTTTTGGGTTGTTTTTTTTTCAGCATTGATCAAGATCAGAAATTGCAAAATAACTTAATGAGACCTTACCTTATAGCCGCCAATACGATGTTCTTGTTTAAACTCTTTCCCATTTTTCAGCCATCTCATGGTTGGTGTTGGGTTTCCCATGGCTGGGCAACGAAACTTGACAGTGTTTGCTGCTGGCACTGCGTGTAACCTTTTCTCCATTTTGTCTGTGTGTGTCCAATAAGGCGCCCCTGTTGCAAGGAGAAACATCCAGAAACGTCACTGCTTGGCACCCAACCTCCCTTTCCAGCGCCTTCCATGGATGGAAGCTGCATTTGTTTTAGTGGGGACAGTGTGTTCTAGGAAGGGTAGAGGACTGGAAATCATCTGCTGCAAGCGTTGATCAGAGTCTTGCAAACAGCTCAGTCTGCAGCCTTGAATACATGATTTATGAGAGAATTCCAGTAATTAACCACAGATATTCCTCGCTTTGTGGATGTTGAGTAAGACAGAGGGACCAAGCTTTCAGCAGATTCCACTGATCAGGATCCCCATTTGAGTTACTGCAAGTACTCAGCAAACCCCAGTTGTGAAGCTGGACAAAGGCAGAACCGTTCAAAGTCTCAGCCTTAATCTTCTCCCCATCTGAAGAGGGATAAGCACAACTATCTGCCTAAAGCTTGCTAACGCTCGCAGAGCAACACTGCAAAGCTGATTGTGCTATTGAGATGCCATTAAAATCGATCTGCAAATAGAATATATTGCAAAAAACTTAACCAAAGAGGAGAGAGGATCAGCAAAACCCAGCAAGAGTTTGTCGTTTAGTGCCCACCAGCACAGAGAAGCATGGAAAATGCCTCTTTTGTCTGAAACATCAATCCTCTGCCATGTACTAGAATGACAAACACAGCACAACAGAACATGTCTACCCATCTTCCTTTACCCAATACATTTTTCTCAAAACATATGCCACTTTGGCTACATTGCACAGTGCTTTCCTGACATCACTTTGATGATATCCCCATTACAACTGAAAAAAAAGTTAAGTATTCAAGATCTGCTTAACACTAGGAAACGTTAATTTATTTTACAATGGCATTTTCCCGAAGCAAATCAGATTACTGTGGAATTTTGAGGACTAGAGGGGTCCAGAAAAAGAACTCTATTTCTCTCAGCCCTGTTTCATTTCCTTCATTAGCAGCCTTACACTGCACTATAAATAAACTCTTCCGTTCCTCAAATATTTATAGCAGCTCTTACAATCAGTGTAAACTCAGAAATCCTGCTGCCCCCCCCTCCCTAAATAAAAATACAGCTGGATAGAAAATACAGGAATAAATTCTTTAACAACGTCTCTCTCTGTATAAAGAAAACATTCCAAAAGCAAGTCTTAAAATGATGCTAAGAACGATAAGTGAATTTTTTTTTTTTTTTGCCTGAAGTGGCAATTAGAGTTAAAACTAATGAAGTAGAAAAGCAAAGCAAATCTGTGCATGTAATCAAAACAGAAAATCAGGTAACTATTGGAAATTTAACTAGCACACTAAGAAATTGTTACACAGACTAAAGTGAATTAGAAATGCAAGGAAAATTACTGCTAATGTTATTTGCTAAAACCAGGATCACATTAAGCCAACAGAAGAGTTTAAACAAAGCCAACCAAAGGAATTACAAACTACACTCAAAGACCAAATTACATTAGGTCTGTATGCGGCAAGGGCAGAATTACAGGCTGGTGGTGATATGTTACAAGGATATTTTCCCTGGATACATCTCACAGGGCAACGTAAGGTGACCAATATCAGGTTATAATGTCCACATAGTCAACTGTAACAGGTCAGATCTTCAACAACCCTAACTGGTTGTATTGCCATCTCAGAGCCCAAAAAAAGACATGGAGCTGTTGGAAAGGGTCCAGAGGAGGCCATGAGGCTGACCAGAGGGCTGGAGCACCTCTCCTCAAAGGCTGAGGGAGCTAGGCTTGTTCAGCCTGGAGAAGGTGCAGCGTGACATCATTGTGGCTTTCCAGCACCTAAAGGGGCCTACAGGAAAAATGGGGAGGGACTCTTCAGCAGCATGTGTAGTGACAGCACATGGGGTAATGATTTAAACTAAAGGAGCGTAGATTGAGGGAAGCAGTGGATAGGGTTTTGGACAGCTTGGTGGGAGGTGTCCCTGTCCTGCAGGTGGTCTTTAAAGCCCCTCCAACCCAAACCATTAATTGATCCTATGCCCCAAATAGGCACCTGACTGAGAGCTGACTCAGAAGCTCTGCAGCAATCATTGCTCCTGCTCATCACATCCATCTCACACATTTGCATGTGGCCAAAGCACTGATGGCTCAGGAAGCACCAATGGGCAAGCAGGAGCTCTAAGCTCAGGTTCCACAACACCCCCCCCCGAGGCAGCAATGCTCTGCAGCCTGCACCCAGCTCAGTGGGAAGCTCTCCATGGGACACAACTGAGGATCAAGGCATGCAAGTAGTTCAGTATTCAAATGCCTCATGCAGCCAAGTTTCTCTATAAAAGTATTCCATACAAATATCAGCTTGTATAGCATTACAGTGCAGCTCATCCTATGGTTGTCTTGCATATTATTCCCTTGTTCCCCCATCCTTGAAAAGTCTCCTGTAAAGAAGTGCCCAGATAATTCTCACAGACAAGAAATACACGGCGAAGAAACAATTTACTCCACTGAAAAGGTGGGAGCAGAGAACAGGCTGGGAGAATGCTGGCAGGAATAAAGAAAAACAGCCACAGGGGGAAGGAAGGAGGGAAACTCCAGGCTAGGAGCAAGGGCTGTGTTTGAAAAGCTTTCCCTCACACAAGCCTCACATCAGCATAACCTCTAGAGCTCCTGAATTACAGGGGAACTCTGAGAAAAACATGCAGACATCACATGCTGAAACCACTGTCTGAGATCACGTAGGATACCCTGCCATTTTTCACTAGGTACCAGCACAGTGCATATTGGCAGCTCACCAGCACATTTAAGGAAAACAAGAAAGGCAGCAATATCCACAAATTGTACCACTCACACTCCTTTTGTGGCTTCTTACAGAGATGCGTGGTCTTTCTTTTCATAGAGAAACTTAACAAAACCTAAAAGCACATTTCTGCTTTTGCTTTGAGAGCCAAATCCATCTTAAAACGAAGAATAAACGTAGTGTACCAGCACATACCAGCACAGGCTGACCCCTTGCAGACTATCTCTGTGACATGCCACCCTCCTTATAGGATGAAGGACACATCTCTGGGAGAAGCTCCCACTAACAACCAGTGCCAGCCCCATAAGCAGCAGCATCGAGCAGCAGGGGAAGGAGTGGGAATTCCTGATCGCTTTTAGAGCTCTCATTAGCGAAGAAAATATCCTGCTGACCCTCACTGCACTCTGCTGCAAATACATTACATCTAATCAGGCAAATCTCCTGCATGTGAAATTGAAATTAGGCGGCCCAGGGGACCACTTCAGAATTTCTTGATTATTTTTTTTCTCTGAACACACCTAATACAAAGAAATAAAGGAGTAGACCGTTCCAAGCTCACCCGAGGAGCACCTTGAGCCACTCAGTGCACCTGGACTGACCACACCAAGTCACCCCGAGCTTTTCAGTGCAATTGTATTTGACCTTTAATTAAAAAACACTTCTAGGCAGCATCCAATTTTTGCTGCTCCCTTGAGCGGGTTTCCACTCTGCAGGATCTGATGAATTTGAACCTTGTTTTATCCTTTCCGAAACTCTTCAAGGCATGAAAAGCACAGCATGTGGATTACATTTAGATACTTTTTGTTCTTAGTGCCAATTTACCATTGCTTGGCCCAGAAGAATTTGTTTAAAGAATGATAAGGAGAAAAAAAAAAAAAAAGCTATAAACTTCCCATCACCGGATCAGAGTTGAAGGCAGAACAGAAGCATCCTCAGGGCTACTCTGTTACCCAGCAAACTACTGCTGGCAGGCTTTGGTGCAACCCCAATGTCAGTGCAGCCTTGTCAGGACTATAGGAATTCTTGAAGTTTGGATTCTCTCTCAAAATCCCAGTGATGGCAAGGCAACAAGCAGCAACAAAGAGTCACTACCAGTAAGAACTGACAGAGGACAGCCCTTAGCTTTGTGATAGGAAGTCTAGGCCTACGCCTCGAGATGGTCCTCCAGCACCAGGCTGAGGCACCTCACTAGGAGCAGAACTGAGCATCCAACACAGTCATTCTATGGACAGAGAGGACTGGTTTTGCAGTGGAACCAGCCCTGCACCTTCCCTGTGAGCGCTAATCACTTCAACAAAAGCTGGAAGTAATAAAAAGCTATTCAGGATGCAGTCTGGAACAAATCTACCGCATTGGTTTTTTTTTTTTTCAGACAGTTAAGATATCTGTCAGGCTAGGAGGACACCAAACGCAGTGTGAAATCTGCTATGCATGCTTTTTACTTAAAAATACACACAGGCCAAATGGCTGAATGAATGCACACGTGTGCAACACGAGTGCCCTGGTCTCCTGAGAGCAGGCTGCTGCTCAGGCTCCTGAGCACCCACACCTCAGTCCTCCAGGAGCAGTTGTGTTCTCAGGGCAGCCTTAGAGCACAGGCCGGATTTCCTCTTCAATCCCTTCGCCTGCATTTGAAAACCTTGGCCTCAGTAAATACATTTGTAACAGAGGCAAAGAAAAATCCTTAAAAAGCTTAAGAGAGTACTTGAACTAGTAAATAAAACAGTTCTGAAAGCTTTGCTTTGGGTTTAAATATGCAGGAATGAGGATGCCAAGGTTCAGCTTCCCGTGGAAGGCACTGCAGCCATTTCCTGCCTCATCACATTATAATTAACATGCCAAGACAGCTGGACTTTATCAGAATTGTTTCATCAAAAAGCAACAACCTTTGAAGACCATGGCCTTTTGTTTCCATCACTAAAGGCATAACCAGGCCAATTTCCATTGCTTATCCTTAATGATCACAGCTGTAATTTGCATGTAAATTATCAGTTAAATAGTTTTAGATCTGCAATGCTCAAACCCTGATTCAGGAAACACTTAAAGAGCTCCTCTCTTCGACTGGTGGGATCCCGACTTCCCCAGGCTCTGCCCAACTGCAGGAAGGTGGAAAGGAGTTGATCATTGCACGGCACTGCCTCCCCCATGGCACTCTCAGCATGGACTTAAACTACTCTTCAACTCCACATTCACTTTTCAATCAGTCTTGCAACTCCATTTCTTAAATTAGATGTGGCCTTTCGGGTGCAACACAAAATCTATAAGAGTAGCGTAAGAGTAATGGCCAAGAATGCTGATGGGAAAGCTCACAAGGTATCAGATAGGCAAGCTTCAGTGGTTTTCAAAAGGATCAAATTGAGTCCCACCCCTAACTTTCAGGCAGTTCCGATCATGCCAAATCACAACCATCTTTCAGCAAAGTTGTATTAAACCAACCGAGTTACTATGATGCAACTTTTCATTGAAAACAGACTGTTTGCAGGAATGCTGTGCCACAATCCTTTTTCAGGCTCCCACGCTTCCTGTGGAGTGCTCATACAGCAGAAGAAAGGCTGGTCTGCAACCTGCACCCACCTGCAGCTCACAAGGGAAGCCAGCAGTCTGTGGGCACCTTGTGAAAGGCACTCTTATGAGCACTTATCTGGGAAATGCTCTGCTTGGGTGCCATCTACCCAGCTGGTGGTGCCTCAGTTCCACTCTGCAGAAGTTTGCATGCTCCCCACCACCTGAGAAGCCTGAAGAGTCACGCTTCACAGGCAGCTTTCATTCTGAGTGGGGAAAGCGTGACTGACCCCTGTTAAAGCACTCAGCCCATCCCCAGAAAGCAGAAGCTGTCAGCTCCTGAATAAAGACGCATTCACAGTGGCTCAAAATGATGCTGGTACTACCACAGTATCAGCAGCGTTACAGGAGATACCACAGGGTAGCTATTCCCATTCAATGAAAGGCAAGGAATGGCTACCACATCACCCAGCTGCCTTGAAATCAAGTCCTTGCCTTTCTCTTTCTACACGTGCTTCCAAAATCCATTTGTTCCCAGTTCATCTCCAAAGCTCCTAAGCACAACTGCGTTCTGAAAATCTTGCAAGCCCTTTTCTGACAGGCACCAATAAAACCCTGAAGTGATAACAGATACAGGGATGTTTCCTAAAAGGAATTCCTCCCCACAAGCCCTTTTCAGGGGAATACTAACACTGCCCGGGCTTGGAGGTTTTGCCCATACAATTGCTTTTAAAAGCAATGTCTCCTATCCAAACTCACCAATTATCTCTACCACTGCATTCCTTTGTCTGAACAGCCTACATCTGCTTAACTCCAGCCACTTCCAGCTGCACCTGTGCATCAGGCTGGGGTAATGCACTAACAGATGGCAGGGGCCACGCCGGCAGCTAACTGCTTATATCACTTTAAATAGCATCTAATGTTTCACAGCTTCAGAACAGGGCAGTCGTACACAGTAGTAACTAACTAGGGTAGCTGAAATAAGGCACGTGCTCCTTCATCCCAACAAGTGCTTCAAGTATTTAGTATCACTGCCAATTGCTAACACGTCCACGGAGCAAACGCACTGCTGGCTACTGCTTCTGCAACCAGCTGACATCTCTGATGGAGGACTTCTGTGTTTGTTGTGTTATCGACTTTCTAAAGCACGAGCAGTAGCACACTACCAGCCATCCAATGGGATTTTGCAATGGTGCAGGGGAGCATAAGGAACCAATATGAATTTTACTTTCTTTTTTTTTTTTTTTTTTTCCTTAGTGGCTGTTCTATTTCGAGCCTATTAATAGCTTTCCAAATTCCCCAAAGGGATTGAACATCCAGCTAGGTTTAAGACTCTTTTAGCCTTATTTTCATCATGCGTAAGTAACACAAAATGTGGTTTTGGTGAGAGATTGCCTTATTTGTGACAAACCTCGAGGTCCTTTGCAGACAAAAAAATAAAAATGGCAACAACAAAACCATTGCATCCAAATCCATTCTTTCCATGAGATTTCTGCCCAGGTTAAGGACTGAGGGATTTGCCTCAGAAAAACCTAAATTTCATTTTTAAGGCTTCCAATCCATCACCTTTTAACAGTATGAGTTGGATCTTTGCTTCTTCTAGATTTCAGCTCAGGTACAGAGAAAGTTAAGATTCTCAATAATTAACCAGAACAGATAAAGACCAAATTTCAATTTAAGAAGACAGGAAACTTCAGAAATGCAAGCAGGAAGGGAGACAGAAAGTACAGACCAGGAAAGCATGTTTAAAAGAATATTAGTTTATTTTTTCTTTTTGCTCCAAATTACGAACCAGGAGAAACAGAAAATGGAAGAGGACAACAGATACCACTATTTGATAGCACATGCAGTTAACAGTCGAGGAGCTCTGAAGGCAGGAGTGCAAGAAACTGGATGCTATTTTCCATGTGAAGCTTATCTTGCCAGGCACCTCCGGCAGCGTGCTGTTACTTACTCATCTGGTTGCTGTCATTCACAAAGTCCTCAGACCCATCATTGTCATCTTCATCATCCCCAGAAGACAGAGCATCTGCACATTAAAAATAACCAAGACTTTAAAGGAGAGCATTTTATAGACAAATAAACCAATATGCTACATCTTATATTACGTACCAAGAAGAGAAGTTAAGTTAGTTGTGCAGAAGCTATAGAAAATGCACGAATGTGTGTTCTTACAAAATTCTAACAAAACTAGCTAATAAACCTTAAACACTACAGAAGCTTCCAAAGAGAGCTCGTTAACTCCAAAAATCTTTGGACTGAAAAAGCTTTGCTTCTCTTTGAGACATTCAGCTGACCAGAACTGAGTGCCTGGAGAGCAATTTGTCTCTAAACAAAGCCACGTAAAAGGATGTAGGACAGCCTTTTTTGTCTTTGGACTGGGGGGAAAAAAACCTCATATTCATTTTACTGGTTTTATCATCATCATAACAGCAACTCTGTACAATTTAAACCTGTCATGGAGGCATAAAGCAGAGGGCTATTCGGCAGCTATTAGTACAGACCCCACGAAGCAGAAGTTGTATACACAAACCAATGCCATTTTAGGACAAAGGGGAAAATACCCAAAATACCTCAACTGCAGAACTCAGCTAAACTTTCTGTGCCCAACTGGACTGTTTCAAGTTATATTATTATATATCTTTACATGACATTTTACAGCTTCTACATGCAAAACCTACGTTTAGCTCACTCACCTGTAACATTTACAATGAAGTACAGAGTATCACTGTCTAGGGTCCTAATAGCAGTGCAAGCATAGAGGCCCGAATCTCTGGGTGAAGCATCTTTAATTTGTAAGTACTCCCCAATAATCACTGTCCTATTGTCGGGCCCCAAAGGGACCCCATCCTTAGTCCAACTGATCATGACGGCGTCTTTCAATTGACAGCGCAACTCAAGTGGTTCTCCTGGAAGTGCTGAGTGTACATCTGGCTGAGAGATTTGGTATTTGGTTGGCGGCTCTGCGAAGGTTGAAGGAAAGGAGGGAAAAGAAGAAAGAAGGAAAGGAGAGAATTTCCAACACAAGTCAGTGAAGGCCCTTTTTATCCATAGAAATCACGTTCAATAAAAAGTTTCATCCAGATTAGCCCAGCAACCTGCCTTGTAAAACTGAATCACATGAAGATACGGATAAGCTGTGTTTTCAAAAAAAAAAAAACCACACAGAAAGCTCATTCCCCTTCGATAGGTCCCTTGTCATGTCCTTATCTCAGCTGCCACAGAGTCAGAATCCACCCCACAGCCACACCATGCCAACCCCAGCGAGATGAGAACTGAACCTAAGGGCACAAAGGGAGCTTGGAGAAGGCAGGAAGAGAAACAAAAACTTCAGTTTCATATCACAGCTTTTGTGTCTGTAATTCAACATTTATCTGTTCTTGTCTGATTTTAGATTTAAGGTTCTTTTTAATCCTGAAAAAAGCTGTTTTGGAGAAAAATAGCCAAGAAAAGCTAGTAAACATGAAGTTCTGTACACAGCCTATACGGTGCCCTTTAGTTTTCACCTTTTCTAAAGCTTCAACATTTGCTCTCTACACTGCCAACTCTGCTCCAAGCAACAGTAACTTTTTCTTTTTTATTTTTTCCTCTTCATTCCCTACTTTACAACCTCCCCGAGCAGAGCACAGCAGACACCTAGAAACACAAAACTTCTGAAGGCGTGTTTTTCCCAGCCATTCAGAGCAGAACTGCTCATCCATCAGTTCCCTCTTGTAACTCAACATTGAGCGCATCACACCAGTCTTTAAAAATAAAAACCAAAAAAAATCCTTGGAAAAATGATATCTGCCTGTAGTTACTACAGCTGCATCATCCCCATAGGGCAGTGGTATGGGGTGGAGGGACCTCTCCAAGCCACCCCTATGAAGCACCCAGACAGTGCCATGCATTAGGAACTGCTTTTGTCATTGGTTTCACCTGAGAGCCACAGCATCCCTCTCCCACCACCCCCTTCCCTCATCAAGACAAAAAAGTAAATATGGGAGAAAGACATGAACACATTTTCTGCTTGCTCCTGACGGTCACGTCTCCCAGCTGGCTGCTGCTCTCATCCTGACACATATCCTACACAGACACCAACTGTGCTCTCATGGGTGTGCAAATAAACACAACACACGCTGCTTTCTGTTTGTTGGGAGTCACCCCTTTTAATATTCCCTCAGTGTCCACCCTTGCTTCTAAGAATACCATGCCCTGAAAACCACATTCCTCCCATGTGCTCATTTCTCACATTGTGCCTTCAACAGAGAAGGCTGAAACAAGTGCCAGGTCCAAGCCAGCCATCAGGTGGGTGCTTGGTCATGTTGAAGCTCTGTCAGAACCCAAATGGGACACTTGGGCATTTCGATCTTTTGTTCTACTTGAAAGCAGTGAGCTCAGTTTCTCCTCCTGCTTATTTGAAACCACACAATTTCAGGGAGCTGAATGGTAGTTTGCCTGATGCAAAAAGAGACCAGATCCAGGGATGAGCCCCTGCAAAGCCAGCAAAGCTCCTCCCATCTCTTCTTGCCCCCTCTTCTCTCTCTTGCCCCCTAAGGCAAGCGTGTTTTTCAGGCAGCAGAAGTGGCACAGAACAGGACAGTCACAGCAGGGCAGTGGCTGGGAGAACCATTTCAGCAAAACCTGAGCGAGAGCGTTTACGGGCACTACAACATTTCTCAGATTTAGATTTTATAACTGGGTCTCCGCGTTTCCCAGAGTGCAAAATTCCATCTCAAAGCCTACAACAAGCTACGATACAGCTTCACATTTTACAAACTCATTCAGCCTTGCTGATGCAGCCAGGAATCCACGGATCTGCAGTGCAGGTGTTTTACTGAGCACTGCACTATGCTGCTCAAAATCTCATTTCCAGAAGAAGCATGGGCTGTTGCTGCACATATATCTGTAATAAATACATTTCAGTATACTGAAGAATATTTGTAATACAGAATCCAGTGTCAAAATAAACTTTAAAAAAAAAAAAAAAGCTGACACTGGCTTGCTAATTTACTTTGACGTTTACAAGACGTCCTTGTAAGCACTCCACCTGCAAAGTACGTTGCACTTACAGAGTTTGCACTGTGCTGAAAACGTACCGAGAGCCTTTTAAAAGGTCTTTGTTAAAGCCACCACGGGTGAAGACAGCTCAGCCCTCCCACAGGTGCCTGTGAGGCTGTGCTGAGCAGCACCAGGACATCTGCAGGATGCTCACACAGGTTGCAAGAAAAACCATTTTCTACTACTCATCCTTGATTTCTAAAATGACTATCCCCAATGTAATTCAACTCTTCCAACACAAATCCAAATTCAAATACAGTTTTAAAAGGAAAACTAGCAGCAAAACAAAAATAAATTTAAAAAAAATGAGTAGGTATTAAGGAGTTTAGTAAATGCTATCCTGCTGCACGTCTCTCTCATCAGAGTATCAGAGAAGATCCATCACCGAGCGTTGTCATGAAGTAAATGAAGTCATGTTTGGAAATAGTGAGCCCTTTCAGGTGAGCCTTTGTGTTGCCAAACTAGAATGTAGCAGCACTTAAGACTGTCACTTTTTATAATGTTTGCCTATAAACTTTTCCAGTGTGGGTTTGAAATGGTGCCCAAATGCAAACAGAGAACAGGTGGGATTCAGAGGCATTATTAGCCTGTCCAATAGCTTCACAATGAAAATTGACAGGTTCAAACTGTTAACAAATTCCCAGCAGTGCATAAACAGCCGTACCCTGCAAAGTCAACTCCCCCAGGACGCTGCACCCCTTCACAAGCCATTTGTACACTGCTCTAAGATTTAGGGACACATTTGCACACTGTATAACAATCACAGCAATGCCACCCCTGAGGATTACACGAGGATCATTTCCCCACTTGCACATCTTTGCAGAGTACCAGAGAAATGAGCCATGCTCAGAATTCACTCGCACCCATCCTCTGGTGTTTGGGGGCAGCGTCCTCTGCAGTTCTCCCAAACCAAAAGATCCTAAGCAAAAAGAACCAGGTACGTCTCAGGCAGGAGGAGGGAGGAGATGGCCCAGCAGAGCACAAGCTGCCAAGCAAGGCTTGATGACCTGGCATCACATCTGATGACTCGATAACACGTTTATGCTCCTCCTGCCTAAAACTGTATCCCTGAGCCATCCCCATAAACTGCTAGTCATCACCCGACACTTCATTTGGTGAGAACTGCACAGCCCAGGACTCCTCTCTTAGGGACTTCACCTGCAAATCCTATAATTGCGGCATCAGTTCCCACTGCAAAGGTGCTTCAACACACCCTTAAAAAACAAACAAACAAAAGGCATGTGTAACATTTCTGTTGACATTCTAAGGCACTGGAGGACAAGGCAAGGAACATTGCTTCTGCTATTGTTTACTCCCAGCTACATCCTTATTTGAAATAGTGCTGCAATCAACGTAAGCATATTGAAACTTTATAGGTGGAGCCATTGAACAGCACCCCATGGAAAACTAAGTCCCTGATAAATAAACACATGATGGGAACTTCTTGTCCACCTGCTCACACGTGGTCACAGCATGGTTCACGCCATCCAGCCATCAAATGGAGTAAATACTGTTTGTATGAAAGCCACGACCACAATGGAGGACTGAGAGCATTCTGAAAGCCCCATTAAATATTATTATGAGGTGCAGAATTATATTTCAAGTCACATTTCTATTCAAGACTGGTCACTGAAACGAGAGATTTATACTTCCTTAGATTTTAAATAATTATTAATTGTCTCCATTTATTAAAATGTTAACAAAGAGCTGCTTATCTTAAAGCTCAAGGCATTTAGTTACTTAGTTACAGAGCCAAATAATTAAACAATCAGCTAATAGCTAACCCCAGCAAAGATTCTCACACAACTCTCCATAACACAAAAGCCTCAGATCCCATCAAGCCACTTTCACTTCAAAAGGCTTTAGTAAATAACTAAACACTCACTACAGCATGCCCAGAAGGGTCAACAGACCTGACCTGTCACGAATCCAAGAGGTTCATTGCAAGATTGAATGTCCCCATGGGAGATGCCAGGCTGGCAAACACTCCTCCCACTGCTTCTCCTGCCCTGCTGTTTTTCTGAGAATTGCAGAAGATCCAAAACCACTCTGGGTGAGCTACATACACTGCACTATGCCTGAAGCAGAATAGCCACAGACCCCAGTGACTGAGACAAACACCAAAACTTCCTGCTCTCTGCAGGAGATGGGCTTTCATTAGCTCCAGAGCCTAAGTACCAACCAGGTTTGCACCTTTCTCATCTTCCTGGTACAACCCTATGGTACAAGGTGCCAGGCTAACGTTAAGTGCAGCTCCATGTCTTCTTCTCACAGGATGATGGATAGCAAACTCAAAGCAATGGCCACTGGTTCAAAAATGCAGAGTGGCTCCTGGCGGCTGTGACTGACTGCTGTTAGCCAACAGGGAACCAAAGTCACAAAGGCTAAGCACGTCTCCTTACACAAAGGGGGACAACACAGTGTTTGCAATTCATCCATCTGTTTCTCCGAAGTCACTGGATTCCCTGCTGTCCTATTTGTGCCGTGTTTATGCCAGCTAGCTGCCAGCTATGCCCAGCTCTGCCTTGGCCAGGAAGTCAGGAAGTCTCTGTGCTCTGATAAAATACTTTCCTTTCAAAGCTACTCATCTTCCTTTCATAACTTTAAAACATAAAAACATCTCTTGTCATTATGAACAGCGCTCCAAAGAGCACAAATCATTTTTTTCTCCCCTTCACTGCTTAAAAATACTAATTGTTCAAAACTGATAGAAATCATACAGGCCTTACAGAAACCTTCACCAAACGCACAACACCAACAAGCAGGGGATACACGTGACAGCTACAAACGTAAAAAAGTGGCAGAGCCTAAGTCTTCCCTCCTTGCTTTGAAACAAGCTCCTGGGATGTTCTATTTGAAAACACAGCAACTTCCAAAAACATCATGCAGCAGACTCCAAAATAAACTGAGGTGTTTCTCCTGGCATCTTCTTTAACCCTATTATCCCTGCTCTATAAGGATCGAGTCATCTGATGGCTGCATGGGAGATAAAATCAGGCAAAAGGTGGGTTGAGGTGAAGATGTCAAGTACAGAAAGAATCCTTTTGCTCTGGAAGTCAAGACTTGCAAAATGAAGCAAGCATTGCCACGTTATACATGCAGGGCACCCCAGCAAGTGTAGAGCTTCCAGCCACCGACCTGCTCTGAGCCCACAGCACCGTGCCAACATCCTACTGAGGGTTATATATACCAAGATCATTGAGAAAAATGAAATAAAAGAATTGGCTCCAATTGAAATACTTGCCAATGTCGTCACTGCTAAGGGAAAATATTACATGGCCCTAACTTGTTTTCTTAAACTTTGAAGACTTAGAAAAACAAATAATACTGGCGATCAGCAGAGTTCCATCACTTGCAGATTCCCGGGCCAAGAGCAAAGATGCACCAAAAAGTTATCAACAGATGAATACATCTATCTGCTACGCATCACGTTCTGTAGCATGCCAGCAGTTTCAGAACTGCAGCACCCCAGGGGAGATCGAACTCCAAGAGCCTGTGTCAGGCCTGATGAGCTGCAGGGCCAAACTGGACCTCAGCCCCATTCTCCTGTGGTGCCCACGGTTCTTGAGTTGTTACAGCCCAGCTGTAACGGCTGCAAAGCAGTCATGCTGATATTTCACACCCCATATCTGTGTTTAAAGCAAGCAGACTACTCCTCAGAAGCAGAAAAAAAAAAAAAACCTGTACGTGTCCAGGCTTTGTACAGAGATTAAGATTCCTACAACTCGTAGCCTGCTTGCTCCTACCTGTCTTTATGGCTGCGATCGTTGAGTTACGGCTGCACAACCACATAACACACATCAAAAATGCCAACTATCACATGCTCATGGGCTTGGCTGTGTGCTTCATGTTTCTGGAAGGCAAGCCAGGGAAGACATGGAGCATGCCAAGTTCAAAGTAAACAGCAGAGAGACCAGCGAGGCCACCTCCTGCTGCTGGGAACGGCCCTGTGATTTCTTCCTGTTTGTCCCAGTTCTTCACGGTCTGCTCCTTACAGGATGAAGACTTCTTTATACAATAGCCAGTGTAAGACATGGTTCCAGACGAGGGACAAAATAAGCAGTAAAACATCAGCATCAGTAGGTCTTCTGCACGAAGGCTTGGTAACAAGGGAGAGAGAAATCACCCCCAAGCTTGAATCGCCACACCAAAAACCCTAAAATGATTACACTGCCTTTAAATACGTCACTGATATGATGAGAAGCTACAGGTCAGCTTCAGGATTTGAACCTTTGGTTCCATGCATCAAATTCCAAAAATTTCACTTCAAGACAAAAACCCCATTAGATGCACAAAGAAACAGAGTTCTGGTCCCTAAGCTAACTGAGAGTACTGGGAACTACAATATGAACGTAGCATATCTGTAACATAATCTCAAAAATAATTAACTACTGAAGAGTCATTACAGAAGAATCTTCTCATGTAATCTATTATACAATACAAAGGGGAAGGAAACGTATCACTTTTTTCCAGAATCTCAAATGAAGAACAGAAAAAAAAAAAAGAAACATATATCATTAAGGTAACATTCAGGAAGAGGCTGGGATCATTTGCTCGGTGTTTTTACTTTCAGCAACAGCATAATATGAAATTTTCCTGACCATATTCTACATACAACCAAGTAGCAAAGCAATTTATCCAACTTCATTGTCCAGCCTAGTGCTAGAGTTCACTTGGGAAAGGCTCTGTTTATTACAGACAGCCTAAGCAAATGGTATGAGCATATATATATTTAGTTGAGTAGGGTTTTACTGTTTTCCATATTTTCTTGCATCCATTCCCATCTACAGCTTTTCTCCAAGTCCCTTATTTGCATTTCAAGAGCAGCATAAAAACAAAACAGAACACAGCATAAATCCAGACAATAAAAACACAACCCTACTTCTTCTCCAGGTTTGCCAAAGGCTGTGCTTGGGACTATTACTATTCAACATGTAAAAGTAGTAAATTACAACTGAGAAGTTAAAAATTGCACAATTTCACCTTGGAGCACTAGTTCTGGAGGCTGAGAACATCTATTCAGATTCCCTATAAGCAAGTCGGCAGTTGTTTCTTTTGTACACGGTCCCATTTTTACTTGACTATACAAATCCTCTTTAATTTCAGCAGCTCGTCTGGAAGTCTCATCTCGCTTATTCCCCGCTCTGCCTCTGAAATTCATCTTCCCCCATTTCCTAAGGTGGGATTTGGGAGGAAAAAAAAAAAGACTTTCAACTGATTGTAGTATTTAATCAGCAGGCAGTGGAGCTCTGCACAGTGAGGACCGCATACCTGCTAGCAAGGAGGAGCACAGAATTAAAGCCAGGCTGGAGGGCTGCCCTTCCAGGTGCCCCACAAAGGGTTATTCTGAACTTGCAGACGCCAGGGTCACTCGTTATTGTAGCAGCCACTCCTGGGCGCTGTGCCATACTAATGGAAGATGGTTCGAATGTTTCTGAATTGTTAGTAGAAGGGCTATTAGCGAGCAGCCACGCACCGCAGATTTATTACAATGCCTCCGTGCTAATCCCGCGCGGCTGAAATACCTGTGCTCCCCGGCTGAGTAAACAACATCAGCTGAATCTGGGTACTTCAACACCATAGGATCTAAGCACAGCTATTTTTTTTTGTGATTAAACAATGCCTAACACAACCAAGCTCAGGAACTCCTCAACATTTAAACTTTTTTTTTTTTTTTTTTTTTCTCCTTGAAATAATTATTAAAAACAGCCGGGTGGCCTAAAGCAGCCTTCACAATTATAAATGTTGCTTTTCTTGAAACAAATTAAACATTGCAACACAGACACTGAGCAGGGCGCTTTGCAAACTGGCAGAGCTGGTTGGATGCCCGGCTGTCCCGTCCTGCCAGCTGCTCACCTCAGCCCAGCTCATTCCTCCAGGCCATCCTAAAGAATATAGCAAACCTTATGTAGTTGTTGTTTTCTTTATATACCACATCATTTTATTGCGTGCAAGAACTGAGCCGGAGCACGGTGTTCTGATCCGCTCCTCTTCCACCCAACCGTGATTTAACCTCCTACAGACACATCCTGCAGAGCACAGACTGCTACACCACGCCTGGCCGCAGCATCCAGCCCCAAATCCCATTTAAACTTGGCCACAAGTTGGACAAGCCTCTTGGGAAAAAGTCCGAAGTGATAACTCCGATGTCACAGAACCCTGTTCCAAACAAAACTCACGAAAACTAAGAGGGAGAGAAAACAGTAGGGAAAAAAAAAAAAAAAACACCACAATTTTCTCCTCCTCAACCAATGTCTCATCCTCTCCCTTTCCTCCTCACCAGTCCCCCAGCACATGGCACTGCCTACCCCATTAAACTTGCCAAAACGAAGGCTGTTTTCCCCTTGTACAAACTAACTTTCCTTTCCTCTCAGCTTGCAAGGCAGCTCAAAATCAGTCAATGTCCCAAACTGATGAGCCAGTTCTTTTGTGGGGGAGGAAAAGCAATAATTACACAGAACTTGCAATGGCATGTGAGGAAGGGAATTAAAGTAGGTCACATCTCTGGGCTCTTCGGCTTCTCTGAGGTTCACCAAATGCTTTCACTACAGTAATTTTAAAAATACAATTAAAATAAAAATAGCATGGCAGCCAAAGGAAGCTGCACAGTAGAATTCTGCTAGCACTGAGCTTGCCCTTCTGTCCCTCTCCTTGATATGGATAATGTCACTTGTGAGGTGGCACGCAGGGCGAGGACCTGAGCCAGCGCAAACTAAAATCCACGGGGCACATCAGTGTGCTAGGTGCTGGATGCTCTGATGCTCTCAAGCAGGAAACCAGCGCTCAGTGTTCCCACAAAACAGGGGTTCACCTTCCAAAGATACCAGAGATAGTTAAGAGATGAGACAGAACACACCGAAGATGAACACTACTCACTAAGTTTACCCCACAGGCTCTGTGCTGAGCACTGCCCTGCTCCCCACAGCTGTCCCAAGCACAAGTTACCACGCTCCAACCAAAAATGCTCTTATCTGACCAGGTCTGGGCAAAAACCAGGGAATAAGGTCACACTGCTGCAATACGTCTCACCTTTTTAGACTTGCTTGGGGTTTCTGGCAAATTTTCAGCACAGATTTTGCATTTAACTGCACTGAAATAAGCTCTCTCTTTTAGTCTAAAGCCAGGTGTGCTACTGCAAGCAGACAAGATGCAACTTGCCTAAGTGAACGATGGTTCTTTTGAAAAAATATGGATTTGTATCGCTAAAGAGTGCTGCTTCCAAAAGGGAAAGTCTCTGCTTTCAACTGTAAAGCTTCGACCATAAGGACCCACAAAATGCTTCACAGATTAAAATCTGACAGTTAAGGGTTGCTATGTATTTTTCTCGCATTTCCATCTCTACCTAAATTTGATATTCACACCAAGAAAAAAAAAAAGTCTTTGAACTTATTTCCTAAAAGGCAAGCAATCATTCGAGCTAAAGCTGGATATAGACATGCACTCATTAAGGGCTATGCGACAGTTGTTATTGCAACACCACAATAGTCCATCATCTCATGCATACACAACCTTGCATAACCAGGGCTGTCAGCATTTCCATTGTAAAGGCTGCTCTCAAAGGCTTGCAACTTGCCTGTAAAAAGTTACGATAGCCTGAAATTCACTGCACATCCTCTGCCAAGGAACAACTATTTCAAAATTAAAAACTGTGTTGCCATTGGAGTCGGTCAAAGGAAAAAAAAAAAAAGCAAAAAAAAAAAAGCTCAGCATGTTTGAAAACCTTCTGGCTCCAAAAAAACACTGAAGGAATCAAATTCCAGAAAATTAGCCCTCCCCCCTACAAAAGCACGCACAAAAAAATATGATTTTTTAAATTGGCAGTTAAGTTTGAAATATCCAATTATTTGTGCTGCTTTGCAAAACAGTTGCCATGCTGACCCATTAGCAGTTTGCAATGCCTACCAACACCAAACAAATAGCAGCAATGCCTGCAGCCCAACTGCCTGTAGCTCCAGGCTGCAGTGCTGCTGATGGACAGTGGATTTTCAGAGCAGAATGTATGCGTTAAAACCAATTAAATCTGATTACCTGTCCAATTCCCCAGAATCTCAGCTAGCAATTCCTGCACTGGGCCAAATAACTTATGGAATTGGATCTCTAAAAGGGCATCCAGCCCACACCTGAATCTGTGAGGATGGCACATTCCTCTGTAGCGGCCAGTAGTAATTGCCCTCAGATTTAACTAATCAGTTTGAAGTGTTAATCACAACTTGCAGGCGCTGATCTTCTGAAAATTGCAACATTGCAAGGGAATTCTGGTTGGATGCTTTTGCTTTATTTTCCCTACCTGACCCAGAGGTGCATCCATGCCTTACAGTCCACAACATAGAGAGGGTCAGCTGCACCGAGCGTGCACACTGCTCTGGGTGACAGCAGGCATCCCACTGCCACTCAGCCTTCCTTCCATCCGCTGCATGGTCATGGAATCATCACAGAATGGTTCCTGAGAGACACCCTGCAGGACCCTGTGACCTCATCAGGTGGGGCACAACACTTAACGAAGCAGCTCACCACGCTGTGACCACCTGCAACGTTCAACCCTTCGAGCCTGCAGATAAAGCAGTGTGCTTACAAAAAGCTCCATACTCCTCTGGGTACCACGCTGAATGTGTTTGTATGTTGTTCAGTGTCCATGAACTGAGATAGAGCTCAGGTGACAAATCTTTGGTCGCTCCGGAGTCCACAGAAGGCCTCGCTCACCACAGCTCCTAGCAGATTCCCAAACAAGCATTCAGGGCCATTTTAAACTATGATGTTTTTGTTTTGGTTTGTTTTTTTTTTCCACAAGACACAGAATTAGGCTGTCCCTTGTGGAAATCTTAAATTAGTCCTTTGAAATTTGACCTAAATTAAAAGAACTGAAACACGTTGTTATTGCACCAGGCGAGGGCTCCGAGCGGGCACTCAAGGCCAGCATCACTGCATGGGGAAGAGGCTAAATTAGCTGCCCAGCAGAACGATAACACACAGCCTGGGCAAGGAAAGGTCAAGGGAGAGCTTGCTATTTATCAAATTTACGTCTAAACTAATTATTCAGTTCACAAAGTAACCCTTCAAGCCATGTGTGCGGTCAAAGCCCTTTTGTAACGTTGGCTGTCAAAGGCCTTCACGGGCTGGGTACACAGAAAGAGAATGGCTCCTTTATGCACGCTGGGACAGACTCATTTCTAAATATTTAGAAGCAGAAAGTCTTTGTGCTCCCCGGGATAAAAAAAAAACATATCTGTAAACACTTGATACAGGGCAGAAATCGATTGCTGACAGTCTCCAAACCAGCTCCTACAGGTCCTGCTTCAGCTTACACCACCTCAGCCTTGATCTTGCCATCACAGAGTAAGAAAGAAAGCACTGCAACCAACGATAAAGAGACCTAGGACCCAGCCCTCAGTGGGCATCCACGATACCAATATTGACACTATAGTTTACTATGGCTCAAGATACCCTCTTCAGCATGAGCATCTTTATGTGTCCCAGAATAACAGTGAATGGGCACGGCTCAGATCCAGAGCCCAACGCTGTGTGAAAGCAGCTCAGAGAAGGGTGCTACCAAAGGGATCAGATATACTGCAGGTAACAAAGCAAAGCACCTCAGTGCACGTGTACACACAGCTATGCAGCTGAATCCCCCAAGAGATGAATACTGCTTGTGCTAAAGCCCTATTTAACTACAGATCCTGAAGAAAGTGGTTGCAATGTCCCTAAATTTGTGTTTAGCTAAGAGATGATTGTATTTCAATAATCAGGGGTTATTTATTACAGCCAAAAGAACAAAAGCCACAGCCTCAATTCCTGTTAACATTGCATGCAGCTTCTTGAATATTCTGAGTCACTAAGACAATAAAGAACAACAATACAAGCACTTAGCACCAAAAAAAAGACAGAATCCAGGGCATGTCCACGAAGGAAGACTAAGGAACAGATCAAAGTATGTCACAAAAGGTCACAGCTCTGGCGACCTTCTCAGCTGGTCCAAAATGTCACTGCTCTGATGACTGCTCAGTCAGCAACCCAACCAAAAGCATACGTTTTTGGAGCACCTGACTGCCTCAAATTAGCTGTGACCAAAATGTTTGGCATTCACTAAATTAAAAAAAATAATAACAATAAAAGTCAGCTTTGTCTTTGAAGAGATTTTTTAAAAGAGCGTTTTGTTCTCCTTTCAGCACGCAGAGCATGTGGGTGGCAGTGATGGAACCAATGAAGGTGATTCAGTAAAGAGTGGGTATTTTTTGTTTTTTTTTAGAGAAGGGTTTAACAAAGTACATAAAAGAGGTTTTATTTCCCAAATCTCAGATATAAATCCCACACAATTGCCTGTATTCTACAGCATAAAGGCTCTTATTATACCATTAATATTATAACATTAACTGAGAAGCTCTTTTTCCCCCTTTCTGGTAATGATTCAAGTTCTTACGTCTAAGATTATCTCATGAAAGTTAACATTCCTGCCCAGGGAAGAAGTTTTCAGTAGCTTTTAGCAGTTTACACTTTGATTCTCACCCACTGGGTATTCCTCATGGAAGGAGCATATTTTTAAAAAGAAAACTGTTAGGGCATAAGTCAAAAATTTTAACCCTTCTCCCTGCATGATTCATGCAATCGTATTCTTCCCCATTTACCCCTAAAACTAGCGGACTTCCCTATAAACAGCTCATCCGAAACCAGAATTATCCCTATTTTGTCTCTCCTCTGAAAAGCCAAAAAGGCACCAGATGTGCAATTAACAAATCATACAGTAAGTGGTGATGAGAGTTGAGCTTTCTCAAATTCTCATGTTACCTTGAAAAGGGGAGGGGATGAACCAAAGAGGCTTTGCTATCAACAGTCTCTGTCCGTGCCAGACGACAATATTGCTACACTGCATTAATTTTTTTTTTCAGGAATGCTTGCTAGGGAGGAGGGCTCATCGTCTCTAAATAATTTTTCCCCTGCCATCAATAAAAATGTACTTGGAAGAGATTCTAGAAATGCGTTAGCTGGTGACGTCTATTTTTAGAGGCAGTGGATAGAAACAAATACGTTTTGTGTGAAAGCGAATTAAATAAAAACAAGGCTGTATCCCTGAACATGGGTAGCAGGACACGTATAGACCAAATTCCCCCCAGAAAGCTTGCCTGATGAAATATGGTTTATTTATTGTTTTGACAGTTAAAAGAAATGCAATCAGCCCTTCAAATGACAAACAAAACTATAAGATGGAAGCCTTGCTTTTCCCCAGAGCGTTCAGCGGGCAGAAAGGATCCTAAGCTCTCCATAAAAATCACAATACAAGTGGCTCAGGACAAGAAGAAAAGCAGCCTTTCCTTAGCTCTATAAAGAAAAACACTTTGGGAAGTTTGAGGGTAGGATAACCTACAAGAACATACCAACAGGTGCAGGCTCAAAGTAGGAGATTTTATCGGAACGTCTCTTTCAATGCAAAGGTTTCAATTAGTTTTTGCTTTCACAGCAATAATCTCTCCTTGCTATTCAGATCTCCTCATGTGCACTTCCAGACCCTGCGATCCAGACAGCGTACTGATTGTTCCTGGACATTAACAACAATAGGGAAATTTATAGCAACCAGCCACAAACACCAATAGGGCTGTGACACCTGCCTTTGCAGAGTGCCCTGCAAAGCTAAACAATCAGGGCGCGTGATTAAAAACAACTGGCGTCTCTTTTTCCTCCCAGCTTTCCAGGTAGTTCAAATCAGAGTGACGTACAGCTACCCAGCAGTGTCCTTTCTTGAGCAATACATAACAGGTACATAAGCGCAGCAGGTTTCTTTAAAGACCCATTCCTGAAAGCTTTCAGCTGCACACTGTGATTATACAACGCGATGACAGTCCCAAGTGAAATCATTGACACCACTGCTTGCACAAGATTAAATAAACGCATGCTTGCATGAACACAGTCCGCGTGTGAATAGGGAAAGTTGGAAAACATAACTCTTGAGGGCAAATCTGTTACTTGCCTTCTATTTACCAATGCACATAAAGCTGTTGACTTCAATTTCAGATGTTGACGTATTTAAAATTAACGCCTTTTGCAGAATTAAGCACTCTAGAATGATTTACCTTCGGGTTCCAAAGTGGCATCTTCAACAACTAAGTTAAATGACGGTCGAGCCAGGGAAAGTCCAGCCATGGTGACCACCACCAGGCAGATAAGGCAACCCAAATCCCAGCTGACCATCTTTTTAGAGTAAGTTCCTGGTCCGTTTCCATATCTCCATGTGGACTTTAATCCCATCTGAGCACCTCTACAGGAGCATGGACAGAACGCAGTGCCTTCGGCCAGGGCAATCCCTCCTCACCGGGAACGGCGGCGGCTGCAGGGAGAGAGATTAAATGCTGTCAGCAAAACCATCCTACATGCAAACTGAAAAACCCCACAAAGCCCCAAACAGAGCTGAGGAGAAGAGGGGAGGAGGAGGAGGAGGATGGGAAAAATACTTTTCCAGCTTCAAGTATATGTGAAAAGTGAGTGACTTTTCATTTTCTGTTAGCAGTTTCCATCATCACCCGAGGTGTAACCAAGTCCTCCTTGTTTTCACAAAATCACTTCTCAGCACGTATTTAGAGAGCTATTTTACTGACAGGAAAAATATACAGTTTAAAAAAAATAATAAAGGCGCACACATGTACAGACACATAACCTGTAATGCTGCAAAATTACCACAATTATACAAATTATATTCTTGTTATTGTTTGAAGGTTTATGTAAGTTTTTTCATTCCCTCACCGAGGCAGCTCTGCAGGCAGCTGAAGTTTCAATAATTCAGTAGTTTTCCACTATAATAACAGTTGAAAAACACTCCGTAGGCTCAGACAGCCCATAAAACCTCACTTTGCCTCAACAATTCCAGCTCTCCTATAGGTGCACCCTCTTCCACCTCAGCCTTTCAACATCTGAGCGCCCCATGCAGGTAACAGGGACCCATCTTCACAGAGGTACTGGTTAACTACACTGCGTTCCAGCAATTAAAAGCCACATAAACCTGGGCAGGAATTGCACACAAGAGCTCCCCAGTATCACTTCTACATGCTCAACTGTGCAGCACACACATGCATGAACACAACCTCTTTTCAAAGGTCCTTATTAATACATGTTTCAGATAGAAGTTCATTTCGTTCACCATGAAATTAATTTCAATAGATGGAGCTGAGTGTTTTGTTAGCACTGCCATGGGCTGATGGAAGAGAGATGAGAAGCAGAAGAAACTTTAGGGGACCTCACAAGCACCACAAGATCATCCTCACAGGGTGACCCAACAGCTCACCCTGACAACTACACTGTATTCTCCCCCCAAAAAGCACAAGGTGGCACACCACTGCCAATGGATAAATCAAGCAAGCTGTTCAAACCAGCCAATAATTCATCTTAGAAGTAATGAGACGCAACTGAAGCTTAGAGAGCACTGGTCCTGGGGAAAGAATAGCATAAAACCTCTTTTGTCCCCTCCTGCCCCCATCCTTAAATAGAGGAGGAAAAAAGAAGCCTGACCTGCAGTACCACAGTTTGCAGAACTCAGCAAAACAAACAAACCTTCTCCCTTTATGAAGTCCACCATTAAGGAGTGTATTCAGACTTCTTCAACCTCTCGCTCAGGGCTGGAACCCAACCCCAGCTCCCAGCATTAAGGACAGGCATTCTGCAGGGCACCCCTTGAACTCCCAAGGTCAGCAGAAGCAGATTTTAGAAGAGATCAAGTTGGGGAAACGGTTCATACGCAGCATTTCAGGTGAACCTCTGACGCTCTGGGGCAATCTTTTCCCATCCCAGCTCAATGCTCCGCTGCTCCTTCAGAGATTGAAGCAGAGCACGAGACCACAAGAGCACAACCGTTCCACCTCCAGCAGAACCACTTCACAGACACTGGAGAAGAGCCCACAAAGCACCACCCTATGAGAGGGCAATGCAGGTGTGGAACCAAAGTTCTGTCCCCAGGACGAATCTCAGCCTCTGACTCACAGCCCACGGCCCCAGCTCTGCAGCTCAGTTTATCCAGCTGTAAAGCGGGTATAAATCCTAATTAACAGGCTGGAGGTAAAGCTAATTTAATTTCCATAAATCATCCTGTAAAGCCTGATTAAAGGCTATGTATATAAATGCAAAGCTTAACCATATTTTTTGCAAAAAGAAAACATACCAGAATGCTAGCATATATCCCAGACTCTTTTCTAAACAGCGTTAATCCCACCTACAGTTCTGCAGCACAGGACTTTCAGGCTGCATTCAATGCCATTTAGAGAGTGTGCCTGGTCCTGCCCCAGCTCCCATCCCGGACGGCAGCCCAAGGCCACCTGACAGCACTGCTCACCTGGAGGCAGCTGAAAGCTCCTGCACTGAGCATCCAACTGCAGCACGGAGGGACTCTTCCTCCGCAGGGCGACACTGAATTTCAAAGCAGAGGCTCAAAAAGGTGCAGCAAAGTGCCAGTCGGAGCCCTGGGTCCATCCACAGAACCCAACTCTACAATCACAGTTCAAGTGCTGCCCGTTCCCAAACCGAGCGGAGTCCAACGAAGACAAAACGAACCCAAATTCTTTTCATAGTTTGATAGCCACAGTCACCAGGGGACGGCTCCCTGGAAGGACCTCCTGCGCTGGGTAATTATGTACCTCTATCTCAATGTTTGGAACACAGCCCCAGCATGCTTTTTGGCCTCCACAATTCTGGCTTCCTGACTACAATACCATAATCCCTCCCGGAGTCTCAGACTCAGTGAAAGCCACACGTAGTGTTTATTTTTCCCCTTGAAAGGGAACTCTGTCTCTCCTCTCAGCCTACACTTCGGGGAGGAGTTGTCAGCCCCCAATGATTGATGGCTCTCCTTGCCACTCGCTCATCAAGTCAATTTTCACCTCGTCACATACCTGCCCAAATTTCTATGCCAAACTGACGAGCATGGGAACGCAGACTGGTTTGGGAGCCCAACCAAATTCCTCCGAGCTCTCCTCCACTTCGAGCACACTCGCGCACAAACAAGTAGTTCTTGTTCAGCAGTGGCATTAATTAAATTCAACGCTCAGCGTTCTTTTTAATCTACTCCCATTGTTGTTTATAAGATGTTTATCACTCCCCAGGGAGAGTCCAATTTGTAGAGCATGTTAACCAAATCAATACGCTGCTCATCGGGCAGCTCTTAGCAGCGCTCTCTATTAGGTGGGGAATAGCGAAATAATCTGAATGAAATACGGACCTTCCCCCAGTGCCAGCACCCAGCAGCCTTCCCCACAACCATCCAGGCACACCGAGCTCCCCGACCAGCGCCGATGCGTTTAAATACCGACACCTATTTATACAGAGATGCAGCCATACGTACGCACGCGTCTCCATCCCTGAGCAAATCTGAGCATCGCAGCTATTAAACATTAATTCTGGACGACTAATGGGAACCGGCTGGCAGCCTCCGTACTTTCGCATTGTTTGAACTTCTTTCATTCGCTTTCCAAGACTATCCTGTTTTTCTCAAGTCTTTTACCACTAAGAGATGAGGAGGGGGAAAGAAAAAAAAAAAAAAATCTGCATTTTAATTGACATTCCAGAGAGAGAGAGAGAAGTCCAGAGGCTGCTGATTGCTGTCTATTCAGCCCAAACAGGCTTTTCAGATGAAAATGAGTAAAGGCTAGTGGAAGATTTACAGGGATTTGGTACAAAGGAGACAATGAAGTTTTAAATGTTGATAGCGTTTCACACCGACCGCATAATGGCTCACTGTTTGAACGCGCCGTTTTGCATTTAAACCTATATATCACCGAGGATCTCTTTTTTTTTTTTTCTTTCCCGGTGCGGGACGGGGGCGGTTCCGTGCCGCCGAGCATCGCTCCGTGGGGAGCTCCCGAGAGGGCCGCTGCCCTCAGCCCCGCTGTCACCGTCTCCTAAAGGTTTCGCCGCGCCGGACGGGACCGCAGTCCGAGCCGCCGGGGGAGCGCAGCATCCCGAGCCTCCCCGTCCCGTCGGGAGCTCCGCGAGCCCTCGCCTCCCCGCCTTCACCCCCATTTCCCTCTCCTCCCCATCCCCGGCCGTGCCATTACCTGCAGCCGAAGGGCTCCGCGGGAAGGCTCCGCCGAAGCGAGGCGCCGAGCGGCGGCTCCGCGGAACGGAGTTGGGGGGAGACGAAGCGCTCCGCGGCCGCGCTCACTCGGCGGGCAGCCCCGGCGGGGCGGGCTGGGGGCCCCGCAGGGCAGCGCGGCGCATCCCCCGCGGGGCGCGGGGCTGGCGGCGGCGGGGCGGCGAGGCAGGAGCCCGCCCGGCGTCCCGTCCCCTCGCTGCGCTGCGGCGCTACCGCCTCACAGGGGCGAGCCCGCCGTGCCCGGCGCCAGCAGCCTCCTCCCCCGCGCGGGCATCGCCGCGGGTCCCGCTCCGCTCCATCCAGCCGCCCTCCCCGTGCCGCCGCAGCTTTGTCAAGTCGACAACCCCCCTCCTTTTTTTTTTTTTTTTCCTTCCCCCTCTTTTTCCTCCTCCCTCTCTCTCTCTCTCACTCCACACGCTCCTCCGACTCCTTCCTCCCTCCTCCCCTGGTCACTCCCCCCGCTGCAACCCGAGCCGTTTCCTGGACGGCGCTGCTCCGCTCTGCCAATCGCTGCGGCCGCGGTACGGAGCCCCTGCCCCCGCCGCCCAACCCGGCCCGCAGCGCTGCGCCCTCGGTCCCGGCTCCTGTCCCGCTCCGGTCGTGGGCATTGCTCGGCCCGGCGGGGAGGGCGAGGCGCCCGCACGCAGCCCTCACGCCCTGCCGGCACCCGCACTCACTTACGGTACCACCGCCGCCACCTGACTGCGAGGGTGGTACCCGGCAAGGTTTGGGGGTCCTGAGGGGTTATTGGTGACATCCAGCAAACACCGCCCGTATGCGCAGCGTGGGGTCAGCTGTGCGTGTGGGTGATGTTTGAGAGCAGCGGCGGTGCCCGAAGAAGGACGGCTGTCGGGTAGTTTTGCACACACTCATTTAAGGCAATGCATAATATCGGTATCTAAAATTGAGCATGACTTAATAAAGCTTTTACTTTAGATACCATTAACTAAAAGGTTGCTAGCGCAGTCCGTGCAATGCTTGCTTTGTAGAATCAGCCTGACAACTGAATCGATAAGCGGTGCTCGCCTCAAATTAAATCAGTGCTGATCAATGCAACGTTACTTTATGTGAGCACAGCTCTGCTGTGCATTGGATCTGTTCTGTGCAGTATTGATTGGAGGCTCTCAAGGACTGCGGCCGCACAGCAGTGGTGCTCCGTATTTACACACTTTCAAGCACCGAAAGCTGAAAACAAGTTTTGTGTGCACCGTGTGCCTACCTCCCAAATAGTGCTTTCCCACTGCCACCAGCAGCAGTGAGGGGCAGCAGATGAATTTGTAGCCGATTAGAAGCGCAGCTTTCATTCTTATTTTGTTGCTGCTGTTCCTAAAGCAAGAGACATTTCAATGTTCTAATTGAGGAGCTGCGATGTCACAGTCCACATCTCTTTTTTTGTTTTTTTTTTTTCCCAGCTCCAGGCATGTCCACTGCCCTTTGAAAACACCCTTTAATGCATTCTCACATAAATTATTGCCCGACACAGGAAGCTGCAATACCTTTCCCCATTCATCGGTATCTTTGCACGCTCTGAAAGAAAAGGAAGCATTCCACTAAAAATGACAAATCAGAACACCTATCCCCGATGTCTGGAAGCACTTGTCAGAATTTATTCTTTTTCGGGATGAAAAGATAGCAGTCTATCAATGGCACTCTATTCTCTCCAAGGAGCCTCATTCTCCTAAAGTGGCCCACAGCGGCCCGAGTCCTCTATCTGAGAAAAGCAGAAGCATGTTTGGAATTAAAAGGGGAGGAGGGGGGGGGGTGGGTGGGAGCAGGGGGGATCAATTCTGTCATCATATTTAGGCTTCAAGAGATCTCAGTGGGCCCAGGGAGCCTTTCACAGCAGCGAGGCCGCTGAATGAGGGCATAATCTCTTTACAGTTTTTTCCTCCTCCTCTCAAAGTGGCTGGGATCCTTTTTGTGAGCCCTCCTGCACGTGAATGGTGTGGCTAATAAGCCTATTAATGAGGTTCCACAGAGGAGTGTGAATAGGTAAATAAGCCCCAATCTGTTGAGGTTCAGGAGCAAGGGCAGTAAAGCCATCACGAACTAAAGGTGACAGTTTGAACTGGAATAGGAACAACAGCTCCAGGTTTCAGGCGAAAGAAAGGACAGACAAGGCGCGCATTCAGGCTCCTTCTACCCCCTACCGAGTTCTATTTTCTTTCCCATTCTTCCTCCTTTATAAAATGTCTTGAGTAGTCACCCCTTTTTTCAAAAGCTCTTGAGACGTCCTTTTTCATCCTGGCAATGATACATCAATAGGGAGGAAGGAAAATGAGGACACCAATGCTCCTTTGCGCCGCTACTTTCAAAAGCGCCAGCGGTGCCGTCCCCGCGCACACGGAGGCGGAGGGGGGGAGGAGGGGGGAGGAGAAAGCAAGTTAAATTGAATCTTTCAGCGCTACCAGCCCTTTGTCACCGCTGTCAGCTGGGCCGCGGGTCCCATCCGAAGGCAGCGGCGATGCGGGGCAGCGCGGTGCTCCCAGCTGCGGGGCACGGCCGGGCCCGGAGAGCCGGGGATGCTCCCACACGTTGCGGCCCCGCATTGGGAACGTGCCGGACTCCGGTGCTGCCGGAGCCCAACTTCAGAAGGGAACCGAAACAGAATACAAAGAACTTGTGTCTGTTGAGAGGTGAGGTGAGGCAGGCGGCTAATTCCGTGGAGCAACATGGGAAAAGCCACCTTAGAAAGAACCGCAAGGCAAAGCTGCTGAGAGCTCCTCTGCTCGGCTCTCCGCAGCCTCTCTGAGAGGTGAAGTCAGGAGATGTGCTCCTCCACGGAGCTGCAGTGAAGCGCAAGGCACGGCTCCGCGCAGCGCAGGCAGCGCTCCTCCAATACCAGCCCGCCCTCCAGGCTTGTTAACGTGCCACGTCTCTATCGGATGGAAATAGAAATAGAACAGAGAACAAAGAAAAAGGGAACCCAACCAAGAAAAAAATAAAAAGAAGGAAGGAAGAAGGAATAAAGAAGTAAAAAAAAAAAAAAAAAGAAAGAAGAAAAGGCCACACATTAAAGCTCTAGAAGACTACAGGGAAAAACCACCTGCATCCTAATCGAGCCATGCACATGACCGAGGGCTCAGCTACTCCACAGAGGACAATGGGAAAGCAAAATTTCTTCCCTGTTATTTTGGTCCACTCTAAAATTTGTTCTTGACCCTGCTGGATACAAGTAAATATTTGTCCAAGATATATTTTCTTTGAAGTTCTTCTACAACTAAGTACCCAAACCCAAACTTTGGCAGCTAAAATATTTACCTGGTTTGCAAAGTATTTCACAGACTCACAGAATGGTTTGGGTTGGAACCCAGAGGATCACCAAGTTTCAAACCCCTGCCACAGGCAGAGCCACCAACCTCCATATCTAACACTAGACCAGGCTGTCCAAGGCCCCATCCAATCTGGCCTTGAACACCTCCAGGGTTGGGACATCCACAGCCTCTCTGGGCCCTTCCCTGGTAGCAGCAGTTTTTTAGGATGCCAAAACAAACCACTTCTGAAAATCTGGGCTCAGTAGCTCACATTCTTTTCAAAGGTAGGCGAAGTTGCTCCACATGTTTGTCAGAGACTTGGGGGAAAATAATTCCATGCTGATATAAAAATGAGTCCATTCTAACGTTCAGAACTGCCACTTCCATCACCAATCCTCACTGTGTTACTTCAAGATGCTGCTAAAATGAAAAAACAAAAAATTTCTTTAAAGTAAGTAGATCCAGTAATTACCCATGAAAGTGTGAACCATTGGCTACCAAGTTCCTTTGCAGCAAAACGTGTATGGGAACAGAGTTTTCATAATGAAACTGTTTTACTGCTTTACAACAACCAAACTCACTTTGGTTTGATTTCCCCCTCCATTGTGCACAACAGAATCTAAGAGATCAACGCCAGGCAGATGGAGAAAAGGGATCTTCACCAACGTGCACTTGAGTACTAGCACTCCCTTCAGACTGTTATGCCTTGTAGCCATATAACCTCTTCAGTACTCCTCATTTTTTATGTCCTAAGGTAGAAAGTAAAAAAAATAATAGTTGTCATTATTCAATGCTGTGAGATATATTGAAACAGGAAACGTGGCATGTTTCAGTCAGGGTATTACACTGGGTAGTGGGCATTTGGTGCTTTCTGCCTTTCTACATCAGCTTTCCTATACAGCCCCTAGGAAAGTCACTTAATTTGCTTATGTCCAAACTTTCCAGCTATGAAATGAGGATAATGGCTATTTCCTGTCTCCCACCCTTTATTCATCTCATCTATTTAGATGGTAAGCTCCTCATCTCAGACAATGCTTTTATGCATGGCTTAGAACAATAAGACACTGAGCTCAGCTGGAACCTCCAGGCACTTCCATAATGCAGATATTGAACACTAAATTATCAAAATAAAAGAAAATCCTCAATTTATTATGTATTCCCTCATAAAGAATTTGTTACACAGTGTCCTACAGAGCACCTCTGGCTGCTGGGGAACAGCATCTCTTCTAAAACAGAGGAAAACAGCACCCATTGGTGAATGTCTTTGAGCAGCGAATCCTCCAAGCAGAAACAAAATGAATTAAAATCTCAGTGCTGAGCAAGACAGCAAGACAGAGGCAGACTTATGAAAACAAGAAGACAAAGGCTGCCAAGACCATTTGTCATTCCATTGCAGCTCTTGAATCTTTGCTGGCCAGCACACTTTTCATTTCTGTTGCCAGTTGATCAATAGGTGCTGGTTTGTTTCACTAAAGCTCTGCAGTCCAACCAGACCGACTGGTGGTTGTGGGCTTGGGGATCTCAGAGGTCTTTTTTTAATGATTCTATCTCCAGCTTCGCAGTGGAGGCCCATCTGCAGACATCAGCCAGGCTTAGTGGCTGAAACAGTTACAAAAGTGAGATAAAGGCATTTTTAAATGTTCTTTAACCCTGGAGAATACGTTGGTAATAAAGTATTAAATATCTACAAATAACATCCTTTCTCATTCTTCTCAGCCCTCCGACTTCTGCAAGCCAGAAGTCCCTTCACACCACATGTGCTCCCCACCTTTTGCAATCTCTGTCTCCTAGTAGAGTTCTCACAGGACTTTGCTTTATGTCTCCCCCAGTGAAAGCCATGCCCTTACCCCCACCAGTCCCCAGGTGCAAGGGGAAGACCTTCTTGCCCACTCTGCCAGGTGACTGAGGTGCCCACAGCTGCATTTGAGAAGCTGTACTGCCCTGGAGTGAAGCCAGCATTCTGCCTCCATATAAACAGGGGTGCCTTGAGGTTTAACAGCCCATGTTGGTTGACTCTGTATTGCAAGCTGCCATCCATAACTGGGACTAAAAGGTAATTGTCCAGCAGACAAAGGCCAAGCACAAACAGAATTGTTTGCTACATATACATGAAGTTCCTTAAGCAAAGGCCATAGGTTTTATCACGGAAAATTTTCCCATGCCACTACAAGCCCACCCCACCCTCACACAGACCCAGACGTGCACCTTTTCTCTTCACGTTCCCGTATTTTAAAGGGAGGGTTGCAGGACAGCTCAGTTTGCACAAAATCCAGAATTGGATTGTTGAATATTCATGCCCAAAGCAACAGGCATGCATATATGCATGAACATTTCAGGGCTTCTGAGAAGGCCTGCTTTTGATTTAGATGGCCAAGGTGAGGTACTAAAGATCCTTTCCATCCCTTACCAGGTAGGGCAGTTTGCATCAGTGCTTGCTGGCTGAGGAAACCCAAAAACAATAAACATGGCTCTTCTGGGGCCAGCTGAGCAGAGAAACAGGCAGAGAGGGAGACTTTCTGGGCTGCTGAATGCAATTGATCAGGAAATGTTTTACATTGTGGATAGAAGCGAGGAGGACAGAAACTTGATTACAGGGGAGACTCAGTTAAATATTCACTGGGATTCATTATGTGAAAACCACTAGAAAGGAACGTGTTTCTACAGGAAGGGTTGGGCTGTTTTATCCCAGCTTCTGTTGTAAAATGCTGCTGAAAGCTGCATAGAAGAGCTGCCGTCCTCTAGTGGAAGGAATATGGCAGGTCTGGTAGATGTGCAGAAACTCTTCTGCTAGCTCTTCTTGTTTGTTAGGGTTAATTTGTCAAATGGAGCCTTGCAGAGCCAAAGGGGCTTGATTATCTGATGACCCTGCGTTTGACAAGCAGGCAGCACCAGCATCTGAGGCAAAAGGAATGCCAGAGACAAGGTGCCTAAAGTCTTAGGTCTGTTGCTCACTCAATCTGAAATAATCAATGAGAGCGAGCTGCACAAAAGCTCTGAAACTGAGAAAGTCACACAGCCATCCCCCCAGCCCAGCCATGGCAAGGTGGTGGCTGGGTCACAGCTCATTTGGCTCCTGCTTCTCCCACCTTGCAGCACACGCTTTCCCCTTGGCTGGGAGGTGTTGAGTGAAGAGTGAGCACCAAGGGACCTCACTGCGTGCTGCCTTCCAGCTGGCCCTGTGAGGCAGAAGCAGTGCTTCGTGACCCTGTGCTGCTTGGGAAGAGCAGGACCTGAGAGCACAGACAGACAGAGGCAAAGCATCTGCCTGATCCCCCACTTGCAGAGCTGGACAGTTGCTGCACGCTCCATTTCAGAAAGCATCAGTGCTAACAACAGCTTTCTGTGGCATGCAAAGGGTGGAATGCTGTGCTGGCCAACGAGGTGTCTATACAGTAAAAACACACAAGGCAATTGCTCTCCTTTAAATGTTATTCCCTGAAGCTTTAGGTTCAGCAATCTATTTTCTGAGGGGGAGAAAAAAAAAAAAAAAAAAAAGACTCTTAGTCTTACCCTGCTCAGCATGTAGCAACAGGCTCCCAATTAAAGTCTGGAAAACAGAGAGGCTGAAATGTTTTAAATAGAAACTACTGTGATCTGCACAGTACAACGGAGAGGGAGTGGGGAGGGGGAAAGCAAACAGTGAAAAATTAAACCAAAAGCAAAGGAGCTGCATTTGGAATTGTGCTCAACAGGGAAAACTTTACTTACAGATAAGGAATAATGTACTGTTTAACCCTGCCTCCTCAAAGAGACACCAGTAACTACAAGCAATAGTCAGCATTAGATTCATGTGAACTTAAAGTTATGTGCATGGAAACAGCGTGGTGTAGCAATGCCAGTAACTGCCTAGGCAGGTTAATGTCCAGAAGGGTTTTAATTCCACGCAGGGTAGAAGTGCAGGTTTGGATCTTGTTTAAGAAGGAAAACAGAGCTTGTGAGAGTTGCAAGTGATGGGTTCCTATAGCAGTCAAAAGGACGGTGACAAAAAGTTCACCAGGAATGAGAATGTGTCCTTCAGCTCTTCTAAAGCAGAGAATGCTCTGTCATCCCTGTGGTTAACCCCATCCGCTGCAGGCAATGGCTTGCAAAAGATCCCAGAGGAAAATCATGCTGTGATTCCATCACATGAGAGAGATCCAAATGATAGAATCACTAAGGTTGGAAAAGTCCATGAAGATCATCAAATCCAGCCATCAACTCATTCTCACCTTGCCCATTAACCATGAGCCACAGTGCCACATCTCTGTGGTTCTTCAACACCTCCAGGGATGGTAACTCCACCACTCCCTGGGCAGCAGTGCCAGTGCATTGCCAGTCTTCCTCAGATTAATATCCAACCTGAATGGCTGCTTTGTCCTCTAGGAAAATCTGCCCACTCCTCAGATATCACATCCAGGTTTCAGTGTTGAAATACTGAGCCGGTCCAAATAGACCCAGGAGAAAGCTTGCATGGCTTGCACAAGACCTGACAAAGCTGTTAGCCATTTGAAGTTCTCCCATTAATGGTGAGAGAAGGAAATTAAAGTCAACATAGAAAAAAAGAATCTTCCAAAAGCTTGTTCTTGCTTGCTGCACAGAACTCCAGCAATGGGAAATGTTCGTTGCCAGAAGCATTTCTGGACCGTCAGAGGCGGGTAGGACAATTGTTGCTTTTTAAATATGTCACTTGAGCAGCAAATGGACACTGCAGAAAAGGCTTTGGGACATGTGGTGCAAGTCAGATTTGTCCGTCTGTTTACACCCAGGAAGGTGCTGGCTGGCAAGCCAAAGAAGTGTTTGGAGATACTTAGCAGAAAGTGCATGGTTGGCAGAACATCCTTCTGCTTCATGCAGCAGAGATGCCTAACAGTGTGCTTCTTGCTTGAGGAGAGGCAGCACAGATTGCTGCGGCCTCCCAGGGAGGGGGCTGTGCCCGCTGGGTGCCAGGGGTGGTCTGCTGGGGCTGAAGGCAGAGCTGTGGGGAGAAGCAGCTGTTTGCACGATGCATATCTTGTGGATAAATAAACACCACTGTCAGTGCTGCCATTCTCTAAATACAGATAGAGACACACATTCACTCAAATCATTCAGAAAATATGCAGGAGTGCTGCTCAGCTGAGCCCCCCTCCAGCCCAAGACCAGCACAGTAAAGCTGTCACCTTTCAGGAAGGTCTTATCAGCCCCCTTCAAATTTCTATTCTCAAGGAGGGCTCTGTCTCCATTTGTTAATGCATAGACCTCAGACATTCAGGGGATTCAAAAAAACAACGTGCATTCTCCTACACATACAGGGAGAGCGGAGGGAAAGAATAGTTAAATGCAGCAGGATTGAGAATTAGCTTAAAATGTCACAGGCTGTAATTCAGATGGATTACAAGATAACCTCAGTAGTTTCAAGAATGTAACGAGAACAGCCCTAAACCTCCATAAACAGACCTGCTTGGCCATCTCCATCTAAAGATTGATGTCTGATGCATTTTTTTTCTGCTGAGCTGTGGGAGTGAACCATCCATCGCTTTTTGGGAGGGATCTGTGGACTCCAGGACAGGGAACCCATAGCCGTGTGGGCACAAAGCATCTGCAGCTCACTTCCCCTCCCTGCCCTGCGTAAGGCAGCACGTGGTGCCTCAGCCTGCGGGACACCGTGATGCTCCCCACACTGTAGCTCTTCTCATGCAGCACCCTCAGCAAAGCGACAGCCTCAGGATGCAGCCCTTCTTCATTCTGGGATGGATCCTGGGGATTTCTTGATACTCAGAAAAAAAAAAAAAAAAACAAAACCCAGGCACCTGTGGCCTCTGGGTAGATTGCTGCTTTGCGGCCGCATGCAAGCTGCCTGGGAGACACACCTTGTCTCACTGGAGTACAGATAAGCTCCCGAGGACTTCAAAGGGATTGCTGAGCCAGATTGCAGTAGATTTCTGTAGAAACATAATGCGCAGCATATGTCTGAGGGGCTGGAGAAGAGCCGGGGTGGTTTAGATTAGATAGTGCTGTTTGGCTTTTGAGGGGCTCGAGGAAGTGAAGGACACGTAATTGTCTTTTAAAGTGTAATATTTGACTTCGGCTCAGCCACACTGCAGAGGGGCTCACAGATAAGCAATGGAAATTATTTCCGTGTGAGGGCAGGGTGTCTGATCTCCCTGAGATCAGTTTTCCATTCAAAATATCACACGCAGGAAGGAGGGCTCGGTTATGTGCATTTGTTTTGGCCTCTTCCTACAGAGTGGGCCCTGCTGCTGTGGAGCTCCTCGGAACCATGACTACAGCATCAGTGCAAGGCAGAGTATTTAGCACCAGCATCAATGCATGGAGAGGTTATATGTATAAGACAAGCTCTTCATCACAAAGAGCTCATATCCCAAGAGGGTCACACCTGATGGATGTTCCAGTTGATGACCCTCCTGTTTTGCCACATCTGGCAAAAACAACCAACATGACTTTGAGTCTAATGCCAGAGCCAGTGCTCTCTACAGTGCCATATCTGGACTGGGGATGTTAAAGACTGCTTTGAGATGAGGCTATCTCTAATAGTGTTGGTATGTATCCAGCAGCCAGGCCCTCTACATCTTACAAAAACACCAAAAGAAGCCATCGGTCGGCAGCCATTTGGCAATACATCTACTGTGCCCTTGCTGAGGGTTTCTTGCCATTGCACGCACCTTATCTACTGGAAGTTAAATGATTGCCTTGATTGTTAAAAACAGAAGTTATAGAAATATACGGATATTTGTCAGGTCTACTGTGTGTTCTTCTCCTTGTCAAGAGTATTTTCGTTTTGTTTAAAAAAGTCTTTTAAGACTCAAGCACAAGGATAAGTTTCTTAACCTGAAAGAATGTACATAAAAATCCCCATTCCTTATTCAGTTTCTCTTTAGGTGAATATTCCCCTTTTGATACAGAGGGGAAAAAATATATATTTTCCTTGAAGAAATATATTAGACCATGACAAAAATGTGAAACATTACTGAGAACTTGTCAGCAGAAAGATTTGCTCTGGAGTAAAGCCTGAAGAACAGAGAGCCAAAGTCAAGGCTGGGAAAATAAAGATCAACTGTTTGTTTGTTCCATTAAATAATTACTGACCAAGCAGCAGAGTCTGTCTCAGGCCAATTTGGAAACAGCAAAGATGGTCTATGTGAAGTTCTCAATGCAATGTTTTGAACTCCATGGTGTAAAATCAATGCCTTGCACATCCTTAGGGTTTTCTCCCAAATTAGCATGTGCCTCCAGGTGAGCTACAACCTTTAAAAGCCATCCTGCTGCTCTCTGTTGATGAAAGACACAGAGACAAAACATAAGGATGTTCCCAGCTGCCAGCCTGGAGCTCCAGCCAGGGATCCCAACCAGCAGAGCTCCCAGGTCTGTACTTCTGTTACCTTCAATGAATGTTGGACAATAAGCTCTAAAACCCCATATGAATTTGTGAAGTTGCATTATACATAATGAAGAATAATTTAGTATAGGCAAAATGATGGCTCCTGACTTTCACTTTAATAAAAGAAAAAATCAAAGAATAATTTTCCAGTGTCTAAACCCTTGAGCATTACCTGCTTTTCATAAGACATCACCTGAAGTAAACAGCTAACTCACTTCTCTAATTCTGAACTGTTTATAGTAAAAGAATTTTAAAATAATCCACATTAATTAAAATTGTTTCCTAAAGTACAACAGCAGCTGCAGTGACACGATTTGAGTGCTAGTCAAGCCAGCCGACAGAATAAATTTAAAATGTAAAATCATGGGACATATTCAAATAACTGCATAGATTTCACCTGATTTACGTACTAATTGTAGAGTGTTAACAAAAGACTCCTCAATTTACATACAAGACAATCGAGTTTTGCAGTCCCCAGCTCCTGCATGCGCTCATTCACCGCTATCATTCGTGACAGAGAAGAGTCAAATAAACCATGCAAATGTGCCTATCTTCTCCTTTTTCTTCAGGGTTCTCATGAGGGAACAGCTAAAATAATCATAGACATCCCGAGTTGGAAGGCACCCACAAGGAGCACTGAGCCCAACCATACAGCACCACTCAAACCCAGTGTCTGAGACAGCATCCCAACACTCCTTGAGCTTTGGCACAGAGCAGGGCAGGACAACCCCTTCCCTCCCCCCAGTGGCAGTGCTGGGCATGGTGTACCCCAAGGTATGGTTGGCTGCCAGGGCATACTGCCAGCTCAGATTCAACTTGCTGTCTGTCAACCAGAACCCCCAGATCCCATTCTACTGGGCTGTTTTCCAGCCTCTTGTCCCCCAGTCTGTACATCTAGCCAGGGGTTGCCCCACCCCAAGTGCAGAACCCAGCACTAGCTCCTGTGAAACTTACTGCAGTTGGCAATTACCCACCCCTCCAGTCTGTCAGGACCCCCCTGCGAGGCCCCTCTATCTATAGGAGTGTCAGCAGCTCCTCTGAGTTTAGTATTATCAGTAATAGCACAAGGGTTCATCTAGATCATCGTTAGCAAATTAATTTAGCAGATCTGTACAGTGCCAAGGGTATGCAGAGTACCCACGGGTTGCAGGTGATGCCCCTATGGGGCTATAACAAACAAAGACCATGTTCTCTCCCTTCTCTTCCTTCTTTCTCATCAAAAACCCAATGCTAACCATTCTGCACACTGTGGTACAGACACTGCTCACTCCTGACCCCACCCCAAGGCATTACCAGTAGTCCACTATCATCTCTAGTTGCATCCATACTGATCCTGGCTAAGCTGCAGTCAATCATGGATACAAGGAACTGTTGGGGCAGAGGTCTGAACACAGCTCTGTGGGGAGCTGGGAGGAGAAAGCACAGCAAAGCTGGCCCAAGGAGAAGCACTGGGGCCAGGGAGTTCTGAGCCACACCAGACACAAGGGCTTTTATGAAGCTCCCTTCTGTGCAGCGGTACGCTAAGGGAAGAGTAGAAAAATATACTTCTTAATGGCTCAAAGTCATTACCATTACTTTATTTTGCATTCCTGAAATACTTAAACACATGGATTGTTTTTGCAGGAAAATGAGTAGAAAGAAGGCTGCTGTACTGTGCAGTTCATTGCTTGGCCTGGGGTATTTCCTGGTAAATTATCCCTTTGCTCTGGTATTCTACCAGGTAGGCAATATCCCATTCCCAGGACAAGGAAAGAAGTCTGAAAGCTGTTACAAAAGTGATCCAATGATTTTTAGATCAAACACATTAAATGTCAATGCACAGTTATTGGAGGAATAGGCAAAGAAGAAGTAAAAATGCATCCCACCTGAGAATTCAGACAATGTCATTTCTTCTCTTTCCCTTCCCCTATTTCCACCCCCCCCTTCTTAAAGAAGAGGTCGAGTTAGCTAAGATACAAAACACTAAGGTAAGCAATGCTTTAATATACTGTTCTTATGCTGTATTTCACCCAAGTGGAGGCTTGTAGGGTCTAGTCTGAACTCTTACATTGCCTGGGTCAGATACTTGCTCCCAGTAGCTCCGGCACCACGATGATAACTTCTGGTTGAACCAGATTGTTTAGAAAAAAATAACTCCATCTTAATTTAAGTTTTCAAAGAGAGAATTCATCATGTCCCTAGGCAAATTTTTTCAGATATTAAATTCTCCAGTGGCCAAGAATGCACACCTTATTACTGGCCTGAATTCTTCAGCTTCAGCTTTCAGCCACAGAACCTCATTATAAGATTGGTTCATTAAACAGCCTTTTCCCCACACAGGCAGCCTCGAACAAATGGTGTGTCCACACAGAGAAAGCTGGGGTAACACTCAAGCTGACATAGAAGGTTTGCACAGAATAAGACACAGTGTAAGTTTACTACAGAGTGATTTCCCAAGTAACCAAAATGACGGTCAGTTCTTTTCTCTAGACCAAGTTGACATTTGGAAGAAACTAACCCAAGGTTAGTGGGTAAGCATGTTCCCAAGCATATGACAGCTATTCCACCTGACCAACAGCAGGTACAACACAGCCCCAAATCTGCTAGTGGCTCCAGGCTCGCACTCCCAGGTGGGAGCAGCACTGCAGCCCCTCACCCCACACAGAGCATTGCTGATGGGACTTGTTCCCACCACTGAGCCCTTGTTCTCAGAGGTTACCTCCATACACTGTAACCCTCTCTGTTTCCCCCAACAAAGCCTACAGTCCACAACCTAACCATGCTACCCTTAATCTAACAACCCTCTGCTAACTCACATCCATGAGCACCACATCCAAACGGTTTTTAAACACATCCAGGGATGGTGACTCAACCACCTCCCTGTGCAGCCCATTGCAGTGCTTAACAGCATCTTCCTGATATCCAACCTAAACTTACCCTGGTGCGACTTGAGGCCATTTCCCCTCATCCTGTCACCTGTCACTGAACCAGCATAGCATTACTGCAGCAATTTTCCTTTTTAATTAAACAGCCTAGTGGGTTTAGGAGGGAGGAGATTTGCAGCAAATGATTACAGAAGCAGACACAAAGCAGTACCAACAGCACGCAGGGGGAAGTTGTGTTCCAGCAGCTCCCTGCACCAGCACTACGCTAGGACTATCAGCAACAGCCCCCCATCCCACCTTCCAACAGGCTACATCACACCAAACAAGATGAAGGCGATGCTGAAGCCCCACAGCACAGCACACAGGTACAGAACTGCTGTCTTCACCATCGGCCCAAAGCGCACAAAGATGGAGCCAAGCGTAGTCACAGACCAGCAGGAAAACACACTGCGAGCAGGCTGATTCTGTGACCACCTCTGCTTCACAGCACGGGGAATGCTTATTGTGCTTGGCACAGAAAATCTGAAAATAAACAATGCAGTACCCGATCGTTATTTTCCATTCAATATCTGAGCACTAAGGCAATGAGAGGTGAAAGGGGAGGCGAAGAGGTGTGCCTGGGTGCCTCCTGCGTGTTGCAGCTCGACGTTGGGTAGCAGCCATGCAGAGTGGCTGCCTTGCAACACTGAGTGAAAGCACAACGCAAAGTTAACTCCCCGCTGCCCCGTGACAAGCTGTGCAGGGTGAAACAGCGACAGGTACAACAACACCAGTGCACTCTCATTCCTTCTTCATGTTGTAACGCTCAAAGACGCTGCAGCGGCCTGTGATTCATCACCACTTGAGAGCCACGTGCTGGTAACAAGCAGCTGTGTGGTGAGATACTGAATCTGGACCATCACAGACAGCAAGCTTGTGCTTTAGTTAGCTGAAGGTATCTGAGGTACTGGCGAGATCCTGGTGATTATGATGCCTTTAGGTATAATTCTTATAATCCCAACATTTTTGTGAAAGATGCAATTTATTTTCCGCACTCAGCTCATGATTATTAAGGCTGACAACAAGCAAATGTGCTTGGCTCTCAGACAGCTGTGGATCCAAGAGTTCTGCATTTTCTAATCATTTTCATATTAAGAAGATGTACTTCTTGGCGTTGCACTACAGAGACTGCCTCTCACGTGTCAAAGAGTGAAAGAGGATTGCAACATATTTCAGCCACCTCCAGGCACTATAAAACACTGGCCTTACTGGTTGGGTATGAGCTGTTGCCTTACCTAAGTCATGCCCCCACTCTCCCCCTTCAGCCAGTTCCTGACCATTCTCAGTTATTTTTAGGTAGAGAAGACTTGCTTATTTTTCTCATTTCTACAGCAAGAGAGTACCAGAGTACCTTACTCTGGAAATTGGGAGTTTTCAGTGCTTCTTTACATTCTTTCAGTACTGCATAGAATAAATGAATCGCAGTAACTCAGAACTTGCCTGCACTAAATCCAGTGACCAACCCTCACTGCCTCTCTGTCGGCTGTCAGTAATTGGGGGTAGAAGAACGCAGTGCTTGAACAAACCAGGACTTGCACCCCCAGGCACAGGTGACTTCACCATCTTTTAGACAGAAGAACAGGCAGAGTCCAGCAGAGAGGCACAGGTGAGTTGAGATAGCACCTGAGCCTGGAAACAAGCTGTCAGCATGGAGTCAAAAAGGAGAGCCCCCAGAAACTTTGCTCTTCAGTTCCCACCCCAGCTGCAGAGCCAGATCTACGTGCCGAGGGCTGCAGCAGGCAGCTGGGAGAGCTGGTGGGTTCAGCAGGAACTTTGAACTGCAGCCACTCATATCTGCTGCATGCATCAGTCACCATCAAACAGGTTTATTTAACAGGAGAACCCACTCTCTCCACCACCATTTCATTATAGGTTTTTTTTTTTTTTTAAAGGATTGCCACTGTAGTCAAGCTGAACAATGTACTTCTATATATACACGCCGTTATTTGCAAAATATTTTTACAGCCCTGTTCAAAGCAGAGCTTGCTCCAGACTGCAACATCTGTCCTAGCAGCTACGACCTTCCTCATCCTCAGCAGCTGCCTGAACAGACTTTCCTCCTCCAACAAGTCATAATGTATACGAAACACTCTCATAGCAAACACACCACATACTTCAGAAGGAAAAGGCAAGGTACACCAGGGCACAAGCTTCTGAAGTTTCTGCAGTGGGGTAGATGAAAGGAGAAGCCATCTGTAACAAGATGGTGTGGCAGGCACCGAGCAAACCAAGGGAGGGACAGTAAGAGTGAAGCTGGGGTGAGAGTAAAACCAGGAATGCACTTTGGGATGCTCTCACTCCTAAGCAAGTTCTTACTACACAGGAAGGCTCCACCGCTCCTCTAAGCATTAAGATGTTTCCAGCAAAACCTGGGTTAGAAATAGAGATATTTGCAATGCTTTTATTACCATTATAGTTCATCCAAGATGATGTGTCTGGTTTGAAAGTCACAAAAAAAAAAAAAACAACCATATTCTTGTTAAAAATGCTGCCAAAAATCTAAATGAAAACAGCCCGCTGCTGAATCCTGTGTTTGCAGCGTTACCAGTGGGTTTTTTCAAGGGTGTTTATATAGACTGAGTTTCATTTAACAAGGCAAAAGCCGGAGCTCTCACATACTCCATTATTTCTCTGCAGGTCCTTCTCACCAGGGTTAAGTCTTTACACCACTTCCAAGCAAAGCAGCCAAGAAAAAGAAGAAACAAATGCTACTACTACCGAGCACAGAGGCCTCCTTTGCAAGAAATGTGATTTATGGAATGAAGTTCCTGGCATGTCTGCCGCGGGCTGTCACAACGTGTGCCTAAAATCTGAAGCTGAAATACGATCCCCGTTCCTTCCAAGGCACATCGTGGCTTCTAGCATGTTCTTCTGAAGGCACAAGCAACCCTTTGCTCAGGAGCCAGGCTCTTCTCTGCCTGCTGCTCGCTCTTGATAACTGGGCTTTGCCTATGAGAGCTGCTTGGAGCAGGGTTCCTACAAAGCTGGTGCTGGCAAGCACTGCTTTATTCAAGTTTCTGAAAACTGGAAGAAAAAAAGGTTTCATGTAGTTTGTGGAATTGGGTGCTCAGAGAGACACAGTGCAAAGTATGCCTCAGTACCTAAGGTTGGGCTCTACGTTCATATGATCTTCAGCTCCCACTGCCCACACTGGTAGGTTAGACACCCGATTACCATCAACTGAAGCACTGGGATTCAGAAATGCCAGAAGAACTGGGCATTCTTTCTATACGTTGCCAAAATGGTAAGCAGACAATAGCAGCCTGAGGGCCTGGTGTCGGCTGACCCTAAGCTGTCAATGTAAGAGACATTTTCAGCCCCTTCCTGCAGCCCATTAGGAGTTCCTTGTCTCCTACATAAAGCAACTTCACCAGTGTTAAGCATTTCCTCAGCTACATCTGAAACCTAGAAAATTTGTTAATGATAATTCCTCTCTGCTGGCCCTAAAGCCAGTGAGATGGCAGCATCCACATACCACCGCAGCCCATCTCACAGTGATGAAGAGCCTGCCATTGCAAGAGCCCTTTGTGCCAGCTGTTCCTACACTGCGAGGTGACCCAGCCCTGGCCACAGATGTCACCCCATGTGCTGGACATCAACAAGAATCTCCAAGTTGGGCATACCAGAGAGCAGGGATCACAAGGCTGGCTTTTAGGGACTTCATCAGCATGGACTGCAAATGCACATATATCCTCTGTGCTACAATTTTGTATGAGAGCCAGCGTATCTGTTACATAAAGCGTAAGAATGGAGAAGTGCTGGTGAGGCATTATCCACCTGATGAACAGGTATTTTCCAGCAGTAGCAGCTGACAAACCTTTCCAGACAAAGGCAGACAGAAGCAAGTCAGACAAAGTCAGCCTGACCGTTGCCTCTGTGTTTGCTTCAGCAGGTTTTGGCGCTGCTCCCACTCGAGCCACAAAGTTTTGAAATTCATGCATTTCTTCATTCTCATCTTTCAGTTTTACAGTAGACTTTTTTTTTTTCCCACCAATGTCTCCGAGGCCGTGTGGGATGTGGTCCAGCTCCCATTACGGTCAGTGGGAGTTGTGCCATTGGCTTCCCTGTGGGTCTCGGCCCTCTCCCATTGTATTACATTTCCATTACATTGCAATTGAAGACAGCTTATTTCAATTTTTTCCTCTCGTGGTGCCCACAATGGGCAATGTATTTTGCAAACAGAAAAGAAAGTCCCACTCAGTGTCCCTAATTCTATTGGGATACTGGAAAAAACATAATTAAATGCATTTGGCACATGAGATCACAACTGTTCTTTAATAAGGAGTTGGTGGTTTGGTTTTTGTTGCCTCTTTTTTCCCCCCCCTCCAAGTTTCTCTCCTATGTAGCATTGTCCTACAGTCAAATAGCAGAGATTAAATCTTGATCCTGCTTAACTTTTTGGGAGCTTTTCCAATTTGCTTCATTGGGGCCATATTATCTTTCTCCATCCCCACCTTTAATGCTGCTGGCCCGCTGCTGAATATTCCCTGGTAGAACCAGATGATAGAGTTAAGGGTCCATTTGTCACTGCCAGTTACACATTTGCTGACAAATAATCAAAACGCATCAAAAGAAGATCTGTAGAGGGAATGGAAGTGTGTGAAAGCTGCACCTGTCTTCAGACAAACTGCAGTATCATGCAGAACTAAGCAGAGATAAGGAGCAACGCATGCAGCCTGGCAACAGCAATGGCAGGGCTGCTCCCTGCTCACATACAGCGAGTGGAAACATCACATCAAAACCTATCAGAAATCCCACACTGATGGAATGAGAGGGCTGAGAATTGCTTGAAAGTGGAGACATTGAACACAGTTTTGCTTACAGAAGTCTCTGACCTCACATTAATGCTTGCTTGGATGACCTGTTAATCTCCTAAAAATAAAATGTTAGTTACTGTGTCTGATGTGAAGCTCTCAAAGTTGCTACTAGCAGCTATTAACCTTGAAGCTGTCCATAAGAAAAAGACACTTGAAGACACCACAAACATCCCTAAGTGGTGGTTTCGTGAAGGAAATACAAATTTACAGTGACGACAAGGAATTTCTGTGCATAAAGTTTGCAATCTCTTTTTCCATAGCAAATTGATTAAGGAGAAAAATATATTTGGGACAGAATGTGGTTAGTCAGGAAAATCCGAGTGGTGGCTGCCAGCCATTAGAAAAACAACTGAGTGACTGAGAAGCCCCACTCTGCTGTGTGCTACAGGGATCTGCAACACCAGGCTCTCATTCCTGAAGTGAAACCAGCTCTGCTACATGCTGTATTCACAATCCAGGCAAGAGACCCTTTATAGATCATGGAATCATTAAGGAACAGGAAAGGAGAAAGACCTCTAAGATCATCTGGTCCAATCATCCACCCATCACCAATATTGCTCACTAAACCATGCCCCTAAGTACTGCAACTACCCTTTCCTTAAAGTTCCTAGCCAGGCTGCTTTTTCCAGAATTAGGAGATCAGGCATGGATTCATTGTTACTGAGCACACACGGATGAATTGCATCACCTAACAGCATGGTTTAACCACTGGCATACTGCACTCCATCTGCCCTTTTCATTCATTTCCCCTATTACTTGGCATATGAGACTTAGCATTTGGCAACCTGGCAGGACTCTGTGCCCATCCCAGCCTGCCCCTCCATGGAAGATCCTGTTTGATGTGCTGCTCTATCCAATGGCATCGATACTGCCTCGTTTGCTTCTGAAACCCAAGGACCAGACTGTGGTTGCCAGTAGCTCCCTGGCTTCCAGCCTCCCAAAGTCATGAACTCTGTGCTAGCATCAAGCTTACACATACCCTCACACTGTGTTTACTGAGGTAAAGTAAGCTGCACGCATTCTTTATTTACCAGAAAAATATCCCTGTTTCAGTGGCACGAACCCAAACTCAGAGCTCTGAAACCACTTCCTGCTGCTGCTGGAAAGAGGCAGAGCCAGGATGTCTTTGGCCACATTGGTCTTGGCTGAACTTGTTGCTGCTGTGTGTGACTTTGAGCATCCTATGCACCATGGTGAGTGGGGAATGAAGGAACAAAGAGTGCCAATGTCCCAGAAGATTGCTGCTCATGTTCCCCTGCCCTAGCAGTGATCTGCCAGGCCCTCCTAGCTGAGTCACAGCAGCATCAAGAAGCTGGGAGAATCTGCCCTGCTTTCTATGGTCTGTCGTTTTTCACAGCTGTGGGAAGAGATGCCTCCTTGATTAATTTGCTGGAGCATTAGCAAGAGAGAGAGTTTACATTCTTAGCCTATGTGACATTGGTCTGCCATCATTTCAGGCAGACCCCATAAGCTTGGTGGCTTCTCAGCAATACCACTGAAATGCTGCTTCATACCAGAGTCTGCACTGAGACCAGGAGATATCTTCTCACCAAGGATGGGCTATCTTAACTCAGGGAGATGGCAGATGAGCATCACACTTCCATGTGATGCACCGAGAAGCACTGGCATCTCCAATAGGCATCTCCATGGAACCCAAGAGTAATAACCCAACTTTGGCTATTTCTCTCCCATTTTCAAGCACGGATAATACTGCTTTGAAGACAGGGTAGTTTTATTTGTACCTATCAGGATAAGCTGGACAAATACAATTACCCATAATTTAGAAACCTCAGCTGGAGCCCCAGTTCAACCAAACGCTTATTATATGTTGTCACTGAACACGTGTAAGCTCTACTGAAGCCAATAAAACATAAATAGACACCTACATTATTTGTTCAATGGGGATCAGCTCAGTGTTGTACTTAGAGAACTTTCAGGATTCAAGGAACTGAGTTCAATTCCCAGTTCCTGCTCCCTGTCCTATTCTCGCTTCTTCTGTACCCATCAGCAAAGTTCTCTGTATTTTCTCCCATCATCTGTTGAAGTAATGGCTCTCTACAGCAACAGCTGTAGGCAAGATTCCTCTCCCACTAGAGGGTACATAATGCTTACTTATCTTGGGAAATATAAACAAAATCATTTGTATAAGACAAGTATGGATTTTGCTAGTATTATTCCCATATCTAAGAAAACCTGCACTTTTTCAAATAACCAAAAAGTGGAAAAATTGAGCACGTGTGACAAAAAATGATTATATTCTTAAGTTTATTAAAAGTGAATATTGCTGCTTGTGAACATCCTGAATGAATTTTTCTGGTTTCCATAGAGGAGCTTGGGTTGGCATTGCTTTAGACAATGCCAAGCCCTTATTCCCCTGGCTGCAGTTAAAAATCAGACAAACTGGACATCTAATAACAAGCTTTGTTCACTTGATAATGGCAGCTATGGAAATGTGCCTGATTTTATATATTATTATTTGCACAATCCAAAAAAAGACATTAAAAAATAAAAACCACAGGCACTGCTTTTTTTTTTTTTCCCCCTCCCCTTTTTAAACTGAGCATTTATAAACTGTCTATCTGGCCAACAAAACAAATTAAAAAAAAATAAAAAGTAAGATTTTCAGTTAAAATGTCTTCATAATTCAGCTTTCCCTCTTTAAATTATCATACATATAAGTAAGGCTTCTCTTACTAATAGAAGCTGGAGATATATATGGGAATCAGTGTTACTAAAACTTGCAATCAGAGCTACCTGTTTTGGGCTAATTTGTGAAGGCAGTACAACACGCTCTCTATGCAGTGCCAAAATAAAGAAGAAATGCAGTTTATAGTTTGCTTCATATATTAGTATTTCATTAATATTTAAACATCTGAGTGCCTTTGTGCATCTTCAGAACACCTTTTAAACACAGTTACAAGAACACATTTTATTTTTTTTTCCATTAAGTTTCATTTACTGTTTAAGAAGAAAAAAAAAAAAAACACATTGTGGGGATGGTTCATTAATTCCCCTTCTCTTTTGGTACCTGAGAGTTGGGTACTTTACACAGAGAAGCTGGGAGAAAGGCACAGTGCTCCAGGCTGAGATCCTTTGCTCCTTCAGAAATCAGCTTAAGGCATTCCTGGCACAGCTGGGGATGGCTCCAGAACCAGACCCTCAAAATGAGCAATCCAGTGCCCTGAATAACCCTGTGCATTAGTCTATTTGTATTCCCAAATTCCTAACTTCTAAATATTTACCCTAGCAAACATCACCCAGCCTATGGAGCCCAGCTGCAAACGGCATCATGCTTCCCTCTGAGTGGATGGGCTGAAAGCTTTATCAAAGGGTGTCCAAAGCACTAAGACCTGCTTTCCTCCAAAACAGCTTCTTATCATAGGAACTCTCACTCAGCAAAGGGAATACATGTGCAAACAAAGCTATTAGCAGTTTGCAAAATAAACTCCAGCGCTCAGCCGCCAGGACTGCAGCATGCCACATATGCACTGCACAGCAATGCTTGCTGACATGTCAGCTGAGCAGCTGTGCTGAGCTGTGAGCCAAGCGAGCACTCTCAATCTGACCACAGAAATACTACCTTAATTACTTATTTTGATATTGTAAGCTTAACGGCATTAAAGATAAGCACAAGATCAAGAGAAGGATTTTCATGTGCCAGCCCACTTCTTTGCTGTTTTCTCCAATTAATGCTCATTCCAAACTAGCATCACCTAGAGCATCACCTGGAGCAAGGCTCTCCTAGAGGAACATATTTGTGAGAGGATGTGCACAGAAATCACGAGAGGACCATCTGTGCCACAAACATGTCAGCAGCCAGAAAGAAGATGCTGGCAGTAAAAGCAAACATTCTGATTCAAGGGCAAGAACATGTGAGTCAGCTCTAATAAAGTTTTCTCCAGTCACTGGCTTCTTCACCAAGCTCCCAATCACCCCGTGAGGCCCAAACCTGCAAAAACAGACCCTTCCAAAGGCAGGATTGTTCTGCTCAAAACCTCCCAGCCACACTATATGGTTATAGCCGAGGTGTATCAGTATGCCGTCCTGACTAAAGCTCTCTCTGAATCTCTTACCTTCACATCACGCAGCCCATGGAGCAGAAAGCACAACTCCTTGCTGGGAAAGCTCCTGATGCATTCTGGCAGTATCAGAAATAGGTAAAGAGCAACCTGAAAGCAAGCACTTGAAACACCGAAGAGGGAATTCAGTAATTTATGGTGATAGGTACCAAAGGGGCAAGCAAACACGTGGGGGCTGCAGGTTGTATTTACCTGATAGGTTAAGCATCTGATGAGACTAATTAGCCTCGAAAAGTAATTTCCACGTGCCACCGCCTTCATTTACTCACAAAGGAGAAGCAGAGTATCTGGCAGTTGCCACAGGGCCAGCAGATAATCCTGTTTTATTGCCCTCATTAGCCAGATCGGTGGAGCATCCCCAAGCTGCTCCTCTCCCTGCTCTGCAGCCTCCACAGCTGCACGTAGCAGACTGCTCTTCGCAGCCCACACAGGTGACCATCCCCAGGTTCACCCACCCTCCATCAGAGGCAGCTGGTAACGCTGTGATCCTGAAGCACCTCCTGGGGCTGCCCCACAGCTGGGCTTAGTTCTGAGGGCACATCCCCTCTCCTGGAGCTGAATGTGACCATTTCTCCCCAGAAGCAGTTCCTTCTGGCACCAGATTTTTACCTGCCCCGTGCTCAGAGGAGCTGTGGTCAAAAATAACCTTTGAAAGATGTAAAATGTAAGCAAAATACAGACAACGTTGCAGGCTCAGGGCCCACGGAGAGCTGTAACGCCAGGGAGGTGACAATGTGCAAAGATCCATGCCAGGAAGCAGAGCTGGGGAGAGTAAATCCACCAACATTCAAAGTTCAGCTTATTTCAGGGAGAAGTGAGAGAATAAATGAAAGCCATTGTCAGAGCCCTGTGTGGAACTGCTGGCAGATTTTATTTATTTAACTTCAGCATGTCCTTGGGCTTCTTTTTTTCCACACGACGTGTGCTTTTTCATTAAAAAATAAAGGCGGCAAAGCACAGCTTTAAAGAATATTCCCCAACACTCAAGCTATTTTACCTGCGTGGCAGGAGCAGACAGGCTTTTTTCCAGCCCTCAGAAGGAAACAAAGAACAGCCTCACACCTGTGTCCCACGCCAAAGTAAGTAAATAAACGTCCTGTGAGTTATGGGATGTTCATTCTCTCAGCTGCATTTGCTTGTTTGCTTGCCTAACTCTTTTTCTTTGTGGCAATGAGCCATTTTAAAAAATCTTTTATCTGCTACTATTTACTTCAAGATTTCTGTTTTACAAAGTATGTCACCGAGGGAACAAACCAACCTCTCCAAGCCCAGCTGCCCAGCTCTGGGTTCCTTACTGCATGCTTGCTTTCTCCTCCCTGGAAGCATTCAAGGCCAGGCTGGATGGGGCTGTGAGCAACCTGGTCTAGAGAGAGGTGTCCCTGCCTATAGCAGGGGTTGGAGCTACACAATCTTAAAGATCCCTTCCATCCAAACCATTCTATGATTCTATCCCAAGCAGAGTGACCCAGTTTCTCAGGGTCTTGGCACTACCTTTCCTCCACTGTGAATGTCCCAGGCCAGCCACCCACTTTCTGGTGCTTTCAAGGGCAGCCCAACCTGCTTGAAGCAACCAGAGAATTTCTGGCTGTATCGATCACCACAGTGATGCTGGAGCGGTGGCACCAAGAATTGTCATGTTGTTGCCTGATAGCTGAGAATAACAAGATGAAAGGAGATGAGGAGCGAGTCATGGAACAGGGAATGTGGCAGAAAATATGAGAAAATAACCCCACCAACATCCTACACTGACTTAGCTGACTGAAAGCGCTTTCTGTCTGCATTCTTCATCCAGCATCAAATGACAGGACCAATAGCATTATCGTGTGCCAGCCTGCACAAGCCAAGCCTTGCTCATCTGTCCTCATTCATTCATTCCTCATTCATTCTTTTTGCTTCAGTCTGCCACCCCAAGAAGCTGAATTGCCCCGTTGTTACTGCGGGTGCTGCTGATAGCCCTGGTACAAACCCATCCCTTCCTTAGAGCCCCATTGTCCCCACGGTTGTTTACTGGGGGCCTTTTGCTCTCTGTAGCACCAGGACATCTGGTGACTTGTGGCACTGAGCATTGCAGAGATGCTGCCCTCCCCAGCAATGCGCTGAAACAAACAGCCCTTCAGTACTTCTTTTTATACAGGCATCTCCAATGAAAACAGACAAGATGCATGCATTTTATGCAGCAGTGACCTCTCTCCTTTCCCTTTCTTCACAGTATCATAATATTTGATAAGAAATGTTGCGGTCTCAGAGTAAAAACTTCAGCTGACTGCAGCAACACTATCCAAATCACGACGTGCTCAGTGCTGCTAAAGTGCCCTGTAAGCAACTAATGGCCACTGCACAGCTTAGTGTTCTGTTTGCAATATACGTTCTCATGCCACGTTGTGTAACTCAGTGATCCCTGGCCAAAACCCTAATTCAAAACAACTAGTGGGTGGGAGATTTTCAAAGCAAGTCTCGTGGAAAGAGTTTCCAGGCACTCAGCACTGGCCTCACTTCTTTGTGAACCAGGGCTCCACCAGCAGCTGCTGTGCCTGCAGATCACGCCAGCACCAAGCTCCTTACAAAGGCCAGAGCAATGCTTGGCAGAAAGACTTGGCACAGCAGTACTGTCCCCTGGTTAGAGGGGATGAAGGAGCAAGGAGAGCCATCGTTTGTGGGGATATCAAGGGATGGAAGAATGTAAGAGCAAATGAACAAAGCTACTGCGCTTTTATTTTTGGTTGGATGAGAGAACTTTGCAGAAACAAAAGCAGTCATATCCCTGATGAGCATGCAAACAAAACATATGACAGCAGAGTAGGAGAAATACAATACTAGGCAGAAAGGGAGGAAAGTGGACGATGAAGAACTGAAAGAACTGAGTTGTTCCATCCATATGGCAAAGCTTTACCTTGAATTACCTGCAAGAGTGTGCAATTATGTTTCGTAATTGCTTTAGTCCTAACGAGTAGCACAACTGGAATGTAGACAGGAGAGGCTCTGAGCCACTGTTTCCTGCAGGACCAGCCATGGATGCCCAGGGCAGGCGGCTTCCTAGTGCTCCTCAGCAGCTGCTTTCACCTGAGTCATCACGCTTATGGCAAGTGATGAATCCAGCCTCCATTCATTTGTTCGGTGCCTTTTTAAAATCTATTTCTGTCCTTCTCAATATCCTGTGGCAATGAGTCCCACAGTTAATTTTGTGTGGGGCAAGAGCACATATTCTTGCCTTACCTGCTCTTTGATCTTGTTACTACCTAGGCCCAGTTTGTTTTATTCTAAGAAGCAGTCAATAACAATGCTCTCGTCGTATCTGGCATGCAGACTGGATCAGGTTTCCCTCCAGATCAGTGGGAGAATTGTTCATCTGGCAGCTTTGTTTCCTCTGAGAGCAGGAGGCAAGGAAGAAGGCGAAAAAGAGACATTAGGCCTAATGTAATGGAAAGAGCAAGGCTGTGTGAACTGAAAAGGTGCGAGGCACTGCTTGGGGTTGAGTGATTGATGTGAGGTCTCAGCAAAGACCAGAATGTGATGAGATTCATTTTCATTGAAAACACTGCCGTCATTATGTGGTGGCCAGGAGGCTGCACAGCACTAAATATTGTCAAAGTTTAAGAGCTTCTTTTTAAGAGCTCACATCTTAAAATATCACGTATGGGCACCAGCGAGCAGTTATTTGTGGTAAGTGGTTACCAGTGGACAGAGAGCTCGGCTGCCATAAACATCACAACTTTATTTTCCTTCTTTGTACTGCCATTCCCAAAATGTGCCAAATAAAACACGTTCTTCCAAACAGACCTGCTATTATTTTATGGCCTCACCACGCTGCGTTAGAAATTGCAGTGTCATGAAAACATCCCTTAAATAAATAATAAAACCTGATATTCCTAGGACGAGGTCTTTCATCTGGAAGGAGCCTGCACAGCCTCACAACCTCTCTCTGCCCCCTACTCTCTCGCACACCACTGCCATTGGGACAGCTAATGGCATTCAGCAATGCTGCTCCATCTTTAAGCCAGTAACAGTGGAGTCAATACTGCATAGCACTTAACAAAGCAGTGGAAATGTGAGCAGAAACAAATATATCCAATCATCCTTACTGGGAAGTTGGCCAAGAAGCTGAGGTAGAAACTTCAGAGGACTGCATGGGATCAGAGTCTTGTTGCAACATGGCTTTGAGGCGATGTTACCTCTACCACTTCAGGGCTCCCAGAGAATTGATGATTGTTGGCTTTCATGTTTGAAGTGCCCAAATCCCGGGGGATTTGTGAGTAGCCACAAGGCCTACGTGATATCTGACATTACCTGATGGTTGGTGCTCCATATGAGTTGAACATTACAAGGAGCACAAAGTAATTAAATTATGGGAACGAAGTTACAAATTCCTCTTGATTTCCATGCTGCCTGTCCATCTGCAAGAAGATCTTTTCCAGAGAACACGCTGGCAGCCCATGAAAATACACACTACAGATCCTGCATTATTATTTGCATAGGACGGTAGGTGTGTTTTGCACACAAAAGTAAAATTACATGTTCCTGCCCCACAGATATTACTGTCTAAATTTCAACAAAGCGAAGTAAAGAATGCAAATGAAGGGTGGAAAAAAGAATATGAATCTCAAGTCTGAAGGAAAAGTATCTACTTATGACAAACATGCATGTGCTGCAAGTTCCAGAGTGAAAGGCAGGAGGGAGAGGAAAAACAGAAGCTTTCCAAAAAGAAAGCATGATCAGAGATTCACAAAGCTTTTCCAGGGGAGGAGAAGGGCTTTGCTGGACACAAGTTCAGATGAGTCAGGAAGACGATAAAGCAAATTCAGTGCCCATTGCAGACTAGACACAGCATTAGACATGAGAAGACTCTGGAGCAGTCTGCAGCTCCGTCCATGTGTAGGGTGGCTGGGCACTGTGCTCCCAGCCAGTGGCATTCATCCAGATGGAAATCAGTGCACTGAGATCATGGTCCTGCAGGACTTTTAGTTTCTCTTAAAAATGGATGCAACATAGATGAGGTTCACCTCCCCCATGGTAAATCCAGTTGTTCTGGGTGTTGTTGGATTTCGTTTGTTGTACAAATTGAATTTCACCATTCTGTGAATGAAGTTAGATAGCCATGGCATCACCCAGAACAAAAAGCCATGCACTTAAATAAAGAGAAGCTAGAAGAAAGGATTAGCAGGATCTGTGGGGACAGAATGAGGAGAAATGGTTTCAGACTAAAAGAGGGGACATTTAGGTTGGATATAAGGAAAAAGTCCTTACCGTGTGGCACTGGAACAAGCTGCCCAGAGATGTGGTGTAAGCCCCATCCCTGGAGACATCCAAGCTCAGATTGGACCAGGCTTTGAGCACCTGACGGAGCTGAGAGAGTCCTTGTTCATTAGAAGGATGTTGGACTTGATGACCTTTAAAGGTCCCTTCCAACTCTAAGGATTCTATGAAATTTCAGTGCTGGGCTGTGTGGAACAGCATCCCCTGGCAGTAGTGCTGAGGTGCTGCCTGCAGGCACGGCCCCAAGCCTCGGCTGTAGCATCTGCCACATGTGAACCATTTCTGAAGTTTGGATTTGGAAAAGGAAAGAAAGTTTATGTATTTCAAAGAACTCCCCTCTAAATTAAGTCCCATTTTAGGAAGTGTGTGGGTTTGGGTTGCTGATTGTTAAACAAACAATTCTGTTTGGAGCAGCATGTCAGAGGGCTCCTTTAGGAAAGCAGCCTGGAATAAAGTGGGAAAGCTGTAGGGAGCACTCGTCTATACGGAGCAAGTGACCTGGAGATACAGGGTATAAGACTGTGCTTACCTAGTGCATGTGCAGAGGAGCCAAAGCCTTTTAATTCCCTGGTCATAATTAGTGGTGGGAAAAAGTAAAGACGCTGAGACATTTAATTATCTAACTGTTCTTTCGGATTAAGAAGGCAGTAGGCAAGGTGATGTCCTTAATTCTCCAACAGATGGGATCTGCAAATCCACGCTCACATCTTATTACGGGTTCAAATCTGTGGGTGCAAAATTAAAGGCTGAATTCCAACCAATTTTTAAAGGCTGCCTTTCATGTGGTGAAACGAGAGCCGCCACCCATTCCCCAGCTGCCTGTGATTTATCTGGGCTGTGAGCTTGCCCAGCATCATTGGCAAGTAGAGAGGCACTCCAGCCTGGTATTTGGGACTAGAGAGAGTTAAGGGTACTTTTCCATGTAAAATCCGTTTGGGAAAGGAATGCCTTGAATTTTGACGATATTGGCCTGGGTCTCAGCTACACGGTGGTGAGGCAAAGCAGTGCTACTGCATTCCACTCACAATGCTGAGGAGCAAGTACGAGCCACAAGTGAGCAGTAAAGGCAAGCGATTAAACAGCAGGGCTGCATTCCTCACCCCTCCAGCAGCACGATGGAGGGTGATGCAGCAAATAGAGGAGGCTTGCAACAGTCCTAGGCAGAAGTTGAAGCATTTAAAAATCTCTTTCTGCTCTTCTTTGGCAGACCCACACGAAAAGCTGTTTCTATCACACCGGGTGACCTCTGCAGGATCAGCGCCATAGCGGATATTTTCAGTGGTGTTCTCCTATTTTCCAAAGCTGGACCATGACAGTACCTAACAGATCACTCAACTTTTGAGCCACACATCCTGCTCCTAATTTTGAGCTCTGTGCAATTAGGAGCAGAAAGTCAGATGGCTTTTGCACAGCGTTCTGGGAAAGCTGGGCAGAGTGGAGAGCTGGCACAGGAGATACAGCTTTGGGCAGAAAGCTGCAAGGAGCCGCGCTCCGTGGTGTGCAGAGCTCAGACTTTCCATTCACAGATCCAGGCCTGAACACAAGTCTCAAATCCTCTCTTGCCATGCGCAGAGCCACATGTTTGTTGTTCTAGAGGGGGGGAAATAACAAAAGAGGTACTGGGATAACAAAAGTACCTCCAGCTCAGCAGAACAGTCACTGTCTCATCCATATAGGTGGAGCGGGAGGAACGTAGAAGCTCTATAATCAACCTCCAGGCTGCATTTCAAGTTTTAAAATGTGGGGAAGACCCAGCTCCACATAATTTCCTCATGAGTTTCAGCAGCTCTGCTGCTCCACTGCCATTTCTCCCTGCTGACACTCCCCCCAGACAAATGCTGTCAGCTCACCTGCCCCCCTCACGCCTGGCACATCGGAGAGACAACGCCAGAAAGCAAAACAGATAGGATTATTCATGATGCCTAAAGGAGAGAGATGTCTCATTTCTCTTCCAGCATCCATCCACTCCATTCCAGATGACTTCTCCCACTGGCAATCTTCTGATGAAGGCCCTGCTGTGGTGGCTGTACGCAGTGCTGCAGCAAGTCCTGCTACATCCCTGCAGGCTGGCCCCACTCCATGTGAACCTGGCTCCTGCCCTGCTCACTGCTTTGAGGAGAAGATCATGGAATCATAAAGGTTGGAAAGACCGCTGAGATCATCGAGACCAACCTTAAGCACATAATGATGAGCACATGGCAGCCGTGTCAGGCTCTGTTTTTTGGAAAGTCTACTCTGTTTGGTAAGATTCACTCCTTTCCTGAGGACTGGCAGCTGTTTGAGACAGTTCTGAGAATCCCCAGGTAGCATTTGGCTGTGCAAATTGGAGACAGGACAGCAAAAACAAACGCACCACAACCAGCACAGACATTATGATTGTGGAGCAAAGAAGGGCTGGGCCACTCACTGCCTTTGTGGAAAGATTTTTCTGTTTGTCCTATAAAGTGCTCTTCAATCCTCTGTCACCACTAAAGAATCTCCTCAACCCATTCATTCTAGAATCAAACCGTAATCTGAAATTGGTGCAATACCACTTCAGGAAGAGTGAATGGTCTTCTAAGAGGAAGCTCCTTTAGAAGTTTTATCCTGTTTTTCAGTCATCAGTAGCTTTGGACAGTCCTTGGAATTCCTCACCCTCATATCCTGTGTTTTGATAACATTTCTCTCTTACACCAATTCTCCTTTGGCATTTTGGGTAGACACCTCTTGGGTGGGGATGCATCAACAGGGCTGCAGTACAGAAGGAGATAACAGAGGCTGCAGTGACAGGACCAAGTCTGGGCAAGGGAAGAATGAGGAAGAGGAGCTGTCCCTCTAAATCATCACTTCCATGATTTATTCCAAGACTGATTTATCCCAGAACCACGCATCCAAAGATGCCTGCCAGCTCTTTGCTACATCCTGCTTGGCTCTGCACCATTCCACCCGCTCTCACCACCAAAAGCAAGTGTGTCTCCTGGTGTCCCCATCTGAGTGACACTGAGCTGGGCTTGTGAGCGTGGCTGCTGAGCCCACTGCCCATTGCCTTGATAGGAGTTGCAGCTCTGGAGGCGTGGCGAATTACAAATACTCATTTTAAGCCCAATGGATGGTTCTCTCCTCTCCTTTTTTTTTCTGATTACTTGACATGAAGCAAAGAGCCAAGCTTCAAAATTAATCCCAGTTTCCAAATTAGCTTTCATGTTTGCTGTTCTTACCATCAGTATTTTCTGTTATTCCCATAGATACAGTACCAGACAAACATACACAGTTCTTGCCCCGAAGAAATTATGGTACAGATCTGAGCTGTGACAACAAACAAGTGCTAACAGAGCAGGGATCGGAAGGAATGAGGTAATGAGCGGGTGGCTGCTCATGTCAGACACATGCACTGCTCAATGGGCTTCTACTGAGAGATTAAATAACTTCTGTTTATTTAATTATTTAACTCAGAAGAATTTCTAGCAACTCTCATGGGACCTGGGACCACAGGTTTGGTTCAGGTCTATTTCTAGCATCTAAATTAAAAACAAAAACCAGATGGTGAGTTATTCTGTGGCTGCAACAGAAGCTGACAGCCCGTCCTATCCCTACACACCATGATCTGCAGGAAGGGAATGTTGCAATATGCAGTCTTCATTTCTAGCTGTGTTCTGCAGGTGTTGAGCCAGTGTCTCTGCACGTAAATGAAGCAGCCAGACACATCCTCCAGCCAGGGCTCTTCATCAGCTGCTTTGCTTTTGAAGGTTACTCACAAAGGAAGAGGAAGAAGATTAAAGGGTACTGTTAATGTACATCCCTATGCTTCACCGATGTTAAAAAACCCATATTAAAGGCAAAAGCAGAACCTGTGTTGCCTGTAGAAAATGCAGGTTGAGTCTTTAGCATTTAAGAAACCAGTATATTATCAAATCCTGCTTTGCTGTAACTGTTATCAGTAGAACCAATGAAATGCCAGTGAGAAAAGGTCTGACTGCAGAAATAAGTGTTTTATGTAGCAAGAAATAAATCAGGTTAACTCACAGGGAGCAGGATTGGTCAGAGCTCTAGAGAGGAAATGGATACAACATAGTGCATAAGGAATAAGGGAAGTCTGGTCTATGGGGTTCTGTTATTGGCTCCACAGTATCTCAGGTAACAAAACGTGGCATCAAAACGACTTGTGAAATCATCAGGATCAGAGAAAATCAGTGCACTCTTCTGTTAAATACACGTTTTATACATATTTCACCTTGGCAGAGTGCAGACATCAGACACCCTTTTGGCCTCATGTTTTATATGTAACCTCTGCATCCCAATCTATTGTGTCGAGCATTTGACAAGTGCTTCAGATGTGACATAAATCCCTATCCCACGCTGCACAGCTAGCAGTCCTTTAGAAGACTTAGGAAACAACCCCCAGAGGCCAGCAGCACTTTCTGGGCCAAGCAGCAATGGCTGCGTACCACCCTGGGGTGATGCTCTCCATTTTGGCTTTGTTAGCAGAAACCCTCGTAACAAGGAAATGAACATCTTTTGCAGAGAACTGTCCCTTTGAAACAACAAACTCTGCCAGTCAGGTCTTCCCTGTAAAACTGGAGCAGCCTTTCTCCCTTACAAATGGATAATGCCACAGAAAGAACATCCCTGACTGGCGGATGCTGTGCAGATGGATAGAGTACTCCCAGCACAGAAGTGCTTTAAGGTATAAATACAATGACTAGACACTTAAGTCCCCAACACTTTGCAGAATTTTTCCCCTTTCACTCGTGGCTGACCCGCCGTGTGAGGCAGGTGGAGTTCTATAGCAGAGGCTGCTCTGGTCCTGGATGTCACAGCACAATGCATCCACTTAAATGTTCACAGATGTTTTTTCTTAGCAGATAAAGGCCGAAATAAACCAAAGGCTTGAGTAGATTCCATGGAATATTTTCTAGAGATGTTTATAGGGGAATGTAGGACGGTTTCTCCCCTTTGCCTTCCTCAGAGTGGTGCATGGTACACAGGTTTTAATTCTCCCAAGCAAACAATGCTGCACAGTAACTAAAGCTGCACGTCCATCCTCACCACTGTGTGGAGTGAAAAGACATTTCGTGCAGTTTGGGAACCATGAACTTCAGCAGGCATTCCCTTCCCTCCCAGCCTCTTGAATGCCTGCCAGGAAATAAACCCATCCTGTCTGTAGCAGCATGCATCTTTTGTTTGCTGTGAAACTTCTGAGGGGGAACATTAAACCTGCCTGAACAAAAAAAACCTAACATCTGGAGAGTCTCAGTTTTAAAATAGCAGGTAATGTGCTTGGCAAAAGACAAACCTGTGACAAAGAATTTAATAAGAGAGGGAGATGGGATGGCTCACGGGACCTTACATTTCCAGCAGGGGTGTGAAATGGTGCTTCCAAATGGCAAACGGAGGAATATTGTTAAATACTAATAAAGCCTGTGTCACACCACCATCCTCCTATTCACATATGTATTACAATGTCTGTGACTTTCCCATTTGTGTCTTCTTCTCTGGAAACATCCTGGGAAAAAACTTCATTAATGGAAAGCTCATACAAATTAAGAATCACGTGGAAATGCAGGACTGCATGTTTTAAAACGTGAATCCATGATCTGTGACCATTCACATTTTCTCAGGAAATCTTCTTCCAAGGGTTGTTTTGAGTCACACAAATATGTGATCTGCAGCCCCAGGGATGCTGAAGGAAAATGCCATGGCTCCGTGCTGCCCTCCCCACCTCCTCAGCACTGGGACAGGATCTGTGGTGCTCTGAAGTACGTAGCAAACCAGGGGTGATGTGTACACACAGAACTCGGGAATGCTTCATCTTGCTGTTTGTAGGTTAATCTATGCAGACTGTATTACAAGAGAAAATCACGTGCAGCAAGTGCCACCTATTGCATTGAATGAAAGTTGATGTTGCTTCAGCACACCAAAAAATCGAGTATTTTTTTCCACAATGTTCTCTTGCAGCTCTTACCAAATTCACATCCTGTTCTATTTGCCCATGGATATCATGACCAACAAATGGAAATTTGACTTCCAAGTTTCTGATTTATAATTTCTCTGGACAACAACCTTGGTCTTTTTAGCCATAGATTGCCTGGGACAGCCCAAGAAGGAAACAGGTCAGGTTCTTCCATCCAGAAAAGTCCCTGCTAACTATGCCATAGAAGTACTCCTAGCAGCCACCTCTTTTGCAGCTTCTTACTTCTTTCAAGTGCCAGATAAATTGGTACAGAGCTTGTGAATTTAAGAACCTTGAAAGCACCAGAACATGCAGTAAAGATTGCTTAAAATCTATGGACCAAATTCATCCTGGCAGCAATTTGTGGAAGCCAAGAGATTTCCTCTTTGGATCCATTTGGCTCCAGGTGCCTACAGTCATCACCGTGTGCCAAAAAGGGTCAGGTCTCCCTGGATCAGATCTCACCAGGTTGCCCACACAGTTCTTTCAACAAGAAACTGATCCTCCCATGCCCTTTGCAAAGAAGCTATGAACTTCCAGAGGCCATCACTGCAAACTCACTGCAGACCAACCTGCAGGGTGAAGGACAAGTTAGATGGAAGAAGTCACAGCCAAGACCAGCTGCTCACTTGTGAAAGCAAAAGATGAAAACTGCCTTTTCTCCCTCTCCCCTTTCATTGGTTGAAGAGAAGAATAAATTAAATTGGGCTACAAAAGTGTTCCTCAGCCTTGAAGACCATAGGGCAAGAGAAGGAACATGTTCTGCCATCTGAAAAATCAGATTAAGTGAAATGTTAAAACCACAAGATTTGTTTACTACAGGAAGCACTTACATTTCCAGACTTGAGAGCAGTTTCTCCACAACCTTGATTAAAATTACTCATCAAAACATTATACAGAATTAACTTCATTTCATATGGTGAACAATTCTGGACTTTGGGTGGAGTGGAATGTACCCAGCATATTATTAGTTAGTGTTTAGCAGAGGCACGTGGTAAAATGTCATCTTTTTTTCCTGTCCTAGTGCTGGATGCCAATGTAGACTTACAACAAGAAAAGCAAAGGTGAGTGTTGATGAAGAGGAGCTGGAAAGATTCAGCACAGCAGCAATGAGCAGCAGTGAAGCACAGTTTTTCAAGGAAAAATGTTACATCTTGCTCTTCTACAAACCAGCTGCAGGACAAAGCTAGCTAGAGGAAACAGGCTGTGTGCTGCATGGCACGAAGAGCTTGCTCAAGTCAAACAGGTGTTTTTTTGCAGTAACCATCTTGGATGTTACAGAGCTGAGATTGAACCATGCAAAGTCTCACCCTGCATCTTGACTTGAAGCCTTAACAGAGAGAGACTGTAAATGAACCATTCTATTCTGTTTATACATGTGTTACTATTGACACGTATAATGTTTGAATTTGGAGGGAGAAAAAAGCCTTTCGATTTTGATTCAGCTGAGCTGTGTGTTCTCCATCACCTTTTCTGTGCTTAGTAAATTAAAGGATTAGACTCCTCCCGATCCCTTTTAGCATTTCTGTGTTAAAGAAAGCTTGACAAGCTGCTTACAAAAGAGAGACATGGAACTAAAGCACACTTGGTTGAGGCTGGGCCCTAAGTTCTGCTGTGATTTGTTTTAGTTACACAGCACCAGGGTAGGACTTAGTATGCAACACTAATCCATAGTGGATTAACGTTTCACATGAAGTGTAATGGTTTATCATCATAAATCCATCACAAAATTACAGCAATTATAAAATAAAATCATGATCTTCAAGAAAAAAAAAACTGCAGAGGGAGAAAAATACTTTTTTTTTTTTCCCTTCTACTTGGGCACAGGGCTGAAAAAACCTCATGCTGACAAAGCATGTGAAAGACTTCACGTAGAACTCTTATCATAGCCAGCCCATGTTTGCTCAGCCTTTCAGTCAAATGGGTTTTACTAAAGGATATTTGAACAAGAAAAGAACCCTTGAATCAGGCAGACACTGCGGATGAAAGACAATTTTGACAGAGCTCATACATGCAAGCTTAAAACAAAAGCATGAAACTCCTCCAGATTTAGAGTCAACATTATTCCTTTCATAGCGCAGGCTTTCAAATACGTTGTGAAAATATGTTGTCATAACAATACAGTGTGAATAGGCAAATCCATGTATTCCCAGTTGTTGTCCCAAGCAAACAAGAAAAACATTTCACACTTCACAGTTAATACAATGTCCCTTTGTCCCAACACATGAAAAGAGCTATTTAAAACAAATAAATGAAGAGATAACACCATTTTTATTAAAGTCTGGAATTTCTTAAGATATTCAATGTATTTTCACATTTTCCTCTTGCAAGTGAAACTTTTCCACCAGCTCCAACCACGGAATACCATTGGAAAAGGCCAGAAAAGATGCAGTACAATGCAAAGGCAATGTGTTGTGTTCCAGTTGCCTGTCATCAACTGAAAACGTAGGGAGCTGATTAAAAGCTGGTAAACCCCAGGGTCTCTGCCCTACAGTGCTGTAAGACTTGTCTGAAGCATTTAAGGCCAGACATTGTCCCAAGGTATCAACCTAGAAGTAGTCATTGATTTATAGCTCTACTGACATACCGGTCCCAATGGCAACAGCTTTAGCCTCTTCCTGTTGAGCATTCCTGCTGTATCTACCACCACAACATCACCATACGTGCTACCTAAAAAAGTAAGTTAGGGCTCCATGAGACAGCATGGCCACAAGGAACATGGCCCATAACAAGGGCAGGAAACAGGTCACAGGGTTTGAGTTGAGACCTTGAAAAGAGTGAACTCCTCCATCCCTGAGCACTGCTGAAGCCTGCCAGACACCAATGGGATGGGACTGAAGATCCCAGAACCAACAGGGAGAGGCAGAACTTGATTATGAAAATATGCAAGCATGCAAAAGCAGTATTGATAAAAAGTTTGGCCTGCCTGCATCAGGTCTTAATTTTTCATCCATCTTTTCTTGCTCAATGCATTCATTCTCTTCCTGGTATAACACTCTTACTTCACTGTTGGTTACTGTCACACTGAGTGCTGCAATCACTCAGCCTTCTCCCCTCCCCAGGCTGCCCCGTAACACAGCACCACTCCTTTACAGCGGGGGTTATACTGTAGGCACAACTCTCCTCCAGGAATCTGGTTCTAGAGCTTCTGGGCCATCAAACTTGGTCATTAGACACCACACATTTACCCTCACCAACTTCCAACACCATTCCGCTTCCCTGTGGCATTCCTTTTCCCATGGCTGGCCCAGAAGGCTGATATTTGCAAAGGAAAAACATAGACTGAGCCAAAGGGTCTGAGCCAAAGGGCTTTCATGAGGTCTTAAGGTTTTGTCAGCTGAGCTGGTGCCTGTGGAAGTGTAGATGCATAGAGCTGTAAGAGTTGAGCGTTTGCATCGCTGACGGTCTAAGACTTCTGCCCCAAACATTCTGCATCCGTTGGCTTTTCTATTTCTCCCAGCTGAAGCAATAAAAAAGAAAAAAAGAAAAGAAATTCCCAGCCCTCTCCTCATGCCCCTCACTGACCCACCCATAGACCAACAGGCCCGTGGGCTGAAGCATGGACGGGGCAGCAGCCGACGGGCCTCTACGTGTTAATTAAGCACAACTCAGCGAGGGCAGCTCAGCGACGGGCCACTACGTGTTAATTAAGCCAAAGTGGAGGGCAGCTCAGTGAGCCGCAATGGCGCGGTCCCGGCCCCTCGGCGGCAGTGGGTGAACGCGCTCAATGAAGACGCTGGGAGTTCTTAAGACATCTTTTGAAAGGGATTAAACAGACCCCACATTGGATTAGAAAGATGATGCCTGACACATTTAGTTTCCGTTACCTTTTGTGTACCCGCTCAGTGCGCAGACCTGGACCAAACAGTGCATTGTAATGCAGATTTCCTTGAATCGATTTGGGATTTCACAGCATCCATAAGGCCCTCACAGCTGGAAACCCTATTATTAAGCTATCTGCACATATCATGCGGTAAGCTATGCCTAAGGGCCATCTAGAGGATGCTGAGTTACAAGAAAGCAGAGGGGTCAGGGGTTTGTTGTGAGAAAAAGAACTTTAATCTCAGGGTGCCAGCGAGCGGGGTGTGGGGAAGCATTGCTGCATTCCTCACTTTTCCCCATCCCTCCACCTACCCGAGTGCATTGTGGAGTAAATTAGAGAAATTCCCACACTGGAACGTCTGGTTAGAAAAAATAATTTGATCCCAGGGAAAACACGTCAACTAAAAATGACAAAGAATAGATAAAACTGAGCAGAACAACCCAGTAAAATAGTGAAAATTAAGTTCCATTTGGTGAAAATACTTTAATACAGCTCTTTCCTGCGGTGCAGGAAAAAGAAGGCTCAAGCGAGGTCTCCAAGAAAAATGTATGTAATAGCTCTCATCTACTTTCTCGAAGCAATCCCCTTTTTAAGAAAGGGGCTCAGGAAAGAACCACGCAACTCATTTATCTCACGCACACTAACGAGAAGGAGCAATTCCTGCCCTCAGCTCGCAACCACAGAGTTATTTTGAGGGAGGTCTGCTATTTGAGCCGTGCCGTTCTCTTATTTTTACTGGCACCGAAGAGGCAATAGGTTGTGTGTGGAAGGGAAAAGCTTTGCTGCCTCTGTGAGAAGTGCCAGCGCTCAGCTCCGAGCGAGCAGCGACTCCTGCCACGCAGCCCCACTCCGCTCTACCCAGCCAGGCAGCCAAGCTTGAGAAGAAGTAAACGTGGCCATTTGGAACCCCTGAGATCCAAGCCCACCCAGCAGCCCTTTCCCCAAGCCCCCAGTCCTGCAGAAATACAAACCTCATGGCAGATGCTCAAATGCTTTTCTGCTGAACGTGCCAACGCAAACAAGTGAAGGGGAACCTATGGAGCCCTCCCTAAAAGTTTCACCTAACACAAGCAGGTCCTTCTGCACACCTAAAACGTCAAAAAAAGGTTGCTTTTCAGACTCTATACTATTCTTGCTCTTGATTCAATTTAACGTTCCAAGACCAACTGGCAGGCAGAAATGTTAGTTTAGCTCTGGGGGAAAAAAAAAATAAAGTGGAAGGGTTCATTTTCTCCGCTCAGTCTGCAAAGAGACATTGCCATAGACAAAGCTTTAAAAATAAAAGAGCAGAGAATGCTACAGGTATCCATCACCACTAATTGAATTCACCGGGAATTAGAAAAGTTCTTTCTGCAGAATACGCCCATCAAAACCTAAGCAAAATCCAACAGGCCAAAAAATCACAAATCTCGGTAGCTTTGTGAGAGACTCTCATCACATCTTCAGTGCAGATATGTACCCAACTCCTTCATCTGCTGGTTCTGAGTGCCTTCACAGAGGCAGATAGAGCTACTTGATTTGAGAAACCACAAGAGCTACTTTGCTCTTGCTCTACTAAATGCTCAAAATGAAATGAACAAAAGTTGGGTCTTTTGCAGTCTACCAGATAAACAGAAATCTCTTCGATAAGTTGGGATTTGTATGTTAAGAAGCAAAATGTGCTGATTCTGATAACTCTTTGGTTCTCTTCAATAGGATGCTAATGAAAAATGTAAAGGTGAGAGGTACAGAAGGGAGGGAAAGGTATTTTTTCTGAGCCGAAGGGTGAGCAGAGACCAGCAGACAGGTATTACTATAGAAAGTAGTAGTAGATAGTAGTGTAGATCACTATAGATAGTAGTATTACTATAGATAGTAGTAGTAGACAGTAGTATAGATTACTATAAGTAGTAGTATTACTATAGCTAGTAGTATAGATAGTAGTATTACTATAGATAGTAGTAGTAGATTACTATAGACTTCACAATCTGGACCAGGACTGGAAGAGGATGTAGCCACCACAGATAGTTACGCTGCCTTACTGTACCATAATAAAGTTTATGAAGTTTCCTTGATAATAAAGCACAATGCATTCATTTTATAATTGTTAGTAACATAGAACCCATTTAAGAATTCCCCTTTGATGTTGTTTCTTTCCCTTTCTGGGTGACTGATCCTTATGAATTACTCTCCAATGACATTGCCCTCAGAATGCAGATTTTGTTTTTGAGACCATGGTACGTTGCAAATTAGCCCAGTGGAATTCACAAGGGGCTTATGAGGGGTGTCAGAAAAGAGAGCTATTGTACCTTCAATGATTTATGGCCATCTTTAAGACTCCACCTTGGTTGCACTTTGCTCAGGTAAACCGGTGGTAGCCATGAATCAGACAGGGATGTTAGCAGAAACCAAAAAAGCCAGGGTGGAGTATATTTTTCTGCCTACAAAATCAAATCGTGTTACGTGCACACATGATGGCTTGTTCTACTTGCAATTGATTTGCAGGTACAGCAACACCATCTGGGACTGATAATAAGTAGCTTTTGAAGATAAGAAAACACACAAAGCAGACACTGCCGAGAGATACAATCCCGTTGCAGGACAATGGGAAATGGTTTTAAGTTGAGGGAAGGGAGATTTAGGTTGGACATCAGGGGGAAATTCTTTACAGAGAGAGTGGTGAGGTGCTGGAACAGCTGCCCAGAGAGGTTGTGGATGCCCCGTCCATCCCTGGAGGTGTTCAAGGCCAGACTGGATGGGGCCCTGAGCAGCCTGGTCTAGCATTAGGTGGGATGATTGGTGGCCCTGCATGTGGCAGGGGGGGTTGGAGATTCGTGATCCTTGAGGTCCCTTCCAACCCTGGCAATTCTGTGATTCTGTGATTCTGTTCCCTTGAAATGCTCAATAGGAAGGACAAATTAACCATGTGATAATAACACCTGAACCCTAAACCGCGTTTTCCTCCAGTACCTGTGAGACCTTTAACAAAAGAACTCAAAATAATTCATCCAGAATCTGAAAGATCATTTGGGAGACTAAGAGCAGAGGTAGGCTGAGGGTTCAGCCAGTGGTTCCCAACTCCCAGTGACACTCGATGACACCACGTTCTCCTTCCAGTGTATGGATGAACGGGGGGATTCAACTCAGTCTCCTCTATAAGAAGTCTCTTCAGTGTCTCTGTAAGAAGCCTCATGCTGACCAAGCTGCCATCGGAGGGCCCTTTGTTTTACAGCCCCAGGAGCTGTGCTGGCAGCCCACGCTCCACCGCTTCATGGAGCCGTGCCATGAGAAAGAGGGGAGAGAGGTAAAATGAACAATGTCTGCCCGGGAGAAAGTCCAAGATTTATTTCTGACACTGGCCAAAGGCAGGAAGAAAATTATTGCTGGTGCCCAAATGGGCAGCGCTGTGGTGAAGCGGAGGGCTTTTGCCTTCAGACTGTACCAAAACAAGGAAACCACAGTGTCCAAGACAAACTCCAGTTCACTTGTTTGGTGATACACACAAGCACTGGGCAGACCATAATGTTTATTCTGTTTTCTCAAAAAAAAAACACAAAACAACCAGTGACATCCATCTGAACCCTATTCTTTTTAAAATCCAACAACACAGTGGGAGAACCGTGATCTTCATGGACCTGGGCAAGTTCTCCCAAACCAGTGGTTCGAGGAAGAATATTATTGCTTCTCTCTGACGACAATCCAACAGAATACAGCTATAAAAACTCAAATCAGAAAAAAAAAAAAAAGTCACAGTCCATGCATTAGAAAGTAAGGAAACCTAGCTTATTGCCACTCTCTTTCTTGGAGGCACCAAGAAATACAAAGAAAGCTTTAGCCTGAATGGGATCTCAAGTTCACAGAACATGTCATATGCACGTTGCTATTTTAGGGCTTCCTTTCCCCCCCCAACTTTTTTTTTTTTCCTTTTTCTTTTTTTAATAAATTGCCCTGTGGGAAAAGCTGGCTGCAAGTCAACACCACAGAAACCTAATTTTAACTCCAATGAATACAACTATTTACAAGGCCTCCTTTCTGCAAAGGAAAAACCCTCCCATTGCTGGCAGTTTTGATGTGATATGAACACATATTTCTAAGACATTCAAATGGACTGGCTTAAAAAATACTTTTTTTTTTTTTTTTTAAACTCATGCATCTTTAATGCTCAAATTGTTCTTGGCAGCTCCCAGTCAGAAGTACTGTCATTCAAAATAAGCGAATGACAGACATTAATATGGAAACATTCAGGCTTTGAACCGAGCTGGAACAATAATTATGCCATCCAATTTTATTGTGAAGAGCACTGACCTCGGTCTCCATCCGCACACACGATCTAAAAGACAAAGATAAAGGTGTTCAGGGAAAGAAACAGAAGTATTAGGCTGTGGGACATCACACAGCATCACAGCCCGTGTTTGAAACTAAAAATACCACAAGACGGGCATTGGGGTATTGGTATTAGGACACAACAGTGAATCAAGTCTTTACTACAGGAAACACTAATGCTCCGAAAACACTGTGCTAACACATCGAGGAAACAGTCATCCAAAGGGGAACTTCACGTGGTACAATCTACACCACGCTTACCCTAAATGTAAATAAATTATACGAACATATGCTGCGTGTGCTGCTCCCAGATGCTGGAAGTGCAAAGACCAATAATGAAAACCAATGCCAGCAGTGAAAGTCTGTCGTTAAACACAACGCTAGGGGAGAGTGGAGGGGGGAAACAGCTTTAATGAAACAGGTCACGACAGTCTGAGGGAAGCTGACAGCAACAGTGAATGTGGGGCTGATGTCTCCAAGTCTTCTCAGCACAAAGCCATGGTTAAAAATAAGAGCCACAAACCCCTCGCAGACAATGAAATTCTGTTTTATTGCACCTATAAAAACACGCATAATTTTTTTCTGAGATAATAAACAGATGGTTGCATTATGTTCAGAAGCATTTAGTATAGAGAGGAGATAGATTTCTACAGGAGAGACGTTGAACTGTTGGAGAACGGCCAGAGGAGGGCCACAAAAATGATCCATGGAATGGAACACCTCTCCTATGAGGACAGGCTGAGAGCTCGGGCTGTTCGGACTGCAAGGTGCCCTGATAGCGGCTTGTCAATATCTAAAGGGAAGCTACAGGAAAGAAAGGGACAGATTCTTTAGCAGGGTGATAGAACAAGGGGAAGTAGCTTCAAGCTCAGGGAGGGTAGATTTAGGTTGGATATAAGGAAAAAAATCTTACAGTGAGGGTGGTAAGACTGGAACAGGTTGCCCAGAGACGTGGTTGATGCCCCATCCCAGGACACTTTCAGGGTGAGGCTGGATCAGGCCCTGGGCAACCTGATCTACCTGTGCTGTCCCTGCTCACTGCAGGGGAGTTGGACCAGATGGCACTCAGAGGTCCCTTCTAAGAGGTCCCAAGTTGAGCACTTGCAAACATCCTGCCATGTTTGTGGTCTGAGTGACTGACAGCCACCTCACAAACCACAGCAAGGTAAACCAAATGCGATTTTTTCCTCTCCGTGTGCATCTGCATGGGAGTATGCATTTATTAATGCAACAGAAATCCCTGTGAAAATCTGTGTTTTGTTTCCAGGTTGCGGCACACACAGATTTGTCAGGATTTGGAAGCTGATTCAGGCACTGGCCTTGTCTAGACAAGACTATCGTAATTCCCTGACAAATGGCATTTTTTCCAGCTGCTTAAACAGTCTTCACAAATTGCTGTCTCCTCGTGCTTGCCTGCATCCCAGACAAACTTGAAAACAATTCTGTCCCTCTCCTTTTTTCTCATTGTGTAATCTTCTGGTTCGTAGACAGAGACTTAAAATTGCCACACAACAAACGTGTGAGAGTAAATCACCAAGAGCCCTAATACTGAAAGCATTTTATCCTCATGGAAGGAAGCAGTGCCTTCAGGATGCTTCATGTGTTTCAGCACACGACTGAGCATTTGCAGAGTCAGGGCCAGGACGGACACCTTGTGCATATTCTTCTATGCACTCACACACAAAAGACATTTCTGAGCCATGACTCAATGAAGCTATATTCCAGGCAGTGTGGTCACAGTGCCAGGCTTTCCCAGATTGTCCTATTGAGCCACCTCTCAGGACTCTGAATCATACTCCCATCATTTCACAGTTCAAGGTGTTCTTTCTCAGTGGTGAGGCACTGGAACAGACTGCCCAGAGAGGCTGTGGATGCCCCATTCCTGCAGGCATTTAAGGCCAGGCTGGGTGGGTGCCTGGGCAGTCCAATCTACTGGTTGGCAGCTCTACCCATGGCAGGAGGTTGGAACTAAATGATCTTCGAGGTCCCTTCCAATCCAAACCATTCTACGATCAGATTTACTCTGATATACTCAGCTCTAGTGAAATCTTCTCTGAATTTCTAGTTCCCTTTGAAGACATATCCATATTATCAGCCCAGGACAAGGCTCCTGACTCCTGTATGATATGGCAAACCTTTTAAGCCAACACTTCTGGCTGAATTCTACATTGCTGCAAAGCTGGAGGGAAAAAACTCTACAAATCTCAGTACACTTTCTATACATTAGAAATGCAGTTAACTTTTTTTTTTTTTTTTGGTAGAAGGAGAACCCTCCTGGTGACAAAAAACAGAGCTTCATCCTCCAGCAGGTGTGTAAAACAGATACCAAAGGGATCAAGGAAGGAGAGAGAGAAAAGGGGAATAAGAGGAAAAACCAACACAGAAGTATTCTCTTGAAATTTTGAGAGGTTTACATTTCCAGGACTGGAACCACTAAGGGACTGCAGACTTTTAATGAAAAATCAGTTTCAATTGTCTGTAAGATTTTATTATTAAAAACCGAGCCCTACAGCGACCTGAAGACTCATTTCTCCCCCAACTGTAGTTCTTAGTGCAGCTTGAATCTGACCTGATTCTTTTGTCAAACATTTCTTCATAACTGGCAAATAGCCTAAGCATATTTTTAAGGCAAGGGCATCAAACCCCTTGCAAAAAAACACTGCTCTGGTTCTGTCACCACTGTAATTAACGCAGTTCATCCTCATATGGGAAGAAAGGGCATAAGCCCTGAGAGTGGTCAGAAAGCAGGCGTGTATCTCCTTTTTCTGCTGCTAAAAGGAGTGCACAGAAAAAATGGAGTGTTTTAACACTTGCTTGCCTGCATCAGCTTCTCTTCTCCTGCTCCCCCAGCCCACATCAGGACACTTCCATTCTGCTCTCAGAGCCCGGATATCTTGGCAGGTTTCCTGAGATACGCAGTTAACTATTTTCTGGGAAGGAGGATGGTAATTGGGGAGATATTCCCCTTTTGATGTGCAGGGCAATTAAATCCTCAGTGAATGGGGGAGAAAATGAAGCATTCGGTGTCACTTGAAAGAAGAGATGTGTAGTGCCATTTCTGCGCACCAGTGTGAAATACAGAGGGGCACAAGGGCAGAACAGAGCTCTTTATGTTGCAGCCGGAGCTGCCTGCAGATGGAACAGCACAACAGCCCATTCAGAAGGGAAACTATACAATAGGTCATGAGAAAAACCTGTTGCTCCTGATTAAGTTTGCAAATACTGTATCTGTAGGGATTCGGAGACATGGCCGTACCAGATGAACGGTCCCAACTGGAACTGGGGTGAGCAGCAATGGTACATTGCTCCCAGTTTGACCAAACAAGTATTCACCTGGTCAATTCTCTCTTATTCCTTTGAAAAAATTATCTAGGTACCAATTTTTTCACTTATTTGCTTAACTTTAAAGTAGCTATAAGAGTTAATAGTATACGAAAGCAAACTACCTGTGGAATGCATTCCACCTCCTGAAACTGTAGTGCAAAGGATCAGAGGAGTGGCAGCAGATCCCAAGTCTTCCTTAAACACTGCAGATAGGATTTAAGGTCTGCGTAAAGGCAACCTGCTTATTAAACAGCATGGAAATCCAGGAAAAAAACATAGTGCTATTAGTTCTTACAGTGTGGATCTTTAAGTTGCTTCTCAAGCTGTAAATGCAGGCATTGCAGGACGGATGAGAACCTTTGCAAAATATCAGAGGTATGTAAACCAGTATTATTCTACCTGCAAAGATGAGAGGCCAAATTCACACACAGGACGGAGAGAGTCTTTGGAAAGAAAAGTATGACTGCTGAGGAGACCTCGTTTTGGTTTTTCTGATTTAAGCTCAATACAGAAAAAGAAAAGTGAGAAAAATTTATTTTAAGAATCTGTTCCAAGAATGCAAATGCCATTAACTCCCAGCTACGGCACGTGAAGTGCTACTTTCAGCCATCAAGATTGCATGAGCACAAGTGGATCTCAGTACAAGGCCAGATTCAAATTCAGCCCCAGGTACCCACAAACACAGTCACCTGAATTTGCACGTAATGGGGACGTCAGGAAATGCATGCTATGGTAGCTGTCTTTTCTGAAGCCCTTCTCCCTCCCTAACAAAGACAGCAGCTCCAGCAGAACGACTTGTGCCCTGCCAAGCTGACTTGCACTTTTTAAACTGTTCTTCCGCTGTCAAAATGGCACCTGAGCGTATTTACAAGTCACATCAGAACAAAGGGCCATGACTGTCATGCCGTCACCCCGAAACCAAAGGACAGCCCAGGAACAGCACAAAGTCAGCTACAGGCTGAGTACATCTGGGAATCAGCTATGGAGAAACGCGGGATGCGATAGCTGCGGAGGAGGAGAGCCGAGCCATAATGCTAGAGATGCAAGGCACGCAGAGGAAATACCACAGCCAGGCAGTTTCTGCTCACGCTGCAGAATGCTTTTCACTGGGGCCTGACACTCCATGTCGAAACCAGGGGGAGATCTGTCACAGCGTGGAGTGGCAGTGAGGGGAGAGTCAAGAGCGCCAGGCACAAGAAGTGGCTTTGAGTCAACATGGAGCAGAAGGGCTAACACAGAAAGAGGTGATTCACTGATAGAAAGGAGGAAAAAATTGTTTGTTCAATCCTATGTGGATTGCAGAGCTTGGGCTTTTAAACAGACACTGGCACTCTTGTACCACAAAGTATTTACTTTTCCTGTCTAGCTCAGTTTCTTCACTACCAAGGACCCTCAAAGTCTTAGCTAAATCCAAGTGGGTTTACACTTTAACTCTCAACATTAAACATCTTAAGAAGCCTCACCTGCTCTTCACTGCTTCTGCACCTGACACGGGGCCATGAGCAAACACACGTCCAGAATGACATGAAAAAATAGAGAAAAATGAGTCGATTACTTGGTAAGTCAATTAATTATACAATTAGAATGAAATGCATCTGCCTCACTGCATTTGGCTCAATGAATCACAATTCTCTATGAACAACCATTTTTTTTTTGGAGTGTTGCTGCTCTCATTCAGGCTAGGTATTAGCAGACAAAAACAACCAAGTGCTGCTTCCCAAAGCAGTCACAACGAAACTCCTCCTGCTTTTTTGCAGAAACACAAAATAAATGAAATCACTGCAACTTGATTACTTTCACTCATATGTTATTGCGCAACAGAAATGCAACGTTCAAAAATCTCATGCATCAACCATGTGTTTATGGAAAACATAATGTCTACAGTAATAGCATCTAGAAAAAAGCACTGTGAGACTGATGTTTTATGATGTGTCCTCTTCGTTTTGCATCTCCTTCCTTTCTTAAAATCAATCAGAAGCAGTCAATATTCAATGGACAGAAAACACAAATTACACCATCAACTCACTATTCTGGATAGCATTTTATTCACCAATCTGTTTAAAAACAGCAGAAAAAAATATGAATAGTGACCTCATTTTCTGCATCCAAAGTGACAAGCTTTTTGGCCTGTGCCCTACAACCTGCCTACATTTTTCCTCTCAAGCACTGCCAAGGAGGTATTCATACCTTTCCAAAAATGACATCTTGGGCTTCTGGATATACTGTTTCATGTGCTGGTTAAATAAAATTAAAAATCCAGCCGAAGAGAAATCAAACAGGTCACAGACATCTAGACATGCTATTCCATTACAAAAATTATCTGGAAGTGCTATGGTTTGATGCTATGGTTCCCTTCATTTAATTTAAAATTACCTCAGGAATGTTAATCATCTCCCAGCAGTAAATCCCCAGTATGCCAAGCCAAGGGCTTTGTGCTGTAGTTGTAGAACCTACAACGCCTTCTCCACAGTGATTGGGACCTGCAGGATTAGGTGGTCTACCTACAGAAAGGCAAAAAGAGAGGGTAATTCCAACTGCTCGTCGAAGATCTCCATGTCTCATAACCCGCCATAACCCCACAAAGTGCTGCACAAACCTCTGCTCAGCGACCACCCCTTACCCTGCTATGGATCTCCTCCTGCTGAAGATCACAGCTTTCTGAGGAGGGCACCTCACAGGGCCTGGATGCACTCTCACACAGCTGCTAAGCTTCAGCCGAGGCATTCCAGCCCCCCACGCATGCTGTTAGCCCAGTGCAAAGGCAAATGATGAGAATTAGCAAAACATTCTTTCGTTGTGGCTTACGTGGAGATGAAACGCATCTCTCTTGCAGGAGGAGCGCACACAAGGTCTGCTCCAAATCTGTGTTGACGCAGAGAAATCTGATTGTGCTTGAGCCCCAGCTCTCACGTTAGCCAACACGCATGGTTTATGAACATGGAGTTCTCCTGGACACATCTGTCACACATCTGAGGTGTGACAGAAAGAAATACAATGATAGCCAATGCTCTAACCATGGAATCTCGCATAAGGTTAACAAGAAAACAAGTTTGGACTTGACTGCGTGGACTCAGGCTGCCAAACAACTTGAATTTTCAGAGTGAAAACACTTGTGCAAGCAATGGGAGCAAGCACTGAGACTGATTTCAGAGCTTGCCATGAGGGAAGAGAGAATGAAAGCCGACTTTCTTTTCTCTCTCACTGGGAAGATGAGGCCAGGAGTGGATGGAGTGCCTTTGCCAGGTGGGATATCGTTCTTTTTACACATTATTCCTTAGAAAAATCACAGGGAAAAAGGAGGGAGGCATAGTTGCACTGCAGAACAAAGCGCTCTGTTGCTCTGTGTTTAATTTGGAAGAGAAAATGGAGTGCCAAACAGGAGTGGGATCATTTGTAGGACACGGGAATAAGCTGTTTCTTCAGCAGAAAAGGTTTCTGAGAGGAACTGTTCTAGGCTTGGAGAAATGCCTCCATGGCAGCCAAAGAGTCCAGCAGGAGTGGTAATGGTGGTTGGTTGTGGAGAGCAGACCGAGGGGCTGGAGACAAGGCTTAATGGCTTGGATGTGAGCATGAATGTCATATTCCAGTAGGAGAAGCAGCGTTAAAGTCCTAGAAAAGGCTATCCAGCTTTGCAGGAAGATGTGGTTCTGCTTGGGGAAGTGGTCTCCATCACAACTATGTGTAGTGGAGAGCCCCAACCATTCTGCTCCATGCTGCAGCTCCTATTTATCTCAGAGCGTGGATCCATGCCTTGTGCTGAATGATCACAACAGTGAAACCATTCATTTTATGGAACTGGCCAAAATCCACCAAGTGCCACAAGAGGTAAGGTGAGAGAGCAGCTGTGCATACAGCCCAGCTTTTATTTGAAGGAACAGTGTAGTGCTTTCGGTATCTGAAGGAGCTGATGTCACGATGTAGATACAGCACTCAAACCTGAAGCGAGCCAGAGGGCTGATCCACTGGTCGAGCACACAGGGAGGCCTTAGAGCAGTCTTTCTGTACCTAAAGGGGGCCCACAAGAATGCTGAGGAAGGACTCTTCATCAGGAGTGTAGCAATAGAACAAGGGCTTAATGGTTTTAAACTGAAAGAGGGCAGGTTGAAATTCACCACAATGAAGGCAGTATGGCCTTGGCACTGCTGCCCAGAGCTGTGATGCCCATTCCTGGACATGCCCACATCCATGGATGGGGCCCTGGGCAGCCTGAGCTGGGGGGACAGCCAGCCCATAGCAGGGGAGGGGCAGGGTGGGCTTAAGATCCCTTCCAAGCCAACCGTGCTGTGATTCTAAGGCAAAGCAAGAGGCAATATGAGCAGTGCCAGCTCCACCAAATGGCATAGCCCAGATCACTTCCAAGAAGTCACTGTGGCAGACAGACACTTCACATTTCTGGAAATACACTTAGTTGCCTACTATGCTTCGGAATGGCCTCCAGCTTGTTGTGCCATTGTGGCTGTGCCTCACCTACAGGGAAGATGCATAAACCTCACTGACTTCCAGCTATCCAGCAGGGAAAAACTGCAGCACTGCTGAACTGCCTTGTGTTTGCTTCTTCTGACCTCACAGTAAGAATAAATACATCTAACATCAAGAGGAGTCCAGGTATTAGTCTAAGCAGACCCTATATAATTACTAAAAATAGATGCTATGGAAAATCCTCGTGCTTTAAGCATCACAGGTTTGGGCCAAATTCCAGAGGCTGTTACAACTGACAATGTGCACGTTTGTTAAGCAGCATTGCAGGCCACATCCAGCCGATTGGGGACTCTAAAAATGTATGTTTTGCTAATGAATTTCATGCTAGCTGTGCCAAATCAGCTAGTTTATTTGGGCACGTTCATGTAAATTGCACATTGAGTTGGAGCAGAAATAAAATTCTTCAACTTTCCAGAGCTGTGGAATAAAGGGGATGTGTGCTCTGGGTCGAGAAGTACATTGGGTATATTGAATGAGGGTCTTGAATGCTTTGAGGAGGGTTTATTAGGGCTTGCTTAGGTCTCTGGCATTTTAGAACGGATTTTGGGAGATTTTGTTTGAGACGAAAGCATTTTTTTTTTCTTTTTTCATTTTTTAAAATCAATCTGGAAAGAATGCTAAATGGTAGATCATCATCAGAAGCAAACATGTTTGGAGTCCAATTCAAGGACATGAGAGAGGGAGGGCTGTTGCTCTGCCTGCATCCCTGTCTAATGAAGCACCTTCCTCCCCATGACATGTAATTCCTACATCTACCATTGAGCATGCAGGGAAACTCACTGTTCATCTGCCTTGTGTAAGAGAGGAAAATCCAGTTGTGCTGGGGTGAGCAGGGATCAGCAGGCACAACGCCTGCACTTCGAGCATCGCTCCATCCCCCCCCAGGGACTTCAGCAATCAGTCAGAGAAAAAGCAGAGGTATTATTAGTTTGTGAGAGCAGTCAGCATTTCCAGCTGAAAACTTGTTTCTTAGGCACAGCATAAGAAGGGAAGAAAATCTCATTTCATTCAGTTTGTCACTCTCCTTTGATTAAGTCTTAGTTTTTTCCGCGTTTTCCCCCCTCTTCGCCTCTCCATCCCTCACCCCTCCGTCTCTTCTCACAATTCCCAGATTGTGTTGCCAACAACAATGCCACAGCTGAAAGGCCATTATGCAGATTCATGAATACATAATTCAAAACCAAGCCCCCACCAACAGTTGCTCTTACTTTTTAACCCCATTGTCGGCCGAACGGCGATGTTCTGCTGCGACGGCAGCCGAGGGAACCACGACACACGCAGGTTTTCCCACAGCCTTTCGGCCCTGCTGCAGCCTAATCCCATTGAGAGCATTGATGCCCGCAGCACAATGCTACATCCCCACCGCAGGCGGGGACGGCCACAGCTCAGCTGTGCCACTGAACGCCCAGTGCAGATTGGGTCTGGGTTTTGGGGTGAGATGAATCTCCAGGGCCCCTGCCTGGCCTTAATGAGGGAACTGCTGTGCTTGGCTGAATGTCAGCAACTTTTTTATTCTAGTAATATTTTTGGTATTATTGAGAATGGTTTTAAACTGAGACAGGGGAGGTTTAGGTTGGATATTAGGAGGAAGTTTTTCACTCACAGGGTGGTGAGGCACTGGAACAGGTTGCCCAAGGAGGCTGTGGATGCCCCATCCCTGCAGGCATTCAAGGCCAGGCTGGATGTGGCTCTGGGCAGCCTGGTCTGCTGGTTGGTGACCTGCACATAGCAGGGGGTTGGAACTGGATGATCTTTAAGGTCCTTTTCAACCCAGGCCATTCTGTGATTCTATGATATGATTCTATCATTATTATTATTATATTTCACAGTTACCGCACAACTTTGCCTCTTTTAATTGAGCCAATTTCTGATAATTGAGCCAAACCTATTTCTGATTAGCGCCAAAGCAATTCAGCCCTCTTAGCAATTCACAGGTTTCCCCAGACAGCTCCATTCTCCTCAGAAGACAGAATAAGGCTCAGCTCAAGGACAACTTTGGCACTTCAGTTGAACCACACAGTAACGAGGTGCCTTTTGCCCATTTCCAGACAAAAGCAGCTACAGACCCTCTTGGTGCTCTGCAAAGATCCCACACAAGGGAATGAGATAACCAACTCTTTAGTGAGTGGATTAATAGATTGTGAAAAGCCTGTCTCAAAACTTCAGCACAAGCATTTCCGATGGTCCACAGACAAACAAACGATGGGCTGATTTTTATTAAGTTTTGCACAAAGGTGAATTAGTGTCTTTCACTATGGCAACAGCAATAAAAGGATACAGAATGACTCCGAACTGTCCCGGCTGTCTGGGGAAATTGGTTGACATTCTGCAAGCCTATTCAACCAGGAAAGGGGTTCATTGTGTGCACTTCCCTCAGGTTGAGTGTGCCAGTCACGTGTGCCACCATGGTCAGCTGCTGGCCAGGGGTAGGACAAGAAGAGTAGGAAAAGGAGAGCTTAGATCCCCCCATAATGGGGCATTGGGGAAAAAAAAAAAAAAAAAAACCTCCATTTGACTTCTCAATACATATAGAGTCGTTAAGATTGGAAAAGACCACTAAGATCATCCAGTCCAACCCATCACCACCAGGCCCACCAGATGGACCAGTCTTTCCCTACAAAAATTCAGTGCCCTTTTCCAACCAGTGATCATAATCATCTACAGACTTGGCTAGTAACACCAGAACTACGCAGATAGAAACGGCACCCTCATTTGTACTCTGAAAGGAGCAAACTGGCAATAAACACAAGAGATTGAACATTTCAGTCAATGAATGCTGTAGTAATAAGGCCAGGCGTTTGCCTTCACTGAAGAACCTTGCACCTGTGGAGCAAAATGCAGCCTTTATTCCCTCCCCAACTTTAAGGTTAAAATGCCATTAATTTGCCATAAGGACATTAATCTTAGCTTGGCCAGTTCCTCTGACTCAGCTTCTGCACCATGTGTTTGTGATACACACAGCATCACAGCAGAGTATCACGACAACTCCAGCTCCATGGAGCCCTTTGCTACCAAATGAGGTTGGAAAACACTTCATCAAACAAACAAAAATCAACAGCAAGGAGTGACTGAAAAGGGAACAAAAACAAAGCATTCTAGTTCACAGCCCTATGGCATTAATCAATAAAAATAAAGAGTAATTTCCCCCCAAGGAGAAATGTTCTGTACCTTTTCATTTTATTTCTTTGGGAGTTGATAAGAGCTGAAGAAAAAGGCACTGACTTCTCTCTTCAACCTCTTATTTACTCAAACCTAGTTGACGCTGTCTTAGCTCCAGCTTCATTACTGTCTTACCTTACTTGAAATTCTTCCAGACACGTTGATAAATGGATCTGCTAGGAGGTCCAGTGTCACTTTTTCTTTCTATCAAGCTATCAACAGAAAACACTCCTAAAACACAGATCTTCCAAATATTGGGAAACAAACCTTTCAGAATAGCAGCTGCATGCTGCATATGTGCTATGTTTACAGAAAGAGTAAACACGAAAAACAGACACATTTGGTTTTAATTCACTTTGACTGACCTACTGAGTACTCCCTAGAGATGACAGTCAGGTCAGCCCATAAATTCTCAAATAAGTATGCGTTATTTTAACTGTATGTCCTCTATTAAAAAGCCAGAAAGTTCCGTGGTTAAGTATTTCTGAGCAGACAACCAGGAAAAGCCCCAAACTGACACAGTTACGGACTCCCTCACCAGAGCGCAGCCACTGTAGCAGCACATCCACAGCACAGTCTTGCATTAATCCTGCCTCAGGAGACAGAAGGACCGTGTGTTGCAGGAGGTGGAGGCTCACACACAACACACTGAATAATACCTTACTCTGCAAGGAGCCTCCCTGCAGCCAACAGATGAAATCGTGGACTTAGGTGCTACTGAACACAGCTATCACAATTTGGTCCACGATTACAGCTTGTCCTCAGACAAGCTAAGGAATTTTGCCACTAAAGCGTGAATTTTCCTTTTATCAACGTTCCTTATAACAACAAAAATCTGAAAACTCCTGAAACAGGTGCCAAAAATGCAGCCCTATTGATTACAGCCAAAATGTTGTAAATCTCTAAGTCCCCAAAAGCAAATTGCAATGCTGGACCACAGCACGGTGTCCTGGCTCTCATATTGTTCACCCCATCCACACATTCCCTCCCATGCTTGCCTTTCAGCATCTGTTCACGTGCTCTATGAGCCCAAGTATGGTGCCACAAGATCTGCCCATTGCCTGCAGGTTGTGCAATCCTCAGCTGGTTGCTGTTCTTGCTGGGTAATGCTTTGAGGTGCTTTGCATTTGGTGTAAGTGTGGTTCTGCTTACCCTTCTGACAATAACGGTGATTATTTTGCTTTTACTTTAAAAGATGCTCAAGTAATACCCAATTCAAGTCCCTGCTTTGCTTTGAAATGTGAAAATGCTACCTTTGCTCTCAACAAAGAGGCAGCTGGAGGTGCAGGAGGACAGCCCTGAGGTACGCCAATTCATCTTAATTCCCCAAACTGAAGCCAACTGCTCTCAGTAATATTCCACTGAGGAGGTGATATTGATGAAACTCAGCCAAATACAAGAGCAAAATTCCTTTTTTCAATTAGATGTTTTTAACATCTCCAAAACGCAGTCCCATCCTATGACAACATCTTGAATTAATTGAGCTACAGGCAATTCTCATTCTCTTTGTGTACTATGAAATGTAGGAAACACAGATGCTGTCTGTTTAAACTGTCAAACAAGTTTCCTGGTGGTAGCTATCATGTCTGCTGCAGACTGTTGGTTTAGCAAATGTTGTGAATGCAAAGTTGGAACATGTGTGCAAAATATTCCAAGCTATAAACATCAGAATCATTAGAAGCTTCTTGAAGGTTTGTCTCCATGTTATGAGAAGAGCTGTGGCTGCTCTGGCCATTTTGCTGAAGGGATTCAAGCTGACCTGACCACATCTATTACAAAAAGCCTCATTACCCAAAACACGAAACCCTTACTTAAAATGGCAGGCAGATTACAAAGCTGGTTGGAGTGCAAAGCCTTCCATTTTCCTTTGTTCGTTGTCACAGCAAAATAAATATTACAGGTAACTCATGGCTTTTCCTGTTATACTCCTTTACAAATACAAGGATCAACTCAGCAAGAAAACAGTATCCAGAAATCACCTTTCACACTTACTTCTACAGGTAAAATTTCTGAGAAGCGTGGTAAGAAGATCTTTATGGTCTTCAGTTAATGACCAAAGTCTTTAGCTTTGGTCAGACACAGGTTTGGAGAAGAGAAAGAGAAACACAGCCATAGGAGGGTTATCTGAAAATGCATAATTGATCCACAATTAAGACAATTTCTTGAGCTTGTGAATCCATATTACACCTCAGTTTAACCTTTAAAGAACTGCAGGCACTCTATGTTTTTGCTGCAGTACATGGTTATTCCTTGCCCCAGAAAAGTTTCCCATCCAGGGCAAATAAGGTGTAAAGACAGGTAGGTGTTGCATTTGTAGCATCACTATATGGTTCAGGAGGCTGTAACCCTCATTTTACTATGAAACACACTAATAAACAATGGTACAGAGAGGTTTGAAAATGATTCCAGATGCTGGCCAGAACAGGAGCAGGAAAACCTCTTTGTTATATCAGAATGAAACTTTTTATGAAGTATCCAACCATCAGAGCATAGCAGGAGTGACTGCAGGACCTCTGCTGAGGACAGACTGCTGGCTTCCCAGACTACTACATCATTTCTGCTCAATGCAGAGTATGAAGGAATGATTGCTCTCTGTGGAACCTGTTCAGAAGAGACCTCAGCCTGGCTGAAGGCCAGAGCATCAGCAACAGATACCCATCTCCTTCTGCAACGTCAATTCCAGAGAGAAAAATAATGGAGCTAAATCCTCAGTAGACACATTCTTGTGTCAACACAAAGGTTGGGGCTTTTTCTAAAGTGAAGCAGCTCGGGTTTTAACGTGTTGAGGTGTGAGAAAACAGAACAGTCCTCTCTCGTTAGCAGAAAGGAGAGCACTCCTTACATCCAGCAAAGCTGGCCACAATTCTTTCATCCCCATTTCTAAAGCATAAGGAATAGAAGGAATAGAACTTTAGGAATAGAACTTGCCTGGAGCGTGGGCACAGCACACAACTGTAAAGTATATTTTACACGTTTGATTTTTGTGATCTTACTTTTCTTAAAAGTGCCCTCTAAAGTTCTCAGCACCTCTATAAGGGTACGAAGCCCTTCCACACTCAGTTGACCAGATTTGACAGTAGCTTACCTGCCACGCAACCACAACGTGATTCAAAATGATGGGATATTGTGAGACTACCAAAAGCACTTTGAAGTGCCAGCAAATTGAAAAATAAGGCGCCCACGGGGAGAGTCATGACATTGTAAAGCTGCAGCTCTCAGACATTTTGGATCAATGTACAATGTGCTGTTCATAAGACTTAATGAAACAATTACAGCTCTCCCGTTGATTGCCTTTGTTTTGTACCATAAATCAATAGATTATTAACTGTAAACGTCAATGCATTCTTTGCTTCCTAAGAGGTCACTCTGCAAGGTAATAATGAAGAACACACTGCCTGACTAAATACGCTCTCGAATTGGATATATCAGTTTCTAAAGAGTCTACAGAAATAAAAGCAGCTTCTATGTGCAGGGGAAAAACTGAGGACACTGGAAAAAAAATTCAAACCAACAAAAGAGTTAGAATGGAAAAATCAACTCTTACAACTAAAAAAACCAACCAAACAAACCAATCCAACATGCAAAGAAACTGCATTCCTGTTTGTACATGGGAAGTATACTTTGACAGCTTCACTCCACTTGGTGCAGTGGGTTTCATGCTCAGCCATGCCAGGTTCAACCACACTTGCCCACGAATGCAGAAGGATTTAAAGAGTTCCCACCTGAAGATGGTATTGATTTGAAAGGAAAAGTGTTTGTAATGAGACCAGCAGGAACTCACAATGTCCAAAGCTGGAGTTGGGTCAGTGGCAGACTGAAGTAACTGAAGACTATATGCCACGTTAGTGAGTGAAAAGCATTATTCAGCCCTAGCATGAACAGTTGACTCCTAAATTTGCAGAAGGCTGCTTAGACTTTGGTGCTGCTGAACTCCCTGGCAGGGTTCCCAATGGTGGCACTGCTAATGATGCTGAAGGATCTGAGTGTCAGCTACGTACTCAATGTTATCTAGGCCTCCAAATCTCAAGTGCAAATAACCAGGTCTGATTTGCAGAACTTACAAAATTCTAACTCTTCTTCCTGGTCCGACTGCACCAAAGGCAGCTTAGAAAGGAGCGTTTGCATCTGGGATTTTAGGGACTGCAAAAATGTCAGGGATGAGGACAATCTCAGTTTGAGGACACATGCAAGCAGCTGTCACTGCTTAGTTTTCCAAGTTTCTGGGCACCAGAATAATTTATATGTATGAGGAATAATAAATAAAATTTGGAACTCTTTTTCTTTTTTCCCAACTGCTCTGTCTTTGCTTTAATCTTGAGCAATAGAGACGAGTATCATATTCACAAAACAAATGGGTTGCAGTGCCCTTGGCAGTGAAGAGAAGCATTGCAGTCTCCTGACCTCTAAGTTCACTGTGTTAATAGAAACCTTATTTTGGCAACATTTCATTCCCTGCATAGGTGAGAAAGAAATTCTGACATGAAAACAACTTAGGTTAAAAAGAAGAGACATAAGGAGGAAAAAGAAAAATAATGAAAATTTGTTCTGGCTTTCACAATCAACACCCTGGAAACCTTGCCAAAACCTTGCTGAAAAAGAGATTAATTTGTGTGAATTTTGGGGCAGGTGTGAACTGAGCAGTAATCCCTTTTTTTAAAAAAAAATATATTAATATACATATATATATTATTAAAAGTCAGCTTCTGAAAAGAGAGGGCATTAGCAAGAGCACTGAAAAGATATTATGAACTGAAAATGCAGCTTCTGAGTTAGTTGTGGATGAGTGCAATACACATCTGTCCTGGCCCAGAAGCTGTGAGCATGCAGACAAATACAGGAATGGCAGGGGTTGGAAGGGATCTCCAAGAACACCAAGTCCAGCCCTGCTAAAGCAGACTCCCTAAAATGGCTCACACAGGTCAGCATCCAGCTGGGTCTTGAATATCTCCATTGAAGGAGACTCCACCACTTGTCTGGATAACCTGTTCCAGTGCTCCCCCACCTGAGCACACTTGGTCCATTTTTGGAGATAGCATTTTTCCCTTGAGAAGTACTGATTTAGTTGGTGCAGTTCCACCGTGAAGAGCAGAGCAGCTGTCAGAATGCATTCATCAACACTGTGCGAGGCATCGTCAATGCTGCCAACTGCGCATGGTCTGAAACTACGTATCACAGAATCATATCATAGAATCATAGAATGGCTTGGGTTGAAAAGGACCACAATGATCATCAGGTTCCAACCCCCTGCTATGTGCAGGGTCACCAACCAGCAGCCCAGGCTGCCCAGAGCCACATCCAGCCTGGCCTTGAATGCCTGCAGGGATGGGGCATCCACAGCCTCCTTGGGCAACCTGTTCCAGTGTGTCACTACAACAGCATCCAAAGCACTTTGAGGGATGCAGCTCTGCCACCTGGGCCCTCCTTATGTATTTCATGGATCTTTGTTTCAGAGTATATAGATATCCACAGCATAACTTAATAAATCTGATGTTCAAATACTTCTCATGAAAATAACTAAAAGCTGTTATAAAAAATTGCTTCATTCACGTTTGTCAGCCCCACCTGAATACTCTTTTTCCCTGATATGCCACAATTAGTGCAGAGTAGAAAATGAAGCTCCAAATGAGTTAATAGAAGATGCAGAAGGCTCAGGCACTCCGACAACATCAGTGCTTCACAAGCTGGAATGTGCCCTCTGGTGGCTGCAGCCCAGAGCCTTAGAGGAGACAAAAACTGTTTGTGTTTTTTATTTTTAACATGTTTTACTAAGACACGGTTCTTCAGTCAGGAAGGCAGAATGAAGTAAGTTAACTTGCAATAAGAAGTATGAAAATCAGATGCCAGGCATTAGCAGCTTTCAAGGATAAGGATACCAGTCCCAGCAAGACTTCCCTCTAAGGAACACAACAAACTGCTATCATTAGGGATCAGGAGAGACAGACCAACTGCCATCAGTGGGAAACACAACCCTGTTGGTCCCCTGCCCCAGGCCGGAGGGAAGCAATGGGAGGAGCAGCACAGTGCTTGAACCCCATCCAGCCATGCTTTTTTGCTCTTATGCACAGAGGAGCAATTTCAACCTAATTCATCCTTAAATTCGAGATTTTTGCCCCCAAAAACTGGGACACTGACCTTAGCATTGTAACAAATTAATTCATAGAATTTCTCATTTAGGAATCCACTCACAACTACCACCTGGGTACTACGTTTTGTAGCAGGAAGAGCTACCACACATCTGTACCCTGTAAACAATGGCTTTTGGCTTTACAACATATTTTGCACTAGATCCGTATTTCTGCAGTTCTATTCGTTGATCTTCTGCTTATTAAGTACATGCATGCCCAGCCATTTAGTCCTCAGGGGTTTTTAAAAGCTCTCATAAAAGGATGCATTTCCTATACTCAGCCTGGATGCCATACTCACTTGGTTAACAGCTACTGCTAAATTAGATGGTGTCATCTCTATCATTTGTCCCCACGGTCCCTTTTATTTCTCTAATGAGACTCAAAGCTGTCTCACAGATAAAGGCAAAGCATGTGGCTACTTACCTGCTAGCTCTTCTCTGAACAGCAGCCACTTTTTGCTTCTCTTTGCCACCCAGGACCACCAGCAGCCAGCTCAGCTCCTTGCCGTGCCTCCAAGGGCAGCCAGAGTCCAGGCTCAGAAAGCCTTCACTGCTTCAGCTCACTGAACAAATTATCTGGCAAGTGGAAATGTAATCTGGCTTTTCTTTATGCTCGGTATATGATGAGACTCTGAAGGTCCAGCTTTATATGGGTACAATATATGGCTGCAGTGCTTCTGGAAGGTGATGATTGCCCTGAAATGTGGTGACTGTCTCTGTCTTAAGAACTGTCTGCATCCTTCACAGTGCAGTCCTGCAACGGGATCAACTGAGGGAGGAGAAACGTTAACACATGGGAAGGCTTGGGTGGGAAGGAAAGACTGCAGAGAAGATCACATCACACATGACTGAAGGATAATCCGGGATGAGCAGAATGAGGAAACTCAGGAATACGCAGGCAGAGTGGCTCAGCTTCAAAGAGAGTGACAGCTAGAGAGGCCCACTGAGAAGCAGCTGCTCCCAGGACTATGCAGGGACCTGGCAACATGTCGTGCACTGGATCACTACGTGCCTTGGCACACCAAACTCTGAGCCATGGTGGCACTGGGTTTTGATGAAAGCCTAACTCAGGAACCCAGAGTTAGCTGGAATTCTGCCCCATCCAGAAGGAAAAATGAATCGGTGCTTGGTCATCCTTGTGGAAAACAGCACATAATTCCTATTTCTGGGCTGCTTATTTCAGCCCATTGGAAATAGTATATATAACCTAATTAGTCAGTAGCTCTATTTACTCTCCTTCTGTGAAAAGCCTACAGCTTTATTTTATTCTACTCAGAGAAAGAAATAGAGCTTCTGCTTCAAGGCATACAAGCAAACTCTTAACTACACCGCCTACATAGAAGTAAAATTTAGTTCTAAAATATGGGCAAACGTTTTGAATTGATTTGCACACCTTCTAATCACTGCTGCTCGTTGACTTCTCCAGTTTTGCTGTTCACTGGACACTTTTCAACAACCAGGATAATTAATTCCTACAAAGTAAGATGGAAGTCGCACTCAAAGCTGTTAATTATTTATGATAACTCACAGAGACTAGAAATAGCTTTATTTGCAATACTTACAAGTCAAACAGGTCTGCTGAAAAGCAATTACAAACCCAACATGCGAGTTCTTTTGCATTCACTGAAATGCGTTGATGCTGGAAATGCATAAACTCCCCACTTTTTCCAATTAAAACAAAGCATGATTATTTTTTTTTAAGCATCGATCACAGCTCTGCGTTTTCTTACCACCATTTTATGCCCATTTAGCAATAGATAACAAGGCAACCTTACTTTAGGGATTAACTCTCACAAACTTACTACACTAAAAAAAATCCTTATAAAGTATTTTGTACTAAATTAAATATCTTTAATAATTCTATGTGAAATCTCATTAAATAAAATTAAAGTAGTGATGAATTTTCAGCTCCACTGAAATCAATGCCAAAGCTTAGAGAGCTTTATCTTCAGGACTCCGTTCCACCTCTAAAATAGCCCTGGAAAATACTGTGCTAACTTCCTTCTAAAGCAACACCAAAGCATGTCAGATATCAGCATGCTGGATCAGATGAGCTCAATTTCTGAATTCATCTCAATTTTGACTTTTTTTTTTTTTAAATTTTATCTCAATAAGAATCCAAAGCCCATCCTGCTGCAGTTTCAGTGGAGGTCAGAAAATGAAAGCACCGTGTAGGAACTCACAGGAAATGGTCATTTACATTTTGTTGTTGCACTAACAACAACTTCAAGTTGTACTCTATTCTCATTTTCATACATACCTCACTTTTCTTTAACTGTAGTCTTTAAAAGCTCCTGAGGAGAAAAGAGGATCAGAAAAAAAAAAGTCTGTTACATCCATGGAAGGCAAATCAGCAATAAATATTGGGCACAGAGCTCTTCCAAGCTCTGGCTGTTAACCAAAGTCTGCTCCCTTGTAATTCATAGAATGGCTTGGGTTGGAAGGGACTTCAAGGATCATCAAGCTCCAACCCCTGTTGTAGGCAGGGCCACCAACCTCCATATCTAATACTAGACCAGGCTTAATACCAGACCAAGCTGCCCAGGGCCCCATCCAACCTGGACTTGAACACCACTAGGGACAGGGCATCCACAACCTCCCTGGGCAGCTGTTCCAGCACCTCACCACTCTCTCTGTAAAGAACTTCCAGGTTCAGCAAGTCCTTCAGTAAATGAGTTTTATTACCTTTAATATTTTGAAAGTCATAGTGGATTTTTCTTTGTGCCTTTTGACTGATTTTATATCACACAAAAAGGTTTCCATTTTGTTTTTAAGCTCTATGGGCATCACCACATTTCAACACACAGGATAGGCAGAAAATGTTACACTATTCCAACGTTTCACCAAGTGGTAAGAGGTATTTCCCCCACAGCAAACAACTCCTTATAACAGCCATAAATAGCAGTTAGTGGTCTTGTAGCAGTAGGCTTAGGTGAGATGTGGGCAGACACAGGTTGTACAGCACACAAACCTCGCTGTTCCAGATAACGCACGTACATCCAGCTACAAGGCTGGCAGAAATAACCAGTTCTGTTGCAAAGTGGCAGTAGATTGATACAATACACAGCAATTAACACATTTTAAAGTTACTGATGAACCCGCACTCATCACCTGTAATACTGCAGTGACCAAACTGACGTGGGAAAAAAATAAATCCCCAACGCACTTGAATCTCTACATTCTTGTGGCTGTTTCACATAAAAATCAATGATTAATGATACTGGCCAAGGGTTCAAAATTAAATCAAGCCCACAACTGACACAAGACATAACCTTCAGAGATTAAAGTTGAATTTGATTTCCTTCTGGGGAAAAAGAAACATGTACACATATATTCTTGAATAAGATTCTCCTTCTTCAAAGGTTAACAGGAAACTTCAGGTTGTCTCAAGGTAAATAGTAGCTCCTGTCACCCAAGATAAGCAAATTACCAACACACTGGGATTGTTATAATGTTGTTGGTGAATAAAAAGATTATTTCCCCTGTATGACTTGATACAGATGCAGTTTACTAATGAAAGCATTAGTATATCAGTAATAAAGTGCTTTGATAACATATCACATCTTTCTGTTTCCAAGAGAAATGTTCAATTGAAGATGTTAATAACCCGTGGGCCACTGTGGCATAAACAGAACAGTCACAAAGATCAAGGAATAGGATATGCAAGACTCCCCATACAACTCTGCTGAAAAAATTGCAACAACCACCAGCAGTGGTACCTCACATCATTTTTAGCATAGTTCTGAAATGTGCACTAAAGAGCTGTAAGCTGAATATCCCAAACTCTATTTCACATCAGTGACGTGCATTAAAATATCCACTTTTTTTTAGATAAAGGATAAGGCTTAAAACAAATAACCAACAACAAAATACCCCACAGAACTCCATGACACTTGGTTGCATCTCTTTGGTAAATTTATAGTGCAACTACTCTGTTTTGTCTCTGAAAGGGAAGGTTTTCCAAAGTGCTGCATCTCCTGCCATTGACAATCAACTATGATTCCACACTCAGTAGAAGCTCAGATGCTAACCTGCTACATTAAACAACTGAAGAATGTGCAGTGAAAATTATTTCTTCCTGTTTTTAAATACAGTGTTGAAATATAATTAAACTATTTCAAGTTTCCAACTGAAAAGTAACAACATCTCAATTCTCTTGCAATAGTTTAGGAACATATAAACGTGAGTACAAATTTAATGGCAATTTTATATAACAGATAGCCAAGCTGCTATTTGAAAACACTTGTGATTTAATTATCATTAATGGAGATTTAGCCAACCTTTGTCTGCAGAAAAAACACCTGTTTTTCATTTTGCTTGCTTAGGATTATTCAAAATGCAAAGAAAGACAAGAACTATTTAATTAAAATGTACTGCAAGCATGTTTTTCTAAGCTTATATTGCTAAAGCCTTGCTGTATTGTCAAAAGTTTCATTGGAGTTGTCTTTAAACACAGTTCCATGTATTCACACAAGCCTAGTTATATACCTGTACTTCATACTGTTACTCCAGTAGGCATACCAACACACAACTACATTACATCATCCAGTGGCAGTGCAATCCATGGTGGTTGTGCCATCAAAACATCATTCGATGGTTTCTCAACTTCTAAACAACAACATTCTTTCTGAACATGTCTGTCCAACCAAACTTGCATATTGCTGAACGCTGGCTTCATCGCTCGGCCCCTTCCTCCTCTTCTTATACACACTGTAAGGCATTATGGTTCTCTTGTGAAGTACTCTAACTCTGCCCAGTTCCTTAATACCATCTTCATCAACTGCAAAGAGAATCAGAAGCAATAAGAATGAGTTACATAAATTGTCCCTATGATCTTGATTTTTGCAATTAACTTCAATATGAATAGCAGATGAAAGCAGAGCTGATCTGCAAACCTGTTTTCTTGAATTATGGTTGAAAATATAGTTTGCAAAGTAATGCGTGGGGAAAAAAAAAATCAAGCATCACTCGTTTCTAACAGCAACATACAGCATTATTGAAGGTATCTCTACTGCTTCACTTTAAAATTCACATTCATTTAATATTCACTGGAGGCCAATGCCAGAAGTGAAACTTTATCCGGGAAATAATTTCAAATAACTGACCAGAAAAGTCTTCCTGTTGTTGCCATACTGCATTTCATTACCACATAGTTTTACAAAAACCACCAGCCCAAATCACTCCTTTTCCCTGACAGGGGAAATGGCTAAAAAACAGCAAAATGCTCCATGCTTTTTGTGTCAGGTAAGCACGAGATGATAAACTACCTTCCCAGGTTCGTGCCCTGAGCCAACCCTTTCTCTTCATCATTTATACCAGGTTTTGAGTTTCCCCAGTAGAATGAGCACATGCCCTTTGCTCAAGCCTGACACCAAGCTCTGCAGATGCAGGAATAGAGGCAGCAGTGCACACAGCAGCTCAGCGGGCTCAATGCAATTCCTGAAGCCTTCAGGTGTATGCACCATTCCTGAGTCTCATTAACCCCACCCACAGAGCCCTTTAGACTTCACTTAACCAGAAATCTAAGAGCAATGATAAACCAGTTAAAATTTTCTTATGATTTCAGATGACAGTTATGAATCCAACTGATGCTATTGTTGCTAAATAGCAACTTTATATAGCTGCTATGAGTCAGAAAAACTGGATCCACAGTGCTAGAAAACTCCTAAGTACATGAGAAAATGTGTCACACCATGCATTCCTGAAGCAACTACAGGATAAATTTCTACAGAATCATAGAATGGCTTTAAGATCATCCAGCTCCAAACCCCTGCTATATGCAGGGACACCTCCCACTAGCCCAGGTTACTCACAGCCCCATCCAGGTATTGAAAACTTCCAGGGATGGGGCATTCACAACCTCTCTGAACAACCTGTTCCAGAGTCCCACCACCTTCACAGTAAATAATTTCTATAGAAATTCATAATATTATTGCAAAATACTGGTAAAAATCTTGAACTTCTCTGAACTTCAGATTTAAATAGCCATCAATGTCAGTGTCAAACACAGAAGCTGAAATATGACTTCATAAACAGAACTACAGAAATTCAAACAGCAGCAGAAATACTAGAACACTGGCACCCAGAGACATAACTCAAAAATTCCTTTTCTTTTTTTTTTTTTTGGCATCAGAACATCATTCTGACTGAAGAGACAGCACAGGTAAATATAACCATCCAGCTGTAAGTACTGCATCAACCTCTGCCCCATGTTACAATATGGTGTGTGTTCATGTTCATGTTTAAACATAGGCTCCCTTGACTGGACGAGGACAGAAACAACTGCACCAAGCTCCACGCAACACAACATCAAATCAAACCAACTGCTGTGTAAATCAGTGGCTGCTTAATGGGTAAAAACTGTCTTTATTTAGAAGGGAAGAAAAAGAGACAGAACTTTTACAGCTTGTTTCACAAATGGCAACAAACCTAAAGCACAGAAGGAAGCAAACTGGTCACCTACTGCTGCCTTGCCTTAGTTTACATACCTGAAACTTACTGAAGACCGAAAAATAGAGTTCACCTGCTTTTCATATATAAGCATCCTTTGAACTCACCACATTAAGCTAAACAAATAGTCTGGAAGTATACAAAGAGATTTCTAAGGCAAATCTCTATTCAAATGTAACCCTCACTATAGAAAAGCTTAATGCTCCCTTCTGGGTCTTCTTTTTTGCTTCAGTAAAGACAAAGGGGGTCATTAAATACTTTTTGTAGCAAGGCACTCTCAAGAACGTACCCCTATTCATCCACAGTAACTCCCATTTTTCTGCTGATTGCTTGAATTTAGTATGTGAGACTTAATGAAGCCTGTTTTACAAAGTTGGGAATGACTTCATTTCTTTTATCTGTGTTTTGATTCCTAACATAAAAAGTACAATGTATTTCTTAAAGCTTAACTAGGAAAAAAAGCGGTTTGAAGGAAGAAAATCTGAGCGGCATTTGCTATGATTGCATTCTCTGCTAATTATGGTTGGCAATCGCTTTAGATAAAACGCCAAAGTCAAAGGCACTTCGCTGCAGCCCTTTCTGCCTCTTTGAAACCCATCAGGTTTTTGATGTGCTGCCAATACTTTCCTGACATCCCAACAGGCTCCCTGTCCCACCACCTCTTCCATCACGTTCTCCGTCCTTCTCAAAGTTCACAGAGGAAAAACGTGCAAGTGTAGCTCCTGGAGGTGACACAGCCGTAAAGTTATTTTAACTTCTCAAATTGGAAAGTTTGTATTTACTGCACCTCTTGGCTGACTGTAAGTTTGTGTCCTGACCTGGATTTCTGCCAAGCCTTCATAAAGAATCTCCTGCCAAAAGCACTTTCAGAGCTGCTCACTGCTGATGTTCGCTGCTTTTAAATAATTCTGAAGCCTGATACTGTGGATGAGTTCATCTTTTGGCTCGCAAGCGTTCCTGGCCCCAGCTTCAATTTCTTACAGTAACTAAAGCTACTGTACCTTGAATTCCCCTATAGCCTCACTTGCTCAGCTGAACTTCGTTCTTGTTGTTCGGCATATTTTTACACACTTAGTCTACTTTTACTCATTACATCAAGCACAGGAGGTGCATTATCCTCCTTGGAATCAGACCCATGCTAGCACTAGCTCCATAGCTACATTAAACAGTTATTACTGCCCAGGTTCTAGCAAATTTGTTGAACGCTGCAGCCAAGTGCTTGCTGAAGCAGAGCTTGCCAAGCCGTGCTGCTGGTCGAACCTCATTGGATTGTGGCACAGCTGTAGAGCACTACCTGCAGGCAGCAGAATGCCCTCCTGAGTAATCAAGAAAACACCAAATATCTTGAAAAGTCACTGTCATACAAATCCTGCAGACTTGGAAGCTAAAGACGGATGTAAAGCACAAAGTACACGCATAGAGACTCGGTAATAACTAAAGTTTATCATCAGGAAAACCTGAAGCCCAGATGTGTCTCATCCTACAAATTTGTATTTGACTGGGTTTTTCTACAAACGTTGATTCTTGATTCATAGAATGCATTCTGAAAGGAAGGATAGAGTCCTCAATTGCCAAAACTCCTAAAAATTTACCTGGTTTAAGTGAACGTTTTCCCGCTGATTTCAAAAATAAAGGCTTAAATGATAAAATAACCTTTTGCAAGAATAATTAAATACATAGATATAACTTAATCCCATCCAAAAAGGAAATCTTTTCATGAAGTGTTGTGTGTCAGTGAAATAATCCCAGGCATACAGTAAAGCTTTTAAGGAAGGTGAATAGGAACTTCTGTTGCCACAATACCAACCTGGAAGTTTAATCAGCTTTTGGTTGCTTATTCTCTAGAGGCAACATCAGGCAAGCAATCCCTTCACTCACAATCTAAACCCAAGCAGAATGGATTTACGAGAATTAAATAGAAAATATAACTAAATTGGGTTCCAATATTGTTATTAAAAAAGAAATTAAGATTAAATATCTTCTGCTAAGGAGTACATAATAAAGGTTGCTTTATATTTAACACGACACCAGCTGATGTCTGACACCCATTCCCTGTGTGACCAATGCTGGGATACAAAAGTCTGAGCAAAAAAATGACCTTCTGCAAGCCAAAAAGTCACAATGAACTTTTAGAGGGGAAAATTCATGCAGGTGCCTGACCAGACTTCTCTAAATGTAACAAGAAGTGGAGGATTTCTTTGAAAAATGACACAGATACTTGTCTATGTATCAGTAAAAAAAAGAATTCAAGAAAGCAAAAAGGATAGCATAGCATTCTAAGGAATGACTGTCATGTACTGACTTGGCAGATTTGGGCTGGATTTCTTGGTTCACTGTATACACAAATTCACCTTCATCAAAAGCACAGACACCTCAACTGGTGTAAAAACCATCAAGAGATCTATTCTCTGCTCGATGTGCTATGGCAATGTTCATCTGTTTGAAACACACTGCAGGCCTGCAGAATGTTTTAAAACAAATGCAACATCTAGCTTACATGACCTTGTCGTGATTCATCACCAAATATTTTAAAACAAAGGACTCTAAAGGGGAAAAAAAAGTAATAACTTTTCAAATGTACAACTGAAATATAAGAGATAAATTACTGGAAAGATAAACCACCCCACTCAGAAGTCTAATGTATTGATTTGAAACTCTTCTTACCCTTTTTAAACTACTATTTATTTTTTCTCAACCAGCAAAACATAGGAAATCATCCACAAAACCAAATGAACCAGTATGCAGGGAGAAGATGAGCAATTTATGTGAATCCCTGCAGGCATTTAAGGCCAGGCTGGATGTGGCTCTGGGCAGCCTGGTCTGCTGGTTGGTGACCCTGCACACAGCAGGGGGTTGAAAAACCAGGTGATCATTGTGGTCCTTTTCAACCCAGGCCATTCTGTGATTCTATCATTATGTAAACCAGTCTGTTGAAATGTGCTTTTTTGCATATTGCTTCTTTCATACTACATTCACACGTTAAGACAGACCAGTATGCCTTGGGGTACACAAATACCAACCCAGATGAAAATAAAGAGTACAGTTAAAATGAAACATGAATAAAAAAATTCAGTTCCTAATTAAAACCAGGAAGCACAAGTCACAAAGCGAATATAGTGAAATGGTCAGGATATTTTCCATCAGCCAACTCGTTGCTGTTCTGTTACTCTAGCAAGAAAAAAAAAACTTTTCAAATTGCTTTTCAAAAATAGAATTTCTATAGTTTCTAAGAGGGAAAACGTTCTTATCGAAATATTATCAATGATTCTTAAAAAAGTGACAGAAGAATTATAGTCTTAAAAGTAGGATGAGGGCAACTCTTGAAGATACCTCACAAACAACAGCTTTTGGGCTTTGTGCCTGAAATCACTCAACTGGCTTATGATCTGCAGTTCAGCTTTTAGAAGCAAGCAGACTAATCACTTGACAAATGCATTCAAAATCTGCTAACCCTGCTGTGCCATGCGGAAACAATAACTCATTGTGTTTTGACTCTTATTATTCTAGTAGTAAACATGAATAGGGGCCAATGGAAAACCTTTCTTGTGCGTACAGCAATTCATAGGTTTTCAGCCATAATTCACAGCAACTTGCAAAATCTTCTGCTTACCTGCAAATGCAATCCTTTAAATATATTGTCTATATTAGCAATGCTCAAATCTGAGCATGGCTCACTGTTCTGGAAACATCTGAGGGAGAGGCAAGTATGAAATCTTAGAAAATTTCATAAAATTTGATTATTCTAATCTACTTCAGTTTATTATCCTGAACTATTATGATGGAGAGCCACCTACCAAATGGATAGATTTAAATGATAGTGATAATTCTCCAAGGACTTGCTCTTCAGGGATGCAATACAAATAAATCTAATAGCACCTGGGAAAATGTTAGTTCAATGACACTGAAACACCTTCCTACAGCAATATCCAGGCTGTCCCCAAAGTCAAGATGCTAAAACTATGCAAAATGGAATATAATCCTAAAGATGGTAGGTCAGAGACATTATTTCACTTTTGGGTGCTCTTCCAGAGGACAAAATGAGCTACACAATTCTTTTGAACACAGCACAATTCTTGACTGCTTCAAATCCAAGAAGCCAGAACATGAACTGACAATTAAGAATATTAAGCGTATAGCCAGTATGCTTCTGGGCTGTTTCAAATACCCCTTTTGGTCACTCAGGCAACTTTTAATTACTCACTGTTGCAATGCACCATGCATACCAAGACTAGAAGCAGAAAGACAGAAAGCAGCTCAGGTACTGTTGGGAGAGGCACATTAACATGCAATCGTGAACTGAAGTTAGAAAAGACTCAGGGATGAATCTTAAAAAGAAAGATAAGCAATGAACACAAACTGCCACACAAGCATCTTATATTAGGGGCAAATGAAATGCTTCATCATTCCTTATGCAAAAGGTGAATAAATATTTTTCTTCAAAAATGCATAATACCTTGTTACCAAGTCGAGTAGAAATTTAAAGCTACTAAGTAAACTGACGTCTCAAACTGATTATTCCATCTATTTCCTGAATATATTTTGCATAAGAGTACATTCAAGTTACTGCAGATTTAAAAGACAAAAACACTACGTAAGCTGCATTTTCATTTCAACAGTTTGCTATCCTGTAAGCCAGTACAATTCACTAATACAGCCAAATACTCAACTCCACTGTAAGCAGTAATATTCTAACTATAAAACTAGTCAGTCTCAGTTTTGTACTGTGACCAGTGCCTAAAAGGCCAGAGTGACCTTAATGAGAACAAATCATGACTGTCATCTGAATTTCAGCAACTTCCCAGCATTGCAAATCTAGCTTACATTTATGACACGTTCTGTGTTTTAGACTTCATTTTTAAGTCTAAATTAAAATAATTTTAGTAATTTTAGTTGCAAAATTAATTTTACAAGGGCTGACAACACAGAAACAGAGTTGTTGCCTTATTTCATACACGTCTGAGTTATTCATTCTGCATTGCACAATAAAAATCAGAAAACGCTGCGTAATATTAACAGGCCATGGTGACTCTCTGGATTGTGAACTTGCTTCCATGGAGCTAGAAACTTGCTTGTGGCTGAGACAGAAATATTAGACCAATTACAGTGAATTTCAGCAATCCAGCATGTTGTTTTCTTCAGTCTACTTTATAAATATTTTTCCATATACTTACTTTCATCATATTTATGCAAGAATAAAACATTCTGACAGCTTTATTTTCTTTCTCTGAAGCAAAATCTTCCCATGGGACTGACCCTGAGCCAGCTGACGACTGAGGACTTCAGACCTTCACATGAAGGCTTCCCTTCCAGCTGCAGAGCTGACCATTTTCAACTGGACATCCAAAGACTTTTAATCACAGGTTTTAATGATGCCTCAAGACCCCCCAGCAAAATGGAGTACTGAGCCATCAAGCTTGCAATGATAGCAAAAGCAGAGTAATAAGACAACACAAAAGATAAAATCATAGAATCATTCAGGCTGGAAAAGATCTCTATAAGATCCCCAAGCCAACCCCAGCCCACCATGCTCTTTGCCCATGTCCCTCAGTGCCACGTGTCTGTGGTTCTGGAACACTTCCAGGAATGGTGAACACCTTCCTGGACAGCCAGTGCATCATCACACTTCCTGAGAATAAATTTTTCCAAATAACCAATCTAAGCCTCCCCTTGTGCAACTGAAGGCCACAACTTCTCAACCTACTGCTGTTACTTGGGAGAAGAGGTTGACTCCCACCTCACTTCAACCTCATCTCCTGGATGAAGAGTTATAGGATTATGCATTTGAGAATCACAGCTCTAAACAACAGAACGGGAACAGGAAAACTTCTGAAAAGGTGTAGTTGTTAAAAACTACTTATTAAAACATTTGAATTGTATTGAAGTGAAAATGGCAGGGAGCAATAAGAGGTCTTTTCAAAGGAAGGGCAAGGAAAGGTCCTCATTAAGCCTGCTTTGTCAATTGCTTGACAAAAGTTTGCTAGACAAACACAAGCTTTTCCATGAAACAGGCAAAACTGAAGCAATTGGCAGCAGCTTATCAGCTAAGGAAATCAGATTCCAGCAATCAATTTACTGGCTAAATTAAGACATGGAATCAATTATGTTCCCAGCAGGTCCACATGTAAGACCTGGATAACGGTACCACAGGAGAAGCAAACACACACAACCAAGATCCATCATGTCTATGTATATGCATGAAAAATAAGGATATGCTGGCAAAGTCCTCAAAAATTACATAATTTCAAAATACACTTGTCTATTACACAATCTTTATGATGGTAACTTTGGGTTAGAGCTTATTTTCATGAGTCATGCTGGAAGTCAGATGATGGTGCTTCCTGAGGAGTGTTGGTTTACTCTATCAGTGTCAGATGCAGACACATTTAGCATAACATTATACACTGACTTTTAAACAAATATTTACCAAACTTTGAGATTTGTTAACAACACTAAATGGAGTTCATAGTGTGACTGTACTTCAAATTACAATTTAAAGTCTTCTCTTTCTTGGCAATTGTTTTGCAATACTCCAGAGCTGATGATTCACTCTAACTTCCAATGCTTAGTCCAATTCATGCACTGCTTCTGATGCATAAATGGTTCTGAACCATTTTCAAAGCTGCAGTGCCAGCTGTTTAGTACCACAAATTAACCAGTGAATAAAGTTCATTATCTTTTTACTACAGAATCACTGGAGTATTTGAGTGTATTTTTGCATATTAGACCAAAATCCCACACCAGTCATTGCAATTTAATCCAAGTACAATAAAAAAAATGAGTGAAAATTTGCCTGGCTACACCTTATTGGCACTGTCTACATTGCCTATTGCTGTTAAAAGAAAGCAAAGAGTTACTGGGAATAATTTAGTTATTAATCTAAGAGAATTTACTAAAATGTTTTCAAAACTCTCCGCACCATAACTTTAATGGATGTTGTTTTGAGGAGACCAGCAGTTTCTCCACAAAGCAGATGATGGCACAGTTCTAAACAACTGGCTTAAAGTTTTCCATGTGTGATATCTGTGACCACATTTTCATAATCTCAAGAACTTTAATGCACTGATCCACTTGCTCATTAACCTGTACTACACGATGCTTACAAACATTAATGCATACTGGCATTTGTATTAATTGGCTGATGAGATTTAAGGATGTGACACTACTCTGATACTTTACCAATGACCTAAGCCATCAGAAGTGAACAACCAGCAAAAAAATACTCAGTGTTCATAGATGCAATAAGTGCAAAACATGTTTGAAATAAGTCCTTTTTATTAGCAAAGAATAGTAGCTAAACTGTAAATGAAATGTGTGGAAGTTGGCACTAGAAACCAAAGTTATTGAAATAGTTGCAACAGATTATTTTTCTAATGAAAACATTATGTATACAAATACATTATTTAAAATAAATACACTTTTGTATAACCGCCCAAGCCTGTAGATTTCTGGATAAGAGCTTTAAGTTTTATTTACTAATGAACTAATAACCCCCTGGTTCCTCTCAAGAAACATTAATATGCATAATCAAGAGGGTCAGGATTCTGAAGTTATTAAGTCTCTGGAATGTTGTTTGCCTTTTACTGCTCTAACTTATTACATGCAGCAGAACAATGCAGCAAATCTATTAAAACTTCAGTTTGGTTCACAGCAAAGAAAATGGAGTTAACAGTTCTGCAATACGTGGGAAAGATCTACCACAAAAACTGGAGTTGTTTCTCCATTTCCTTATACCATCTTTTAGCACCACGGTGTTTTGTGTTAGACTCTACTCTCTGGAGCAGAATGTTTTCTGTCCATGAATTTGCAAAGCTTACACAGAGCAGTCTGTCTCTCTGCCATGTGTGTGTGTTTCAAATCTAAAGAAGGGGCTTGGTTTTAATTGATGTATTACATTTGCATTTTGATTTTGTTCTATTATTGATTAGTTATACAGGACACTGAACAGATGTGTACTAGCTATAACAATTATTAATATCAGTAAGCAAACCTGTCAAGATAAAAAATCATTTTTGATCTGCACTACTCATAGGCTTTTCTCCAAGTATTGAACACAGAAGGTGGGGAGCAGATTACAACTGAGACTTCTGTGGGCCATGTCCATCAACCCTGATCAAATACTGCCTTTCATTTATGTGGAAAAAAAAAAAAAAGCAAAGAACACCCTGCTTACAGTGATTTACACACACACACACACACCAGTTACACACGACACACTGAAGGCTTTGAAACCACTACATTACACCAAGACTGGATCTATGCTTATCTGGAGTTGCTTCTTGAAGGTGTTGACAGTCCAGTGGTGATAGAAAGAAAGATTTGCAGTTTCCCAGTAATTTAATTACCACCCCCAAAGCAGATTATCATGAAGATTTTACTTCACAAAAAACTATTTTCACAGTCTTCTTTCAGGCGCAACAAACCAAAATTCTCAACAGATGTTTGAAAAGACGACGTCAGTGGGTTCGATTCAGAAAAATGGGAAGCAGAAGGATAAAAGTATGTTGAGATACCAAGTAAATTATTTGTAATATTTTTCATACTATACTTATTCCATAGGCTTAATTGCTAGTGAAAGTACCAATGAAATAAAAACCCTGAAGACCAGTTCTGCAAAGAGGACTAACATGAAAAACTGACCGTGGCCACACCATCATATGGCTGAATTTTGGACACTAGTTTCAATGTGTTGTCCAAGTCACAGACTTGGACTTTCCTTCAGAGTAATCATTAATTCATTTCTACTTTCTTCAGTACAACTCCATCAGTACTGGCAGCTCTGCTTCATATATATTTCTTTCTTACAAACGAGGAGCACACGGCCTGTACATCACCTCAAGAAAATGCAGTTTAGCATAGCCTCTATTTTCAGAGCTCATCACTATCCAAACCCTCAGTTACTGCCCTGTCTCACTAACTGCTGATTTATTTGTATGTAAATGACTTGTTGCTGCTTAATAATAAACACATCAGAACCTTCATAAACTTCTTTCATTTATAAGATGATGCCAGGCAACAGAAATAAAAAATCTGTTCAGCATAAGGCACGTGTAATGTAGGTAAAATTGGTGATTTAGAAAGAACATTTGACAAAAGGTATAACCTTTTAACCACAAATGTTGTTCTAGCATTGCTATGCAGTTCTTTTCCCCCCTAAAGTCACTGGTGCTTTCCAATACAAGCACATGAAGAGACTACCAGCATGGTTTATTAAAACATAAAATCTAAGAGTTTGCTGGCACAGCTCATCATTTTCTCTGTATGACTGGAGTGTTTTTGGGTTAAGTAAGGCTGAATCTCAGCACACTGGCCAGAAGTCAAGAGCTGAATCTATTTCAGCTGCTGGGCACCCATGATTTACCACCCTAAGCAATAAAAAGGTGAGTTATTACAGTGCCTGTAGTTGCTTTATTCAGTTATTAACTGCTAGACACTTTTCTAGACTCATCTCTGAGGGATGAAGAGTTAACAACTTTGTTCAGTTTGCCTCTCCTCTCTTCATTCTCCAACTGTTAACAAAAGTATCAGACGTCAGACAAGGACACGGAAAACAATACTTCAAAACATTTTCAAATGTTGAAGCACAGGACAACCAAATAATGTAAAACAGGCACAATCCTTCATAAATAATGATGAATACTTCCTAATACTTCAGAAAACTCCTATTTTTCTGTGAATATCTCAGGCTTTTTCAGAAAAGGGAACAAATACCTGATAATAGCAAAGAGCTCTGCGGGATAACAGGCACGAATATTCAGCAACCCTCCTCCCATCACAGAGACTTGCCAGGTCAGAGCATGCAGCACTCTCTCCTGAAGTAGCAGTTTCATAACCTGCAACCCTGCATCTTTTTTTTTTTTTTATGGGAGGGGAAAAGGAGTTTGAAAATTGCCAAATATGACGAACAAACTGGTGTGAGGTAATGTTTCAGAAATCTTCTGGCATTACAGACCATACTAAAAGATGACCATTTGCAGTGACTGTTTCATTGCCTTGGGCAACAGTGCAAGCCACACCATTTCTCCCAGTTGTTTACTGGGTCTGGTTATCGCCCTCAGTTTGTAATAGGAAGTCCCAGTGCTGATAAATCATGACCTACTTAACTGACATAACCGAGGGCTGTGTTACAGAAAGCTATTCACGAGGAATAAAGCACATCATTATTTCTATTGCTCATTTTGTAATTTGCTGTAACTTAATTAAACTCATATTGCTGACTATTGTGGAGAGGAAAGAAAAGGAGGAGGAAACTGATTCTGCTGTTGAGAAATAACTTCCTTAAAGCTAGCAAATCTTTAAACCTCAAATGGCTAAGCTCTCAGCAGGCCCAACACAGTTCAACACGTAGCTATGTTTTAATTTCCTTTAACCACGGGATGTAAGTCACAGCTCCAGTAATGTCTGGAGTGAGATATTTTGTGCTGATAACGATGCAGTGTTTTATACCCTGCAGTTTCTAAAAGCCTGGCATCCCACAGGAATTTCACAGAATTGAGAAGATGATACCCCCTTGCTTCTATGGGGTTAACATCGTCAAAGGCAGAGTAATTTAGTTGTCAATCTTAAATGAATACACTTCTTTTCCTACTGCATAACAAAAATATTTTTAACACCACTAGCCTCCAAAACCATTCCTCATTTTACCTCTCTTTTTATTTTCTTTCACCAGTCTAATGACATATCTGGTTGATGATGATATAACGTACCTTAAACACAGAGATCTCTAACAGTTATGTTTTTTTCTTTCCAAAGTGCATCCAACCATGTTCCATATTCCCAAGGCTATTTCACACCATATCACATGGCTACCTGCAGTTCTTCTCTATTTGTACAGTACACCCCATATAAATTGTACCCAAACTTTAAATCATTATCTGTGTCTAGCAGTGTATCTGACCTGTTTTTAAGAAATAATTTTGACCTTTCAATACAAATCAATAAGTAATTTTACAGAATGTACGACTTATTTTCCATGTGATTCAAGATGTTTGAGGTGTTTTTCCTGTTGTATTCTTCACAATCTCAGCTAGATTGAAAAGCTAAATTAGCAGTTTGTTTCTTTACACCTGATGCCTCTGCACTTCACTTTCCTGCACAGATTCTAAATTTGTCTCTTCAGACACTCAACTAGAACCTAAGGAAGGAATAAATATTCATTTTTGTTCACAAAATAGCATACAAAATTACCTGAAAAACACAAAAATGTTCATTCTGAACGACACACTACCTGTAAAACAGAATGGATTTAAAACTTGTGTTGCATGTGTTCAGAGATAAAACAACCTACTCGATAACGCTCGTGGAAGTTGTGAATTTCAGACTTTCTACCCCCTTAAAGACAACATTTCTGTAACTTTTCAGAAGCAAACAGTACTAATATGCAGTAAATATGAAAGAGATGATTTACATCATTTATCATTACTTGTGTCCTTACCTGCTTTTGCATCCTGGTTGAAACGAGAGTATTTGGATAGCTCGAGCAGTGGGAGGCATTGCTCAATAGGGGTCCAAATATATGTCTCTGGACACAACAAGTCAGAGGGTCTATACTGGCCCTACAAAGGAGGAAAGGAGAAAAAGAAGAGTCAGATCAATTGCACAAGCACAGTCTGGCTACACGTTTCCAGACTTCCCTACAAGCAAGGAATGGTTTTAATCTAACCTAAACAAACTGAGTAAGAAACAGCTTCACTGTAAACACAAGCTTATTCCTTTAGTAATTTCTGCATTAGCTCAGGAATACAGACTTAACCTTGGCACTTGGAAAAAATAAAATTAACATGGTATATTTTATGTTATCCAAGATGTACTCGAGAAATTTTGGCTCTCCTTACTGAAACTCTGTGTTTAAGTTATCCTCTAGTGATCTGTTGAGCTGGTGCTGACACTAAAAAACTCAGCACCTCAGAAAGCAGCTTGTCTCAAATGTTCTTCATTCTAGCAAAGTAACAGCAACAAAAAGAAACCCTTTTTAATAAAAAAAGAACGCTTCACAGTAAGTAGGATTTTATTTTTACTGTATTAGTGATAGAGCATTTTGTTCATTGAACATTAAATAGCAATACTGTCTTGTCAATGCATGGAATTTTTCCTGGAATAGCTTACAGGTAATCATTATGAAATTCCGCTATTTTATTTAAGATATTCTTTGCAGACATTCCCCAAAACTCAACCGTGATATTTATTTTCCCTTCTGTTACACAGAAAATCACCACCTCAGCAATAATAACCATAATAAAAAAGAATTTTTTTAATTATTTAAAATAAGATTATTCATTGGCCTATAACTTAAAACAAAGATCTATCTTGGAGCCATTATTCATTCAATCCATTTACTCTCAGTCCCCATAGCCATATGTGGCAATATTTAATTTTCAAACTGGAAATTCACTACATTATCAGCTTGGAAGAACAAGTATACAGTAAACAGATTGCAAACACCTAAGGATTTCATCATGCTGCCCTCAATGCAATTAAGAGTTCTTCATTTGAATTAAATAGATAATGATGATGATGATTTTGGAAAGAAAAATTCATATTTTTGCCAAGTACTAAAAACTAATTGTTGATTTCTTTTCAACATCAATGAACATAATTCTGTAAAAAGTCACATTCACAAACTCTGCTGTTCTTTTATAGATCCACTCCAGTGCAACAACACGTGGTTTTGGAGGCCGTTTTCTGGATGTTTACAGAGATTCCAGCTTCTTTTAATTCTCTTTCTGTTCAAATCCTGACAATATTTAGAGTCAAAGAATGAACTTTTCATTATTTACGTCCTATCAAGTTTAAATTGTTGAGTCAGAAATACAAATGTTATGTCTGATGGAAGTCACAACTGTCCACATGAATAAAAGAATGATTTTGTTCCCATTTCCATCTGAGGAAAACAATATTCCTTCAGTTTCACAGAAGAGCTTAAACTCCATGGCATTAGAAAATTCTCTAAACCTGGAGAATGGAACTGGCATTGAACTGTTAAACTATCTAAACATTTGAAAGAGATGGGAATGCAATGCCTAAAGAACGTGCTTAGACAATTATTCAGATGAAACAAATCAAGGATTAGGGAAAAAGTATTCCTTTTCATTAACAAGCAAAAAAAAATTAAGCATAGCTACTTGTGGATTTAAAGACATTTTCCCAGTTGGCCAGAGGCAGAAATAGCCAAGCAAGCATCTCAGAACAGCCACCAAAGCACAAGCACAGGGTGGCAGAGATGCCTCTCCTGCAAGCATGGATAGGCTCCTACATACGTAGACTGCTCAGTTATTGTCCTTCTACAAGATCTTGCCACTAGACAGTAAATTATGATGGCTGATCCAAAAGCAATGCCTCCCATCTTATTATGTTGGCTCACAATAGAGGCAGATGGTGGTGGTGTGGCAGTGGTTGACAGATGGCACCAGAGGGGCAGTCTGATGCAATGGCATCTGACATGGAAGTGTGTAAGGAGCAAAGGTGTGGAATTGAATTCCTAAATGTGGAAAAAAGGCACCCATTGACACTCATCGATGCTCAGCAAACACGTATGGAGACCAAGCAGCAGATGTGAGCACAGTGAGGAGTGGGTGGTACATTTCAGCAGTGCCAACTAGTTCCAACCCCCAAATCCATCACTGAAAATTCAGTATTTATCTGGGGGATCGCAACACCTAATTTAGGAGGCAAAAATGAGTAAACAGTTCTGAGGTTTCCTCTTCCCTCAAATTTAGAATTTTGTCAATAAGTTTCCCTGAAGATGAGTGACACGGAGGCGATGACACAGAGAGGTCTCACCAACCAGAGACATAAAATAGAGTTAGAGCTAAAAGTTAAATAAACCATTGGTGCTCTTCAGTATTCTTGCTTACTTTTTAAAACTATTTCCAAAGATGATAGAGGTAAGATTTTTTCCTCCCTTAAAGGTATTTTATTTCCTCTCCCAGTTAAAGCCACATCCCATGAATCATTCAGCGGAGGAAGTGGGAACCCAGGGACACACAAGGGTGAGTTTTCCAGTCAAGTGTTGGCACTCTCTTTATATTGACATAATTAAAAAGGCAACCCACAGAAACCTCTAAATCAAATGGAGTGATTTCTAAGGGCTTCTACTCCTTTTTTTCCATTCCTCAAGTGATTACAACCAATTTATTTTCTTTTTAAAAATGTTAAAAACTCAGTATGAAAGTAAATGATAATGGATCAATCTCTTTTCTTCCCTTATCCCTCCTATTCCTACGCTGTGAAAAATTTCCACCTGAGAATCCAACCAGATTAGATGTCATGTATAGGAGGGCCTGTATTCAAGAAAAAGACACACATTCAAAATCATTATGGACTCAAATATTTACATTGTCTAAAAAAGCCCCGTCTACAAGAGGACTATTCATATTCCTTCTTACTCTTAATACCACCAGTTTGCAGTGTACACCCAACGTACATCAATAAGAAAGGGAATCTCCTACTGCAGAGCTATTATCACAGTAGAACTTTGTAAGGATTGTCAGAATTTGCTTTTCAAATATTTCTCTTTGGCTTCAGAATGAATTAATGTGCATTTCAAAAGTCAGACTACAGTAAAAAAAACTCACAACTGAAAACATGTTGCTTTCTTTTGTCTCGCAGTATAGAAGCCCTCATAGCACTGTTTGTACTGCCCAAACCATCCTGGGAATATTCAACTACAAGGTTTTCAACAAAAACCACCAGCTTACAGACCATCCCATAGCACTTCTCTTCTGGTTCAGCTTCGTAAACCCAGTAACCACCTGCTGATAAAATGCACTGTCAAGATACAACTGCAATATGTCCAGCAGTTTGCTGTACAGATGATTCCATAACCAGCTGACTTTGGAAACAATGCATTTGGACAGCCATTTTTCCTAACCCTGAACAACTGCTTTTAATTACTGCAGCCTTCGAGCTGTAGTTTCCTTCAATGACCATTACTACCACTGTGATATACATGCATGCCCAATCACTGTGTTATCAAAGTGCCTCCCATGATCTTACAGACACACAACTCTAAAAGGACATGGTTTTTTCTTTTTACTCATTCCTCTAACATAAGCTGCTCCATACATCAGAGATCAGCAGTCTGATCTCTCTAATTTTGCTTTATGTTCTTTGAAATATAAGGAAAGGGGGATGGGGGAGGATGGATGGACTCACAGATAGAAGCATCTGTTAAATAACTTGATTAAAAAGATCAACAGTACTTGATTAAAAAGTAGTATAGCTAAGGAAATCCTGAGTATATGATTTCTTCTACCAAGTCAACTCCTTGCAATATAAACACGGCCATCTATTTAATAAAAATAGCTACAAGACTTCATTTTCTGAGAAGTCTGGGGCACTTTCCCCTCGTATAAACAAAAAAACCCTGAAGGTGCTTTCCCCCTCATACTACTAGATATGCTGCATTTTAATTGGAAACTTCTGGAAACCTATTTTACAGTGAAGCTGCCAAGCCTAAATTAATACTTCACACCGTGATATTTTTTGTTTTACTGTTTCCAAATCAAAATCGACCAGAACTTCTCTGAACTTTTGTCCCACAGGAAGGGCAAAGGTTTTAATGAGACTTAAGTCTGGAGATTACTTTTTGAATATTTTGTAAAATCTGAGGGATTTGGTAAGCATTTGAGATGGAAAACATCAGCAGAGTTTGTTTTTGTAGTCTAAGTAGAACTTAAAATGTAAAACTACCAAGAAAGAGAATAGTCTGGAAAACAAAAAAGGTCAAGCACCAGTAGCACTGAAAAAACAAAAAGGGAAGGTTAAACACACATTTAATTCTTTTATCAAGTGCACTTTACATCTGTCTCCTATTTCTTCACAATAAACTCATTGATCTTTTATTAAAAGTGAATTAAGACTGCCTTCATCTCAATTTCCACCCAGCTGCTTAAAACAAAGCTCTCAGACTACGTAAACAAAATAATTCCAAATCATCAACAGCAATCCATTAATGCTAAGCAGCACAACAAGACTAAGAGTGCATCAGGTTTATTAAATTCAGTCCTTCCACTGAAAGACAACCCCAGTGGAATCCCAGCAGCTCAATTCTGCAGCAGACCCTTGCTCCCTGACTTCATTCCACAAACAGAAAAGGTCCCTGCTGACCCCAGAAGAGTAACCCCAAAGCCCTGCTTTCACAGGCAGCGGGACTGAGCTGGACATCTGAACCCATTTGTGCTTCCAGTCCTCAGCGTCACTCCTGTGTGCCCCGTGTGTCTAAAGGGAGGAAGAAAGAAGGGAAAAAAGCAACCTGCACAGTTCTCTCCCACCTCACAGTCACCATATTGTTTTTGTTCTTTTTGAACAAACAAATTAGCCCTCAAGATTAATACACACAGAATGAACAAAGCTTTATTTTATCCATGAAAATAATCCACGGTTGGATGCTTCAGATTTATCATCAAAAGTATTCCACTTACAAGGAAGTGTATCTCAGAAAGGAGTTCAATCAGCCAATGTATGGATTGCAGATAATTTGATGAATAAATAACAATTTGGATTTAACCACAGAATCCATAATTGCACGTGCAATTCTCTAGTAACAAAAACACGAGTGATTTTATCCAAACTTGGCAGTCATTATGCAATCAAATCTTTCAGGGCCCAGTTGTTTACTCTTGGAAGCTCAGCTACCTTTTGTTATCAAAGAAAACATGCTGTAATCTCCAAACAATATTATTCATAGTAACCAAAACTGATCTTGTAGCCCCAAAATCTCACACTACTTTTGAGAAGTAGACAACATGTAAGGGAATTATTCACAGAATCACCAAGGTTGGAAAAGACCTCCAAGATCATCCAAGTCCAACCATTCACCCTACCGCAAATATTTGTGATTTCAAAATAAAAAAAAATTAAAAAAGTTAATATTTACTGAAAATCACCATTAAACATCCAGCTGTGAATAAGTCAAATTAAAGATGGCACCACACAGACACAGTTCTGAAGCTGGAAGCCAGTAACCATCATATATTCCACCACAGGGAAGCTACTCAAGATTCCTAGAAAAAGTAGCATAGTTAAAGAGAAAATTTATGGGAAACCAATGGAAAAAAAAAAAGAAGCTCATACGTGGTCAGAACACAAATCATCTGATTACCTAAATGGAGCTGGTTTACTTTAAATCTTCTGCAAAAATTCTTAAGGAGACCCTAGCAATAAACTTGGAACAAGAGATTAGGAAAAGCTATGACAAAAGATAAAACCCAAGTCAGGGCCTCGGGAGGAATGCTCCATTAGAAACACACCAGCTATGCTGACTTCAGTCTATCTTAAAAGGAGTTTATTTTGGCAGCTGTGAGAAGTGGTAAAAAAAAAAAAGGTGAGCATTACAATCATGGGGATCCCATATCATTCACTTAAAGAGCTGCCACGAGCTCACGTTACTTCTTGTAATTATTAAATACTTTATTTTGTACATTTTCTTATAATTAACATGAAGTCAAATAATCAAAAGGACACACGCATCTCAGTGTGCGCTGCATTAACATTCACCAGTACAACACAAGTAGGTGTGAAGGCATTCTGCACAACTTTTATTTTTAAACCACCCAATGGAATTACGATGTGCCAAAAAGTAAAACTACGCAAATCAACTTTTGAATCTTCTGTGACGTTTGCAAAAGAGAGACTAAGCCCCAAACCCTTACCCTCATGATTCACTTCAACTCAATTCTTTCTTTTTTTTTCCCCTCCTTTTAAACCAATAAGACCATTAATGACTCAGAAGGACTACACAGAAGACAAAAGCATGTGTATTCTCCAACAAGACCAGGATTCACTTTTCAGCACACACATTGCTCTCCAGCTTACCCAGCTGCACCCCTATGCCTACAAATGCACCTCCTGCTGCTGGGTGCAGAGTCCCCCAGCACCTCCTGCCCAAGAATTTCTCCAAATCTAACCCTTTGGAACATGCTTTGCCCTTATGTCTGGCCTCAAACCCAAGTCCTCATTATATCTGCTGGTTCTGTGGTTACCTCCAAGCCCTCTTGCTGTTTTCCCTGGCATTTGCTCATGCTCAGCAGCAGCTCCAAGCCTTCCCCATCTTTCCCAATATCTCTCAAGCTGCTCTCTTCAGACAGTTTTCACTTCTTCCAGCTCCAGACCCAACCCTCCATGCCCAACTACCAGCCCCAAAGCCCCTCAGTGTCCTATAAGATCCACTCTGCATTACCTCCTACACCCATCACAGCCTCACCTCTGCTTTTTATCGCTGGCCAAACTCACATCATCAATGGGAATAATGCCTCTGTACAAGACTTACCCAAAGCCCTGTTTCTGCCTTTAATGGGGTTTCCAAAAGCTCAGCCAGAAATGCACAGAACTTGCCAAAATTCTCCCCAGACAAGGCTCCAAGGGCAAGAAAACAAGGCGTGCCCAGGAAAGTCTGTGCCTGCTGGTCGCCACGCACTGAGTCATTCCATATTTCACCTCCATGCCCAGCTACTGACTCACTCTGTGCAGTATTTGAAGACATAATAAATTAGAGGACTAATTGACAGCTCTTCATAGTTGTGGATCACTGACGTCCAAAGAGTTGAAATACGCTCCCAGTTAAGAACTCAGATGAGGGAAGCTGGCTTTAGGCTAAGCTATGCTGTGCACATAAAGCAAGATTTTAAAAAGCATTTACAGTGCTCATGCAACTATATCACGTTGAAAAACAATGCAACTTCAAAAAAAACTGGCACTCCAGCTTTAATTTCTACTTGCTTGCATGCATTTAAGAACAAGAAACAATACTCTGAATCAATATTCCAGAACTGGAAAGGATTTTTCACTTCGGAGCTTTCTATTAATATATGGTACAATTGTTTTTGAAACATCACCAATAGAAAGAATAACTCAACAAGAGACAAATACTTAACCTTTGACTATTCAACACTGAAACACATACAATAGCTAGGACAGTTGCTTTCCTAAGTACTCAAACAGAATCTACATTTCAACACTTTAAAATCTCAAACGCGTACATACATCAAAAATGTGTTACACTGATCAAGACTAATCAAAAAAGAAGTAGTCTCAAAAGCTGATGCATTTGGTTTAGCATTCTATATCACTGCATGGACATTTCAATGGCCTCATCTGTGCTTCTATCTGAAGATTTGGTAGCATTCACACAGCTGCCACAGCAGATGAATTTTGGTTTTGATGATAACGACTTACAACTCAATTTTATGTTTGGAAGTGAAGCATTTTAATCTACACTCTACCATACATTTTTGGTCAAACTGACCATGGGAAAACACAAGTGCATTACAAATAAAACCTACAGAATTCTGAGCAAACGGGCAGAGAATATAGCACAGGAAAGTTAATTAGTAAAACGTATCTTTCTGTGGGATACTGGCTACATAACTTGTGAAAATCAAATTAATGCATTCATACTGCACACAAAAATAAGTGAATTATAATAAAATTCTGAAGGAAAAAGAATCAAATCTCAGTGTTTAAATGCCCACAACTCTTTATCAGGAATAAGAAAGTTATACACTGCTGTCAGACATTGTCACGCTGCCTTTCCATCCACAAACAAAAAAAAAGAGAAAGTTTGCTTTGTCAGAGTATTCCAACCATGTGTTAGAACTTAACAGTAACACTGCAAAAAAAAGTATATATGTACAAAAATTCAAGCCATCAAAGTAGTGTTCCTTAAAAGAACTTTCTTCTGTTGCCCATAAAAATGTTTATTTTCACTTTAAGTTTTCATTCCTGAAATGAGTGTTCTAACTGCAGGTCAGCTGAGCTTGTCAAGTGTTTGTTAAACAAGGCTGCTTTGTTTGCTGAGAGGAGAGCATCTGTGCACAGAGTTCTCCGTGCTCCCCAGGAGCATCTTTAGTGCCTCACCTTGTGCCCATCTCAACACCTGTAAGCCAACATCTGAACTGAACCATCCTTGGTAACAATGGAGCAGCCTCAATGAGACACAAACCTGCATCACCAAGAAGTACGTTTTGTCATCACAGAGATGTCTGTGGTCTCCACAAATGGAAAGGTACAAAGCAGCTAGGCACCATGCCCCCCCTACAGAACACAAACACACCTGATCTGATATTAGGCAAACCAAAAAAAATCCAGCTCTGCCAAAAGCCAAATCCATGCTGACATGACTCTCTGTACACGCTGCTGTTCATCTGCTCAACCTTCAGACTCAAAACTGAAGAACAGGTCAGAGCTCCATTCGTAGCCACAAGAAATGCTAAACTAAGACTTGTAGTATCCTCAATGCTCTTGAGCCTCTCCAGAACTGGGGTAAAAAAGAAACAGGAAGGAATCCAGAACAGGAACCCTGATTAAGCATAAGGTAACACAGAAAATATGTCCAGATAGATTGATGCATTGAATTTTTGTCAAGTTATTCACAAGGAATGGTAACTGCAAACAAACTCAAGCACTAACAGCATTCTTTCAACATGCTCTTTCTCACATTGACTTCTTTTCAAATCCCTCCTTATGTTAACAAATTATTTCTCCCTTATTAGAAACAAAATATTTCTTGTCAAGTAAGTCCATTTTTAAGTAAGTATCCAAAATTGAACAAAATGAAATTACAGTACCAAATTCTGTAGCAGTCATCGTTTTGCATCTACTAGCTATGTAAATGCATATTTGTAAATGTTCAACATTATTCTCATAGCTGGTTAGAACAGATTTGCTATTATGCTTCCATGGCAATAATTCAGGTGAAAAGGTACAGACATATACATTTGCATGTTAAGGAAAAAATACTGCTTAACATTAACGTATCCCCAAAGTATCTGAGTTAAAATACCATCGCTTCAGTTTTCTTTCATAGCTACATGTTTGGAAATGGATTCCTTTAAAATTGCCTTAAAAGAGGAAAACAAGTTTGAAGGCTAGAGTCAGTAACTATACATACACCACGTATGTCCTGATAGTACCAAAATCTGGTAACTCAAAGGTATACTAAATGCATGCCTAAATACTGGATTAGGGACGTATTAAAAATAGAACTGCATTTACAGAACATCAAGTGCTTGATCTTAGCAGTTCGTCAGTCCCACTTTTCAAAGTGAAAATAATAAAATCTCCTAAAAAGGTAGGGTTGTCAACACAGGGGCCTGGGGACTGCAAATTCAGTCAGTGTGATGGAAACAGTATTTAACACACACAATTCATTTACCAAAACCCAATGATTGAAAATAGTTTTGTGATGACAAATTCATTAAACCATCAAACAGTGAACCAGATACAATTCTGTGAAGGAAACCAATTTATCTTCCAAACTAAGACTTCAGTCTGGGCTTCCAAAACAAGCTCTATCAAAACCCAAAAATTCATGAGATACATGCAGGATTTTACTCAGCATCCTTCACTGCCACTGGAAGATGTGACCTGAGGATGCAAAGAGCAGCAAGTCCTCCCAAATGGAATGTAACACAAAAATGGCTGCCTCTGGAAGACAGAATAGAAGATCATTAAGAAGGATTAATAGCAAGCTACACAATGCCACCCAGTAAAGAATAAAATGGAAAGAATGTTAAAAAAAAGCATTCACAAATGATGAATAAACTTTACTGAACACATTAGCACTAAGTAACCCTGCAGAACACTAGCCTCAGTATCTTAAATAAAATCAATAGATTAGTGGAACAAAAAGCTCATCTCCTCTTCTGTCCATTCATAGAACAACAGAGCATTTGTGTTGGGATCAAACAAAGCATTTGGTTCCTGTGTACTTTTGCTCTATGAACCCATTCTTCTTCAATTAGTTAACAATGAGATCGTTTTCATTCCCTTTCTTCTGTGTCAGTCTAGCTCAGTTTTACTTGTGAAAACATTTTCAAATTACCATTTTCATTCAGAGTGAGAATGGGAAGGGAAGCAAACAGTGTAGCATGCGATTAAGAAAAGATGATCTGGTCCTTTGAAAGCTTTCTAGTCAGAGTCTCACAGTCATCCTATACATATAACACTGCAAATAACTGCTATTAACATCTCCCTGTACTGAAACAATTTCATTTAACTTCTCCATTGGCTGTTCTGCTAGGGGGGCCCACCTGGACTCAATTAAAGGGAATACAGATTTATTTTTCAGTGACACGTAACTGAAAAATGTTGGTGGCTATCAGGATAGCATGAAGTAAGCTCCTCCTCCACTGGAGATACTTATATTGTGCAAAAAAAACACCACAAAACAATTAAATACTGTCATCTGCAATCCAGTATTAAGGCTATTTGCTCTGGAGTTTGTTTATTTTTAATTTGTTCCTTTCTCTGAACCTCTTTCAGCACTTACTGCAAGAAAGATGATAAAACTCATCCTAAAAATTTCCATAGATCCTGTAGGGAACAACTATAAAACCTCTCCCTCGATGCTCTGTCACCTTGTTTAACGCAATGCTCTCTCTTAAATGAAGAAAACAGGAACTTGTAACAGATACTTATTTAAAACAGAATGGACAGAAGTGAGATTCAAGGTTGTACAGTGTGCTCCCACATTCAGCCACAACTTTAGCACCAAAAAAAACTCAGCAAGTCCCAGTTTAGCCCATTCTGAAAATTTCATACTCAATTCCCATCTTTTCCTCCTTGTCTTCAGACTCTGTGTGTCTTCTTATATAACAAGAATTGTTAACTTCATTGTAAATAATGTATGTCCTCAGCATTTGAAGGCTGAATTTTAGACATTGTTCTAGAGGAAAGAAATGGATCTGCTGAAGAAAATCCAATGGACATCATAAAGAATGGCAAGAGCATTAAAAAATACAACTCGGAGAAAACAGAAGTAACTGAGGGGTTTATTTTGGTGAGTGGATGGGCAGTTGGAAATAATATTGTTCAGGAAGTTCATGTCAGACAATTCAACAAAAGATAAAGCACAGAAATATATAACTACCAATGTATAAAGACATGTCAAAGAAAACCTTTGGCAGATACATGTCCCAGTGCATCCTGAAAGTTAACACAAGTGTAATTGCACCTGCATTGGAGAAGGACTACAAAATCCCTTAAGAACCCTGACAAGTCTATTTTTCTGTTTCTTCCAGATTCCAAATCATTCCCCTGTACAGCAATTTGGGACTCTAGTTCATACCTAAGCAACACTGATGTACAAGCCAATCATTGTTGTAAAATATAGAAAGCTTTTTACAAACTGGACTCTTGGAAGCACTGTGGGTAATATCAGGATTGATAACAAATAATAGAACCTCATTAATATACTTCCACTCAGTACAGTGAGCAGCTAAACAAACTCAAAGAAAACAATCATTCAAAATAAAGAATAGTTGTCTAAATTAAGTGCAACACTTCAGAGAAATGTACTGTGATAATTCTGTAAAATATGGACTCTTAGTAAAACCAGACCTCATTAGAGGTATCTACCATTAAATCTTTCCTATAAAATTGGAGAAAAAAATCTGTGTGGATTAACTGACCTGTCAACCAGCTCCTACTGTAAAGACTGCAAGGTGAAATACTGCAGAGCCAGGAGGAGCAGGAGTTCCTGGCTTCCAGATCAAATAAATTCCACTTGACAATACTGCCCAATTAAAGCAAATTTCATCAGTGAAAAGCAAAAGTCAGAAAGAATACAATAAGAGCAACCAAATTCAGTGAGAGTTCCAATATTGCAGGTGTCAGCAGGTTCAACAGACCTGGTGCAGAGATAAAGCTGACCTGTGTTTCAATGGCTTCAGTGACAGATTTAAAAGGCTGTTTGTTCTCTAGGACACAACATCTTTGATGTCTTGCCCAGAGCTTGAAAACTTGCATGCCTCTGAGGACTCACACACAGACATGGCTGTGTGGGAAATGAAGGCATTGCAGTCATTGAGCCCTGCGCAGCAGTGGATCATAAGGTGGCTGCCTCAACATATGCTAAATTCACTCATCTTTGGGAACAGCCAAAGAGCAACAGACCAAGCAAATTCAGGATGCTAACCAGCATCTCAAGAGCATCCAAGAATAATTAAGTCAACAAAATACACAGCAAAGCCAACAAAGCAGCACTTCATTAACTCACTTGTTGTTAGAGACTTGCAAAAAGCAAGTAGACTTGCATGCTTCTGACATTTTCTAGCACTGACCAGTGGATTGACAGAATTGTAAATGGAAAATTCTGAAACACGAGCCATGACATCATTCCTTGGATGAAGGAGAGAAATTAATGATGTGAATTGTGAAAAAATTATTCCACCCCCCCCCCAAAAACAAAACAAAACAAAACCCACATGACTTTTGTCTATATATTTCACAGTCTACAGTTCTCACTTTAATTGCTGAAAGTCACCACAAGCCTCCTTCAAATTCAGTCAGAGGCAGTAACAAGCAGTGAATTTACGACCACGCAGAGCCATGAATTAGACATGATACATTTCCAGCAGCTATTAGCGTGCAGAAGATGGTTTGTGTCAGGTTTATTAACACAGTCTTGAACAAATCTTTTCAACAGCTCTTTTTGACAGAGGCAGTCAGGTTACCTCTAATAACTCCAAAAACCATCTGGTGGTACAGAATAGCCTACGGTGAACAAAGCCTACCTTCCTTGGCTGCTTTCATGAAGGTGGGCTTAGATTTTTGCTTATTTAGGCTTCATACAAATTAACAAAATTGTATTTATCCAAGAAACAGTGTAGGAAAACCAACTCAAATAGAAAAAACTAACGTAGCAAGTGATACATATTGCTACTGATGTACACACATAGGTGATTAATACCACCTCTACCATGTTTTTATTCTTCAGAACATCTGAACTATACACGTTTTTTATATTTATACACAGATGTAATCTCATTGTACATGAAATAGGAACTCGTTACTGATATTAAAATCATTAATAGAATCAATATTATCATCAAGTATTTTAATACTGGTATTTTAAATCACGTCATATTTGGAATTACTTAAAAGATTTAGAATCATAGAATCATAAGGCTGGAAACAACCTGTAAGATTATCCAGTCCAACCATCAACCATTATTTCTTTGAAATAAACTACATGGAATCTTGTTCTCTTGGGATTTTTCGGCTTGGTTTGTATTTTCTTATTGATTTCAACTGGTAAAGTTGTGCTTGCACCTGAGTTCTGCTATGCTTCAATCACCTAAAGCTTGAAGTAAACATCTGAAAAAGGAATCCACATTTCCAAAATTAGAATAATAGAGCCAGAGGAGTATTTTTGCATTTTTCCACAAAGGAATTCTAACTGAAGAAAAGAGTCCTCATTGCAAATATTTTTTTTAAAAAGGCAAACTAAAGTTTCTTAACTTCAAAGACTTGGCTGAGTTCTGCATTTGTTTCTAGTGGTAAAGTGGATTCCGACTGGTTTTAGCCCTGCAAATCTTGCATGAAACTCAGCACAGCTTCAACACACACACCAAGTAAAAGCCATAATCGTTTACCAATTACATACCCTACAAAGTGCAGCAGCTTAGAGGAAATAATAACAGTAATTGCATTCATTATCTTGAACTGACATAAACAACAGGGAAATAGATACTCTACTTTTGAGCAATTTTATTTGCATTGAAAATCCACTGTCAGCACTCAATAATGGTTGTTGCTATTCAGAACAGAGGCTTTCAATGCTCATAATTCTCTTTGAAAGGGTAGATAACTGCAGGATGAGGGAAATGGTTTTAAGTTGAGGGAGAGAAGATTTAGGTTGGACGTCAGGGGGAAATTCTTTACAGAGAGAGTGGTGAGGTGCTGGAACAGCTGCCCAGAGGGGCTGTGGATGCCCCGTCCATCCCTGAAGGTGTTCAAGGCCAGGTTGGATGGGGCCCTGGGCAGTCTGGTCTAGCATTAGATACGGAGGTTGGTGGCCCTGCATGTGACAGGGGGGTTGGAGATTCATGATCCTTGAGATCCCTTCCAACCCTGGCCATTCTGTGCTTCTGGGATAACACCGTTGTCCCAGTTTTCACAACCTGGAGAGAAATCCATCCAAAGCCAAGAGGAAATACTTGAAAATATTCACCACTAGCATTATGCGATCCCTGAGGGTCCCCTCCAACTCAGGATATTCTATGATGAACTGATTTTTGCCCTCCTATGGTACTTTCCACCCTGCCCCATGTTGCCACTGCTATTCACTCCAACACGCTTGGTACCATTTACTCAGTGTGTGCTGTAAGCAGCTAGGAGGAGTCTCCTGGGCAATGAAAAGTGCAAGGAAAAAGCTTTTATGGAAGAAAGCAACAAATGAAAAAATAAAAAAAATAAAAGAAGGGAACAGCAAGCTCTAAGGGACACTGCAGTGTGAATTTAACATATGATGTATTGGTTCATAAAAAAAAACACCAATCTTCAAGTCAACACCTTGGGTAATATCTATGTAGATTTTTTTGCACTAGTTACATACTGAAGGAATACTATAGCAATTTGATTTTCAAAAGCATTCAACACGTACAGTTGAAGACAAAACCCTTTAAAATTCTTCCCTAACAGCTGAGTTCACCATCTGAAGTACCATTGCAAGTCTTGGCCAGCCATTTTAAAGGAGTTCTAGAGAATGCCTTTGGGTTTGAATGCCAGAAGCCAAGTCAAAACTCAGAGTGGTCTTTTTCCCCTGCAGTCAATAACCCAAACCATTAGAAGGAACACACAGAGCACATTTGTGGCTCCAAGAAAATGAGAGCTTGGTTTCAGCTGCTGATACCAACACAGAGCAGTAACTTGACCATAAGTAGTCCCATGAAGAAGTGGAAGTAATATGGCTAAAAATTATGTTAACAAGCCAAAGCTAGATGCCATTGAAAAGCAGGGAGACTTTTCACTCCATTCTGCAATTTATCATTTTCAGATTTTTTTATTTTACAATTGTTATTAGTACATGCTTTAGTCTTTGCTTTTTGTTATCTCGTTTGTTCTTAAACAGTTTTACAAAAAAAGCCACCCCAAAACTACTGCATTATCAAAACCTGTATGGCTTTCTATGAGAATGCATCAGCTTTTCAACCTACGTATTTACAATCTTTATCAAAAAGTAGCATTGCACACAACAACTTCGTAAACCATAATAAATACTGCCTTGTCAGAATATTTAGTTGACAGTATATGACCTTGTTGTAAACACATTTTGAATTTATTTCGATGATGGTATTCCTATAAACCAACAAAATTAACCCTGGAGAAGCCATTAGTACCAGTGCAAACAGACCTGAGCAAGAGCAAGTCCAGTTCCCTACTTTGATTCATCATCTATTCCCACTGTTAATAGTAACAGCATGGAGAAAAGCAGGCTTACAGCTGGTGGCAGCTTTAATACATGCTAAATAAGAAGATAAAAGCACAGAGGTATACCTACAGCAGCTTTTTCTAAGTGATGCTTTTCAAAGCTATTTCAGTGGCAGAATTGTGGCAGCTTGTGCTTATAGCCAAAAATGATAGAGGTTTGTATTGAGATGCATTGCAGTAAGTCACTTTCCTCTGCATTTTTCAGCCTATGCAGGAAACCCAAGCTTTTTGTAAAGGTTAACTGAGTTTCAATGGCCAGGAAGGGTGAAAAAGCCCCAGGTGGGAGGCAGACCAACATGGGAGCCGGAGATGCAGGCTGCTGCTACATCGCACTGCTGCGGAAGGAGTGATGCTGAAATTCCTAAAATCAGCCAAAGAAATTGGCTCTGGAGCTCTATAAAATTCCAGGGGCACCACTTACAACCGCAGTCAGCCTGAGGTATTCAGTTCAAGAAAGATTAATCACAGATGAATCAGCCTTTTGTTTCTTTTTTGACATTTCAGAACCCTTTCTAGTATTCCATCTATCTGAAGTCTGGCCATGCCTTGATACCAAAGTAGACTGTTTGAAATAATTCCATTTACATTGGCCTGCATACAAGTCTGGATAAAGATTTCAGTCAAAACATCTCTTCAAATCACAGAATGGTCTTCAAATAGCACACAGATAGTGAGGCAAGGAGGCACTGGGTCTGTTCGAAGCTTGCTGATGTTATTCATTTACTGACTTCATGGAGCAGTGTCAGGGCAAGGGGATGGTTGGCCAAACCCAGAGACAATAGGTGCTCCAGTGGCACTATTTACATGCAAATATTGACATTGAAAAAGCATTTAAAGAAGATAAATCACAAAATACCCACAACCAGAAGTAAAGAAACTCAGGGAGCAAACTTCACCAACAAAATCTACCTGGTGTCACCCACCAACAGACTCAAAATCGGTATCAAGGAGCTACGAAGGATAGAACAGAAATTAGATTAGCATTACAGTGAGCTCAGAAGCAACTGGAGAATGCAAGTTTAATAACACAGAACCACAGAAAAAAAAATTGTGGGATAAATCAGACAAGCTTGGCACAATAAAAACAATCCAAGAGCTCTCAAGTATCTCTCTGATGTGGCCATTGGTTTAGTTCTGAAATTTTATAAATCTATGTTTGTAAACAAATGTCTTCAGCTGAAAATACATTTAAAATTAGATTCAGAATGCAAACGCTTGAGAAGCAAGCCTGAGTCCAACATTATCCTAAAATAAAGCACCTCCTTGTAGTTCAAGTTTTATCACAGGCTCCAGAACACATTAGGAGAAAGACTTTGCATCTTACAAGTGCTGGAAATTTTTCCAGAATACTATTTTGCCAACATAAGAACTACCACATCTAACAAAGCCTGAAGAGTTTAACCACAAGCTCGTGAATTTTAACAGAGAACCATTTTAATCTTGCATGTAGCTGATCTATCCCCCCCCAAAATGGAATAAAGCCACTGCTTTGTGTTTTTCATCATATTTTTCCATATTAATATAGCTCATAGAACTACAGAAATCCTTTTGTCTCAATTTAATGTAGATTTTATTGCACTGGTACATAAATATTAACCCGTAGATGGGAACAAGTCTAGGAAGAGCCTAGTGCAGAAGACTAGCCTAAAATTGTGAATATTCCTTTCCCCATTTGCAATTTCCCTGGCTCCCTGCCATTACAGAAAAAGACATTGCAATCAAATGCAAACTATTTAGGAACCAAAAGAACAGAAAGGAAAGGAGTCAAAAGCAAGCTCACTTTTCAAGACTTGTGTAATTACCACTCTGATCCATTGTGGTGGATGATGCTCTTTACCCATTTAGCTTGCTGCTGATAATTCAAGATTTCTCAGCCCTATTCTCGAGCCACTGGAATCCCCCCCCCCCTTTAGGATCCTCTTCCATGACATTCAGGCCTTTGATCTTCACTGGACATCACATCACACACCGTTTACACCAAAAATTGTATTGTTTGTAGAAGCAGAAGATGAAAATGTCACAGGCTGACCACCAAAAACAAGCTGAGTTCTGCCCTGACATGCTTAGCAGCAGCCACCCCAACAGCTGCACTGCTGATTGCAGAGGAGATGTCTACAATTTGCATTCCAAGGAAGTACTCATGTAGAACAAGACTTTGACATTTGCTGCTAGATATCTATACCTCCAAGCTAGGAGGGGTGTATTTAAAACTAAAGCATTCTGCTATGTCCTTGTGCAGACAACATTAATTCATCACTCTCGGATTATAACATAAATGGGCAGAACAGTCCGTTGCACAGATCCCCAATTATTTCAGCCAGGTCTTGTGCAGGAGACTGAGATTGACTTAATGCAAAGTGGAACCCTGTCAAACTCCCTAAATCAACATCACCAAGTCACTGTTCTTTACGCATCCCCTGTCAGCAGAAAAAAAAGGCAGCTTCACAAGCATTCAGACTGACGAAGTGAGCTCCAAAAGACAATATGGTGCAAACCAGTATTCAGACTCAGGTGTTTTTGCCAGAAGCATTCTTGAAAAAAAAAAATCAAATAGAAATGTCAGCTTATGCATTTCTACTGGTTATAACCTGTGGCTTGAAGGAAAATTTCCTAAGATTCCCCAAATCCTGCGATGTCACTGTAATCAAATGTAATGTGTGTGTTCTTAGAACACATTTCTTATAGAAAGATGCTGTCCCTAGCCTCCATTACCAACTATCTGAGCACAGACAAGCGGCACAGAAAACGACAAGCAGAAAATAACAATGGTTAGCTCTTTAACCCATTTAATTTGCTTGTATGGCACCTGTTCAGTAACACTTACCTACAGCCTTTCCTTCTCCCAGACTGAAGTCACTAAGGAAAGGGAGCCTCTAAAATCCCTTTAAACCAGAACCAGGCAAGGCATTCAACATGTAATGCCACTAAGCCAAGCTGGTGTTGCTTGAATTGTTTAATCTGCCAAGTCAGTTCTTCCCCACTCTGCTCAACCACTTCACAATGGCAAGAGCATTATCCAGAAGCATTTATGATTTGTTTCAGTGTTTTGGCTTTTCTTTCACAACCATCACTTCTATGAACATCACTGCTTTTTGGCTATTTGAAAGCAAGCTGAAAATGCAGTTTTTAGCACATTTTGAGGACGAGAAAAGAAAACACTAAGAACTCTTGATCTAGATTTCGTTTGCTTTCTACATTTCCATATTATTAATGTACATCATTATTTGTAAACTTCAAATTTCTATCATTTTCACTATTCTGATATTATGCAGCAAGGTTGAAAAAGCAATGATATCTTTATAAAGAATAGTTGGGATCAAATAAACAGAAGAGATGGACCCTTGGGCATATAGGTTTAAACAAAGTTGAGGCTAACAGAGATTACAAAGGAGATTCGATGGCGGACTGGTTGTGCCAAACGTTCTGGGATTCTCCTCACCCTTTCTGCTACTTGATCCAAAATTCCTAACAATCTGGCTTCTCATAGTTTTATCTGCAGAGTAAGCCCCAGGAAGTCATGCTATCTCTGCCTACAGTCTCTAAGCAACAGTTCCACAAATACTCAGTCAAACCCAAAGAAGGGAGAATTTCAGTCTGTTGCCAAATATACTGTAAACATGAGACACCCAGGTAACCAAATGACAAACTATTATCTGACAGCCTTGAAAATCTCTCCAAGTGAACAGCTTTTAAGCCAACTTGTAATAAATACCACATGTAGCTAAACTTTAAAAAAAATAAATAATCCTAAGTCAAGTTAAAGAGTAACCAGTGTCCACATTTAACCACGTAAAGTCTATTTTGAAATCCAAAGTGACAATTACAAAAATATTATGCTACTATGAGAACTGTCAAATGCTTTGAATAATTGTACACAAAGGAAAGAAGTAAAAACACACTTTACCTTGTAGCGCATTTTGGGGCACGAATGAATGTAGAAACCCATATAATAAAAACAGAGATCAGGAGCTTTCTCATGAAGTTGCCTAGTAAAAGCAATTTCCCTACGAAAGGAAAACAAAAAAGGACTAATTATTTATGAATACAATTCCTACATTCATTTCATCATTCAAAGAAATGCTTTGCAACCACCTGGCTTTTGACTTACTTGAAGGACTAGACTTCAATCAAACAATGAAGATAACAAACAAAACATTGTCTGAGGCTTAAAAACACTCATTTTTGCCTTTTGCCTTGCCATGTCACCAACTTGGAATTCAGAGAGAAAGTGACCAAAAGCCTTTATTTAACACATTCCCTGTTAATATTCATGCACATTGGAATTCTACAGCAATCTGACCCAGCTATTGTACGCACGCAGGCTAACGCAGCTCAGGAAAACATCAGCAATCTTAAAAAACAAGCTTCAAGGATAAGCCTCGTTTGTTCTGTTCTTTGCATTCTAGTAACTTACACATAAACACATCCATCCTCATGCAGCAATAGCCATTTTTCACTTATCTCATGTTTGTTTGCACGATTTTCTCATTTATTCTCAAAGAGAACCACGAGCGTATTCCAAAATAAGTTTGCTTGTTATTTTGCTTGCAAGAGGAAAGCAGTGTTTTCAAAATGAACCTGCCAGCATCTCTACTACAACACTCATTTTTACAGTATTTGTAACATTGCAGTTCACACTTGCATCAAATTTGATGGAACTTGGATGCTGGTTCTTACTTTCAGCATTGAAAGAAAAAGATCTGAGCATGGTCCTGTAGGAAACATGTATAAAACCTATTTGGGGTTTGTTGTTTTCTTTTTCTGATCACTTTAAAATTATAGTAGTAATGGGAATGTTTGAATATGCTGAAAATCTGACATTTCAGTTCCATATACTTTGCTGAGACCATTGGGGTACATTATAATTCTATATCGTATCTGCTGAAAAAGGAAAATATCTCCAAGTTATTTCCTATCTGAAAATCCAGGTAAATAGAACAGATTCCAAAAGTGAGGTTTATATACTACCAAAAGTGTACCAACATGCATGTCACATACAACATCTTTTAACACATAGCATGAAGTCAAACATCCTTACCATTCCAAGCTGATTATCCCAGATCTAATTAAATATATACCTTAGTGCAATTGTACAATCCTGGAAGACTACAGGAAAAGAACATTCTTTGTATTTGTAAATACCTTCAACGCTGTTTGCAATTGGTCTACATTGGCTGATTTAATAAAACAAGAAGATTTAAAGTGAAGAAGTAAACTTTTAATGACCATAAGGCAATGAGGTTGGGCTGCAGTAGCAGTCCTACGGGCAGCTCTATTGTAAGTTTTGCTGTGATCCCCCAGCAATTAATGCACAACAGCAGTGATACCATGCTTAGAATCACTGCAGGTGTCTTCACATAAGTGGCAGTGCAGAAATACACTCTAAGAATGACAAGTAATATTGGGGAACAAAAAAGCATCCTTCAGTCTCTTACCTCCAGGGCTCTGTAGAGTACAATTGTACCTTATTTAAAGATTCCTTTCTTGCTCCCTAGTTCACTGACCAACTGAGCATGTGCAAACCTATGGTTCCCAAAACCAGGAGGGAACTGCAGCGCTGCACAGGGGTGAGAAGTGTACCACTGCAGCCCAAGCTGAGACCTAATGCAAAAAAAGACTCTTCCATCACACCAACCTGGCAGCAGCAATGCAGCACTACATTGCACAACTCACACCTACCTGCAGTTGTTTTCTGCCTAAATCATTCTCCTGGAAAAGGGGTTACAGGCTTGAACTTAATTTTTTTAAATTAAGGCTTTCAGTTTAAGATACATATTTAAGGAATTACAATGGCTGTTAACGCTGGGCAAGAATAGGCAACTAGTGAGCAAAACACATCAATACAAAACTGAATATTTCAATGCTAAATAACCCAATTCCAAAAGAACTTTAAGCATTTTTTTCCTCTTACAATAGATAGATTATGAATATTGCAGTTACCTACTACTAATGATTGTAGGTAGCAGGGGGAATGCTGAATATGCTGAAAAGTGACAATAAGAATCACTTCACACATCCTGGTCAGCTTCCCCCAGCCCTTCCTCAGACTCATCTATTACATGTAGCCTCTTCTCTCCTCATTCTGTACTCAAATGCCTCCTTATTTCAAAAGATGTTCAAACTGCATCCTTTCTACGACTCAGGAGCAAAAATTTTCAGAATAGCATGAAGTGGAAGCGATAGCATTGCAATGCAGTTTAACCTCCTCAGAGTAAAATTGGCAACAGCTTTTAAGATATCAGATTCCTTTGCAACTTCCTAAATCCTCCCCAAGTCTTAAGGGCTTTTTCCCCCTTTTTGAAAAGAGAACAAGACTGCCCCCCTCCCTCCAAGCCTACTGAAAACTTATTTTTATTGCCTTAAATGCAGAAGAATTTACAAGCTCCTTTTTCATGAGTTGAGCCACACAAGCATGCTGCAATGACAAAGCTTTAAATTTATTATGTAGAAGATTTTAAATCATTCCAAGAATTCATAAGCATGGATTATGTCAGATTATTATTACATAAAATAATGTGATACATAAAGGTACTGAAAAACAAGTTTTAGAATTTGCTTATAGCAATTTGCATTAAAAAGGTAAGTCTAATTTTAAGTATCAACTGTATTAAAATCCAGACCACTATTAGAAACAAAGATCACTTCTACATCACAGTCATTCCAATGTTTTTCTACCTGTTATTTCTGATTTCCTTCTGATTTGGAAAAATGGTAAATCAGACACTAAACTACAGACCAAATGAGATGCTACACATCAATGTAACTGACAGTTACATTAATGCACCTGACAACTTGAAAGTTATCCCTGATCTGGGGTAACAGATCAGGACAAGAGATACCCAGAGGCCCATTCCTGCCTAAACTTTTCTACAATCCTACAGTTTCTCCTTCATAAGGGAAATCTCTGGAACAAGGTGAGGAAAGCCAACAGGAAGGCAGTGTTATCAGCTCCTGCCAAAAGCACCAGGAGAAACTGCTCAAAGAGCTTAATCGATCTAGAAGCTTACCAGAGTGGGAGGTTCTGCCCTCTGTCCAGCCATTCTCAGCTTCATGGCTCCACCATAGTACTGGAGCTGGTGCAAGAGCTAACAGCTTCTTCACTAAGAGCTCAGCTCACTAACCAGGTTGCTGAAGCAAAGTCTTCTACTCAGTAAACTAAGCTGGCTAAAGGTGTGATCGCTTCTAGCAATCATAGATGGTAGATATGGAGAGTGACTGCAGTGACTCATTTCAGCAGGAACAAACCATTAGACTAACTCAGCAACTTAGCAGTGAATTTAGTGAAACTGCTCTTGATAGATGCATTTGTGTAATTCATATGTAGATTATTCACAAATCACAAAGGTCACCTCTACAAAGAGACGAATACACTCAAAAAGTTTGATAGTTAACCTAAGGCTTCAAAATTCACATGATTACTCTGTCTGTCAGACAAAAGGTAATGAGATTAACATACTTGAAAATACACTCAGCACTAGTATAGCAGGAAACCACTAATTCAGAAGACAGTTTTTACAATCTCACTGTGCACACAAGTATAAAAGTGATTAATTTCACTTGGTGACTAAGCTAAGGTAAAGGAAGAATTATTTCCATCCAAACAAAAAAGAGACTTTTCTCTATTGAAACCAAGCAATACTAAACTATTTTCTGGGGAATAAAGACCAGGTATTTCCTTTCTGAGCTTTTCAGACTTTTTTAATCTTTAAGTCTATTTAGCTAATTAGAAAGATTAGAAAATTTAGGATTCAGATATGCATCCAACTGTTGAGAATTTAAAAAAAATAATTTTTGCTAGAGATAGTGTTAGCAGCATATGTTTAGAATGGAAATCAAGTCTCAGTTTAGGAAAAAGTATCAATTCTTACTATTATGTCAAATCAGAAAATAAAAACCTTCTTACCGTAATGCAGAGTAGACTCCCAAAGATAAGAAGGAATAGTCTGGATCGTAGTACAGATAGACAGAGGACACACAGTAGGGCAGAATATCAATGACACCCACAGCTATTATCTTCCCATCCAGCCAGTACTGCTGGTGAAAAGAACCATAGCCACATTCTGGTCCATTTGGTGGATTCTCTGCCTGAGGAAAAACAGGATATCATTATCAGACTGGTAGATTTTCATTTCAGACCGGTAGAACAATTTTAGACAGATTTTAAAAGACAATACTGTGAGAAATCTTTCCTGCTATACACATTTAGAGAAAGGATAACAGGAATTTGAGAAACGGGAAACAATATTAGTTCTCTGTATCGTTTTTGATTTTTCACTGTAGAATAGAACTGTAGAATCACAAAATATCCCAAGTTGGCAGGGACCCATAAGGACGATCAAGTCCAACCCCAGCTCCACATAGCATCACCCAAACCCAATGTCTGAGAGTGGTGTCCCAGCATCCCCCTGAGCTCTGGCAGCTCAGAGCCATACCCACTGCCCTTTGGGGCAGAGCTTTTCCCTAACCCCCACCTGATACAGCTCCATGCCATTCCCTCAGACCCTGTCACCAACCCCAGGGAGCAGAGATCAGTGCTGCCCCTCTTTACCCTGTGAGGAGCCGTGGGCTGCCATGAGGACTCCCTCCTCAGCCTGCTCTGCTCCATGCCCAGCAGACCCATGGAGCTCAGCTGCTCACACATCTTGCCCTCTGGGCCCATCACCATCTTGGTTGCATATCCATGCCTTTGGTCACAGAAGTTCAGTTTCTCGGTGTAGCCACTGAGATTCTTTGAGAACAGGTTTATAAAAAGCACTTATCAGCTCACTATGTAGGGTTTACTCTTTATGACCAACTAAAGAACTTTTATCTACAAGCCTGGAGCTCTCTGTTGCCTCAGAACTTGGAGCTTCTTGCTGTCAGCCCACAAAGAGAGCTTCTGCAAAACCACTGCTGATGTGCACTGGGCTTTGAACTCACAGCAAAGTACACTTCCACACTGGGTAAAAGCACCTAAGCCAGGATGCCTCAAATTACAAAGAAAATTATCTCTTAATTTAAATTGTATTGTGCAGTCAACTCTGGCATGCCTTTTCCTCCAACATTAAGTTACTTTAATCCTGAATTTCGCAGTGCTGAATTTAATTATCCATCTAGTTGTGTTTTCGCTGTATTGCCAGATCTTCAAAAAGCAGCTTCTCACTCAATAAATCTGACAATACTACCTGCTATTACCAACTGTTTTGCATTACAACAGCAGGAGGAGGGTTTAATCAAGTATTTTGATACAGTAGCATAGACTGAAGGGATGACGGGCAGTAGAAGTTATTCTAATTGTTACCACGTGTGTCAAAAGAAAAATCAATCATTTGGACAAAAATCATTTCGACTGACTTACCCAACCAATAAGTCCTAAAAGAAAGGCTGTGCAATAAAGCATGTACATTTTTATTCAGTCACATAGCATAAAACTAGATACGTAGCTGAAGATACTATACAAGTGAAATGATCAAATTTTGAGAGCTAAATCTGCAGAATATGAAGATATTAGAGGGGGAATACTGATACATGAAGCTGAGGTTCTTTCCATTTAGGAGAAGCCTACACATTTGGTAATCACTGTTTCATACAATATCCTCAACTTTTCAGTAGAGCCAAATGAAATCACATGGCTAGTATTAAAATTTTTAAGCTGAGACACGGTCAAAGTTTGAGAGTTTGGAATAAAGAAAGATTTTCTTTAAGGGTAACCCTAAGAGACCAGGTTAAGTTCTTAACCACCACGGTGCAGCAGGTGACTTAAAAAAGGAAGCAATCCTAGGGGAAACGTCACTTGTAATTTAAACACAGACTGATTTAAATAACCAGATAAAACAGGTTTCATTTCTTTTTCAAAAATTAATTGCATTGAAATTAATAAACGTGATAAAAGATTGTCTGCAACAACATGGAAAAAATTTTCTTCTACAGGTAAAACACTGTTGTGTGCACAGAAACCCTACCTTGGAATGGCATTGGATGGGTTCAGTCACATCTGCCAACTGCAGCATCAGCTCAGTTAAGAACTTTTAGTAAGGCATGAAACTGCAGCATTATTCCATTAACTCAACTACAAAGAAATCCACAAACATAAAAGAGGCTGTGTTCTTTAACAAGGATAACAAGCACAGTACTCATTTCAGGCAAAATGTCCAGGGATCTGTTACATAAAGTAAATAACATTTTTAAAAAGCACATTCTCCTCCTCCTTGAGAAGTTTTCATACAATATAATCCTTTGTAGCATTTGTAAGTACTATGTTTTCTCCAATTTCTCAATGAATACTTGGCTCCTTTGCCTTGATTTCTCACATACCATCCAGGCCATTAGACATGTAACAGGCCCAGCATAGGAAACCCTCCCTATGAGCAGGTTATACCATTTCACATTGCTGATACAGCCACATGGGACCATAACTGTCAAAGGCTATGTAAAATATACACGGGACATCATGCAGTTGAGCCCCACCAGAGAAGGGAGCCCTTATCAACACAAAATAACACATTAGCCTTTATACTACAAAAACACGAGCTGCTCTTGCCACTGAGAACATCACCATTTCTCTGAGTAATGAATCAACAAATGTAACGTGAGAGGTGTTGCATGGAAAGAGATCAAAACCAATATCCTCTTACTTCCTCACGCAATTAATGTTCAAATGATAGGTGCTGCTAGTCATCTTAAACAAAAGCCCCACTATCCTACCCACGTAAAAAAGAAATGCAAACATTTGAAATTAACTGTTTTGTTTATATTCATTACATGCATTAAATAAGTTATATGAAAGGATTAAACACTAAAACTAGAACTAAAACTCAGGCAATGATATAAAAGGCACAATTAAACATGCTATATTAGGAACTGTTAATACCCCCTAGCTTTCATAGCTATTCCTGCCCCATATTTTCTTCATGAATGGGTGATTGATCATAATTTATAATACATTATTAACACTTAAATATTTAATACAGTCTGGCATTACATGTTGCCCCAATTAATACAATTCAATGTAATAAGTGCTTATAATGAAACTTCAGTGATGGTGAGAGCACTCAATTTTCTTCAAAGCACATTGGTCTTTCACTTTACTTCTAATACAGTTCAGTGTTATTAATATTGAAATTAGACTAGTTAACCCCTAACCCAGACTGGTGTGCAACTACAGAAGGCACTGTACCATCCCCCATGAAAATGAGTCTTAATCCTGATAACTACATGATTGTTTTCCTCTGGGAGGTTTCATGAAAACTCCTACTTCAAACATTTCCATTTTACTCTCTGCTGTGGATGGAAAAAGGAAAAAAAAATATGAAATCCATGCTACCCTATACAAAGAAAAATTAAAAAAAAAAGCAACCAGGAAACTCTTGATTTCTACCTCAAGTGGAAATTATTTGCCAAAGTGAAGTGATAAATTCCAGCAGTTCTTCTCCCAAAGGCACACACACAAAACCTACCATATGGTAGTTTTTTATCTTACTTGGATATTAACATATCTCCTGTTCACTACTGTCTCCTCCTTTCACTAGGGATTAGTGGAGATGCAGCCTATAAATATAGGCTGTGTCAGCAGAGATGTAGCACTGCAGGCTTCCATCCAAACAAGAAGAAAAAAAATAAAGAAAAACCAGCAATGCACCCTCACATCAAAATAGCACCTACAGCACCTGGCTGCACCAGGCAGAGCATTGCCAGCAGCTCAAGGCAGGTGTTGGTAGCTCTGTTGCATACTTCCCTCTCTATGCTGCACCGTACGGATGCAACTGGAACACCGGGTTCTATACAGGGAAATACAGACTGACTCGTGAAGGGCCATAAAGATGATGAAGGACTGGAGTATCTGATATACAAGGAGAGAGCTGAGATCCTTCAGCATCAAAATCAGATGACCTGGGGAAGGTTCTGTTTATATGTATAACACCTGACAGGAGGTAATAAAGACAAGGGAGCCAGACTCTTCTCAGTGGTGCCCACTGACAGGACAGGAAGCAATGGGCACTACATAAAAAACAGACAAAATTCACTCTGAACAAGAAAACTTTTCTATTACAAGCATGGTTCAACACTGCCACAGACTGTGCCAGCAAGAGCTGAGTGCAAAGATGCACAGAAAGATCCCATCATGCTGAGTAATTACAGAGACAGTAGAAATACCAAGTGTTCATAAATACCACGTGAAGTGCACTAAAAAAAAAAAAAAAAAAAACATGTTGCTGTATGCACATCCAAAACAAGGGGTGATTGGCCATGCTGATTTTTTGTAGGGAGCCCTGCAAGGTGCTCAAAGCCAGACTGGATGGGGCCTGGGCAGCCTGGTGTAGTGAGGGGCAGTCAGCCATGGCAGAGAATTGTAGAGTGGCTTGGGTTTGAAGGGACCCTAAAGATCATCATGTACCAACACCCTGCCACAGGCAGGGCCACCAGCCTCCAGAAAACCATCCAGAGAATTGGAACTGGATGGGCTCTAAGGTCCCTTCCAACCCAACCATCCTGTGATTCCAATGGTAAGCCAATCCTGTGCTGAGCCACTGGGGTAAAAGACAAATATTCAGATATAGCTTCTAAGAGGAAAGGAACACCGAACAAAAACCAAAATCAGTTCTCTGCTGCATCCTGTTTACTGCTAGAAAATTGCATAGTTTTCTGCTACTACATAATGTAACATTTTTTAAAACTATTCATTTTCCTTTATGCCAGAGCCCATAGCCAAAACTGAAACTAAACACCAGCAAAATGGAGAAATAAAGACAGGAAGAGTTTGGGCATCAATACATATTTGCAGTTAATAATATGTATATTTTTTAAAATTACAAATTGAAATCATGTAAGGCTTAAAATTGATTCTAAATTATTTTTGTTCCAAAGAGTAAACAGACTGCTCACTACTAGATTTTCTTGTGGCAACTGTTTCAGAATAAAGAATTTCAAGAATCTCTTGGCCTCTGATACAAAACCCCTTTTATTTAACTTCATCTAATTGAAGACATCTGTAGTGGTGCCACACAAAATTTAATTCAAGCTTCAAAATGTCAATAAAAAGTGTCTGTAAGAAACAATACTGGCATAAACCTGGCGGGGAAGTGTGCATCAACATCTCCGTAGCCATACAAAATTAAGAATATAATAGCAGTCTGCTGCCTGACTTGACGAGGTGATAAAAGCCCTTTTCCTATAAAGCCTAATGAGCTCTATTACTCTTCAGCTTTCAGGAATGCAAAGGCCAGTGGACTCAGCAGAGTAAAAGCAACAAACTCTCCACACATGGATTCATTCAAACTGCGACATATCGCGTTACCAGCGTAATTACTATAACCTGACAATTTCATTACAGTCACGCCGTACTTAACTCTTTAAGACTAACAAGAAAGATAGTGAAACAGATCTACAACAGTTTGCTTATTGGAAAAGAAACAGCAGCATCTCTCCTCAACGTTTAACTCACACTGGAGTGAAATACAAGGTCAGAAAATTATTTAGTAATATATTCTTTTCTTTAAAAGAAATAAGTCAAGAGTACAGTAATTTCTGCCTTTTTGTTGTTTTTTTTTTTTTCTCCTAATGCAGTGATATGAAATTCAGGGGTAGATAATTATTCAGCTCCTCAAGCTCCTTTACAGATTCAGTGTTACTTTCCTTACTGGCTGCCGATGAGACAACACTGACACCCATCCGTGCCATCTATACCCATGATGTACCAATTGCAGAAAATAAAAAGGAAAGCATACATTCACTTCACAACCTGTGTCTAGAATTAATGCTTACCTCAAGGGGAGAATCACAGAGGAATCGTGTGAACTGCATCAAGGTAAATACATCAAAAATGTGTCCCAGAAGATGGTCCAAACATGCAAAGTAGAAAAACAAGAATATTAGTAATACTTCAGGATACATTACAGCTCAGAAAAGCATATAGTCTCAAAGCATTATAATTACAAAAAAAACCAACAGATTTTAGGAATTGAAATAAAATTTCCCAACAAATTTCCACCTTCTGTTTTGTGAATAAAAAAATACAATCACTAATTATCCAAGTCACTTAACTTCTATAAGATAGAAATTTAAAAGTGAGATGAGAGAGAATTATCACCCTGTAACACAGATCTGTCATTTATTCTAAATTACACATTGTTTTTCTATGGGACCTCCTGCAACAGGAAGCCCTTTCCCATAGTTCCATTGTGCATGTCCATCACTAAGGATGGAGCTTAGGGCCATCATGTCTCTCGATATAAATTAATCAAGGCTATTTGCAATCACAATCAGAAGCAAGCCTGATTGAATTTAAAGATGGAAGGGGAAAAAAAAAATCAACTTCCTGAAAGTGCAAATATTTTCAAAACTAGATTCTTTACTCAGTATGAAATGTTGTGCTACAAATAATCAAACAATGGGCAAGTTTTTAATGAACTGGAGCTTGTTCAAGATTCTAAGAGCAGTAAAATATAATAGCTGTTTACTCACCAACATTTACATATTTGACACAAATACTTCCTTACTGGTAGACTCCACATAAAACACATTAAAAGATATTACAAAGTTCTGGTATGTATTTAACCCCAAAACATTCCTTTGTTAAACAGCTAAGTTTGTGTTACACAGTTCCCTCCCCTCCTGTAATGAGCAGAGTGATTTAATAAGTCAGTGGTTAACAAACTGTAAAGAATAATAAACAGGAACTTGAAATGTTCAGCTTGATAAAAAGAATATAATGATACCCACAAGACGACTAATCACAGGAGTTTTTGGTCAAGAATCCTACAAACTCCTCAGCTAAATGAGAGAAGAGTTCTTCTTAAACAGAGATGCATCAAAAGGCAGGGGACTACTTGCAAAGCATTTGACCATCAGGAAGCTGTGTGGGCACTGGAGCTCTGGCACAGGTACCCAGAGAGGATCTGGGTGGAGATCTGCAAAGGGGAGACCCCAAACCCACCTGGATGTGGTCCTGGACACCCGCATCAGCCCCAGACTGCTCACTTCCCCCCATGCAGGGGACAAGAGAAAACAAGCAACACTAAGAAGTGCCAATACTACAAATGGCTGACTTAGGACCAAGTCCCATATACAGCCTAAGTAGTTATAACTACTTCTTTTCTTTCAAAAATGCTATAAAATCAGATTTTATTAACAAAAACACAGCCTCTGGGATATATATGGATCTGCAAACATTAAGTGGACCATTCCCAGTGTAGTGCAAAGTGAGCTTTAATGTCCTCTAGGATGCACTGAAAGGTGTTCCAGTGCTGACACTCAAAGAATCAGGGCTTCACAGAGACAGACTTCAGATTTCCCCCTCAAACACACAGTAATGTTCTAGCTGACCTATGAATGAATGATAAACTTTAGGGATAAACACTGAATTTCTACTAAGCTGCTACTGAAAAACTGAAAACAGTGTAATGAGCATTTTCCATAATTGGCAATTTTAGATGTGCTCATCACCAGAGCAGTGGATACCCTAAATTACTGAGTTTAGAAAAACAAGTTATTGTGATATCTGAATTCAGTTCCAAAGTTTTTTATGATTTGCTGGATAGGGACAGAGAGCACGATGGGAAAAGAAAACATAGACAGTATTTGAGGAGAACAAAAGTAACTCAAAATTTGAATTATCGAGTTATGCTCCCATAAATAAAGAACAGACATTTACAAATTCCTCCAGTGCTCGTGCATCAGTCTCTACAGCCAATGCCTTTAGAATGTGCAGGCACCAGAAGAATAAACCATGTGTTATTAATTTTGATGTCAGAAGACCCCCAATAGTTCTTAATCTGTAACTTTAGCTTTATAGTGCAAGTCAAACCCTATGGGTGAGAGAACTGAGCCAACAACACTTTTCAAATAGCTGTATGGATTCTCCAGGCTCCACGTTGGGTGGGGGGGACGTTCCAAGTGTTCCAAGCATAACTTCTGCTTGCAACCGTCTCCACTGGTGGCTAGAAAAAGAATTTACTGCACTTGAATTTGTACCACAGGCTTAGCAGAATGAAACACTGCAAGTTTTATTACAGATTAGTTCATCCCTTTACATTTGTTGAAGTTCTCAGGTCAGATCAATTTCTTAATCAACCTCAAGAAAACTTCAGGAAATTGTGAATCAAATGAAGCATTTCATTTTGATGTTTGAATTTAATTCACACACAAAGTGGGAAAGTAACAGGTATTTTGGATGTGCTAACCTTTGTTGTTGTCATCTCAGCCCATACTCTGCCCTCACACCACCAAAACCACAACACCCATCGTAGCTCAAGAATACACCTTGTCTACATGTGTACTTAAGCTCAACTATGCACGAGATTCATTTTCTCATGTGACAAACTCATTTTTATGACTGCAGGATTATTATGAACACAACCCAAAAAACGATCCAACGACCCATGAAAGAAATGCAGTCAAAAGCTGGTGTTTATGTAAAATAAATCAACCTGTCACACGGGCACAATTGAAATTCCTTTCACAAAGTCATACTTTTCTAATTTTAATTTCAAATTGAATTACATAAGCTTCAATCTTTTAAAAACCATATATACGAAACAGCAAGATCCTTTCTTTGGTGCAAATTAATTTCAGTTGCCATAAAAAAGCCATCACAGCGACCAGAAGACCAGGAAAGAAGCTCAAATAAAACTGAGAGAAGATTACAAAGCTAAGGATTAAAATTGGAAGGAGAAGGCAGAAAGATAACTGAGCACATGCACACCTTTAAAAAGCTGCAATAAAACTGGAAGGCTGTACAGGCAAAGGAAGCCATTCAGATGCTTTGTATGCCAACCCAGCATGGGTTTCACCTGGTAACTCAGTAACTTCCAAGTTTAAATAAATACATCTTTGCTGTCAAACATGAACTTTCCTTGTTCATCTTCACTTGCAGAGTGACAGAAATAAGAAATACACAGTAAAAAAGTCCTTCAGTAGCCACAGACCCAAAGGTGGAAAAGGAGAATTTAAAAGACAGTAAATAGGAAAAGAGTCAGTTTAAAGTTTGACTTATTGTCTTAAGTGCAGTTTTCAGAGCAAGGATTATCAGACTGACGAAACAAATAATTGGTGATGGGACAACATTTACATTTCAGAATTACTATTTCAGTTTATTACGGAGTGACTAAAATCACTGTGGCTTTGTCTCCTAAGAGAATATCATTCTTAAAATAATGGAGATCTGTAGTAAAGTGTTGATACTCAGTGCCAAAATAAGAAAAACCATGTAAACTGGGATGCAAAAACTGAAATGAAACAGTATGGACAATTGGCTTAGTTGACTGGACACCAAAATGTTCGGGCTCTTATAGGCATTTAAAGAATAAAATTAATGGATCCACAACAGAGGGCCACACAGAATGGAGCAGACAGACCAGCACCAGCTCTGTAATCAGCACAGTAAGAGATCCCTGTGGCAAAGGGACTGGGCCCACCATGAGGAGCCAGTCACCAGTGAGCACTGCCATTGCCTCCAATACCTAAAGAACTCATTCAAGAGCATTCTAAAAGCTGCTGCCTAGGCAAGCTAAGAGGACTACAATAACCACAAGGTCTTGGTTTGTCTTTTACACATTCTCTCGCTAGCCAAAGAAATGGAGGAGGCTAGATTAGAGTGACCTAAGGGTTTGGAGTTTGCTGCTGATACCAACTTGGAGTTGATCAGCACGTGCTCCTCAGCATTTCCTAGGCTCCTTGCTTGGTTTCCTACAGTAGTTCAAGTGTATTTCTGGGAGGCAATTAAAGGAACTGAAAAAGAAAAAAAACAAACATACCTATTTCAGTAATTTTTTGCACCTTTTCAAACAGTGTATCTTTTGTGTGTTGCTAAATTCTTTTCTTCCAAGACAAATATTTGGTTAAGCACAAAGCAAAGCGAGTGTCCAGCCAGCTTTGCAGAGGGAACTGACACAGATACACTGTTCTTCTACAAACTTGTCATTATAAAACACCCATGAAAAGTTAACTAACTTGCTCCAGTAGGCCCAAACAACAATAAACTGTTCTCTCTGGCTCCTTCTGGTAACTACTGTAGATTTTTTATGATTATTTATGGAAATGTTTTCTAACTTGTATTGCTGCACATAGTTTGTTTCAGTCACACTTCAGCCCTTTTCCTTAAAGGAAAGGCTACCATAAGAAAACTGAAAAATCACATTAATGAAATGGGCATATAGTGTCACTGTTCCAAACCTCTTGTAACAGCCATTATGTGTGCCAGAGAAGAGGCAGGGAGAAGAAAAATGCTGCATTTCAAACACATGGCAAAATATCATGTAAAAACTCTGGAAACTTTTTTTAGTACAAGAACTGAATACAGCTTAAAAGCAAAAGTAGCCAACAGCTCATTTGTGTATATATATTTTTTAGTGCATACATAATGTAAAGCAGATATTGTGTTGACAACTTATACTCCAAGAAGGATGTTAAGGAGGACAAGATTGGGTCAGAAATGCAATGCTTCTAGTGAGATGGATACTTAATTGTTACGGAAATCCCACGTTCTATCCCACGTTCTGCCCAAATTAGCCAGGGATTACATCACTGCAATCAGAACTTTGCTTTCTTGTCACAGAAGGGCCAAGAAGTTCTCAGTGTATTTGTTTTGTTTACAAACTTTGCCTCTGGGGCTAGCCAGCTCCACATCTGCATCTACCATTCAAAAACCAAGAAAAGCATTTTAACAGTTCATGTATATAAAGCACTGAAGCTGGTAGCAAAACACGCTGAATCATTGCTGTTAACCATTCTAATGCTGGGTTATGTTGAATCACAGAGTCTTCCACATCTGCAGTCTGCAAAGCCCTCCCTTCAACTGCTCCAGGGAAAGCCAGGTATCAAGCTGTCATGCAAAAGTAGAAATATATATAAACACAGCTTTCTCTTAGCTCAGCATAATACAAATCAGAATCTGCTCCAGGCAGTGACACATCAATGGAGAAAGCTGCCCCAGTAGCACTGCTTAACACCAATGCTTGACCCAACCACCAAAGTGTTTCTGTCTCAGGCTGTACAAACACACACAAAACTCACTCTTCTATCTTATTCTTGGAACGTTATGATAACATTAACCTGTACATTTTCTTAAAGTGGCCAAAGATAAGAAGTACCATCAGAACAGCACAGCCCACAAAGCATGGAGTATAACCTTTGCAGAATTGGTTATACAGCTGCATATAGGGGTGCTAGCAAGGAATTTGGATCCAAAGTGCCTGGAACACTATCTGCAAACAGTCCTTTAAATAAGAATTTGTGATAAGCAATAGAATTATATGCTCATATTCCTTACTCCAATTATTTGTGAACATATTACTAAATTTGCATGGGAATTCGTAGAATCACAGAATTGTTTGAGAAGTGATGCCTTCAAATGCTACCTGGTCCAACTCCCCTGTTATGAACGTAGACATCTACATCCAGACCAGGGTGTTAAATCCAGATTGTAAAACCAAATCCAGATCCCAAACACCAACAGGACCTACTCCTAACTTCTGATTCTTCTCAGCTCCCACAGTCCCTCACTTCCCAAGCCCTGTCTACAGGCTCCCTCCATCTAGCAGCTGTGCAATGTAAGGAAACCACACCTGACTCGACCTGAGTAGCTGACACAGGTATGGCTCCATCACCAGTCACAGACCTACAGACCTTTGCACTGGAGTCAGAGCTATGCTGAACAATGGAAGCTATACACTGAACTATATACTATGGCTGTTCTAGTGAAAATTAAAGCAGTAGCCATCAAGCCTGCAAGCAAAAAATATTATTTCATATTAAATTGGAAAGAAAAATGTGTTTCAATTGTGCTTTGTTTGGGGATAAGAGTTGATTTAACTGATTGCTTGTAGGAGCAAGACCCAAGGAAAATACAAGCTGTCAGAGCTGATGAAGTTCACTGCATGCATAAATCAAGTCTCACTATTATAACAAATAAATAGCCAACATATCACTATTTTTACAACACTAATGGTACTAAATAGCTGGGAATAAATGTTTGCAATAGCATTGCAGCTTTTTTCTTCTATATACCGCATCACATTCAATACAGACAGAGTGAGTTCTGCCAGATGGAAGAGAAAAGCCACAAGGCAACAATAACACTGTAGTTCATAGAATGGCCTGGGTTGAAAAGGACCACAATGATCATCTGGTTTTCAACCCCCTGCTATGTGCAGGGTCACCAACCAGCAGACCAGGCTGCCCAGAGCCACATCCAGCCCGGCCTTGAATGCCTCCAGGCATGGAGCATCCACAGCCTCCTTGGGCAACCTGTTCCAGTGCCTCACCACCCTCTGAGTGAAAAACTTCCTCCTAATATCTAACCTAAACCTCCCCTAAATGCATATGCGTGCAGCAGAAGAGAGCAACTTGGGATGAACCAAACTCGATTTCTAAATACAAAGAACAGCTTTGATACCTCTGCTATAATATTTTAATATAAACTAACTGCAACAATCAGTCTTGCATGCAGGAACTCTTATAAAGACTACTGACAAAAATGCAGGCCATGTTTTACTACGCCACCCAGAAAAAATAATCCAATGCTATTCAAATGCCTGTTGCTGAATTTCAAAACCAAAATCAAATACTGGTTACAAAACTGCACTTATCCATTTCATTATGCAGAAGTTATGACAAAGCTGTATTATGAAGATTCATTATATTTCTTATGACAGCTGAAGAAAAAAGGGGACAAAGTGCCATTCATTACATTTATTTGCATGATCATGGTACTCTGGATCTGCTGATCAGCTTTGTGCTCCAGCTGATCTTTCACCAGAATAGAGGGAAACAATGCTTGCTTAATGAAAGGATGCTCAGCCTCTCTCTCAGCTCATTACAGAAGTTATCCTTATTCAAGTTTTCCCAGGTTTTGTTATTGCAATTCTTTTTCCCCATTACAGTTTAATATTTTTTCCAGAAAATGAACACAATTCTACCACCCAAGCAGAAAAAAAGAAAGTAACTTGTAAACATACAAACTCTCATAGTTGTTTACAATAGGGGATTTTTTTTATAAGTGCAATATGTGGAATTGTGTATATAACATTGAATATAATCTTCCAGTACTTCAGCAAGAGAAAGTTGTATAGTAGCAAGCAATAGCTTTATTTTATTTGGAACAGTGCACAACTACCACCCTGGGCTGCAGGAAGAGATCTATGTACACAACTTCCAGGCAAAAGAAACACACAGAATGTGACAAACATGAGAACAGACTCCTCCCTTGCACATTTTCAGCTCTTCCAAAAATGAGCACTTCAAGGATTTAGCTCATCCAGGAGCAGCCTTGGACATATTTGTTCAATAGGCAGCAATACACTTATTTCTCATGTCTGTATGAGAACTCATTCAGAGATACTCATTCACTGTTAATACTTTCCCACTTAATAGTGTCATAGAATCGTAGAACACTTAACTGTGGAAAAGACCACTAAGATCCCCAAGCTGACCCATCCCCACCATGCCCACATCTTTCAGTGCAACATCTCCACAGGTCTGGAATACCTCCAGAGATGGTAACTCCACCACCCTCCTTGGGCAATAATCTCTTGGGATTCCCCCAGGTCTTTCAGATTTTCCCAATAACCCACTTAAAGATAAGAATTAAGTATACTGGAATATTTAAGTGGTAAAATATACCCGCTAGTGGTCTGTATAAAACAGCTTGTATTCTTGTCACTAGTCTTCATAAGAGTTCCTGCATACAAAATGTATATTGTAGTTAGTTTATATTAAAATATCATTCATTTGTAACACAGGCACAAGAGAGAGGGGAGCAGGTGCTGTCCTTTCAGCCAGCTTGATTTTCTGGAGCTTCATTACAGAAGCTGGAACTCACCACCCAAGCACAAAGCAGCTGGCTCAGAAGGAATTCTCATATTGTCTCTCTCATTCCACCCGCTTTCAAACTTGAGACCAGCTTTGAAGATCATTATCAAGCACCTGCATTCTGCCAGGATAAGGATAGCATCCAAACACCACGTTAGGGTGAGCATGACTCAGGTTAAAGAATAAACAGATAAGGCTTTGGCTTTTACTAAAGCATTTAAAATGCACAATCCTGTGCTATCTTAAGTTACTCAGTGCCTTCAACAAGGTTATCAGAGTGGTAAAACAAATGTTTTTGCTTTTTTTTTTTATTTTTAAAGTATGGCCTAAATTAACACAAGGGACAAAACACTGTTTTGTTTGATAGCCAAAGCATTCAGCAGGGTATAGCTGGCCGAAGTTAAATACAGACAGTTTGCAAGGAGGTACTGAAGATAGCATAGTTGGAGTTTTGTACAAAAACCATTTGTATCAAGATTAAGAAAGGCAGTTTCAGAAATAAAAAGTAGATAGCATTGCATCAGTATGAGCTGTGCTACAGAACACTGCCAGAACGTTACAGAAACCACCATCTTTGAACGAGACCACCACTGCAGAATGAGAAAATAAAAACTGCTGTAGTGACGGAGTACAGGAGCAAAAGGAGAGAACCAGCAATGCATTTTTAAAGATGCATTTTCAATAACAGAAAGCCAGGGACAGGACTGCAGGATGCTGTCAGAAATAGTAGCAGAATAATTGCATTGCTTTAAAATGTGCAAAACAGTACCAAAAAAATGCAGATAGCTTTTATTTAGTTATTTTGCTGCAGAAAGTATTTCAATAGACCTACTAGAGGTTGACTAGTATCTGAACTTAAATAGATGTTCAGAGCAGCATGAACAGAACTTCTCATCTGCACACCTTTAGTCACAGGTGAAACTCAATCTTACAGCTGCTGCTGCAGTAGAAATTACCAGCTTTGGATTAAGAGCTGATAGCCCCATGTGCATCAAAAATAAACTTCATCCAGAAAATCTCCACTACTGGCTGAACTCAGTCACAGAGCTCTTTCCTATTTTGTTTATACTATTAAATAGCTGGGCTGGACAAACTGCATGCTTCAGAAAGACACAGCCTGCTGGACTTGGTGCCATTTCACAGAGCAGGAGGCAGAAGTGCTTTTCATGGGCCACTAAAGAAGTTATTTACTGGGAAGGCAGTTTGTCTCCTTAATTACACAGAATGTTTATTTTCTAGCATTTCATTTAGCAGTTAATAAACTGCCTTACATCCTCAACCATAACATCTTCTCACTGTCACACACAGACAAGCTCACACTGTAAAATCACAGCCAGATATGGCTTTGAAGGGAGCACTGTTAAAACGAAGGATGCAGGGGGTTGTTAAGGGTTTGCTGACAGCAAAACTTGGATTTACAAACCTGGGAGAGAGGTTTCCTGCTTCTAAACACCACACTTTGAGAAGAGAAGCTTTGCTAGAACTACTAGAACTATCTGTTCTGCCTCCTCACTTAAAATCTTGATGGAAAATATATACATGTTGCATCGGTGCAAAAAAGACCTCCTTCCACATTCACTGAGCAATAATCAGCTTCATGGCTCACGTATGTTAATACTGTGAACCATTTTATAACTTTCCATATTAGTGTTATTTTAAATTAATCACCAAAACTATAAATCCCTTCCTAAAATTGCATTTTAATGCAATATAGTGAATATGAAAACTAGTCTAGCTAATGCAGGCGGTTGTAATGCCAACAACTTAAGGATGTATTCCAAAGAGAACTTGTTAATATATCCTATAATCATCTCTGTTGGATTCTGAATTTAAATGTAGGCTGGTTTCTGAATATGAAATGTTCAGCCAAATATAAAATTGCATACTTTTCCTAAACTAGACATTCCGCACGTATAAAAGAGTACAGGGATCTCTCTGAAAGAGGCTCAACAACTCAGAGGTTCATCTACCATACACAGATATATGTGCACAGATTAAAAGCTAGATTTCAGATCCAAAGAAAAATCCTGGATATTTGCCATTTTAAGACCCAAAGCAGACCTGTTAGTACTCTGAGAAAGCCCTGTGGATAATACAGAATTTCATTTTACCTATGCTTGAAAGAAATGCCTGGCTCCATAATGTCTGTATGACATAAAGTCTGAGGAAGAGTGAGAAAAATAAATGGAGGGCTTTCAGATAGCACTTCCCACTGCCCTTCTAAATAACTTGGAGCAGTTTCACCCTACTTAGTATTGTCCATTCTTAGAGGTTCCAATAGTTCTCCTCCCACGAAGATTAAGTATTAGGGCCTCTAAGACATTAAAATACTTTTTGTGTAATTATGAGTGATTTGGACCGTCAAACCCAAGCCTAAACCAAGCCATACAGTCTGCCCCAAAAGGGATTAGATGAACAGGGCACCAAGTGCTATTCAGAACTGAGCTGTAAGCAGTTATTGATATTGTCCTTGATTCATGATACGAGCCTTTTATTTTAAAAAATCCATAACTGAACAAATAAGTAGACGTAGGAAATTCATACCACCCTGTCAATGCAACAACACAACATGGGCATGCTACTGTATCTAAGCATTAAAGCTAAAATACAGTCACTGTAGCAGACAAATGAAGTCACAGATCGGATCAGGTAATGCTTCTTACAAATCTATTAAATAGGTCAGAATTTCCTGACATATTTCCAATTTTTACCATATTATAATTAACTCAATTTATATCAGAAATTGAGAAAAAGGCAGCAGTTATTGTTGTAAGTCTCACTATGTTACAAAACACAGTGAAATAAAGTTTATGGCTTTCCACAGTAGCATTACAGAGATCTTACAAACATGCTCCCCTTACATTCTCTCAAACTAAAGCCAAAAGTGGTTATGTGGTTTTATTATTCTACCTGGAAAGCAGCCACAGTTTGCTAGGTATCACTTCTGCAAGTCTTGCTCTTAAGAACCAAAAGCTCTGGCAGATCAATACTCAAGCCTTACATTTGCAGTAGATAGAAACGACGGATCTGAGATACAGCTCTGTTAATTTTGCTAATGAAAACACTGTGGCACGAGCCAAAGAACCAGAAGATGGCTGCTTGCACAGAACCCCATTTGTCTTTTTGTTTTAAGCTTTGTTAGATTAGGATTAGCATCCTACAAACACTTTTTCCTATTGTAGAAGGCTCTTATTCATGCACAGTGCACTCTGAATCAAAGGCAACCAGCCCAAGTAGTATTTTTGCACTATTCCTACTGCAAACTTGGGGTCTAGTTAAGAGCTATGCTTGGCAGTAAAGCATGAATAAAACTGAGATTTTTAAAACCTTAACCTATTACAGAAAGCAAAGCAAAGAAAAATTAAGGAAAAGCGTGAAAGTAGCAAACAACTTTAGAGCAGAAATACTTGTCATCAGAAAGGCACTTCCATACCCTTATTCCACTTCCAACAGAAATATCTCAGTTCCAAACCTCTTTAAAAATCCTGTAACAACAGTCCTACTTAACATGTTAATGTCACACGAGAGCAGTGCTTCCTCCCTTTCTCTCTGGTTCAGCTTTTCCTTATTAAAGCCTACAGCAGAAGCTTACTAAAAAACACAGAAGCTCCTTGTTTGTTTACGTTTTCCCTCCCAAACTGAAACTCCAGTATTTCATCATTTAGAATCATTCCAGCAGATACCATTTCCCACCATTTAACTGCACAGTAAAAAGGTTTTCATAAAGGTGCATGCAGTGAACTGTACCTCATTTTCGCCACATTCAGAAGGTGTGTCCTTGTGTATAGCCATCTGATACTTGGCAAATAAAGTGGCTGACTGGTTGAAGGATGATTTGAACTGTGGGTCCTCAAAAGAGACACGTACTAACCTCACCTTCAGAGCAAGGAAAATACAAGCATACTGTTTTGAGTGCATATAACCAGGTAATATGCTTCTGAAGGTAAGGCTAGTGGAAGATCTTCTCCTATCCGTTTCAAAGCCTTTGAAGTCAGTATTCTACTGTAAATATAATAAAAAGTAAATCTTCTATGGGGGAAAGTATATGGCAACTAATGCTAACTTAAGCTGACTGCTGATACCTCCATTAAAGAACAAAAATTATATAACACTAGAACACTCCAAAGCACGAGCTTACTCAACCTATTTTTTGACCGAGTATCTAACAAACCAACAACAAATTTTTCAATGTACAACTCCAAGAACTATTGAAATGTTTTAATTTCTAGTGGCACATCACTTGACCCCAGTTCAGCTATTACTTATTCTTGCTACGTACACTTTTCCTCCAAAACTCTGAAGTTTTTTTTTCTTAGTAGTACTTTGAGAAGTAATATGTCCAGCACATAGCTATTACACATTGCCTGGTCATCACAAGAGGTAGTAACAACGTGTAATTTAGACAGAGTAAGTTGATCACTACTTGATGTGCTTGGATGGAAAATGAAGAGGTTTGCATAATTTAAGTGAACCTCAGACTAACAACTTGTGTGTGTGATAACTTCTTCACTCACATGTTGGCCCTGATCATGCTTGCCCCTCCACATATGGATGCATTCAAACCAAAGCCAATGAGACTACTTATCAGGGCAAGCATCCAGCCATATTCAGTTCCTTGTATGGTCCATGACATTTTACCTCTGAAGCCTCATCTCTTTCATCTCTTATTCAATAGCAGATAGAAAAGTTGAGAGTTAGATGGCTAGGCAATTAAGACCAAATATTCATAGCACTCAAAAAATAGGTATCAAAGGTTTGCACTTTCAGAATGTTGATTGTACTTGATACAGTATTTCACATACTCCTGAGTGTAAGATGGATATAAAATCCACAATCGTTTCTTCTAGAAGCTATGCAAGACGCATGAAATGGAGGGGAAGCTGAGTTTTGCATAAAATTCATTTGGCCTTCTGACCTGATTTATAGTTGGTTTATCAGGTGGGTCCTTGTGAATAACCATCTGGTAACGTTTATAGACCTGGTAAGACTCCTGAAATGTGGCTTTGAACTGTGAACTTGGCGGAGATGATCTCACCACCCTCACCTTCAGAAGAAGTTAAACATTTATTATTACAGCACCATGCAATAATTACACATTTATAACATATACAGGCATCACAACAGAGAGAATTTTACACTTCCTGAAAAAGAACCCTACCACTTCAATTAATATTAGACAACAGCCTTCCAATTCTTCTACTCACTTTACATTATTGAAGGCTTTTGTATGTAATTCAGTGTAAATGCAAGATTTTCAAATGATGAACGAACTAAGATGTCTATAGAAGAACCACATAAGTGGTTTTCAGGAACTAAGACCCACAAATGGTAAGCAGACTGACATTTTAAAGAGATTTTTGATGCATCTTCAGATCTTCTGTTCCTGTGTTTTCTCATCATACTGAAAAATACTTGAAGGATTCATGCATATGAAAGACTCATCTGTCCTCTTTGGATAAAGACCACATTTGCATTGCAATGGTCCTGGGAGGATTTCCAGGTATTTTTCAAATTAAAGGAGGAAGAGGAAACAATGTTCCCCTATTCAATTACTAATTAATTTAGTTAGGAAATCGTGCCCTTCCTACCACCACCCTTACATATAAGAAAATAAATTTTAAGAATCCATAAATTAAACTGTTCTTAGTAAAAGCGATTGCTTCCTGACCAAAGGAATCCTATTACATGATGAACAGTGAATTTTCACTATGGTCATTTTAACAAATACCACTGGCTCTAATCTACAAAGAAGAATTTGTCAACAACAGCAAGGAACAATCTGAGGAAAAAAAACCTGGCTAAAATCATTCTCCTTTAAATTCTCCCTGCATCATCTTAATGAAAACATTCAGACAGGGCTATTATACTTGTTAGGTAACTTATCATAAACCTGGAAGAGTTAGCAATTATAGATCAGTTCCATGGTTTCCTGTCAGTTATTTAGAGTGCAATCTTTTAAGTCAGCACCATTTTAAATAAGTACCAGAAATACAATTCAAATTCAATTTTTAATTCCATCAGTAACTAAAGGAAAGTGTACATATTCAGAAAGCTTTCCAGCTTCCAGAGGAAAAAAAATATTGTATTTACAATTAACCAGTGTCAGCATGTCCAAAAGCCTTCCAGGTAACTAGTTCTATAGTAAAAATAGATTTAATTGCAACCAATATATTATGCTGGTTTCGACCATAATTTTTACAGTTTCCAAAGACATCAACACATACCACAGACATTTATAAATAAGAGCTATCTTCTCATCTGTTTAGTTTTATTAACAGTTACTGCTTTCTAGCCAAGATTCAGTAGCATAGATAGTTTAACTACTTCTATGCTGCAAAACTAAATATTGAATGTCTCTCATCGTTCAACACTCAGTTAATTCGAAGTCTTTCATTTTCAAGTCACTCAGTATGAAATCAATTTACAAGTGTTTTTTCACTGTACTGCTCTCTTCTACAACTGACTGCAAGTGCAAGATTACCCCCTTGTGGTTACATAAAGCTCAGCTGTACCAAAAATATCACCACGTACCACGTAAATTCTAAGATTTAAACTACAGCCAGTTAATAAAGCCACAGAAACTAAACACCTAAGCATTTGTAGAGTTCCAAAAACAAGACTTTTTTTTTAATTTGCCTTCAACAGCAGTGAATGAGCCATTACCTCCAATTTGTGTGGTGCATCATCAGGTAAAGGGACAAAAATGAAGTCTTCAATGCTTTTTGGTTGGTTTGTTGTAGACTTCGAGTTTTGCAAGAGTAAAGCCTGATGTTCTGCTTGAAGTGGAGAGCCTTCAAGGGTGCACCTCTGGTTCTGAAGGAGTTTCTGCAGTTTTCTTTCTTTCCGTATGTCCTTTGCTTTTCGACACGGCGGCTTGCTCTGATCAGCCCCTTTGCCTGCAAGGAAACAAGCAAAGAATTAAACACCACATTGTGCAAGCAACAAGTAGCCCTCACACAATGACTGAAAAGAAACAGTTAAAACTACCAGTAGTTGCAGACCATGGTCTGAACTTAACAAGTCCTTCACATTACAGCTAGTGATAATACCCTGTGCCAAGTGAAGTTGCAATGATTTTTTCCTCTGCAGCTTTCTAATCCAGAATCAGGAATATATTTAAAAAGTAGTATAAGTAGAATTCCTCTTAAGTCTGTCCTTAAATCCCTTTCATACAACAACAAAAAGTTTAATACACGATATTATGCTGCCTCGTATCTAAACAGCAGCAGGATCAGCTTGAAATATTGAAAGGAAAAAGCACAAAACCAAACCCATAACCACAAAACCTCACTGTCAAATTCATAAAGAATTATTCTACTGCATTAAAGGCACAGGAACTATAAAAAATTAATACTCCACTTAAATCAAGGAGAAAAAGATGCCCGTGGTCCATTCTACCCACAAAATGTGCTAAAAGGACAGTCACCAAATAAATAACCTATTCCCAACCTGCCATTTTTTCCCCACATCTCATGATTTTAATTGATACTGATTTTAAATGCATAAATCCAGATTTCTGCAAGTTTACAAAAACAAGATTTTTTCCCCAACACTCAGTTCTTTCACCTTTACACACCATTATCAGCCACTCCAGGAAGCACAGAGAAGTGACTATCATACTTCATTCCAGAAGCTGTGTTAAAGCCATATGAAGCTGCTGCATTGCTGCAAACAGTGGAAGAATTCATGAATTCTCAGGGAATACCTGCCTGATGCTTGCAGCTGCTGTAGAAAGTTCCATACAGAGGGAAAGCTGCACTCACAGTTGTATTAGCAGCCAGTTAATCCAGTTAATTCTTATAAAATTGACTCTGGTTCTGTGTTTTTATTTATTTTACATACAGTGGTAAATGAGCTGGAGGCCAAAAATAATCCATAATACTAACGATTTCAAAAGGAAAGGAATAATGGAACAAACTAGGCCCACACAGGGAAGCACAGAATCATATATCTTGCACAGAATAAAAACTGTAACAAATATTATGACAAACTGCTGAAGCAGTATTTTACACTATTAGCCTGCTCCTGAAATCCATATATTTGCAAAGGACACACTGGCAACTTCTGAAAGACTTAGTGGGAATGTACCCAGAATGGTGAGGTGCTTTCATTTGAAGCATTAAAGCAACATATTTCCAACTCAGCTAATATTTATGAGAAATGAAGAATTATCCAAATGCAGACTTAACTACGCCTTATCCCACTTCACTCTGTAGGAGGGCTGCAAACTATGTGGAAATCATTTCTTCCAGAAGGCCTAGAAAAATACAGTTAGAGCTTTCTTTCCTTCTCACCAATAACTTTGTGGCCAAAGATGACATCTTTCTTTTGTCCTCTACCCACTTCAAACTTTCCCCATGGACAAGGGCAAGCAGTTGCATCCTTCAGCAGACTGGAAATGGTAAAAGAACTGGTGAAAGGCTCACAACGTGCTTAGGTTCACTTCATCTGCATAGAACTTCAGCCTTCAGAGTCACAGGTTCATCTATTGTTACCAATACACCACAGAAATTGTCAAAATACTTCCTACTGGAACCAATTTTCAAGCATCAGTAAAGCTGTAAACTATTCTTTCTAATGCACATACCATACAGAATGTGATGGCTTCACTCACTCTGGGCATATCTGTTTTCAACAATACTGAAAAGCAGTATTCTATTTGAAGGATAAAACTCTACTTTATCATCTTTGTTTTTCCTGGCACATTTTACAACAAAGATGGTTAAAGAAAAGAATGGTCACCTGCCTTTTTCCAAGATGTACATTAATTATTTTAATTGAACCCCAAGCACAAGCTCTAGTTAGAGGTACAACATAAGTTAGAAACCAGAGATAACAGTTTTATGAGAGCAAGATAAAAGGAATAGCAACTGAACTAAGGCAAGCAGATTTTACTCTTAAGCCCGAGAAAATTATTTGTTAACATCTTGCTAACTGCTTTCTAGGACAAAGCACACTGCATTTGGTTGCATCAAACCAACAGTTCAGACCATGGAGAATCATGATTTAGCTTGGAGAAGGCTCCAGGAAGACCTCCTTGTGGCCTTTCAGAACTTGAAGGGAGTGTATAAACAGGAGGGTGAATGGCTGTTTACAAGAGTGGATTGTGATAGGACAAAAGGGAATGGTGTTAAACTGAGAAAGGTTAGGTTAGATATTAGGAGGAAGTTTTTCAGCCAGAGCGTGGTGAGGCACTGGAACAGGTTGCCCAAGGAGGCTGTGGATGCCCCATCCCTGGAGGCATTCAAGGCCAGGCTGGATGTGGCTCTGGGCAGCCTGGTCTGCTGGTTGGTGACCCTGCACACAGCAGGGGGTTGGAACTGGATGATCATTGAGGTCCTTTTCAACCCAGGACATTCTGCGATTTGTAAATGCCACACGGAGACTTAGGAAAGGGATGGTTATCTCAACATATACAGCTACCATTACCAGAAGTGCAGCGAGAACTGCTCAGAACTTACAGGATCCATAAAACTTTCATAGTACTACTGTCTCAAGTGCACAGCATCAAGATTCTGTTTTGGATATGGACATATAAAAACAGAAAGAACAAAGAACACCACCTAAACTAAAACAAACAACAGGACCCCTACACATAAACACTTTTTGCAACCTATAGGTTACATTTGTACCAATGTTTCTGGTTCTCATTTAAAGACTCTCTCTGTGAGAGCCATGGAAAACTCTTGAAAACAGTTTATAAGTACAATGCTGGTGCAAGCTCCTCAGGGCTCACCCAGACCATCTGTTCTGTGTGGGCTCCATGAAAGCTGAAGTGCTGAGAGCATTTCAGAAATAAAGTTAATACCATTTCTGCACCCCTCAGACTTCCTACAGATGAACAAGCAGATTGCACCCGAGCATCCTTACCTCTCACCTACTGTCTTTGGATATTTGTCTCATTCAGACAAAAATATTCACCAGAAAAGGACAAATATCCTGAGACCATTACACATGTTAGACGATCTGACCAGGGATAAACAAGTCAGTGGATGAGTTTATTTAAAATACTCATGATAAATCTGAAGAACGTTACAGCACTTCATCTGCCTTGGGCTCTGTTTCATGTCTCATATCTGCTATAAGCTATAAGTTAGCTAGAAAAACTTTTTAAAACAATGGATGTGCATGCAGACATAAGCAAACCTCTCTCATCTGAAACTGTGCAGAAACAGCCCATTTTTTCCTATAGGACAATGACCTGTTTATAAAAGAATAAAAATGCAATTAAACAATCTTATTACAGAATAAGTCTACATTTTCCAAGATGAAAACTAAACATCTCTCTATCTGGAAAATTTTGAACTAAATTTGACCTGGCACACCACGTACTCAAAATAAAAAAAAACTTCTGATGAATTTATTATTGCCTTTTAATGAATATTTCTCCTCTATAAAATTAACCCTCTTTTTCTGAAACACTCAGTAAAAACAACGTTTCAAACTTCCCTCATCTGCATTTGCAGCATTTAAAGTTACTCGGTGTTACTGACATAACTGAAGACTGTTTTTTCAACCCCTTCCAAACCAGCTCTCATTACCCAAGACTGCCACCTGCTGTCCATTTCTACATAGTTTGTTTCCAAAATGAAGTTCACATGACTCAAAGCTGATTATTTTAAAAACAAGAGGAGCTTGGAAATTTGCACGGCACAGCTACATGGTCAAACTAAAATAGAATCTTGAAGATTCCAGGCAAGCTTCCTAGGAAATTGCATTAGTTCTGTGTTGCACTGCTGGTTTTCTGGCCAAGCTTTCCTTTCTGTTCAGGTGCAAAATCGCTGCTGAAAACCTGATGTTGGTATGGGTGATTGTTCACATTCTTTTGAAGTGTCAGCTTTGAAAGTAGTCAACCCACAGGAGGAGGCAAAGTCTTTTGAAAACAGAAGTACTGTGAAGCTCTCATTAACACCAGCACAATACATAATAGGTGAAAATTAGGAATTAATATGATGACCCAACATATGCAGAAACCACAAAGCATCCACTTCTCACCAGGATTTCAACCAATTTCAGCCATGCTTGTTAGTCCGCATGCAACTGCAATCCAGAAAATACCCTTTATGTCTCTGAATCATTTTGGAAACTGCAAAATTGAAAATGTAACCTGCAAGATGAGGCTGCCTCACCTGCAACCCTTGGCCCACAAAGCATTTATAAGATGCATCCACTTCCTTCTCCCACTCAGGCTGTTACTGAGATGACTTACACTGACAATAACCCACCTACCTCTTACCACATCCCACAAGAACAGGGCATACAAGAAGCTGCAAGAGTGGCAATCCACAGCACTCTGCATGAATGCCCCAGCAGCAAAACTTCTGCCACAGTCAGAAAGATTAAGGCAGGGGAAGGGCAATAGAGGAGTGTAACAGCAAAGGGACCAGCGCAGATAGGATGGCATATCAAAGGAAAAGTAAAGGTGCTCACCTATCTCTGAAGATCTAAGCTTGCAGGAAAGACTCCACACAAAGGAGGGATCTCCAACTGGAGAACCTTCCCCAGTGGCAGCCAGCCCTTAAATGGGATCTAAGAGAGGTGCAGCCAGGCTTCATCCCTTCTGATCACACAGCTGAATTGACTTCACCTGTGCTCCCAGGGCTGACCAGGTCCTTTCCTCAGGTGCTCAATCAGTGGTTCAGGCCATGACTCAACAGTTACCACACAAATTCCCAGCATTTTCTTTTTATCCAATGACCCTCAAGGACTTCTCTGCAAGTGCAGACAGGGCCATGGCACACAGTATACCAGCTGTGACACATGGTGCTAACAGTTAAGATGGTCAAGATTCAAGGTTGCCCTACTTAGTACACACACTTACCATACTTCCTTACAGAAGTGTAACTCTAAGTTCACAGTAAAAAAAAGGTAGAAATTACTACAATTTTAAAGTTTCATATCTGCTTATGACATTGCCAGTTATCCAAAATCAAGAACAAGGCAAGCTGCTAAATAGATGAGAAATCGAAACTAGGAAACAGAAGAACAGTATCTGTACTTTTCTTTCCCCCTCCAGGAAAGCTATGTAATTTCCTTAAAGCACACATCATTAGACTGGGTGTATTTCTAGTGCCAGTCAGGTCTGCAGCAAACAGGCTATGAAAACATAATACAGCCTTAAGCAAGTTGTTAGTGGAGTATAATCATGGGGTGTACACTTTGCATAACAAGACAGCCTACAGACACAAAGAAGTGTAAAAACAATACTTACTCTTATTAGATCTCCAACTAGTTTCCCACTGCTGCACAAGGAAACCATGTTAAGCCCTAGCCTGACCCCGCAGCTAGCACTTTTGCAGCACAAACACACCTCAAGGTACCTAAGTCTGAGTTGCAGCATCCCCATAGGAGAAAGGGAAAGCTGGACTGTATGCATCTTTCTGCACACAAAAATATCCAAACTGGAAATAGATCCCAATGTCTGATGATATTCAATCACCTTGACATATATGACCACAATCTACACAGCTTTCAAACATCACAACTGTCAATTGTATATAGGTATTTTCAGTAACTACACTGGAAAGCTGAGCATAATGGAAAACAATGCAACTTCCAGGAAAAACTACAAGTAATATGCAGCATCTATCAATACACATGCTATGATTTCATAAATGGGCAAGGGTATATAGAACAAGAAACAACAATTTCCTGAATTATTAGGCAAGATAAAAAAGAAAAAGGATTTTAAAAACCTGCAAGTAATGAAAACATGTTCCAGTTACTACCAGAAACCTAACTACCTGGCTTTGGTGGTGCATGAACAGTTTTAGTAGAAGGTGATGGTTCTCCAGGGACTGCTGCATCTTTATCTCCATGTATCTGAAGAGAAGCCAACTCTGCCTTCTTCACATTCACCTCTTCTTTTGTTTCTCCTTTGTCCTCATCTTCATTCTCCACTCTGTCTGGGTGATCCTCATTTAACGGAGTCAGTTCAGCCTCACTGACACGAGATTCACTTCTATGTACAAAATCACATGAGACTGCATCCTCTATATGGGAATCCATAGGCTCTTCTGTAAGCAATTAAAAATTGCATGAGTTGATTTATTTCAGTGTAACCACAACTCACACCCTGCACAGTTAACATCAAGATCAACTTATTTCCAATTTTGCAACTGTTTTTCCAACAGATGCATCTGGAACAGTCTGAAAACAGAAAGCTTTTTGCCAGTCTTACTAGCATCATCTTATAAATAAGAGATTTATTTTTTCCAATAGAATTGGGCAGTCTCCACTAATTTCACACTTCAAGTCCTCTTAGAAGAGGGAAATCATGTCTCAGAACTGACACGACAGGTTCCATCATAACTGGAAGTAGCTGTTTTTGGTGATGGATAAACAAAGTGTCATCTCCCAGTCACTTGGAGGAAAATCCTTCTTCCTGTTTCTCCTTCGTTTCCACTGTCCTGCTTGGTCATCTCCAGATTATCACATTTACAATAGCTAACAACAGTCTGATTCTCTACAGTGTCAGCTACAAAGCAAGCTTGTGTCTACACATAAAACTGAAGATACACTGGTACGTGCAAAAAGCAATGAAATATCCTCCAGTGGACCAAGGCAGCTGCCACAATTTGTTCTCTGCACTGCATTGTGCCCTTGATTCAAAATACTGTAAAGACATAACCTAGTCAGGCATTTAACAAAGGGGACTGCATGCAGAAAAAAATAAAACAAAACAAATCACACTGATGCCATTCAATCATTTGGTCAGCAACTTGATCCTCATTTCAGACATCAGTCTTGCTTTTTCCAAATCTAGGAGTTTCTTACCTTCACTCACTGCTTTTGAAACATCTCCTTTAGAAATGAATTTCAACATTTTCTTCAGAACTTTCTTGTGAGATTTGGAGGTCTGAAAACGCAGTGCCTGGCATCTTAAAAAAAAAAAGTTATGACTGCTTCATATATTTCTTCAAAATATAAGGAAATCTATGAAATAAGTGGCCAAATAGTTTATCAACACTTTTGATCTGATAAAATTACGCTCTCCTGTTCTCTATTATATCATTATTATGCAATACACACACATTCAGTAATCATAGAAGTATACCACTGTGACCTGAAGCATACAGAAAGAAAAGTTCTCCCTAGGAGGCCAACACACTAGGAATTTTTAACTTAGTTATCTAAACACTACGTTGAATCTAACCACTAGCATATGCAGAAAAGCATATCTAGAATCATTTATACCTATTCCACTGACAGTCTCTTTTATTTGGACTACTAAAGCAGCTTTGAAGAGACAAGCATTCTGGTTCACCTGCATCAAACAAAACAGCAGTCACTGAACTCCTGCCTTGGACTGAAATGCAAAACAAAAGGGAAGGGAACAAACTGCATACAGAAGAACATTACGAAGCCAATGACAACATCACAGAGTTACCAGTGTGCCTGTGCACAAACTCAATGGAACATACTCGGTAAAATGAAAAGTAGATGAACTTAAGTCCTGCGTGTTTAAGCCAACAAACATAATGGTTGCACACACTTTAAATGGTCAAACCACTTAAAGTACTATAACCCAACTCTCTTACCTTATTGTGTATTGAGGACAACATGTTTGATTCATGATAGGTTTGTAGACGTATTTTCCACTCCTAAAAATAATAATAAATACTGCTTTTCATCATTGTTTTATCTTACAACATTAATGTTAACCAACATTTTTGTTTAAGTAGCAACAAAATCTTACACAAATAATATCAAAAGCAGAGAAGGAAGCTCCACAGCTCCTTGCCATTATATTAACGTATTATCCATCTAGAATAAATAAATTTTAATTAACGAAAGTTCACCAGAGAGCACAACTAAGAAAAGTGTGTCGCATTTAGCGTGCTTTCTATGTATCAGAATAATACCCTAGATTCTCCAGCACATTCCCACCTGAACATCCACACTTACTTCCAGGAACTAACTACAAGCAATGTAACAAGAACTCCCTGTAACAGAATGGAAAGTGCCGTAATGATAGCACAGAGTAGCCAAGTCCCAGGCTGCAGCAAATAAGCATATGCTAAAACACAGCACCCATGGACACAGAAACAAAGGAGACTGCTCGCTCTTGGAAGGCCTCAGTTAGGCAGGGTTCTCCAGCAAGATACCTTCCTCACCTCCACTGCTAACCCTTAAATGAGGTCTGGGAAGGGGTGGGTCACGGCTTCAGCCCTTCCAGTCACTCAGGTACATTGCATGCACCTGAGCTCCCCTAGGTTGGCCCTGCCTTCCACCAGGTGCTGTGACTTCACATTTCCACTACACTCCCCTTGCATACATGCTCTTTCATTTCTGCTCCTTACTCTGCAGGCATAAGCTCCAATACTGACAACAAAATACCTATCATCGACATACCCCTAAAAACAGACTTTGGGAAAAGGAAAAGTAGTATTTCCTGTGGTCAAGGGATTCTATTAGAAAAGGAGAGCAAAAGGAGAACAAATCTAAGCTGGTGATGTTTTGGTATCACTTTATGTTTACCTTCGCCATCCTCTATCTATGAGGTCCTGGTAATCTTGAACTGTCATTGAATGCGCCCACATACCTGAAAGAAACAGTGACACACTTGATTGGCAACGACAACTACCCTTTAACACATTAAGATGTAACAAGTTCTACAGAAGTAGAAGTTACTCAGAAGTAGAAGTTACATAAAACTAGACAGCTAACACGACACCAACAGATGTCTCTCAAGGACATGGCTGTATGTGAATCTCATCAGCGACTAAAAGACGGCAACAAGTTTTCCTCTCCTTCCATTCCTTCCCCTGGGGCTGGGAGTGTGCTCACCCTGAGCTGCCCAAACAGAAACGCTTTAAGCTCCCAGCCTTGCCGTGAGGATAAGCAGGAAGTCACCTGGGAAACACGAGGTTTTAGCTTTCTTAAACACAGCCATGCCTAAACAAGCGGGCTCCCTCTGTTACTCGAAGGGCACAACAACCTGTAACTTCTGCAGGCAGCTACCAAACAGCAGCACCTGACCTGACTCGCAGCAAGGAGTCTAAGGAGAAGGTCCCGAGGCCGGGCATCACTGCCAGCACGTAAGAGCTGGACGCGGCCTGTCGGCGTTCTCGTGCCCCAGCGCAGGGCACGGAGCCGCAGGGACGGCCCTCCCTTCCCGCGGCCCCCTCAGAGCCCGGCCCGCTCCCCGCCCGCCCGGCCCGCACCGTGGGAGAGGTTGCCGCTCTCGTTCTTGCAGTAGCCGCAGCGGTACCCGTCCTCTCCCCCGAAGTACTCGACGATCGTCGGCGAGCTGCCGGCCGCCGCCATGTTCCCCGACTCAGAGTAGCTCCCCGCCGCCCGCCGCCTCACACCGCGCTCCGCGCCGCCCGGAAGCGGCCGCCGCCGCCATCTTTGCTGCGGGCACGGCGCGGGGCGGAGCCCGCCGGAAGGAGCAACCCCGCCATCTTCACCGCGCTTCCCCGCCGAGCTCCTCCATCTTTAGTGAGGGCGGCCGCGCTCCCACAGCGGCGCGGCTCCCGGCACCGGCCCCGTCCCGCATCCCCCCGCTCACCGGCGGAGACTTTCCCCTGCGCCGACGCGCAGTAGCCGCAGCGGTAGCCCTCCTTCCAGCCGCGGTACTCCACCACGGCGCGGCGCATGGCGGCCCGGCTCCACCCGGAGCGCCGCCCCGCCCGCCTCAGCGGCACCGCCAGTCCCTGAGCGCCTTTTGTCACCGCAGTCAGCTTAAAGTACCCCGATGTTTGAATAAAAATAAATTTAATATTACAATATACACAGATAAAATCTTAACTGAAGAATACATTTTTAAGTAGCTTTCTTTAAGGCACCTAGAGGGAAAAAAAAAAAAGAAGTATTAAGATATAGAACTTACCACAGAGATTATAATAGAGTAATTCAGTGCCATTGTTTAAAGGATGTGGGAGGAACCAGACAGGCTGAGCCCTTCTCAGACTACTGTTAACCAGCTCAGCTGTCAGTATGTTAGAAGAAACACTACAGAAACTACAACGTGATCCTTCACAGCATAACATTTCAGGAGTGCAATTCAATGTAACATTCCACAAGTGAACCACCATCACACATGAAGTTGTCAGTTAATTACCACATAGACAACTAGACGACCCAGGAAGAGATCAAGAATGTAAAAAGCCAGGATGTCACACAATTACTCAGCCTGTAGTGCTTCTACATATATCACACGTTTCCCTGCAATTCCTCCACGTGCAGAAAGACGTCACACACTGTATCTTCTAGTTCCTAAGTATCATCTTTAAGCTCCTAAGTTTAGTATCCTTAGTACTAAGAGAATTTACCTGAACAATTAAGCTGTCTCCATTTCATCTTCAATGCTATCAGGAGGGCTGATCATAGGTTCTGTTATTTCATATGTTTCTACAATTTCCTAGTTAGAAATGACAGAAAAGTAAGTGAGTTACAGGGCTGAACTATTTAAATACAGCTGCAGTTATCAACAGGTGTAAATGAAGTTTCTCGTACTAAAGCACTATTTTGAATGCCTGTTCTGATCATTCTGAGGAGATTTTATCTGCTAAGAAACTTTTTATAAAAAAAAACACAGTGAAGAAAAAATGTACTTCCCCTCTAGGAGCAAATATCACACACAAAGGGAAATAATAGATTGTGATTACGCAGTCCTCACAAAGTAGTAAAAACAAGTCATTAAAGTCAAAAGCACTTAAGCTGGCAGGGCTTTGTTGGTTAAAGATGAAACTGCCATCCTACTTCTTCATTTTCTTGGGGTTAAAAACATTTGTGATTGTGCTTGAATCCATAAAATTAAAATGCAGTAATAAATGAAACAGTAATAGTAATATATGAACATTCATCCTCGTTTGAGTAATAAGAACACAGTTCTCAGAGATATTCTCAAACTTCAGGGAAAATGAATCTAAGTCATTATACCCTCCATTCTTCATGGCTCAGGGAAATGACAACTTGGTTCCGTGCTTGAGTACTGTGGTCATCATTTCTTTCTTCAACGTTCTGTACAGGCTCTGTTCAAAATATTGTATTTTCATTATCTTTACAGTGTCCTTCAGGAACACAAAAGCTTCACAAAGATCAATATCACTAACGTGTACTCCACTAGATTCCTATCTAACAGTAGCCTGTACTATATGCTGCCTAGGAAACTACTCTAGTCTTAACTCTTTAAAATTTAGAAACTAACTTCTTCCATCTTCCCAGATGGATCTGGGTGTTTTTATCAAATCTCACTAAGTCTTAATCCCATCGATACCCTGTGAGAATGGGAACTGGAGACCCCATTCATACCATTTTCTTTCCAACTGTTTTAAATCTGCAGCACTTCTCATCTTGGATAAACAAGGGAAAATATATTTTTTCCTCAAAAGTATGTGCATACTGCTATGCTATCAAGCAAAATATCACTTCGGAGGTAACAGAATAACCTTTTATTACTAGTAATTTGTGCAAGTTGCCATAACAGAAGTTTTCCATATTTCTACATTTAAAGAGTCTCAAACTTCTCTATTAGTCTTATAAATCTCTTCATGCCTTCAGTTACATTCACTGCTTACCCCCAAATTTTTGCTCTTTCAGCTACACATCTGTAAAGCTTTGTGAACACATTAAGATATTGCTACTTTTCAATGTTATGACAATAAAAACAGTTCTTTAAAGCTAGACTTACATACCTATTACTGGCAATTTATCATCATCTAGCTTTATTCTTGCTAAACCATCCTAAAAACAAAGTAGGATTGAAGATTTCAGATGTTATAATGCAGTGATATGTATAAATAGTCACTATTTCAACATTACATCATCATGAACATGCATTAATAATCCTAATTAGCGAGCAGTAGGAATATATTTAGTTACTGTGCTTACAAAAGAGAATGCAGTAAATACTGACATGTAATAATTCTTTAATACTAACATATGCATGCTTGAACTCTTGTTTGAAAAGAGCAAAAGCAAACATTTAACCATGGTGAAACTGGCAGCAATAGCAAGAAATATCAGTACAAAAATAGTCTATTTTCTGTTTTATTCCATTTCCAAAATATCATAGAGTGTTCGTGGAAACCTAATCAGGAATTCTAATATTTAAATCCTATTATTTCAATGTCACACAAAACAAAAACAACAAATCAAGATTTCCATGCAATTCCAGCATCTCAAGTAAGATTTCAAGAACTTGTCTTGCCTTACCCTTACTATGAAGGACACATGGAAGATGTTTTCCACAGTGCGCGCAAAGGAGTTTGGATCAACCACAAGATCAAAGAAGGAAATAGGGGTATGAGCTGGCAATGTCAAAATGGTTTAGTTAAAACAACAACAACAAAAACAAACAGCTGATACCTGCAGAACTAATACACAAACACAAGTTAACAGCATTACTCACTTTAAAAACTAAGTCAATGCTTACAGTGACTTAGCTATAATACTGACTTCACAACTGTATGCATACAGAAAAAGGTTTCCAGAGAATATTTCATTCCATCTTTTGGCCCACATATACACACGTGTGTACAGACCAATTTTTAGGTACACCGCATTTGATTTACCTCTTAAAAATAAAGACACAGCTTAAACTGACTTTGCCATCAAACAGGTTGTGGAATCTGTTTCAAGAGCTGGATGCGGTCCTGGGCACCAGCTCCAAGTGGCTTTACATCAGTAAGGAGCTTGGACCAGATGACCTCTACAGTTCCCTTTCAACCTCAACCTTTCTTTGTCTAAAATGAAGCCTCAACCAATCAGATTTCATAAAGCATACATAGTCAGTACACGACCTTCAGAATAAACATTTCTACGTATCAACTCCACCTCATTTTGCTTCTGTAGTTTAACAGCTCTTAACTGTGGAAGATAAAAGTACTCGGTCTCAAATTGATGCTATAAAAGCTAAATTGAGTCATACTTACGATCATTTCTAAAATGAGTCTGTAACAACCTCAAGATCCTCTCCACTTCTTTTGCTGTGGCTTCCTGATGAGACTCCTCCATTTTTTTTAACTGTTATAAGACAAGAATATGAAATTGACCTTTTATGAACTCATTATGTAACAGATAGCATTTTCTCTGTATCACACATACAGCTACAGATGCTCATGCAAGCATCTGAGAACTTACAAAGTGATTTAGGAATGAATTCCCATTGTACAGTAAAAGCAGTGAACTTTCAGTTGATATGTTTTCAGAGCAAAGAAGTTAATTTGCCTTGGTCTCTTCGGATGACTACTGTCCCAGGCATTTCAGTCTGGAATATGGCCAACCACGCAAATGAATTGGTTGGCAAACAGAATACTCATCATCTTTTTTACTTTTTTTTTAATTCAATCAATTCAACCTCCTTCCTCTTTGAGAAGTACCAACATCTCACAAAGACGCTAAAGAATCTAAGAAAAATGCTTCCTAAATATACTATAAGGCTTGCAAAATCACAGTAAGCTGGAAATTCTCACTCTTCATAAGACATTTATTAACATCCTTCTCTCTGAAAACTGAGAAAAAAAACAGCATTCTCTGCTGTATTTTGACACAGTTCTGTGGGTATAACTGGGCATTTAACACCTTCATCAGCAGTAATGCCATACAAGCTCCATTTGTCTTTTTATGATTTTGGAAGATCCGACAGTCACTCACTGTAATTATTTCTTATATTTATACAATGTTTTGAAAGACCATTCTTGGAAGTGAATCTTGGACAAAAACTAGAAACGAGCAGGGAAAATGAAAATAAACAAGCAGTCCATAAATCCTACTTCATTCCACTCAGTTAATGAGATGCTGTAGTCCACACAAAACAAATTAGGAGGCATACCAGTAAAGTCTGAATCTTTTAGTGTGATACAGGTAAGAGTTACACAACAATAACAGAAAGATTTATATGTCACTTGAAATTATTCTGTTATAACAAGTCATTAATAAAGAAAGCAGTGCACAAACCTGAGCAGGCATTGCCCGTTTTCCTTCCCCTCCTGGAGCCTTTCTCTGCCTCTCAATCCGCTGCCTGGGTACAGGAGATTCAGACTTGAAAGACCCCAACCTAGGCAGAATAAAAAAAACATATATGTGTATGGGAACTGCTGAATCACAGCCTGAACCACTGATTGAGCACCTGGGAAAAGGACCCCCGTCAGCCCTGGGAGCACAGGTGAAGGCAAATCAGCTGTGTGACCAGAAGGGATGGAGCCTGGCTGCACCTCTCTTAGACCCCATTTAAGGGCTGACCTGAGATTAAACTCTACTCAAGCCCAGGGCATTAAAGATAATTAATCAGAATTAACACCACTTAGGGTTGTTAGCTTGTGCTGCAATAAACTTACATGTAATGAAAAGAAGGTGCTCTCCTGAAGTACTTTTCTGCTTCTTCTCCTAGCTTATACCAGGCATTACTAGGTAAATAGCCACCTGACATGCTCTCAGAATCGCTATCGTTTCCCTCTGTTTCTGTGCGATTTATACCCATGAATGTCAGCTACAAAAGGAAAAAGAAAACTGCAATGAGAATTCTTATCAAGAAAGATGATTAGACAGACCAATGGTGAAAAACTGTATTAGTGTCTGTCCTACTAAATTACTATTTAATGTCATAGTATAGCAATGGAAATTTGATTTTCCTGAAGGTACAATCAACATAGAAAAAGCACAGACTTGTAACTTACACAGGCAAGTCATGCTATATATACACAGAGGATTTAACATCAGACATTTTCATCTACGTTAGATGACAAAATCCAAAATTAGTGTTTTGCAGTGAATCAATTTCATATAGAAATGAATGAGCTGTAGTTCATCAAACCACTGTCTGGAAAAAACATGGGATGGACTTTAAGAAAATGGAACCTAAATTTAAATCTCATTTCAAGAGATCTTCAGCTTCCAAATATGAATCAATCTAGCATTTCCAAACACTTCACTAGATCCAGAGAATTGTATTTTTCCCCCTTCAAACTTCTCTTTCTTACATTGCAAATGACAGCAGACACTGGAGAATACACATAGCCTCTTATGTTTTTCATTGCTTAGATTATCATCACTCCTAGACAAAGGTTACATGAGTTTCTGCCCTCTAATTATTAGTGGAACAAAAATGGAGTGCAGTGCTTATCCAGTCAATGAAATCAAAACAAGAGTTGACTCCTGCCATAACCCCACTGATTGCAGCAGCAACTCCCCATAAGCTTAAGCCAAGCTTTCAACTAATAGTGATTATGAGCCCCACTATTTCAGTAGCTGCACTGATAAAAGACTCACTGATTTCTGTAAGGAACTAACATGGTAGATCTCCACTTACACACAATGTTTTTGTTTCCAGTAATCACTACACAGCATTAGTAATGCAATGAAAAAGATAACTATGGGTAAATAAAACCAATAATTAACAGTCTTTAAGTTACGTATGGAGCAGGAATGCATTTTTCACTACATCTCACAGTTCTTGAACACCACATACCTCCAGGAAACCTATCATTTCAAATATCATACAACAGTTTATTTGGCCCAACCTTGCATCCCCCAATCCTTCCCCAGGAAACAGCTTTAATAAAGAATTGAAAATGGGGGGGGAAAGAGTGGTGGTATTCAGTGGTATTGTGAAGCCATTCTTCCATCTGGCCACTGCAGAAACAGATAAACTGACATCTCTAAAAACATTTGAATAATACACATGGAACCTTGAGACTACATTCAAAAACACATAAAGCAGCAGACTAAATAAAGAAACTGCTTAGTGTGAAACGAGAACACTGTCTATCAAAGAAAGTGCATGCTTTTAGGGTAGTCTTAAACACTGACTAAACTGTGATAAAGCTGCAGCAGTACAAGAATGGGGAGAGGGAAATGTCTGCATTTGAGAGTTAAGATTTTCACCTACACAAACTGGAAATGCTGAATCCACTGTTTAAAGCAATTAGCAAAACTAACCAGAATGTTAATTAAGGAAATTCAGATGAAAATGGTTATGTCCCATCAGAACTTACAGGTGCTGCCTGACAATCTCAGGCTTTTCTTTTATGACTCTATAAAAAAAAAAAAGGGGCAAAACCTAAGTCTGGAACTTACCAAATCTTCTGCAAATGTTAGAGAATCAAACGTTGTGATCTCTGAGCGCAACTCATTGGCTTTCTCCTTTCCCAGATTTGATGCCAAGACAAGAAATTGGGCATCCAATGCAGCTTCTCGTGCACAGGAAACTGTTACAGAAGAAAAAGACTGTATGTTAGCAATACACAATTGTCAAAAACATTCAGCATACAGGAGATCCTCAGCGTGGAGCTTTGTAAACCATTTTATTGCAATGACCTCTCATGCAACTACTTACATAATACTCACATTTCCATCAGAAAAGGAAAAAGAAGAGGATGGCTGAACAAGGGCAAGCACAGAGAATGAACATGTCACCTTGTAACAATGAAAAAATGCATTTCATTCTACCTTTGAGGTTTTTTTCCCCTTCAAGTGAAACAAACCCATCTACAGTTATATCTTTTGGGTACTACTTCTGTCCTACATAGTCAAGATAAAGCACAAAGTATTTCTGAGCACAAACAAACATTACTGTAATTAGATTTTTGTCTCATAACACCTTATTCAAACAATTCCTCTTTAACTTAACATTATGTTTTAATATTTCTGATACAGTACTTGGATGTCCACTTCATTCACTTGCCCTTTTTTGTTTGTTAAAGTATCGTCTCCTCACGCTTGACTGTTAATCCATCACCTCTGACAAGGACTACAGAATTTGTTACCTCCACTGAATAGTTGATTGGCTTCCTCCAAAGCTTCTGTCAGCCTGTTGCTTTTGGAACTCAGCATATCCTCACGATTTTCTAGGGGAAAGGACACAAATGAAATCCTAAATTATGTGAATATAGAAGTATCAATACATACTCACACACACCTTAATCAAAACTGTCCTGTTCACACATCACATCTTATCGAAGTTGTGTTAATTAAATACATTTCATGAGTTTTACTCCCAGGTTCCTCTTAGCTGCAGCTAAACACCCATATCTGTGCCAAAGCAGCCACTAAATACTGCTGGGGTTTCTCTGCCGCTCACCTTATCCATTTCAACTGAGGACTTCAGGAAACAGAGGGATAAAAAACAAAGGCAAAAAAAATCATGCTTGGTGATTTCTGAATTTCACCAGGTCAAACACAGTTACTTATATATACGTATACATACGATTTAACAAGGCTTTCAGATGTGCAGTTCTTACTTACTGCCATTCTTTTAGGAACACGCTCAGTGCACTGGCATTGACAGCACTTGTTTTTCTTACTTAAGCACAGACTGACCCATCCATAAACCATGCTGTATTCTTTCATAACGGCTCTATACATTCAGCCTGCAGGAAGCAATCAGCACTAGACCTCACTAAGTTTGGCACTGCTTACTAAACCACAGTTGTAATGCCTTACTGAGAAAAGCAACACAGTGCAAACCTCTGTGGAAGAAGCAGAAACACAGACAATTATCTGGAGAGCTGCTCATAGAAATGCTTCAGCTGGCAGGGCACCTTAAAGGCCATCTGGTCCAGCCCTCTGCAGTGCACAGGGACACCCACAGCCCCATCAGGTGCTCACTGCCTCATCTCCTCATTCTGGGTGTCTGCAAAGCTGAAACACCACCACCTCCCTGGGCAGCCTATACAGTGCCTCAACATCCTTATCATAAATGTCTTCTTCATTATATCCAGTCTCAATCATGGAATCACTCAAGTTGGAAAAGACCTTAAAGATCATTGAATCCAACCATGACCTAACCATGCTACCCTAAGTCTAACAACCCTCCACTAAATCACATCCCTGAGCACCACATCCAAATGGTTTTTAAACACATCCAGGGATGGTGATTCAACCACCTCCCTGTGCAGCCCATTGCAGTGCTTAACAGCCCTTTCTGTAAAGAAGCTTGTCCTGATATCCAACCTAAACTTACCCTGGTGCAACTTGAGGCCATTTCCCCTCATCCTGTCACCAGTGAGAAGAGACCAACCCCACTCTCACTGCAATCACCTTTTAGATTTGGAAGAGAGCAGTAAGGTAAGCTTTCTTTTCCCCAGACTGAACAGCCCCAGTTCCTCCAGTCTCTCCTCATAAGAGATATTCTCCAAGCCCTTGCCAGCCTTGCTGCCTTTCTTTGGCCCTGCTCCAGCACCTCAATGTCCTTTCTGTACTGAGGTGCCCAAAACTGAACACAGTTCTCAAGGTGAAATCTCACCAGTGCCAAGTACAGGGGCAGGATGACTTCCCTAGTCCTGCTCACCACACCATTCCTGATCCAAGCCAGGATGCCATCGGCCTTCTTGGCCACCTAGCACACTGCTGGTTCATATACAGCCGACTGTCCATCGGAACACCGAGGCCCCTTTCCACCAGGCAGCTCTCCAGCTTCTCCTCCCCAAGCCCGTAGGGTTGCCTGGGGTTGTTTCGCCCATCCCCACAGCGCACAGCCCAGCTCAGCCCGTCCTCGCAGGCAGGGGTTCCACCCCTCTGCTCCCATCCGTGCCCCTGCTGCGCACACGCTCCAACAGCTCCGCGCTCCTCCCGCCCATGCGGACGCACCGCTCCAGGTGAGCCGTCCCAGCACGGAGCAGAGGGGCAGAAGCACCTGCCGGCCTGGCTCACGGCTCACAGCACATAGCTCACGGCTCACAGCACATAGCTCACGGCTCACGGCTCCCATCCCCCGGCCCCGCCTCACGCTGCACGCTGCAGATGAGCTCTCGGTACTGGTTGCGGATCATCCTCCTGCTGCGCTCATCGCCGCCGCCTTCGGAGCTCCCCGGCTCCTCTCCGTCCTCCTCGTCTCCTCTCTCGGAGGCGGGCGGGCGGCCGAGGTTTCCCGAGAGCCGCCGCCGCCTGCGCTGCGAGTCGGAGCCGTTGCGAGAAGCGGACGGCAGCGAGAGGCGGCTGCGGGCAGAGCCGGAACTCCGCGGGGAGAAGGAATCGCTGCTTCCATCCGACTCGGCCATCGCCGCCGGCTTCCGGGCCCACGCGGCCGCCGTAGGAGAAGCGGGCGGGGCGGGGCTGAGCCGCTCTCTCCCGGCGCAGCGGCGGGGCGGTGCCCGCCCTGAGTTGAGGCGGCCCGGGGGCGGCGCGGCGCGGCGCGGCGCGGGGCCAGGAGCTGCGGGGCCGAGACTGGGGGTGCGGCTGCGCTGCCGCCCGACGCGCTTCTGTCCCTCGGCGGGACGGGGCTCGCGGCCGGCCTGAGCCCGTTCGCTGGTCAAACCGCCGCAGCGCGCGTCACCATCCGCCACAACGGGGAACCGGGAGAGGGCGCAGCTGCGCCGCATTCCGAGAGCCCGCGCACCGCCTGCCTTGATGGGCTGCTCGCCTCTTCACCTCTTGCGTTAATAAGGCTGCTCGCCTCCTGCCTTAATGGGCTGCTCGCCTCTCGCTGTCGCGATGCCGATCCGAAGCTCTGTGGGGCGACCGCTTTGCTCAGGACTGAGAGCTGTGAAGGGAGACGCGGTGCGCGGCTCAGTGCCGGGGGCCAGGCTGAGTGCATTGCGGAGGAAATGCGTTTATCCAGCCTCAGACAAACATCAGCCTTGGGCTTCAGATGATGCTTGCTTGGGATCCACGGCTGGCCTTTCTCGCTGCTCAGACAAGCAGAGCCTTTTATTCATCGGGTGCACAGATTGCTCTTTGTCTCAGACATGCGATAAAATGGCAAAGCGTTCTAAAAGAGGCAACACATTAAAAATTCAGCACTAAAAAGCACAGTAAGAACCTAGCGAGCATTGTGCAGCTTAACAACTTGCTTCTAACAAGAATACTGTGCTGTATAAAAGACTTTCAGCACCTGGAGGAACCAAATGTGTGAGCACTGAGCATAAAGGTACAGCATTTCCAAAGGACAGGGTTTCAGGGGTGGAAGTGTCAGGCAGCACGAGCTCAGTGTGTTTTCTCATGACTGGAGAGTGCCACAGAGCCACTGTGCCAGCATTGCTGATCTGGCAAGTGGAACTCAGCTACAGTCTCCAATTGAATTCCCGTTCTGAGCAGCACGTGTTTTGTATAACTCACGACACACAGAAGCTCAGACAGATGCTGCGTTTCAGGAAGCAGCTCAAAGCAGACTGACATCAAATAAAGAGAAATGATGCTATTTCTTATGGTGCTGAGAACTTAATTACCAGCGGTGTTAACTGTGTGTCTTGGGGTAGGTCAAGGTCTGCAATCTGCTTGCTTTCATGGAAAAAGACACATTTTACACTGAGACAGGAATCACTGCTTAGCAATGTTGCATATGGTTGTAAAGCATCAACTTTCTTGCATTTCCCTTAAACACTCCAAAATAAGTGCTGCTGTTCAGGATGAAGAGAGAAAGCAAGGGATTCGTTATTATCTAACAAAATTGCAACATAAGACCAGATGCACAGCGATAATTATTCCTGAAATAAAGATAATAAACATAACTGGTGCTAGACTAATTGAAAACACGAGAAATGCAATGTCTGAGATACTTGCCATTCAGCTGCCAGCTCTGCAAGCAAATACAGGTGAGGAGCCTTCCATTAAATGAGCATGGCTAACTTAAAAAATAATAATAATAAAAAGAATTTTATTAATGTAGAAATGGACGTTTATACATTATGCATTTATACACGAGGTTCTTGCAGGAGCTTTTCTTTCCATGTTTACAGATAATCCTATGGGAGGTAGAAATCAGGCACCAGATATCCTTCCAGCACAGTGGGTTAGGTTACAGCCCATCAAATCACAGCATACGTGGTGCCAGTGCAAGAAGGTATTTTCAGAGGAACAATTATTAATAGAACTCTGCAAAACACGTGAGACCCAATCTGCTGTGATGTCAGGGGGAGAAAGCAGACAGGATGAAACCTTTTTTGGCATCAGGAACTCTTCATTGATGTGGAATGTTTCATTAAGTGAAAGACTGACACAGTGTTGCTCCATTAACGTGTGAGAATCCTGCTTGGCACAGACTAAAATACCCAATGCCTTCCACTTTCTCATTATGCTCAAAGAGCAATTTATTTAAAAAGAAAAAAAAAAAATACAAAACAGAACTTTGAAAGCAGGATCAAGAAATATATACATACATCTATGATGCATCAGAGTGGAGAATAGCCAGACTGCTGCTGCCTTGGTGGTCTGGCCAGTGCGTTTCTAATGGAGAAACGAAGGAATTAAAATCAAATGCAGAACATATTTTTGCAACAACAACGACGAAAAGGCAGTTAGTGCTCTGTGGAGTTGTGACCACAATATTGTGCATAACTGTATGCAGTTATTTGGACAGTGAACTTCTGATATGGCAGTAATTTCTCTCTCCTTCAGAAAATCCATAGGAATTCCCTTCTCCTTATGGCAGTCTCTGGCAGTTATCACCTTTCAGACGTTGCCAACACTATGCAAACAGTGATGTTAAACCTAAGTGCTTCTGTGATTGGCTTTATGCTAACAATTCAGTCATTTCTTCACACGTTGCAATGAATTCATTATGTTTTTATTACATGCGGTTAAAGGCATGTAACTTAATCTATGAAAAAAGAAACAACTTTTTTCTGTCTGAAATGATATATTCCAAGGGAGGATCTTTCAAAGGAATGATGGAACAGAAGATGTGTTCTACTTAAAGTCATTTTGGTGTTTGGTGTGGGTTTCCTTTCTTTTCTCTCCCACCCTTGGTGTGGGATTTTATAGTTAAGTCATCTGTACTGCAGTGGCATGTATTTTTCCTAAAAGAATCACAAAGGTAGTGTTCCAATTGTGTGTAAAATAGGTCAGACTTGCTCCCATTGGAGCAAAAGAAAACCCAGTTGTGCGTCTGTCTTCAACTACTGCATTCAGGCAAGTGGGCTGAGAGATCCATCTTATCCACGGTGAGAAGAGACGGGCTGCTTTCCCTCTTTGCCAAGTGTGTGGATGAGAGAAGACTAAACACTGGCAAAGAGGTTTAGAATGGAATGGTGGCAGGAGACTTTTCTTCTGCCAGGTACTCTCGTAGCAATCCCAGACCTCGAATGTTTGTTCTGAACTCCAGCAAAGCATTCCTCAGGAAATATGCAGAGCAGTGCTGGCTTGCAGTGTTTTTCTTGATGCAGCTATCACTTCTAGCCACTGCTGTGGCTGTGTGTGTTTTAGTGGTGAATAGTTTTCCCAACTTACTGAGTTAGTTGGGTGGAGAGGCAGCCTGACACCTGGTACTTACAGTCCTGCAGTAACTGCCAGAGGGGAAAATTCCAGTTACAGTGGTGTATCACCGAACTTAGGCAGAAGGTTTACTAACATCAACAATGACAGCAGACTGCACGCCGTGTACTGGACCTATCTTGTGTTATTCTCAACCAGCAACTGAGAATTCCTGTAAAGAACTGATGTGTCACAGCCCTGCAGATCCCTGGGTCAGATTCCTTACACTTCATAGCTCTCCAGCATAGTGTTCTCAAACATAAGCCAATTCACATTAATAGAACACTTTCATGTGATCCAGGGAGAAAGGGGATCCATACACCAGCTAGGAGAGAAGGAGTGCAGAAGGTTAGAAAAATCAGTGGTAAATTGAATGGTGTATTTTCATTTTTAGTCTAGAGGAAAACTGGTAAGTAATATTTTATTAGTTCTTTAAAGTTAAAAATGTCTAGACTCAAAGCAGTTTGCTAATTATGCTTTAGACATTACTAAAAGGTGAAAGGAGTGTCTTAAAAGTAAAAGAAACTTTTCTGCTTACCAGAAAAAACACAGTGGTTCCTTTGAGGTTCTATAGTTTCATGATCTCTTGTATAACTTGTTTTACAATCCACATAACCTATAATGTAGACGACAGGATGATGACTATTTAATAGTATCTTTCTAAGACCAACAGACTGATATTAGCATGCATGTCCTAAAACAGCTATTTGAAAAACACTCTGCAACATTACAGACTGTAATAGCTATTTGCAAATGCCGGAGTTTTTTAATATGGCACTCTTCCACGGTTCTTTTTTTTTTTTTTTTCAGAAATAGTTCTAAGGATTTGTTTCAGAAAGGATTGCTTGTTGATTTTACGTTGCCATGTAACGACAAGAATGTGTTTCATACGCAGAATTTCAGAGATAAAATTAGCTGGCTATTCTCTAGAAAGACTATGCAGATGTTTAACCATGTCCTTAAGCAAGAGCTGACCATCATCCACACCTATAGGTGGAAAGTTACCTCTGGTGACCCAAACCTCTTTCTTATAGATCTTCAGGTATCTAAAGACACTTCTAGCCTCTCCTGCTAAGAGAACTAAGATTAAAATAGTACTTCATTAGTTTGAGACTAACAAGGATTTTATCACTGTGTTATTATATTGAAATATGTTGCTAACACGTAAGGCAAGAGCGACTTCAATTATTTCTGCATTTTTCTAATAAACAGGGTTTAGATTGCCATTATGCTTTGGTAGAAGGGCTGGTAGTTGGCCAGAGGGGTCAGATGGGCCCATGGACAGAAAAACTAAGCCTCGTTGTCTTAGTTTCCCTTACCTTGTCCTCCACATCTGAATCTGCATCTACATCTACGTGCATTTTTCTATCTTTGAAACAGAGATCTGTGACAATGACGGGTTTGGGTGCTCAGCTCTAGGGACCAGTAATTAGTTTGCACGTGCTCTCAAATCAGCTAGTTAGCATTTTTCATCAAGCAAACGTTTTGACAGTCCCAAAGCAGGCTGTGGCAAGAAATCTAAGTCAACCTCATTCAGGAAAAAGGTCTTAGCTGGTCTATGTTATCTGATAGTTTGGTCATTTATCAGTAAAGCGAGTTGTCAGTGACTGGCTGAGCTTGAATTGTCACCTAGGCACTGGTTTGTGGGACAGGTGAAAGGGACACCCGTCCAAAGGCAGCTTGTCAGCCTACAAAAAGAAAAGAAAAAAAAAAGTGACACAAATGTCTCCAGGTCCAGCAGTGTACTTCACACTTACAGAATGTGCCTGCAGACCATTTCTCCCTTATAAAAAATCAACTTAAATTGTACATTGATGGTTAGTTTGTGCTGCATGATGTAGAGCGAGTGGAACAGGAATAGAAAGAGAAGCAATCGTTTGGAGATGTTACAGATGATGGGGATGGCAGAGGGAGCAAGAGACATCTCTGTGGAAGTTCAGAACATAGAACAACCTCCAGATTGAGGTGGGCTCCCTACATTCATTTCCAGCTTCCATTCATCTGGAGGGTAGGAAGGAGGATGGTATTTGTGAAGAATATCAAGGATATTCCTCTTGTCAGTTGAGGCTTTCTTTAAAATCCTCTTACACCTCTCACCTTTTGTGGCAGTATTAGAGAATGACTGCCCTGTAGTTCTGGGAAGCTTTTAATCAGTGTTGTGCTGCATCTTCCCATGAGGAAGGTGAAAGCAAGGTTTCCTACTGACAGCTGACCATTCTCAGGAGAGATGGGGAGGTGGAGTCACCTCAGAAAACTGTCAGATCAGCTTTTGTGTTTTGTGATGTCAGTGGAATAAACATATAGAAGCCCCACGATTCCAGAACTGAAGAGAGTGAACTTTTGTCCCGTGCCTCTGATCTAAGCTTAAACCCAACTAAAGAGCTTAAATTCAATTGATTCTACATTCAACCGCCGCAATTAATGACTGAAGAGTTGCACTGCTGACAGCCAGCATCAGAGTAAAGACTTCACAGACTGTAGTTTTTCTTGACACAGTCCTTTTCAACTACGGGCTTCTAAAGATCACACAGTGAAACGAAGTTTGAGTTAATTTGTGTTGTTTTCCATTAGACGCTCTTGTACATGGGTTGCTGTGAAAATACATCAGCCATCAAGACAGATACAGAATTTACAAGGCTCAGCAAGTCTGACACAATACTGCACTATACATTCTTGCCAAAATAAATTTGTCATAAAATGCTAGTTAGGACTTGACAGACTCATTTAGTTCTCTGGTTTCACAGTAAGCATATGATCCAGCTAGCACCCCTGGTGCTTGGGCAAACCAAGGCTCAGCCAGCTCTGAGTCCTTGCAAATGGATCAGGCTGTGTTTGTTTGCTTCGTATTCAGAGCAGTGGTGTGCTGTGGGGAACTGTACAGGACTCCTAGCAATAAAGGCTGTCTGCATGAGTGAAAGGTAAGAATGATTTAATTTATCTAAATGAAATCTGCTTTTCTGAATGTAAGTAATCAGAAAAGATTCTCTTGATTCATGCAGGCTGGGTGTATAGCATAAAAACTTTTTCTAGCTATCCAACCACAATGAGATAGGTGTCATGCTAATAATTCTGTTAGCTGTGAGCAGTTGTTGTATTTGCAACAGAAGTGTTTTAGAAGGAAACAAAACCAGTATAAATGTGATTAAGAAGGCAAGATAATCTCTTTAGTGATAACGAAGGAAAACAGGAATCTTTAGGAAGGAGGCAATGCAATAGCAGCGTGTGCAGAATAGATCTGACTGAAGTGATCAAATTAGACCAAGTGGCAAGGATTTGCTGAGCAGATCTTCAGGAAAGATAGCTTAAGGACATTTTCTTCCATTCCCAAAATATGTTTCCTCTATAAAACCTGGGAAAACAACAAACAAACAAAAAAATAACTGGGGGGAGACATAAACCTCCTTAGCCCTATTTTCTGTGGCTCTGTTGAGCTGTCAGTCAAACAGTACCACCTCATGCTCTGAAGATTCAACGTCAGCTTTTCACTCACCCTCTCAAAGAGGCAGAGATATATAGGTGTAGGTCTCCTGGAGCACAAATGATCAAACTCTTGCATTATGAGCACCTCCTTGCTGCAGCCTGAAGCAGACTGCTGCAGAAAGAGAAGAAAAGCACAAAGCAGCAGCTCACAAGTATCAAAATCCTAATTGTTAAAGCACACCTTAATAAATCTGCAGTTACAGACCTTGCATGCCTAGATTTTAATGAGCTCCGTTTTGGTTTTGCTTGGTACAGATTATGAATTCTCTAACACTATGTGTGTGATGTATTATACATAGCTGTCTTTCACTTTTGTTATTATTATCCTAGGATAGTGTGAGCTGTTGTCCTATTTTTCATCCTCATGGAAAAAGCTTTTGATTAGTCTATCATGATTTGAGTTTTTTTTTAATATTTCTTTGTGTGTACTACATATGCAGCATATGGAACTGAAACTGCAGTAATTGCTACTAGCTGTTGGAGTAAGCTGCATGCCTACTTGTTGCCTTGTCTATTACTCACAGTTTCCATGCCACTTCCAACTGTAAACTGAAAATTACACTTAACCACTTTCTATATGAGAAAAAGCTGCTTTTAGCCACAAATTTGGAGTGCTGCACAATTTTATGGAACCCATATGAAAATCTCTGCACGATGCAGTGAGATGGGGGATGTATAAATTCATGAGCTACCTCAAGTCTTTTTTCAGTTTCTGTGATGGGCTTTTCATTCAGTGCTCTCATCAAAGGTGATGTGCATCAGGAGCATTGGCGATGGAGCACTGACATATTTTTACTAAAGATGACATTCTTGCACTGTAATAAACTAGCCTTAACATTTCTTTGTTGTTATGCACATTATATTCAGGCCCAGCATTATTTCAGTGTTTCAAGAGTTTTGGAAATACTGCTTTAGCCTTTTGCTTTAATGCATTCTACAGTCTCATAACATCTTTCCATGGCAAAGTTCTGTTCTTACGTATCTGAAGATTGAAGAGGTTTGGGTCAATCTACATGCTTTTGCACTTATCAGAAATAATGCTATTCCTTCACCATACTTGGTGAATTCCAGTATATGTATGTGTGATCACACGAGAGAAGAATAATCACATCTGGATACAAGAAGAGACAATCTCAGTTCAGTTTATCCCATTAGCTACAGAGGGTGGTATTGCATATCCTCCAACCTTATACGACCTTTAAACTGGACAAACAGCTGTGAGCCTTATTTTGTGCTCACTGCATTGACTTAAAATACAGTTCCTATCCACTCTTTGGGTACAAGAGATGATCATGGTTTCATGCTAGGACTAGAGGTGTTGTTATTTATTCATTTAGTGGTATCTCCAAGTGCTTTGTGATTCATTAAAAACAGCTGTTGTGGATGGGAGAATTATCATTTTCACTTTGGAGTCCACATCCAAATACAACTCCAGTCACTGGACTGAAGTGACAGAGCTGGTTACATACATCACAGGTGCAGTTGGAGGAAAGCTGGACCAATGCTACTTATTTCCATTCTCTTGATTACCTTTTTTAATTTTCCCAGGGCTGAAAGAACAGCTCAATGACAAATAGATAAATAGCAGATAAATAGAAACCAACTGTGGAATCAAGTTTCATCTGTTCATCTGTCAAGTTCCATCTGTCGTAATGACCAAAACCAAAATAACTACAGCTGATGTTTGAAATGCATAATTAGATTTTGGTGTTAAAATCTTATTGAGATTAAATGGGGAATTGACATCTTGAACTAGGCTGTTTCCAGACTCAGGAAGCCAACATTGCAGATGATTTCTGAAGATTTTCTTCCCATTTTTCCATTCAAGATTACAATCTTGGCTTAATAATGTAAAATGCAAATTCAGCACCTAGTTATACATAACAACAGTTATTTTCTGAGCCTGGTCTCCAGGGAACCCTCCCAAATCAAAAGCAAGACTGAGGTAAAATCCTGCAAAGCCTGAGCCCTGAGTATTTGCTAACGATGGGAGAAACACTAATGCAGAAAATACACCTGTAAATGAAGAGCGAAATTCTGAAACTGGATATTGTTTGTATTATTGGAAAATGATAACATGAGTATAAATAGTGTAGGCCCAGCTGGACAAGGCAATATGTTATATGAGTTTAAATCTGTCGTTAGGAGAAGCTGATTAGGTTTATGTCTGTCAAAAGGATGAAGAGTTGTGCCATCTGTAACAACAGCGAGCGGCTTAGTTAACTTTATCTCCACCAACACCCCAGGATTGCTAGGGCACCTTCCCACCATTAGATCATCTCTTAAAAAAGACACAACCACAAGAGCAAACATAGAGCTCCAGTTTAGAGTAAATGCATCTTAGGCACCAATCACTGTCACCAGATCATCATATAGAATTCAGACACTGTCTTTAACTGACCTCATTGTCTTGTTTTGCATGCCTGCTTAGTTGAGTCAACAGAGTCAAGGGGAAAAATGGGTATAGAATTGACATTCACCTTAAGCGTGCACTCATTACATTCATTTTAATAACGTTATAAAGATGAAGGAAGAGTTATAATGTCAATAAGAAAGCACACATTATTATGCTGTTATTATCTTTAGCATGTCAAATGGATTTCAGCCTTACTGCTTTATGTATTTATTTGTTTGTGATGTCTTTAATGATACCTATGTGACATTGCTGTGCAGAAAAACGTTCTTGGCTGGCACTTACAAATGAGCCTAAAGGAAGTATTTAGGTCCTGTAGCCCTGAAATGCAGCGGGGTCTTTCTGTGCAAGGTTAAATCAGTGTAACATCATTGAGAAAAGTCCCTAATGCAGTCTATACACATTGTTCTGAGTGCTGAACATTAGCCCTGGTTTCAGACTCAGTCCAGGATTACACAACATATTGATGCCTTGATCACTCAAGCCCTCTGTGCCTCAGTTTCCCCTTGCAAAGTGTTGTCATTGTCATCCTGCTTTGTAAATCAGTAAAGAACTTCCATCACCAATCATACCTACCTGCAAGCATTGTGCTTATGGAATGTAACAGTTTTCATAGAACAGAAGTTTGGTGTTACTCCACAGTTTCATTACAAAGTAAATATATTTTTTTTCAGCTGCCTTCAGCCTACTTGTAAACAATGACACATGGCTTTCCCAACACTATCTTGAGTGCAAGATTGTTTCAGAGGCCAGTGACTCAGTTTCCAGCATTAGCCCTGCCATGACCTGGTGCACTTGCTTGGACGAGAGTCTGAAACCAAGCCCAGGACGTGCTATTAACAAATTATCTTGACATACCAGTCTCCCAAGAGACTTGTTTTCATAGCTTGTTCTCATGACTGATAAACCACAGCACATCTTGAATGAGAATAATGTGGATTTTTGTCTCTGAGCTGTTTACCACCATCCCAGATCTGTGCCTGTGCCCTGCAGCAGGACAACTATCTGTCAGTGCTTCCAAAAATGTGCCCTTCACTCCAGAGGTGCCAACACCCCTTCCAGAACTCACCCCAAGTCAGAGGAATGTTTCTCTGCCTCATCTTTGAGGTTTAGGAGCACGCATCCTTCCCTTTGAGTGAATGACTGTACATCAGAGTGCAAAAACAAACGTGCGCCCTGCCAAGTTGGCTGTGGACCTGGGTTACACAGTCATGCATGTCTCGTGATTAAATATGGGTGAGATATTTGTCATCAATCATAATTGGCTGTTTACAAAAGGCAGGCAGTAATAACAAGGAAATCACATGCGGCCCTGTGTGATGGTAGGCACAGACCAGCAGTTGAGATATGTGGGGCAGCTCCAAGCCTTGTTCACAGTCTTGTGGCATTGGGAACCTACCTGAGAAGTCCTTGTCCTCCTCTCCACGCCCAGAACTGGGTATGGACAGTTGGAGATTCAATGCTACAGTTCAGGGCTGCATTTCCCCAGCTCCAACAGCCTTCAGTTCTGTGCATGGAACCTGGTAAAAAAGAAAAATGCTGTTATAAGTGTGGTTTGGAGAGAGAAATGCTCTGATATTTAGACATACATTTTTTGCACTCTCAAATTGCGCCAAATACTTTTAGTTAAGATCTGAAATGAAAGGCTTATTTTCAGCATGAAGGAAATATTCTTGGGTAAAATGTAAATAAAATTAATTATCATCTCCATGCTGCTTAGGGAGGGGTGCTATGCCTACTGACACCTTCCTAATGACACTTTATAAAACTGTCACTGCCGCCTTAACAGTGCTTCACAGCCCTGAGCACGAATTAAACTTTTCGATACCTTGAACCCCATCAAAAACATTTTGGATCACAATATCTTTTGCAGCTTTCACACCATAGCAAAATACTTTCCCTCCCTCTCTGCAGCCTGACTGCCGCTGCTGCCCCAGGCATTTCCCTGCTGCATTGACACCCACGGCGTGGGAATGTCCTGAAGTACTTCTAATTAGAAATACTTCTGCTTAAAAGTACTGCTAATTTGGACAGCCTGATGGGAAGCGATGGTGGAGTGCCATAGATCAGATTTTTTCCATGCCAGGTTCTTATACTGCTGGCAATTAGCTTGAAATAGGAAGAATCGTTTTTAACTTTCTTAATTTGTTTTTTTAAAAAAATCAGAGCAGGTACTCAGAGTGCCTCCATTCCTCCTCCTGCACATCACGCACTGCCCAGCAGCCCAGGCTGCACTGCAGAGCTGGACCCACAGAGCCACCTTCTACCTGAGCATGGAGTCCAGTGAGTGAGTTCTGACTCTTTTTGGGAGGCAAGCAGCAAAACACCGTTTCACAAGTCTCACGAAAGGCCAGCTCAGCTTTTTGTTGCCAAGCAGCAGCACGATTTTACAGCAGATCCAGCTGCTGATGTTGCTAAGCAGCACCAAGTTGTGCACTTTTCAATCATTACGTGTTCACCGGCTGTCGTGATGGGATTATGATTTCCCTCCCACATCTTGATGGTTGCCCTTCGAGAATTGGGCAGGAAACAAGGGCTGAAGGATGTCAGTCAGTCTCAGAAGTCTCTACAACTTTATTCTGATACGCAGAAAATACAAATTATTTTATAGCAGTGATATCAAGATCGGAGAAGAGTAAAATTCTGAACACTCCCCTTTTCTTTCCTCCTACCTGCAAGAACAGCTGGTGCATGACTTCATGCTCAGTGCTCCAGCAGTCTTTTATTGCTCGGTGTGTCATATTCTCACGTACAAGTAAGAAACATTAAAATGTTCTGTCTTATTTGGTAGCACTTCTACCATCGAGCAAACTGAGCTCATACTAAATTGTCCCATATAAATACTTTAGGTAGCATTTATTCTATGGATAAAACTGAGGTGTCTGAGTAGTGTGTGGTTGGTAATTATGCCAAATATTGTATGTAATAGGATTAAATAGACTAATTCATGCCAAACTGTTTGGATCTTACTGAAGTGCTTAATTCATTAACCAGATACATACCTCACCTTTCAGAATGAGCTGTGCTTTCCCCTACTCTGAGTGCTCCAATCCTCCTGGGTTAGATCCTCTTTTGATCAAGAAAGAGTTGGAGTTCCCTGCAGGAAGAGGTGTGGATGAAGGATCACAGGAAAGCAGCCCAGTGTGAGTACTTCTTCATCTTCATCCGTCGTGAAATCAAAAAGAATAAATTGAGACATCAGAGGATGAAGAGTGCTCTCACAAGTCATGGTTTATGCAAACTGATTTGACTTCTTACCGGTACAGAGCAGATGAGCAGCATCTGCATAAGTTGGAACTAATTGAAGTGAGTAGAGGTTGCTTGGCATAGTTGGGACAGGGCCTGAGACACCAGAGTGGGTCAGAAAACTGATGAGGCCCTGTCCAAGGCCAAAACGTAATGTCAGTGTTGTCTGACAGAGCTGTTCTGGGCCCGGAGCTCGGAGCAGTTGCTGCTCACAGTGTGTCTGTCGCTCCCTCGTGACTCATTGCTGGCAGCAGAGCAGCTGTCTGCGTGGCTCTGCAAACTTACTCAAGGTTCACCCATTAGAGAGAGGCCTTCTCCCTTGCACACGTGTTGATAAAAAAGACAAATACATAACCAGAAATCATGAGTGACTACCAAAAGGTTGTTTTCCCTGATATGTGTGCCAGGCCGTTGTTTTGCAGGGCAGCTGCCTCGCTCTCACCTCGTGGCATTCTCTTGCCTTAGAAATGGAATAGCACCAAATATGAGCTCAGTTTCTGCACTGAGGAAATAATCCAACTAGCAGAAGTGAGGATACACTGTCAGGCTTGTGTTTCCCTGAGCTCCCACAGGATCCTTGTTCTTAAATTCATGGCAGAGAGCCTAAACAAAAACATTTCATTATGTATTGTCTATAGGCAGTGAATATTACAGTGATTCTATTTTGTTTTCTAAGGAAGCACATACTAAAACTTTAATTTGATTGAACTTCAATTTTCTCGATCATGAAAAAGGATGGGGAGAACAGAACAAAGGGGATCTGACAGCTGCTTTCATGTATTTTAGTTCCAGAGCTTCACTATAGACTGTGACTTTTTCATTTTGAGCTCTCTGAGATGTAGCACAGATTTATGTGACACTTTGTCTTAGCCCCATGCCACCAAACCTATCCACATGTACCTTAGCATGAAACCTGAAAAAGCTCAGAAAATACAAATAATTTGTTTCTGACCTGCGGAATTCTGACCAATAACTGTGGATTAATGTGCTACCATAGTGCTGGAGGCTTCACTGACTTCATTAAGAAACACGAGCTTGTAAAGGCAGGGCACTCTGGCAGCTGTTCATTCCAGCCCTTCACATACCTCATGCTCTCAAGCCAGATGTTTGTACACCGAGGCAGAGAAAGACCACAGGAATGCCAGGCCCAGCACATAGATGCACATGAAATTCCTGCCTCTCATTCATGTCAGGTAGGAATTGGGTGTGCTGGACTCAGCAACGCTGCCTTGCAGCTCTTCCAGGCACAGTAACCCAACAGTTTGCTATTCCTTTGCTGTGTGCACTATCAAATACCACTGGTGAGGGCAGAAACACGTTAATCCCTTGGAGTTACCACTAATGAAACACTGCTGCACCACCTTCTCTTATCAGCTGTCTTTCTGAGAACCCCTCAGCGAAGCTGTGCTTGAACAGACAATGCACATCAAGAACAGCAATTAGCTTGTCCATAAACCAGTACTTCTTGCAACATCACATTTCAAAGGGTTTTTGTCACATCTCCTCCCTTCCGGACAATTGCACTGGAAGTGATTTCAGCATAACTTGAACGGAGCAACTATTAACAGGTATTTCAAAGCATCACAGAATCATTTCAGTTGGAAGGGACATTTAAAGGCCATCTGGTCCAACCAACGCCCTGCAATGAGCAGGGATGCACACAGCTCCATCACCTGCTCAGAGCCCCATCCCCCTGGGTGTCTGCAGGGAAGGGGCATCACTGTGTTTTTGGGCAGCCTGTGCCACTGCCCCGCCGCCCTTGTCATAAAAGATTTCTTCCTTATATCCAATCTAAATCTCCCCTGTTCTACACTGAAACCAATTTCCCTTGTCCTGTCAAGAGGAGCTTTCAACAGTAGTGAGATAAAATGAAGGGCAACATGAAACAGACAAACAAAATGCAGAGCAGATATTCCCCCCAGTACTAATTTTCCCTTGGCAACACGTGCAGAACTGCAGTGCAAGAAGCACCTCTCCTACCATCGACCAAGGGACACCAGCAGTCAAATATGCTTTGACCAAAGGCTGCTTTTTCCAGGCTGACATATTTGAAAACCATTAGCAGAGGATTTATGGAAGGCAGAGCCACAGCAGGGGGAGGTCGGGCGGAGGAGGAATAACTCGTTTGCTTTTTGCCTGGGGTGGAGGCAGGCTGGTTGCTGAGCAGGTTATGAAGGTGGGTCCCTGAAAGAAAGCCTACATTTCATGTTGGGCCGAGGAGAGGCAGGAGGAAAATAAGGCAAAAACCCACGAGGTAAAGATGGGAGAAAGGGTTTGAAGACATGCTCTGAAAGCATCGCTGCACCCAGCACTGCCCAGTTGTGCCAGAACGTAAGTGTAAAGCTAAATGGTCTCTCTCTCATTTTCAGGGAAGCGGTTTTTCTGCTGTATATATACAGAAGTCTCTGTAGGCTGATGTCCAAGTTGGTACCAGTGAGCCATTTTTGAGATACGTGGTGCTAAAAGAATTTTAATAATGACATGTAAATTGCAAAAGATAGTGCAGAAAGATGAGAAAGATTATCTTTCGGTGAACCCATGTTTATTTTATGAATGGATTTTTAGCATGTCTATAACGCTGATTTGAAATCCCATACATATGATAAAGCTCACATATTTTACAGTGTAAGCAATGCTTGTGCATTGAGAAATCATTTTAAAAACAATGTATGTAAAAAGGATGGAAATAAGATTGTAATTTGAAGAAATATCTTTGTTACTCGGTAGTGCAATTCTCTCACTGTTATCATTCTCACTTATCGACGGTTGGACTTGAAGATCCTGGAGGTCTTTTCCAACTTTAATGATTCTATGATTCTGTGATTAATGGAAAATATATGCATTATTCCTCATTTATCACTTTTATCTTTATTATTGGGAAAATTTTAATGTGCAGTTGTGTGGCTGTTGTGAAACTTCATACTCTTAAGCAGAGAAAGGAGGAGGTAAACACAACATGATACATTGGTGGAAATTTTCAACAGCTAAACTTTGAGCCACGTTTTTTGTAATTTTGTATTTAGTGCCTGAACATTTTAATAAAAAACAATAAATAAAGTATTTTTGCTTTCAAGTGAATATGACAAATACAACCTCTATCTGTTGTTGCTGTTATTAACAGTCAATATCTTGGCATTGGTGCAGAAGCCTCAAAACCGTATTATGCACTGGGCTTAATTTAAAATAAATAGAGCAGCACTATTCATATGCTGCCTAATCCACTGATGAACTTGACAAATTTTGAAAAGCTGTAGAATTTGCATTTTCCATCAATATATAAGACCCCATTGCACACTGATGTATACATGAGGACTTGGAGAGCTGCTTTCTTTCCCCAGCTTTTGTTCTTACTGTGAGTGCTCATAGGGGGAATGAGAGCTTTTGGTTTCCACATGATGTCTGTGGGAGCAGAAAAGCATCTGGGAAAAGAAAAGCTGGTGGGTCAGTGGATGGAAATGCCAGTCTGTTCTCTGCTAAGGAAGCGTGTGGCTGCTGGGGGAAGCTTGTTGTTGTAGAGAAGTTGTTTCCCTCCTATGCACTGTAACCTCAGTTAACTGCTCAGTGGATGAGAATGCTGTCATAACAACACACATTTAAAATATTATAATCTTAACCTGTTGTCCTGGAGCATTTCACTGAGCTGCACCTGAAAAGCTTTGCACATTCACACTTGGTGATAGAGCACTGCGTGCTTGGAGAACGGCAGCTGTGAAAATATCGCCTATGGTCTTCCATGTACTTCCAGGACTACTTTAAAACAGCAGAGGATTTGGCAGTAGTCATAGCAGATAAAAGCTAGGGCTGCTAATTAATCACTAGAAGTGCAATGCAGGTCCCAGGGATTTCAACAGGAGCAAGTTCAAGCACCGGTGTATCCCCTGCAGACACTCAAGTTTAAACAGAGCATAGCTTATGAGCACAACGCTGAACTCCTCTCCCTCCAAACCTGCTGTGAAGAAGAGTAATCTTTCAAGTTTAAAAAAAGTGTGCTGCAGTAATAAGTAATAACATTCCTTAAAAGCTTATATGGTTTTCTTGGCTAACAACGTGCAATCTTTCTTTGTCAGCCTGGCTTTAATGGAGGTTTTCTTGACGTGTGCCACAGACCGATCTCACATTCTTTAGATAAATAAAAATAAAAATTGAAGGGAGAGTGTGTGTAATATTCACCCATCTGAGGATACAACTACAGCGAATTTAAATGCCTGAGCTCCAAAATGAAACGTCTACAACAAGAAGTAAATGTCTGCAGCTCTGTTGTGTGCACTCCTTCTGAGCAGCCTTTAAAACACAGCAAAAGCATGGAGCCTGGGGAGGCACTGCCTGCAGAGCTGCTGCTGACTGTTCTGGAAATTAAGTAATTAGAGTTGAACCAGTGTAAAACCAATAGTAATTAAAGTGGGCAGATCCTGTCAAGTGTAAAGAAAACGTGTTTTAGGTCATAAAATTGTGAGTAGAATATTACCTTGAAAAAGCATGGTAGGATTTCAGCAATAAGGATTTAAAAAAAATACATTTTTTCCTCTTTAAAGTTCAGGGCATGTGTGGGAAATTGTTTCTGTTACAGGAACAGCCAGGTATAATGTGGTTCTAGGCAGAGTGAGCCTGCAGTTCAGTCCAGAGTCTCCAGGATAGAAAAGTGGTTTGAATACAGTTAACATAATAAAGTTTTCATATGGGCTGTCCATCCAAAGGAGGTTTGGCAAGGAAAATGCCTTTCTGCTCAAATGACATGGGATAATCCAGAAGCAGAGCAACAAAGCTGAGTTTCAGGGAGTGTCCGTCAGCATAAGCAGAGCCAGTGTGGGAAAGGCAGCAGGCAGAGATTACAAAAGAGCTCTCGTCCCTAACCTGTGATTTAAAATCATTGTAGAACTGAAGGTCAGGAGGGGCAGCAGACAAGGTGACTGAGATGATGCTCCTCCAGAATTTATAGCTTTTAGCTTTTTTGTTTTATTTTTTTAACAGAAAACTAAGAGCTTTTTCTTTTCTTCCAGTGGCCTCTTTAATTGCTCTGTGATACTGGACGTCAGCATCAGAATGGGCAATGAGAACAGTAGTGTGGAAAATCAGGTGAGTGTGGCAGCATGATTGCTTTTCCTTCCCTACTGCCAGAGAGCAAACCTTGCAGAAATCTGTTTCACCAACTATTTGCCTCGTGTTTATCTCCTGCTCCCAGTTACACTCATATTTAATTGCAGTCAGTGATAATTGAGGGCAACTTTTTGTTTGTTTGTTTTTCAATTTGGTGATGATATAATGCTCCGTCACATCTCAGCACCATGCAGGTGGCTGCTGCCTGCAGGACAGGAGCTGTGGGGATCCCAAGGAACGCTCAGGGCTGTCCCCAGCACCAGGAGCAGAGCAGCAGGGACAGCCCCAGGTATGGGCCCTCCCAGGGATGGGGATGGGCCAAGATGGGTGCTGGCTGTCAGCCCATGGCTGTGCAGGCCTGATGTGGAGCACGCCGTGTTGGCCCAGAATGGGCCCTAGGGCCATAGGCAGGGTGGGGGAGGCCGTGGGGGCCAGCAGTGCCTCCAAGTGCCCCCAGGGCTCTGACACACAGTAGTTCTTGTCGACAAGTGACCTTGGTGTGCTGATTCAGAGTTCATATCTACGTGAGAAGAAGGGTGCTTTGTTAATGTGCATTGCTGTTTGGTCATCTCTCCTTGAATTGTAGGACTGAAGGGAAGCCATGTGCTGCAGTTGGCCATGTACGATTGTATCAGAAGATATTATGTTGCTGTGCATTTGAATAAAAGTTGTGATTTGTTTATTTCAGCAGTTAAAATACCAGAATGTTTCATCCTCTCTTTGTCCACATCTTATGGTAGATGGCAAAATGCATTTGGGTTCATTTTCTTTCCTCTTCAGGTCTGAGTAAAGCCACTGTACCTTGTGCGTGGCAAAGTGGGCCCTCTACAACAATCTGTATTCAAAGTTAGCCAGATTTTGTCGTAAAGAGGTATTTGAAATAGAGTTCTGCTGTAACTGTTGGCTGTTCTGGCCAAGTGGTGTTGTTATCACAGGGTTTGGTCACAACATTTTTTAAGAGTCAGGGACAGGAAGATGTATTCATTCAAATCAACACAAGTAACTTCACTTGTATTGGTGATAGAAGGATGGTTGGACTGGATGACCTTAGAGGTCTTTTCCAACCCTGGTGATTCTATGATTTCTATGATTCTACATAAATAATGGGAATTTCTTCTCTTTCACTTAGGATGTTTTTGAAACTCAGAAAATAATAACAACGTCTTAAAAGCTACTTAATCTGTTGAACATTCACTGAGAAAGTACCCCTTAAAATTAGTCAAAATTGTTATAGTGACTGGAATTTTAAAATGCATTTATTTTTAGTCAGAAGTTCCCAATGCAAATCAAGTCATCCTTATGCCGCCAAGCCAAGGAACACAGCAGGTAGTGTATGATGAAACTGGTTTGCATGGTTTGCATTTCAGAATGTTAGCATCAGGCTTGGCTTTTCTTTTTCTCATGCGTCTGCTTTTGGCTTTTGTTTTTTGACACTAACAGCGAATTTGCTAGGCAGTGACATTTAAGTTTTCAGCAAGTTGTAAAAAAAAATCTGGTTTCTTTTAACTTCTTTCTTTGGTAGCAATCTATGCTTAAGTGTAACAGCCTGTATTTGACCCTCTTTGCATATTGGCCTCCCTTTCCATTCTCCCACAGTTGAAGTAGAGCTGTGGATGTTGTTATAGGCAGTACCATTTGACATGAGTTGTTGTTTCTGTTTATGTATTTATCAGAGAACATCATTCCCCAGCTCTAGCTCTCAGCTGAGCCCTTTAGAAGCCATACACATGGTTTGCATTAAAGTTGAGAGAATCTGTGCTAAGTTTAGAACTTATTTAATAAGAGGGAAGATCTGCAGGATAAATATGCTACTATGAGGAACGTAGTAGGCACTTACAGAAAAATAAATACCCAATCTGTCTTTTAAAGATCGGATTCCAAGGAAAATATAATGTAAATTTAGTAGAAATGAGCAAGGATAATAAACAGATAAAATGAGGCTGGGGCCAGCAGTGTATTTAACAAAGTGACTTTACATACAGTAAACATGCTCTGTTTTGCTCCAGCAGTGCACAGAGTCTGAACTGCTGAGAGATTCTAGGCTTGTGCTCTGCCCTATTAGCATGATGCATCTCGCTTCCAAACAAGGACCTGTCAGTGGCAAAGCATGTTGGGCTTATGCTGAATTAAACCTAAGTGCTTTGTAGGATGCATTCTCCTTGAAAACAAAACTCCATGTGAAGATAAATATGTTTAAATTGAAAAAGAAGGAAGCCAGAAGAACAGAGATTCCCTGATTTAGCAGAGGATATATATGGGAAGGAAAGGAAGTATTCTTCAGTGGGAATCTCGCAGAAGTACTACAGTTTCTGGGACCCTTCAAGACCCCAGCAGTTGCGTTGCCCATCAGACACATCTCTCTTCAGCCAACCATTGGTACTGAGGAATGGCAAGGCCAGTCCTCGGGTTTTACCCAAATTTTCTGGAAAGTATTCAGAAATCACCTACACAGCCAGAACGAGGCTCCTAGTTTCGTAGAGATTGATGTATTACTGCTACCCTAGATGTTTGGATGGGCTCAGGTGCCATCTTTTAAGCACCACTTATAAAGGAAGCCAAGCTTACTACAACAAAACTAACCAACAACTGGGCACCACAAACCTTCCTAGAGCTACAACAGGACAGACTGTCTAATACGCAGTGATGGTAGCCAAGGCTTTTAGCTCTTGCTACTCAGAGTTCTGAGGAGGAGAGCCATCATCTTCATTCACAGCCCGTCCCATGACTCCAGAAAAGCCCAAGTCATCCAGCACTTGTAAAGCCCTTTGAAGGTGCTGCTGAAATGAGCTCCTGGCAGCCAGCACTCTGCCCCACAGTGGGAGAGGGAATTTCAAAGTCAGTTACCACAGAAATCATTGCTATCTATTTCGCTTTATCCTTTCTTCTCCTCATTTTCCGAGTAAGTAGGGAGCCAGACAAAGCTGGTTGTTACTCATCTATGTTGTTCATTTCATTTTACTCATAAATCCTAATGTGTGGTTATCTTTTTTGTGTGCTCTTGTTTGCTTTCTGCTGTGAGATGTGTGAGATGGGTAACACATGCATACTTGCTGGAGGGGCCATAACTTCTTAAGGGTTTATTTGTTTGTCTCAAGCGTCATGCTGTGATCCTGCTAGAGTCTCTCCATTTAATTGTTACAAACAAATCTGACTGCTGCCCAGTTCTGCAGTTAGTATGCCACATTATAACTTTTCCCATATTTCAACTTACTTAAGTCAGTGGATCTAGTTAATTGGCATGGTTTCTTCTTGCAGATCCCAGCATTATGGGATTAGCACAGAATGCAGCGAGTGCTCTAGCAGCTTCCCTGCCCTCAGTCTCCATTCCCATGGATAACTAGGCAAATTCCTCTGGGCTGTGGTGCTCATACTGTGTGTTTACATACCTCTCGAATAGTGCAATAACATCTGTATACATTCCATTGCTTATTTTCAATTGGCAACAAACACGCATTCCCAATTTTCCACACAATTTTGTGCCAATAGCATTTTAATGAGGTACACAGTCACCCTACATGGGATACTTATTCTACTCTCCGAGTTATCACTTTCTTTCACTCCTTCCATTTCACCCGTTGCACATCAAGAGTGCACAAATCAGCAGGCATGCTCTACATCTTTTTAGTCAACATTTGTCTTCTATGGAGTGGCAATGGCAATGTGCCCATTGCTGGTACTTACATAGTTCTAGTTTATGTGCAGTCATTCATTAATGCTTACTTCCAGTAACTACTACTGCTCTAATGTTCTTGGTGAGTAACACCAAGCATTTGTTCCAATTCACACAAAAAGAACACAGTCTGTTTTCTGAGAATTATACATCCATATGTACAAGTGCAGCAGATTCTGGGTCACTTCTCGCTATAATGAATAATGATTGTACTTGTTCTCATCTTCTCTTTAAATGAATGAGGGGAGATGAAAGAAGAATGAAGATTCAGAGTTGCAGAAGGGTTCTTAATTTGAAGGCACTGTGAAAAAGAAGTTGGGAATCTATTCCTTCCCTTCTGAAATAATGGTTAGAGCTATCTTCACATCTGTAAAGCCACCACCATTTCTAATGGGAAATGTATATTTATGGGTATAGACTGAAAAGAAAAATACTATGCAATTATAAAGAAGTTGTATAATTATTCCCCATATTTCACTACTTAGAAATAGTGAGAAAATGGCTGGCCAACGTTTTCCACTACTATGGGTTACATGTTGAGTAACTGTTGAGTCATGGCCTGAACCACTGATTGAGCACCTGGGGAAAGGACACGATCAGCCCTGGGAGCACAGGTGAAGGCAATTCAGCTGTGTGACCAGAAGGGATGGAGCCTGGCTGCACCTCTCTTAGACCCCATTTAAGGGCTGACTGCATCTTCTCCAAATTGTACCAGTTCTTAATAACTTAAGAATAATTTTAACTAAAACAACTTTAAATTACAAATGTGGAGATGGAGGTTTCTTTTCCCAGATCATCAACTTGACCCCCTCTCTTTCTCGGTGTGTCTCATACACCTGCTGTCCATAAGAAAAGAATCTAGGTATTCATTCAACTGTTAGCAGAGGGACAAAAGAAGATAAAAAAAAGCTGTGAAGAAGCAAATGGACTTACGCAGAGAGCTATGAATTCTCCTTTGCCTGCTAAACTTCAATGACATAAGCAAATGGAAAGATGAGATTAACAAGAACCATGGAGTGAGTTGTGTAGCATGTTCCACTGAGCTCTGTGCAGGCCCGTGCTATGAACATAACTTAAACACAAGAACAAGTCATTGAGAAGACACTTACATTGATGTTACAGGGACCTGAAGATAAACTGTTAGTGTCCTCAATGGGCTGGAAACGTGGGCTGTGAAGCCTGAAGGTCTTGCTGTAGCCTAGAGGAAGTTGTGTATTCTGTAAAGCGTGCCAAACGAAGGATAGTATGGTGACATATATCTATTAGCATGTGTATTTACATATATGCATGAAAATGTTTATGCTTGCAACGAAAGTGTTTAGGTTTGGATTTATTTCTCAGGAAGAAAGCAGCTCTTTTTCTCTAGGAAAAGCTCATCAGTGCCTACAATGTAAAAAAATTCAAATGCTGCTGTTACCATATTGCTTTTCTCATGCATGTTTTGTTTGTAGGAAGCAGATTAAATGAGACTTCCACCAAGAGCCAGTTTTTTGTATTCCAATCACTTTGAGGATTTTAATTAGAAAAAGCATGAACATAAAATACTGCTCCTGAGAGGGACAAATTAACCAAGCCAGAAGCAACAGCAAATAACATCATTACTGATAGAGTAAAAAATCCACTCCAGTTGCAAAATTCTATATGTATAAAATCTCCCAGAAAGAGATTTCCCATTATCATGTAGTACTTACATCCAACTAACCAAATAGTTGCAGTGCTTGGCATACTGTCAGTGTGAGGAGAAAAACCAAGAAATGCTCACTAACAGCTGCTCTCAGCAATGGGCAGGTGCTGAGCCATGCAGGTTGCTGCACAGATTTCATTAAAAACAGAACTCAGCTCTCCTGCCTTGTGACAAAACTAAGTTTTAGTGTAATTCTTCATATCTCAAACGGAGATCCAGTTTGGCCTGATGCATCAGTGACCAGTCAGTTCCTGCCCTGTGAATTGTATTTTTTGCTGATTTCACTGAAGTTCTGATTTTAAAAGCAACATGCATTCGTTATCTAATTTGGTAGCATTTCTCCAGATCACTAAGGACATTAACATTGAAAAATCTAATTCAGTACTTGGTAACTGTACTGGATCCAAAAGGGAGCTCCCAAAGACTGCTTTCAAATTGCAATCCTGATGGGGATGCTTGGAGCTGATGAACAGTGCTTGCCACAGCCTCACCTTTAAAAATAAACTTTAAAAAGCATGTAGGGGAAGACATGGATTAGTGTAAGTTCTGGTTTATCATTTGAAATTCATTATGGCTTGTTCCAGCTTCTCCTCCCCTCATAAACACAGGGAGCTGCTGAGAGTGGAAACTACATGTAATTCTTCCATGATTGCTTTCAGGTGCAGCCAGAGCTGGGCATGCTCATGCCTGCCATAAGGGCAGCATGCAGGAAGGGATGCTGTGCTGGGAAGCTGGGAGAGGGGCTGTTGCTGTGCTAGAGGGAGAGAGGGAGGCAGCAGGGTGGTCACTTGCTTGGAGTGTGACTTCAGATGTAGGCTGTCTGGCATTCCTTCTGTTGTTTGCGTATTTTCTGTGACAAACTCAGTTTGTTATTTTTTTAATGTTAGATGCAAAACTACTGAGAGCCCATGTATTCTGATTGTTAATATCGTTGTTTCATTAAGTCTTTCAATTACTTTTTCCATAATGAGAGTCCTTTTGAACAGGAGTGTGCTACATTTCAACTGACTGCAGGGTGGATTTAGCTGCCATCTTCTGCAGTAAATCACTTCAGAGACTGTGTGCATTGAAACATCAAAAATAATTCATCTGACATCAGCTTTCTGATGATCCTTCTGAACAAAAACATGCTCTTGTTAATTGTTTCCACAGATGTTCATTAAAAACTAAAGAAACATGCTCTGTAAAGCAAGTTCAGATCCTGATTTGCATAACTCTCTTAAAAAAAGCTTGATAGAGAAATGGAATTACGTTTTCCCATTGGCTGGCACAGATTCACAGAGCGTGTTCTTTTGTGATTAATTAATTAGTAAGCTAAATGTAGAAGGCCAGTAAGTTCTGTTACACATTACTGTTAAAATCCTCTCTTGAGCTTCCCTTGAGAACATCATTTCCTGGCCAAATGTGCTGTTGGGTGACAAGACAAGAGGACAGCTTTGCTTTTTGGTTGTTCCTGCACCCAACTGCCTGGGTAGAAAGGAAGCAGCTGTCAATAGCTGAACTTCTTGCTGCTCTAACAGGAGCCATGTTGCAGAGACTGTGTTGATTATCTGTTAAATTTGGTCATGTTGGGAACTTGAACAAGACTTGGGTCTTCCAGTGACTGATTGCAGTTGTTTAGGGATGGATGATAAGTAATTAAACAGGAGATTCCTGGAAGCACAAAGCTGTCAAGATAATAGTAATAGAAATAAAATAATTTTTAAAAAAGCCCATTGCCTTGACAATCCATGGAAAATGTTGATGTAGTCTTCAATATAGCACGCTTAATTATCTCTTGAACTGAGATTTGTTGCAGTCGTTCTCATCTTCTCAATCTGCCTCTCCCATTGTGTTTTTCTTTTAATGTTAGGACTTGGCAGAACAGCAGATAAAAGTCATGGCATGTAGGTGCTGTCTAACAGGGATACACCCTAGTTGTGATGAGGAGGTGGCTGATCTCATGTAAGAGCAGTCACTGGGAAGCACTGTGTGGTACTGAGAGCCTAGTGCTTTTCAGCTGAAGGAAATAGAGGTGCTGATGGTAGAAGGGCAGAAAAAAATATTTGGGTCCAGCTGTATATGGCCCCAGAAATACCATTTCCCCCATTTGTTTTTTTCCTTGATTGAAGGGAATGTATAAACAGGAGGGGGTACAGCTGTTTGCAAGGGTGGATAGTGATAGGACAAGGAGGAATGGTGTTGAACTGAGAAGGGGAGATTTAGGTTGGATATTAGGAGGAAGTTTTTCACCCAGAGGGTGGTGAGGCACTGGAACAGGTTGCCCAAGGAGGCTGTGGATGCCCCATCCCTGCAGGCATTCAAGGCCAGGCTGGATGTGGCTCTGGGCAGCCTGGTCTGCTGGTTGGTGACCCTGCACACAGCAGGGGGTTGGAACCAGATGATCATTGTGGTCCTTTTCAACCCTGGCCATTCTAAGTATCCATGTGATAAATAATGCATTTTTGTCAGTTTGTTCTCTCTGCACACATCTATGCATGCTGAAATGAATTCTCTGCAAACTTTCTCATGCAAACAAAAGCAAATCTTCCTAAAACAATGCTGCAAGAACAAAACAAAACCCTGTATGCTAACTAAACTATATTTTTCTCCTATTTCTTCTGGCTGAAAAAAAACAAATTTACTTGAGCATAGAAGTTTTTTGCAATATGCTGTTTTAGGGCCAATGTATATACTTAGATAAATACTCCAAATGCCAGATATCAGCACATGCTGGGTAAGTGCTTAACAGTCATGAAACCCAGAGCCCTTGGACTGTCCAAACGGAAAGCAGTGTGATAAAGGGGACTTCTGCAAACAGAGCAGTAGTGAGGGGGTTCCTCTGGGGGGAGGCAGAGGATATGAGAGTTAATCAAATTTGCCTTGAATCTAAAGAAAGTCTTTTCATACTCTGAGTGCCCTGACCTTTTCAGTTGCTCATTACGTGGGCTTTCCTTGTCCACTGGGTGTCTCCCATTCCTGGCTCTCATCGAGAGAAGCCTTTGGTTGTGTGAGGGCATGCCATGTTCACAGAGACACATAATTTTGGAAACAATGGCTTTCCACCATGGGAAATCTACTGACTGTATCAAGAACAAAATAAACCCAAGCTTTCTCTTTACCTTGCAAAGATGCTTCTGCTAAGACATAAAAAAAATACCCATAAGTTGTCTGCTATGAACAGCCCCTGGGCTCTGTGGTAGCACCCCATGGACACAGCTTGCCCCTGCAGGGCTCTTCTCCTACCCAGAATGAAACCAGCAGTTTGCATCAGCATTGTGGATTTGTATGTTTCATCTGTGGTTGATGACCCTATATAAATTGCTCTCTTCAAACACCAGAAAGGTGCTTACAGCAGAGCAGGGTTGGTCTCACTGGTGACAGGATGTGGCCTCAAGTTGCACCAGGGTAAGTTTAGGTTGGATATCAGGACAAGCTTCTTTACAGAAGGGGTTGTTAAGCACTGGAATAGGCTCCCCAGGGAGGTGGTTGAATCACCATCCCTGGATGTGTTTAAAAACCATTTGGATGTGGTGCTCAGGGATGTGATTTAGCAGAGGGTTGTTAGAGTGGTATGGTTAGGTCATGGTTGGACTCAATGATCTTTAAGGTATTTTCCAATGTGAGCAATTCTATGACTCTAAATGTTTACCTGTGAGAAGAGGGTTAGCTTTACCAGATTTATGTAATACATTTCCATAGCCATACAGCAGAAATGACAGTTTCTTATGGGTGCTATCACAGAAATGCAGCATGGCAGTGAATCAAGCTACCTGCCTCACTTCAGAGACATTCTGAGCGTTGGTGAACTGGGAGGGGAAATAATCTGGGCTTGGATTTGAGTGTTGGAATGTCTGACGTTGGCACTGTCTCTAAATTAATTCCAAAGTTACTGAGCAAGTAAGTGTTAGCCAGGCTTGGGAAAAGAGCAGTGATAGGCTCCTTGGGTCAGGAAGGCCCTGAGCTGCTTTAGAACAATTGCTGCATTCTACTCTCCCCATTCTGTCCTTTATGTTTAATTTTGGCTTAACCAATTCCTTCCTTATTTCTGCCATTAGAAAAAATGAAAATAAAAAGGCTTGGCTTTGGAACCTGCAAGTTCCATCAAAGCAACAACATGTGCACAGGAGCTGTCTGTCAGACGACACAGCAAAACTGCATCAGATCCTCCAGGATTTCCTGCACTCCAAAAGAACAGTGTTGATCTGAATTGTCCTGTTTCATTCCAGAGTGCTCTACAGGACTCAGAATTAGGCCAACTGCCAGGTGATGGGCACAGCACAAAGAGGAGCCCCCAGGAAAACAGTGTGGCAAGAGCTGGAGGTCAGCACGTCTCAGATTGTCTTCCTGCTGCTGTGCAACTGGATGGGAGTGAATCTCCTCTGACTGCAGGGCCTGCAAGGTAAGAAATAAAGCTTCTTCCTGTTAATATAACCAAAATCCTGCTGATAGCTGGGGCTTGTTTGCTCTTTTTTCTGCTATTCAAAATCTATCATCCTGATGGATGGTGGTGATGACAGTCTTCAGAAATACCTGACCAAAGCAAGGCTACTTGCTGCTTACCAAAGTGACATTCTCACCTTGCTGCATAGCTGTAAACAAGGCTCTGGTTATTGGAGAAACCATTGGCCTAAACATTCTACGTTTCTTACTCACACTGATAAACTCTTACCTGAGACAGAAGAATGTTGACAAGTCTCTTGCACAGTCATATTGCTGTGAAGTAAGGCATAACTGTAAACAACTGCAAAATGCCATGCTCAGCTCTGTGTAACTCAAAACTATTAACCCAGCTGATATTTGTTCGTATTTTTTCTAAATGTCTTCCTTCACCTGATGAAAGCAAGAGATCCACTTTCAGAGCTAACATAGTTTTCAGTGTGAATAGGGATGGCAAAAGGCAATGTGATTTGGTTCCTATTAAATAACCCAAAGGGTGAACTTTCTTTGAATCATTAATACTTGAGCACTTGGATTTTCTCATGCTTCTAAGCTTCTCATCTGCTGTGGTGAAGCCTCTGTCTAATACTGGCTTGATCTTAACATGAGGCTGAATGCTTTCCTAATCATCAGTGCCCCTCAGGATAGAATGATAAATGCATTTTAGAACAGATAGCTGTAATCTGCTGGTAGATGGGCAGTTATGTTGTGGGCACCTCTTTAAGGGTTTTTCTGAACTTCTGTTTGGACTGGAGATTTCATTGCAGAATGACTAGCTGCATCTCTTTCAAGTGGAATTCACCAGAACACATCAAGAATCATAAGGTCTTCGTTTCTTCACATTCCTGCTTCCCTATTTAGTTGTTGAAGTTTAAGGAGTTCAGTCATGCCAAATGAGATATGGAGTGTGAGGTCTCGGCTGGAGAGCTCACTGTGGGTTTTAATACAACAGGGAGTGGTCTGTCCTGCTAGGGAGGTCTCCTCTGAGAATGCAGATAGCCATGAACATGTTGCAAAACTGAGCAGTGAGTTTTGTTCCTTAGCTTGTTTTGCTGACCTTGGCCTTGCTGTGATGGCACTGGGAGAGAGTAGAATTGATTCAGATGAAGTGCCTGTAATCTTCATACTGATGCTTTAGTATCTGACTTCCATGTATGGAACTGTAGCAGAAACACTAAGTTATGGCCTTAAGCAATCATTGAGCACCTGGCAAGAAGGCAGGGCCAGCCCAGGGGAGCTCAGGTGCATGCAATGCAGCTGAGTGACCTGAAGGGCTGGAGCCAGGATCCACCCCTTCCCAGCCCTCATTTAAGGGTTGGCAGTGGAGGTGAGGGGGATCTTGCTGGAGATCCCTGCCTACCTGAGGCCTTCCAAAGGTGAGCAGCTTCTTTCCTTTATTTCTGCACCCATGACTGCTGCTTTTGGGCTTGTCCTCACTTGCTGCAGTCTAGGACTTTGTCACCCCACTGTTATCACTGCTTTCTGTTACATTAAGTGTTACAAGGGCTCTCGCAGCAGCAGGTTTTCAAAATGTTTATTTTCTTATCTCTGAGTAGAAGATCTCTTCTTCCTCTTCTTGTGGTGGTGGAGTTAATGGGTTGTTAGTCTGATTGTTGTTTGAAAGCAATGGGCTGAGTGCAGTGTGTTAGCACAAGGCTGTGCTGTTACTCCCCAGCGTGGTCAGAACTGGTGTTGGGATGGGCAGGGTGAAACATAGGCTGTGGGTCTATGTCTACTTCTATAAATAAATACATAAAAATAGGTATTTCTATACTGTTGTGATTCATTTGCACTCTTTAAGAGTATTGCTCACAGAACGGCATAGCTGCAGTTCCTTAGGGAATCCTTGCAAAATCTGAATGCTTATATGTAGACTTCTAGCTTTACCCATCAACATCCAGCATCATTCCTGTGAGATGAGTGTTGTGGGTGAGTCACTGAGTCATTCTGAAGAGACTTGTGGGACTGTTGTTTCAGGAAGCATTTACTGGGCAGGGGCTCAGGCAGTTGCTTTCTGTTTAGCTGTACCCCTGGAGCTGCTGGCACACTCCTGGCTCCTGAGGTGGCTGCTGAGATCTGGGCTGCCACAACAGAAATGAAGACAATGAGCGGAAGCAGCTTTGAAGTTTCAGATTCCAGGCTGTGTGTTTCAGCTTTCACTCCTCAGTGCTGCTATGAATGCATCTTTTCCACCCTGAGCTGAACTGATAGGATCCTCTGGCCTATTGTGTTCTGATGGAAGATCTGCTGGTAGGAAACAGCTGTGTGCTTTTCTTTTTTTCAGTCTTTTGGGTGTCTCCCTTCCATCCTCCACAAGTTCTCAGAATGTTTCCAGCAAGTCTTAAACCCTCATGTTTTGGAATTGAAAATCACAGCATTGTTCAGGCTGGAAAAGCCCTCTTAGATTCATAAGGCCAACCCCAGCCCACCTCACCATGCCCGCTGCCCACATCCCTCAGTGCCACATCCCCATGGTCCTGGAACACCCCCAGAGATGGTGACCCCCCCCACTTTCTGGGTAGCTGTGCCACTGCATCACTGCTCTTTCTTAGGATATGTATTTCTTGATATCCTATGTGAATGTCTGTGACTTTCTGCTTAAAACACTTTAGGTCTGTTTCTTTAATCTCTAGTCACTAGTGCTGCAGGTTGAAAAACAGCATCATCAGCAGTGAATCTGTTAGTGAGATGCTTATTTCACAGAAGTTCTCTAGCACTGTTAGCAAGCCCCAGGCTTTGAGCTGGAGATATCACCATGCCTCACTGCTGGTGCACGTGTCCAGAGGATCCCAAACTGGACAGCCAGGAGAAGCAGTGCTTCCTGCAATTGAGCAGGCACGCACCCAGCAGCACTGCAGGGGATGAGCACACTCTGTGGATGGACTGGCTGCATTCCCAGCCCCATTGATGTGCACGCATCCCAGGGGACTCGTGGGGCGCCGAGCTTGTGGCTGTCCACATCCTGCTGGCTTTGAGGCAGGGATGGGGCTGAGACCTGGCTGTGCTCCCCTTTCTTCACGTTAGAACAATCTAATTTGGTCATATCCTAAGAACTGCAGGTCCTGTCTTTCGTTCTGCATGTGGGATGGGAAGGTAAAAATTGATTGGGGGTGAGAGGAGGAGAGGGGACAGTTCTCAGGAGGATTATAGATCATTTTCCTGCTTCACTTTTTCCTGAAATCTTAGATACACAGAGAGGGCGGGGGAATCTGGCTCATGCTAGCAGATCTTCGGGGATGATGGCTTTCTCATGTGTTTGTTTACAGTGGAAAATTCACATCGTGTCTTGCTCTGCCTTTAAAGTGCTGACTTAATTTCTTATTTCATTATTTTTTTTAAGGGAATGTGGGAATGATTTCTGTATTCCTCATTCATTTTCAAGATTCTCTAAGTGAAATTCCCCAGCACTTTGTGTCTGTGTGTGTGAACTCAAGATGCAAACCTTCATCTCTGGTGTCTTGGGAGAAACCAAACAGGGACCATTGAGAAGCAGCCAGGCCTGTGCCATGGCTACAGGGTGCTGTGTGCCCATCCCCTTCATGCTCAGATTTTGGGTTGCTGTGATCCTGGGAATGCAACCATTTGGGCCCTGAGTCACATCAGTTATGGATGGCAACTGTCTGTGACCTTTGGGCTTCATGGGCTTCAGCACGTGGTGCTTTTCCTTCACTAGTTGGGCTGGGCTAGGCAGGCAGAATGTCCTTTTAATGTTTGCAATATGTTTCGAAAGGAAAACGAAGAAGGAAAGAAAACCTTCTGTTATCTGTGATCTTAAGTTGTTAGATCATCTTCATGGGGAAGGTTTAACCTCTGGGAGCACCTTGCTTTCTCCCACACAGAGCAGGGAGCTGCTGCTGCCTTATCCTGTCCCCTCACCTTTGCTGTGGAAGGCAGAAGAATGCAATGGGCTTTGTGATGATGGCTGCTCGATTGGGGCACATCTTCCTGTCCTGATAGGATTTATGGGAGTTGTGAATTTGTCACATCCTTTAGGGTGCACACACCAAAGAGAATTCATCCAGCCCTGACCCAATAAACATCTCAGTAACTGGCAGTGCTCTTGTGTAGGTCCAGGTCTACTTTAACCAGACAAAATGCTTTCTGAAGGTGGAAGAAAATAAACTACAGGTATCAACTGGTAAATTTGCCACGTGCTTCCAAACCAGCAGCTTCTCAGTAATTAATATAAAACAAACACCTTGGCTGTACGAAGATTTAACTCACTCTTGCTTGTTGTTGTAACTGGAAGGGTAGCATTCAGTATGTTAACACCCATCGATGTGTGCTTAACTTCTAAGCCATGTGAAGGATCTGTTGGATGTCTTTAAGTGCGGTGAGACACTTGAATATTTCACATTAAATATACACCTAGGCCTTCGTATGGCTGCCCTGTATTTTATTTTTTACATATTAATTACATGTAGCTGTTATTACAAGCATTAATTATTCCTTGCAGAAAGGCTGCTTCTGCCCTGAGCTCTGACTAAACTGTGAGGAGCTCCAACATTCTTTGATGCTTTCTTGTTTGAATGTTTTAAACAATTTTTAAGGCAGTTTTTCCATTTGGATTGCCAGCAGAAGAGATTGAGAAACCACAAGAGAAAAACACATTTTTCCTGTATTTAAAAAGAAAATAACAAGTTTAGTCATAGCTTGATGTTCTTTGTACTGAGCTGTCTGAAAATACAGGCTCTCTGCAGGTAATTATTGATTGTTAATGTATTTTCATTTAGATTGAATTTTCGTAAGGAGAGAACTATCTTCAGCACTTGGAGTCATTTCCCTGTAGTGTTATTCCTTTTAGAAACAGTGGAAAGTAATGGGGTGAGGTGTGACCTTTGAGGCCATCAATTCCATCCTGTCCTCATGTAGGATCAGTTGTGCTTAAGTCATTCCCAGCTGTGTTTGGCTGATCATTAGAGTTCCTGCAACCAGCAAAGCAAGATTACAAAAAAAGTGGAAAGTAGTAGCATGTCTTCTCTTTATTGTTCTCTGTTAGCTATGGCAGGAGGAGAAACATCAGTGGAGACATCCAAAGGGGGCATCCAGATGCTATTTATTATGGTTGGGATCTAAAACCTTTGTATTCTGTGATAGGGTCTTGAGTGAGAATTGTTTTCTCCCCTCGAATCTGGAAGTTGTAAGTTTGCTGCTATTTAAGAAGTTGCTACTGGTGTGGCAGCAGGAAATTCATGGATGTGACTAATTCAGCCTTGTTCAGAAGTATTTAATGTTTGATAGCTGTAAATGTAAGTCTGACGTGACAAAGAGAAAAGGTCTTTGAGAAACTTTGGTCATTTGAAGTCTGCAAAACACAAATGCAGCATGATGTGTGATCTGCAGAATGGACGTTAACAGTGTTTTGGTCCTGGATTTATTACCATGCTTTCCTAACTCAGCTGGCAGATGGAGTTACTAGTAGATAAAGAACCACAGGTAAGCCATCAGGAGGAGCTGTTGCTGTGGATGGTGTTTCCTTCTCCAGCACTCAGCCTCCTGGAGCTCGGAGGGCTTCTTCCCTAGGAGCAGAGCTTGCTTCTGGGTTGGAGGATCCTGGCAAGTTAATTAGTAAGAAAACAAAGCTACAGAATGAATAAGGAACTGAAATGGCAGCTGGCTCCCACTTCTTTCATCCTGAACCCAACTCCATAAATCCATTTGATATCCACATCATTTCTATTCCCATTTTTACTCTAATCTGTAGTTGAATAGCTATAGCTTGGGTATACAGAATGCCGTGAGGTGACCAAGCAGGCTGCGTGGCTCTGCAGGCTGGGACTTTGGTTCTGCTGGTGACAAGCAGCTCTGCTGGCCAGTAGGAGGAAAAAGGACAGATAGACCTTCATCTTCTATTACTCAATACAATTACAGCAGTCCCTGTGGCTGCGTAACCTTTAGCTTCATGTGAAGTAGCCCTCTAGAAAGGTTTTTTCTGTACTGCTTCTAAGAGATGGTGTTGTTTCCTTTGGTACTTTTGTTGCTCCCTCAGTCTGGAATCTGTGATTTGGGAATGGTTAAACTGCATGTCACAGGCATGATAGCTGGTAGGCAAGGACTGAGGTCGTGTACTGGTGTAACGAGCCACTGCAGTGTGTGCCTGGTGTGTTCCTGCAAGCAGATTGCCAGCTCCTCAATGCATGTCCTGCATGGCTTTGAAATATCAATGGCATGAATTGTTTTTATTCTTTGCTTCTTTTTATTGATGTGAAACAAATGTTTCCACTGTTGGCAGCATCAGTGATGAAGGCTTCAGTAGCTCCAGCACTGAAGATGTACCTGACCCAAACTCAAGCACGTTGCCTTCCAAGGGGACAGGACAGTGCAGTATCATACAAGAAGATGGAAGAGATACGGGCTCTGATGCCTTACAGCAAGCTGCAGAAGCAAGGGAGAGATGTCTGCCTATCTCAGTGCCTGCAGAGGGCTGTTTGGAGGATGTCACAGCAGACCTTGCAAGCAGCAGTGATGTATTGCCAACCTCAAACTGCAATGAAGCAAAGAATGACAAAGAGGAGGGAACAGCACACGGTGTTTCTGAGGACAGAGGCCCCAAATGTGACCCGGATGCACCTGCTGCTCTGAGAACTGGTGGGAATGATCCTGGGAAGCCCAGCCCTCCTGCAGAGCCTACAGAGGCACGTTTGAGGGAGTCGAGGACCCCGTTGCAGAGTGAGCAGCTGGGGGGCAGGGGGCAGCTGCAGGTCAGCATCTCCCCCCAGGGTGCAGGAGCAGGGGATTATTTTCCTGCCCAGAAGGCTGAACAGGAGCTGGGATTTTGGGAAGTAGGTCAGGCACAAGCTGTAGTGCAGCAAGGTAGACTGAACACAGATGGTGAAGATGGTCTGCTAATGAGAAAGGAAACCTTAATCCCAAATTACCCACCAACAGGAGCAGTTGTAAATGCTGCAAGACCTGAGACCAGGGAGGTCTACAGCCTGCAGGTGGGGGCTGTAATGACAGGAAATGAGGTAACCTCAGCCCAAAGACAAGGAGCACCACCAGCAGCCTGCCCTTTAGTGCCAGAGCTGCCTTTTGACCCTCCAGATCTTCTCCCCGTGCCAAAGCTGGAAGAACCTTTCAGGGAATGTATGCTTGCAAACAACTACCAACATCCAATGAGAAGTGAAGCGGTGGGAACAGCCTCTGAGAAAGATGAAGCCATTTCTCAAAGAGAGCTTCCAAAGGAGGATGAGCTTGTTAGTGCTGAGCCTTCATCGTTTAAGCAAGGGGAAGAGCAAAAATCAGCTGTCAGAACTGAAAGCCAAAAAGATGAAGCCAGTAGCAATGAAATCATAAAAGCTGATGTGTCTGGAGTGAGGTCTGTGCTTTCTGAAACAGAGAGTGTTACCAGTCCCACTGAGGACAATTCCCTGGTAGATAACAGATTAGTGTTGGAAGAATATGCATTAAGAGGTTCTCTGAGCAGATCTATGGAAATGAATCGAAAGAGAACTGAATCAGTGAACCTAACAGGAGAGCAAAACACAACACAAGCAGAGGAGGCACGAGCAGACAGTGGGTTACCTGCGGGGTCAGATTTGGCAGAAAGACAACTGCTGAGCTCCCTTGGCATCCACAACGAGGATGCAAGAGAAATCCACCTGGGACAAAGCCCTGAAGCACCCAGTCCTTGTGCTAAGGCTGCAGCAGGTGAGCTGAAGGAAGGAGCTGTGGGAAAGCCCCTAAATGTAAGGGGTGACTTGGAATCCCTTGAAGACCACTCACAGTCTCTTGGCTGTAGAGCTGAACAGCAGCAGGGTGGAGGGAAAGCAGCCACCTCAAGTGCCCTGGAGAGCAGGGACAGCTTTGTGCTGTGCCCGAGGGCACAGTGCCTGCTGGGCTCTGCTTGCTGCCATACTAAGGATACAGCTCCAGGGCAGCCAGGCCGTCATGGGGCTGAGGAGGTTTGTTCAGCTGGTGCACACAGTTCACTGCTCCTCCACCCTGAGAACAATGGCATTATGCTGAGTGGGCAGGGTGAAGCCTGGGAAAAGGCTCTTGCTGGAGAAGCTGTGTTAGGGATTGACTGCCAAACAGGCAGTCAAGGACAGCCCGAAAGCAGCAGCAAGGCTGGAGGAAGTATGGAAACATCCACATCAAAGCCTGAACTTCAAGGCTCAAATGAGGTGGCAGAGATGGGAGGCTGTGCTGTGGGATACGCTGAGGAGCGAGTGGCTGCTGCTGGGCATGGTGAGGAGCATGGAGAGATGCAGCATGGCTCTGAGGGGAGCACAGAGCTGGCATCAGGCACCGAGTGCCAAGCTGCTGTGCTGACGCCAGCTTGGCAGGAGCAAGTGGCTGAAGAAAGTCACTGCAATGCACAAATGACCATTGCAGAAACTTTGCCAACTGAAGTTGGTACAGCAGAGCCTGTTCCTTGTCTGGCTTGTGTGGAAGGAGGGAGTGACAGCATCGAGGGGAGCAAACACCTTTCTGAGAGTAACAAGAAGAGCTCTTTGGAGTGCAGTTTGGAAGACCTATCTGAGCGTGATGAGCACAGCCCTTCAGAGACCCTGCAGGACAGTCCTGGAGATCCACAAGCAAATGCAGATGTTCTGGCTGCTCTTCCACAAGTGGAACAGGTAGAGAAATTGCTGACTTCAAACCCAGGACTCAAACACCAGGCACACCAAAGTGCACTGATGACTGCCACGAGAGCGGATGAGCAGGAACACAAAGATGGGCCTCTAAACGTTGAGCAGCTTTTGGAACTAACGGATCCCAGCAATGCATCAGAAATGCCTCCACACATGAATAAAGGAGCTCTGCTGGGTCCTGCAGAATTCCATTGTGGCTCCAGCACAGCAGAAGGAGAGGAGGAAGATGAGAGCAGTGCTGAGATATTGGAGGGTGTGTGCAGCAGCAAACACCTGCAAAACACTTCTGGTGTGACCGTGCTTAATTTGCAAAATTGCACTGAGCAAAACAAAACTGATCTCAGGGCAGAAGAAAGCTGCTGCAGTAAGCAGAACTCAAACAAGCCCAAGCAGGGCAATAATTCTTTGATCCCAGCTAGTCAGCATGAGGAAGCATGTCGGAGTGATACGATTTCTAAAGAATCTGACAAGAACGAAGGGCCAGTCAGCGTCTGCGGGATGAAAGGCAGCGCTGGGGAGAGCCACTCTGCTGCTGTAGATGCTCTTCCAGGAATGCAGCATTCAGCAAGTGCTGTTAACGTACAGCAGGCTTTGCCCAGTAATCCTGAAATAGCATCTACTTCTGATAGTGCTGGGAGAAGTGATCCTCAAATGGCCAGCTCAGGAATTCAAGGGGAAATGTGGTTGGCAAAAAGCTCAGAAGAAATGGAGGGTGTGAGTGCTGCTGGGGGCCTCCCCCAGAGGGGTGGGATTACGGAGGTGAGTGTGGAGGATGATGCTGGAGTTGAAGAAATGAGCAAGATGGAAAGTGCCAAAGGTCTGGGGGCAAAAGGGTGTCCTTCACTGCCCCAGGCACATGGTGAAGTGATTCCTGCTGATAAGTCCCATAAATCTAGCTGCATGCAACAGGCATCAGAGGAGCCTGGTTTGTGTCAAGCCAATTTTACAGCCCCCTCTGCACTGACCTCTGCATTCCATCATCTCAGCCAGCAAGCTGGAAGCAATGCGGACAGTGGTACTGAAGGGGAATCATTAAATAACAAGCTGGAAGCTATAGAGTTCCAGAACACACAAAGTAATACTCACGGGCAGATTGCTGCAGGTCTTCAGGTGTCCTTGCAATCACCTGGAGTAGGCACAGGGAAAGCAGCAAAGGCAGAAAACAGCTCTGCAGGGGGCCTGGGTGGGGATGGAGAAGGGGCTCAAGAGCAGGGAGTTCAAGGTGATGGAGACACACAGACTTTAAATGTGGGGCAGAGTGCTGGAAACTTATCACAGTTTAATGCTGAGAAGCTGAAGAAAGAGCTATCTGCAATTAAATCCAAAGAAACAAAAGGTGATGTAAACTTCAAAGAACAGCAGAGTGACAGCTCGGCAGAGCTTCTGCTCGCAGCCCCTGCTCTGGAAGGGAAGTTGCTGAGCCTTTCATCTGCTGGTAAACAGGGAAGCTGTAATGAGGAAATTGCAACCCGTATCTGCGCAGATGACAAGTACGGTGAGATCTTAGAGAAAGCTGGGAATGCAGAGCTAGGGGAAGGGGTTTTAAAGGAGAATAAGAACAGAAGGAGGGCAGAGAGCGGTGCTTGCAAGCAGCCTGCGGAGAGTCCTGCAAAGGAGCATGAGGCTGTGCCGTGCCTCTCGCTGGGCTCCAGCCTGCCGGACTTCAGGGAGCACATCAGCCAGATATTCAGGCAAACAGTCTGCAGCACGCTGAGCACCGAGTTACCCCAGCTGCCAGCAGAAAGCCATGCAGGCTGCATGCAGAGCCCAACGACTGAAGGCACGGTGCAACCATGTGGTGCTGGGAACTTCTTGGGGTCGGTCGAGGTGGGCACAGTATCCAAGAGCCCCTTGCAGGCAGAAGAACTGGAGCTGCCTTTAGCTCTGTGCACGGCTCCTGGATCTCTGCAGCAGGACACAGTGGCAGGGCTGCAAGGAAAGGAAAGCAGGCAGCCTGGTCTAGGCGAGGTTCCCTGCTTGGAGGGCTCTGCACATGCTGCGTGCACACCGGAGAACCTGCAAAAGGCAAATGCTGAGTATCTAAAGAGCAGTGGGATGGAAGGAGAGGCAGGGCTGCGTGCAGGTGGTGTGGAGCCTGCGTCGCTAATGGGCTTAGAGGAGAAGAAGCATGGACCGGCTGCATCTGATGGGGAAGCAGCTGAGAACTTCCATTTGGAGGAGAAGCAACAGCCCAGCACAGCCAGCATCCCGACAGCAGAGGACTCAGAGGATGCTGCTCCAACAGAGAGCTCAATGACAGAGTGCAGCACCAAGCCACCTGAGGAGGGTGTGAGCTGTCACAGTGAGCAGTGCCTAGGTCCTGAGCCAAGAGAAGAGGAGAATGGGTGCAGTGATCTGGACACCGCCACAAGCATCTCTGATGTGGCAGCTTCAGCCCTTCTCCCAGGAGGGTCTTACAGCTGTGAAAAACTGCCAGACAATGTTAGCATGTCACCTGGGGAAATTCAGGAGTCAGGCACCCAGAGCAATTTTATGCATGACGTTGAGGAACAGAGTGACACACGGGTGATGCTGGATGATCCAGGAAACAGGGAATGCATGGGAACATCAGAAGGTCCACAGGAGGAGAGAGGAGCCATGAGTGAGTTAATGGATTACTTAAAAAATGAAGCCAGCCAGGATGGCTGTATGCATACCAACTCCCAGCTGGGATCCAGTGCTGAGATGGAGGGAGACGTACAAGAGAACAGTGACACAGTGCTGAGCTCAGCAGAGGCAGCCACCGGAAAACCTGGAGCCATTCCTGAGATGGGCACTGAAAAACCTGGGGATATCCCTGAAACAGGCACTGAAAGACCTGGGGACAACTCTGAGACAGGCACAGCAAGGATGCTGGTCACTGCTGAAGGTGGCTCGGTGTTAAGCAGCAGTACTGGGGAGCAGGAGGCAGAGCTGCATGGAGACTGCTCCACAGCCACCGCCGGGATGGAGCAGGGAGAGTGCTCCCCATGCGCAGGCTTTGCTGGTGCTGATGTTCATCTGAGAGGGACAGACCTGGGGCATGAAGGCTCACTGCAGGACACCCAAAGGATGCTGTCCCCGCTTGCGTTCCAGGAGCCTGAGACGCTCGACCTCAGCACGCTTCGAGACACGGCTGTGGCAGGGCTGCCCACTGACAGGTACTGTATTTTAAATTGCTGCGTGATGCGGTTGTCAGGTCCCTGGTGCTCAGTAGATGAATGTCAGAAGTGGACTTGCAATGTGGGCAAGGACACTCACTGAGCTCTGAGATTCTATCTGAATCCATCTAAATGTGAACTCAGCAGGAGAGAACTGCAGTCGTGTGTATGGTCTGGGTGTGATGGGTGTCCCACAGCCTGAGGAGGGCTCTTCCCATTGTCCCACTGCTGCCCCAGTTCCCTGCCCTCATCTGCATGGATGTGTTTGTGCTTCCAGCGTTCACATCTCATAGCCTGAAGCCAGGCACCAAACAGCACTTCCCAGCCTGAAGTGAGCATGCTTTTGCCTGAGTTTTGGTGACCCAGTTACATGAGACCTGCAGCACACTAAAAACAAGCCCGAGTACAGCCCAATTATTCGCAGTTAGCTGTCAGGCCACCCTCTCATCCTGCTGTATGCTGGCATTCCACTGACAGTGCCTTTGATCACTGCATTATTCAGTGTTTCTAATGATATAGAGTTGTTTCAGACGTGAATTCCTAGCTGGGACTTGTGGAGTGCTGTGGAAATGTAACCACCTCCAACTTACCACTTCTTGCCCAGAGAGGTGGTGGTACCCATCCCTGCAAACACCCGGGATGAGGGAATGGGTGATGAGCACCTGATGGGGCTGTAGGTGTCCCTGTGCATTGCAGGGGGGCTGGACCAGATGGCCTTTAAAGGGCCTTTCCAACTCAATTCTATGAAAACACAGTGAGGGGTTCCTCCTGAGCCAGGGATGCAGACTGAATAGGATCTGGGTTTACAAGCAAAATGTGCTTTAAAAGAGCATTACCAGTGCTGGAAGCCTGAGCTATGTGACTTTCTCTTTAGGCTCTGCCTGTAAAGTAACAATGAAATTAGAGCAGGTATTTCTCTCCGGATCCTTTCCTCTTTTTACATTTCCCTTTATGTGATGGAAGGCTTCCCAGCCCCATAGTGTTGATGTTACCCAACTGCTTGCTGGCACAGCCAGGTTCAGGAGCCTTACCAGGCTGATACATGCATGTGCCTAAGCATGCGCCTTCCACCAGGGCGGGTGCCATTCTTTAAACAAATACCTGTGGCAGGCAGGGTGGGGCTCTGGAAACAGCTGCTGGCAATTCATAGAGTGGTTGCTTCATACTTGTGTAAGCTCCAGGAATGCATCATCACCTGTTCCTGCAGCGGGAGGGTTGGTGCCAGCAGCAGCTGCTGCTCTGGGGCTGTGGCTGTGAGTGGGGCCACGTGGGACACAGGGCATGCTGCAGCTCCTGGGGCTTGGGTGCTGGGGATTCACAGGTAGAGGGGAAGCTCTGCTCCTGGTCAGGCATGGCTCTTAGAGGAATGTTCATTTACAGTAATGCAGGTGAGAAGCAGAATGTGTTGGTTCAGCTGAGCTCGGCATGCTGTCTGCTTTGCTTTCACTCTGAGCTGGTTTTGAAGAGCTGAATTTAAATCATGCTCTCCAGGCACAGTGCTTCTAGTCTCAGAGTTTCCAGTTGTTTATTTGCCCTCTAATCATTGAAGGGGATATACCACTGTAGTCATGCAAAAAAGGAGCGTGTTGCTAAGAGCTGAATGCAGGGATTTGGGCCTGATGAAAGAAGTCCAGGGAGAAAGAACACTTCTATCCCACTCAAAAACAAATTCAGTTTGGAGATTAGGAATAACATCATCTCTGAAAGAGTGGTGATGCAGTGGCACAGCTGCCCAGGGAGTGTTGGGGTCACTGTCTCTGGAGGTGTTTCAGAGCTGTGGAAATGTGACACTGAGGGATGTGGGCATGGTGGAAATTGGTCAGGATTGGACTTGGGGATCCTAGAGGTCTTTTGCAACCTTAATGATTCTATGATTCTATTAAATAAATAGAATAGTAAGAAGTACATCACATTTAGGAGAAGCAAACATTATATTCTGATTTACTCTAGGGCTGTTTTTCCCATCTCTACTGCTTCTGTGCAGCGTGGGGCTGCAGGGGTGCACCCTTACAAGACCCCTCATGTTGAAATCGTGCTGAGCTGCAGAGTTGTGCTCTGACTCTTTAATCCTCGTTAGGATTTCTTCTTGTAGGAAAGAGGAATTACTTCTGCTGGCCGTGGCTCTGGGCATTGTGCTGTCATGAGGATCAGCCCAAAGTGTTCTTGCCCCACCTGCTGAAGCAGCGGGACAATGGTGGGCAAATGGAAAGAGGCAATAGTATGACACCATTCCTTTCAAATCTTCAGCAAGAAGGAAAATGATTTCTGGAAAGAGGCTGTGACAGGAGCATTGACCACGTTTTCCTTTGGAAGGTCCCTTACCGCTGTTCCCCTTCCTTGTCTGAGTCGTACTTGGGAAAGAACAAGACCTGTTTGTTTACCTCTTACTCATGTCTGCTCCATATACTTCTTCATTCCTGTATGAGGAAAGAAAAGAGGTCTGCCTGTGTCAGGAGAGCCTTTATACCTCGTGCCACTGACGTGTATCTGCTTGCATTCTATGGGTATGGCAGGTGTTGAGCAGAGCCTGGATCCAACCAGCAAACGATAGCAAAATCTTGAAGATGTTTAGAGATGGTGTGGTGTTTCCTGATGACTTTCTGTAACTCTGCCAGCTAGTGCATGCAAAATGGAAACAGTGCTGAGGGAGTTTTTTGTAGCACTTCTTACTGCAGCAGTCCATGGAGGGTTCTGCTGTGTTGGCTGACTTCTCTAAGCAATATTCTCATGCGGAAAGTGCATTACAGCAATTGGCATCAGCAAAGCAACTGGAAAAATGTTCAGTGTTCTATGTGTGCATCAGATCTCTAAAGTTGGTCCAGACGTACTTTTGGATGGTCTGCGTGCTTTGTTCTTGCCATCAGAAATTGGTGAGTTCAATAGGTATGAAAGGAATGTGCGCTCCTTCGTAAACACTGACTTGGTCATTTTTATCTGCATAACAAATATAGCATTAAATACTTTAACAGCCTTGCTGGAGGAGGGAAGAGGAATGTAGAACTGCTTTCCAGATCAGTCAGCGCTAATGCTTTGTGTCGTTAGCATCTGAACGCAAGATTGTGGAGCTAAAAGAACACTGTTCTCAAAATAGTGATGATCTATCCTTCTTCCTTTTCTTTCCTTCCCATCCCTTCTTCGCTTACTTTTTTTAGCTTCAAAGTGAACTTACCTGTGCAGCATCTCCAGACCACAAAACAAAGGGAAAAACAGCTGCAGACAATTTACACATGAATAAAACGCACAGCTAGTAAGATCCTTCCCCTCTCTTTCCTGCCCTTCTTCCTGGCCTATTTGCATCTGAATTCTGTTTTCTTCCCACCTCACTGTCCTCATCATCCTCAGGAGTGGTGCAGCACAGAGCTCTGCCTGCAGCCCTTGGCTAGCTGGTGAGTTCTGTGGGATTTCTGGCCGCATGCAGGCGGTGGGATGGAGCCTATGATTGGTAATGTGGGGAATTTTCTACTAAAGGAAGAATAACATCATGGTAACTTCACCCTTGCCCAATGGGCTTTCTAAGGAATCAAAGGGAGTTTTGCCACCTTCTCTAGCAGATGGCTCTGACCTCATGGAGAGCCACTTTAGGCAATGGGAAAGGCAAAGTATTTATAAAATGTGATTTGACAGCATGCCCAGTTGTACTCAGAGCACCTTCCAGTGAAAAGGAGGACTGTGATACCCTGCTGTTGCTTTGGGGTTTAATTAGAGTGCATGCCTCTGCTAAACTGCAGCAGTAAGCAATCTCTGGCCTCGCCAAACTGCAGGCACTTGTTGTTCTATGGAAAACCTTCTGTAACACTGAGAACCTTTATCACATGTTGGTAAGGTACGTGCTGACACGTGTGACAGATGAGCTGTCCTTTTTCAAGCATTCTTCTGTGCTTCTTCAGAAATGAAATGTATTCAATCAAACCCAGGCATTTGCTAAACAAATCCAACAAGGATGCTGTGATATTTTGCCCAACGTCTTGCACAGGCAGCTTAGTGCTCATTTTTGTCATCTTTTCTCATTATGTTAAAAATTACTTTTGGATTACCTTTTTTTTTTTTTTTCTGTTTAAGCTTTCCCCAGATGTATTTTTCAACCCTGCTTCTTCCAAGCAAGCCATTTTCCCAAAATTGTTTTTATATCTCCTACATATCTCCACATTTTCTGTATTTCAACTCTTATCTTCTGGCTTCTTGCAAAATTGGGTGCCGTGGAGTGAGTCCTACTGTCCCCGTTCCTAATAGAATATGCAAAGTAGGATTAGTTCCAGCTTTGAACCCTGTGGAGGGCAGCTCTGAAAACAGCAATTACAGACACAAGCATATTCTCCATGACTTGGATGTGGCTTCCTTCCAGGTTTTCTGCATCTTGGCATACTTGCACGGCATTACTGCTTCCCAGCAAAGACTCCTCTGGAGCTGTCTGAAGAGACAGAACCCCAGTGCTTCTCTCATCCTGTATGCTTTTCCTCCATCTTTTTTTTTTTTTTTTCCTTACTTGAACTCTACACATCTTAAGAGCTCCTGTAGGTAAAAAGCTTTTTGAACAGCAAAAGCTCAAGTATATAAAGTGTTGAGATTTACGGTTCTGGAATGAATGAGGCAAGCAGCCTTGTGCAGGCTTTGTTTCCAAATCTGAATGGCCCTGACAGTCAGTTGTTTGTTGTCATGATGTAGCAAGGATAACAGAGTTGGCTTTAGATGATGTTTGCTTTAATATCACCACGCCTATACGTAGACTCAAGATGTAACACAGCAGTTAAAAATGTGAGGATTGGTGAGTGGGGTGTGTGGAAAGCATGGCGTTTCTTGTGGTCTGTTTGCACTCTGCTCATCTGCACGCACCTCAACTACTATCCTACAGGTTAATTCTTAAACTAGAGTCCACTTGACCTTTGGGAAACTCTCCTTGAATGACAGGAAGTGTAGAAACCGTAATTGCTCCAATCAAAGGATTCATTGCTCCAGGTTCTGTGATGCTGGGTGGCAAGTTGGGTGTGTTGTCCTTGGTGGGTGGTGCACTGGATGCATTGTCCTGAGATTCTGGGTGGCACATTGGGTGTGTTGTCTTGAAATGCTGGGCAGCACATGGCACAGAGGGCACGGTGTCCTTGGTGGATGGCACGCTGGGCACGTTGTCCTGGGCCAGCCCTGGTGCACTGTTTGGATCTGTTCTTCGTGACTTGGCAGTGATGCTTCCATTTAAACCTTGTCCATTTGTTTCCTTCCCCTCTCGGTGTATCCTTCCAGACAGCTGTGTGCAAAGAGGCAAAAGCTGCAGCCTGCCCTTAAAGCCACTAAATTTAGGGCCAAATCTCTGCTCCAGTGCAAAGAATTTGGCTCTGAGCCTCTGACTCAGCTGCTGTGCAGTCGGCTCCTCACCCAAACCCCTTACAAGCAGGGATCCTACTTTGCTGAGGTAACGGGGACGTTAGCTGTTTTGGTTTATAAACCTGAAATGAGGGAAGTAGGTGGGATGCATTCAAGCAGGATTTAAGCAGTCTGCTGGCCTGTGCTTGCTGCTGTTTTCCAACCTCAAACTTGGCCTCTTGGCCTCTCTGTGTAAATGATGCTCTGACAAACAGAGCACTTGCTTCACAAGACTGAAACCCATCAGGCTGCTTTTTTTTTTTATTCTTTCAGCATGTTGTTTTTTCATAGCTCCTCTGGCTGGTGAAACACAAGCAGTGTAATCAATACGGCGTTTTTTAAAGGCACTCAAGGGCTTATGTAAAATCTTTGGAATTTGTTAGCACGATAACATTGTTAGGCTCTCCTAGCTGATAGAAATATCAAAGCCAGCTAAGAATAACTGCAGCAGGCAGAGAGACTGGATCCGTTCTCTGGAATGAGAACAAAAAATACGTGAGCGTTTCTCTGTTTCTAACAACTAAGGAAAACAATAAGTGAAAAACTTAAACCCCCTCCTTGACAGTGCCATTAAATGAGTCAAAATACAGAGTCTGCTTCTGCTCAATATTTGAAAATCTCTGAGATTTTTTTTTTTGACTGTTGTGATGGGATGCAATGAGAGAACTTATGACACTTTGAGGAATTTTTAAGGAATCGGTTTAATTTGAAAATTTCCAGAATGTCAGTTTCCTATCGCTACAGTCTTCCAAAATGTAATTACTTAAGATTTGACTTTCCATTTTTTTTTTTTTTCAAAGCAGAGGCTTAAGGTAAATGTCTGGACTCTGAAGGGATGGCCAACTCAAAGCCTTGCCAATAATAACTGCTGGCAGTTGCACAACCTCATTTTCAACCACCACAAATGACGGTGTGGGCAATTTGTATGTGGAAAGCAGTGGAAATATAAATATCAGGTGTTTGTAACAGAAGTGGCTTGGATATCTAAGCCAAGCTGGGCTACAACTAATTGATGCTGTGGTTTTGCAGAGTGCACAGCTATGAACTCCCCGACCGGGAAGCACAGAAGAGAAACTCCTGTTTAATTTTAAACAAATTTAAGTGCATTTTTATTGTTTCCTTTCATGCAAATGGCCTTGAAATTGGGCACTAAGTTTTCACAAAGAGCAATTGAGAATTCTTCCCAATGCTCTTGCTGCCTCATTGCTCAGAACAAATGTATGCATCTTGGCCTTGCACCTCTTGCATGTTTATCACAAATATTGCAGCTTTTGGTTTTCCTTGTTGACTTCTGGAAAGTCAACCTCAATTTCAGTTTAAAGAGGGGTGGAGAGTGGAGAACAAAGCATCTTGTTGCTCTGCTTCCTGGGAAAGGCTTATCACTCTGATGTTAGTTCATCCTGTCTGCGTTCTCAAAGCTAGAAAGCAAAGCCTATTTTCAGGCATATTTTCAGAAGAAAATATGCAGTTATTAAATTTATTCAGTGTAGCAGTCTTTTTTCAAGCCAATGTCATGGGAATTCATGGAGGTTGTGGGATTTTTTTTTGTTTGCTTGGGGTTTGGTTTTGTTTTTGAGTGCTTACTCATTTCCCCCCACCCCATAGTGCTTTGGTTTGGCAAAAATGATGGTTGATGGGAAAAACCCTCAGGTTGAATTCACAGGGGTGGGGCAGAGCAGGGCATGGCCCCCAGCTGTGTCCCCCCCCATAGTGCTTCCCAGGTGCTGCTGTAAGGGAAAGGGTTTGGGTACAGCCAGAGGTGGATGAATGAGCAGGGACAGCACATAATTTGAATGGAAGGACTATTCCATTCCAAAAAACAAAAAAAAAACCTCAGTTTGGTTGTGTTAGCAGGAACTTAGCTACTCTGTGTCTGCAGCTCTGTGCCGGACTGAAGTGCTGTTCACAAAGCAAATGAAGGTTTGTTTTAACGACCCTCCTTCTCTCTGGGGTCTCTCTCCCCTGAAGGCTGCTGTACCTGCAGAATTATTTGTAGAATGGTTTCCAGATGACAACAGAGTTCAGTTCCCCCCTCAAATGAGATGGCAGCTGGATGCCTGTACCTGTATCAGAAATCACAGCAACTTTTTTCCATTGCTGGTTTCCTGCAGCCTGGGAGGCAGAGAGCTGCTCACCCCAGAACATAACTCTCAGCTTGATCCTAATCTTTGCTGTTGGAGTGGGTGCTCCTGGCTCCAGGAGCAATCCATAGCTTGTGTGTTGTTATCACCCAATGCCCCAGCCTCACATCACAAGCAGTGTGGGCATTCTGCAGGTTTATCTGTATGCTCACCCAGTTCAGTATCAGTTTTGGTCTCTGTAGTTAACTGGGCACAGTGTGTTTCCTGCACAGGTGGGAGCTGTTCAGAGCAGCAGGGGAGCCCATCTAGGGACAACTCACATCACCTGCTGGCAGACACAGGTGGAAGGAGTGTGAGTTTTGCCTTTTTCCACCCGAGGCTCAGATGCATTCGTGCTCTTAGGGGCCCAACTGCTGTCATTGCTAAACCCCACATTAACAGGAGCAGCACAGGCCTTTGAGATCTACCCTGAGCTCTGCAGAGGAAGAGATGCTGGATTTATCACCTTCCAGAATTCAGCCTCTGTGGCTCCAGCATTAGACCTAGTCTGGTAAGTAATGAACCTATCAGCTGGCTTGCTGTGGGATGACAGATATTATAGACACGCAGTCTGTAGTTATTGTATGACGGGTCATAAGCATGATAATGATCTCCCTGGGTAGACGTGAAATTAATTCCCTGGGTGTAAGTCCCTTGTGCACGCACTGGGGTTCCAGAGCAGCGCATCTCAATGCAAACCCTTAATTACAGATGAATCTGGTCTTTTGTGTAGCCATAAACCCAGAGGAGACCAAAGAGATTCATAAGGGCGTGCGGTTAATTAAATCTGCTCTATTTTTGTCTAGGCAAAATGGTGCAGATTTAGGAGGTGGGATTTTGTAGGATCACAGAATGCCCTGGGTTGAAAGGGACCTTAAAGATCATTGGGTTCCAACCCCCTGGAAGAACTGGAGGAGGAATAAAGCAGTTCCATTCAGGTTCCTACTTCTAGCCCAACTGCTGTAGAAGTTGTTAAAGTTTCAGGATGCCTGAGAAAAGTTTAGTAAGTTGCCTTTAATTCACCACTTGAGCAGAGGGCTGGGAAAAGTTTGTAAAAGCTGCCCTTCAAGTTGGTCTGAACTCCATCCGTGAAGCGAGGGCTGCTTGGTTTTTTTTAAAAAAAAGGAAACACCCAACATCGGAGTCTTTGTGCGTTAGACACGTTGCAGCCCAACCTGCCCGCAGCTCTCCCCTTCCCCGTGCCGAGCTGCGGGAGCCTCCTGGGAGGAGCCAGGCCGGCCGGCCGGCCCCGCTGCCGCCGCGTTCGGCCCTTTGTGCTCCCGCAGCCCCGGGCGGAGGGGCCGCGGGGGCGATGCGGGGCCGCCTCCCGGCGCTGGGTTCGCTCTGCGGCTGCCCGGGGCCGGCAGTGAGCGCGGGGCGGCGCCGGGGGAGCCGGCGGGGAGCCGGGCGGAGCGGGGCCGGGCCGCGGCCGTTCCCGCAGCTGGAGGTGACGGAGAACGGAGGAGGTGGTGCGGGAGTCCCGGCCGCGGTAAGCAGCCGCTTCGGGGGTGTTGGGGGGAAGTGTTTAGCGCGTCTTTTAAAGATTTAAATCTTTAAAAGGTTAAATTTCTTAAATAATATACGTTTCTTTATTTTTCTTTTCTTCTGTCATCTTTTCGACAACTTTCTGAGAGGCGGAGAGTGCGCAGCGCTCTCTGGAGCCGCCGAAAGCCCCGCGCCCATGTGCGAGCCCCCGCTGTGCCCGGGGCGGCTCCGGAGCTGCGGGCGGCGGCGGGGCCGCGGGTTCGAGTCCCGGAGGTGCGGCGGTTCGGGCGGCTGTCAGCTGTCACGGGAATGTTCCGTGCGGGTCGGGGTTGTGCTTGTGAGAGTTGTAAAGGTTTGTGCGGCCCGACTCTGAGCTGGTGAGGGAAGTGCTGTGAGGCGTTGGGGGCTTTCCGAGTCTTTTAACCTAAAATATTTGTGGGTTTGGTGCAGTAACGTGCCAGGGTTTAATGTGATTGGAGTCTGCTAGAGTGCCTAGGAAAAAAAAAAATCTTTTTCCGTGTAATGGTTATGACTAATTGCCAATAAGGAAGACGGCTGCCTAGGTTACTGAAAACTTGTGAGTAAGGGGGGCTGGGTGAGGGAAGAAGTCCAGGCCCTCAGGTGATGTGTGGCCAAACGTCACCCTGCCAAGATGATAACGTCACCCTGCCAAGATAACTCCACATCCTGTCAGCATTTCCACCAGCGCTGCCAGAACAGCACCGCTTCCCAGCAGCGCTCCCCTCCTGTCCCAGCAGCCTGGCAGCACTGCCACCTGCCCTGCAGGTACAGGAGTTCCCCTGGGGGCTGCTGAGCCCTGTGACGAGGTGATGTACTGCCATAGGGAGCCCTTCTGAGAGGTACTGGTACAGCTGGTTCCTGCTGCTCAGCCAGGGTGATGCCAGCTCCCAGCTAGGGACAAGTGGGACAGGGACAGCTGAGCCACGCTGTGCTGGGCAGGTTTTGGTGGGCATGCAGCATCTGGAGCCACTCTGCTCATTGCCTGGCCTAGAAGAAGAGCATGTGTGTGGGAGACACTGCAGTAATTCCCCGGGAGCCAGTTCTCAGATCTCAGTGATGGTAATGACTTTTTTTTTCCATAAGCATAGAAGCGCTGCTGTGCACTGTACATCAAAACTACTTGTTTAATCACCCCATGGCACCTCATCTCCTGGTTATCTCACTGCACAGCACCTGGCAGAGAAGGACTCCTCTTTAAATCCTACAGTCTGAGTGGAGGATGCTCTTCTGAAGCGCTTATGACACAGTTCCTCTTTTAGAATGTGTAAGAAACTGGAAAGATTTTTCCAAAATCATGTATTGGAAAGTATTAATGGATCTTTGTTGGGTTTACAGGAGGCAGTGTATTTCCCTATGCTTGAGCTCCTGGCTGAGCCCTTTGTTTACCTGCTTTCACCCACGTGTGGCAGCCTGCAAAGCATCTGTGACCCTGCAGCCACTGCTAGTCTTTGTGAAACTTTGCTGGTGGTTGGACTTACCCTATAAAGCCATTGCTGGGTTCTATGGTCCGCTGAGGTCACTAGGAAACACAGCTGGGCTTTACATTTCAGTTTTAGCATCATATATTTTTCCTAAAATCGTGATAATGTTGGAGCTTCCCTTATCTCAGAAGCACCGTTGGGGTGGAAAGAGCAATGGTTTGTTTGGATTTAATCCTGTGCTGGCGGTCTGTGCAGTACTCCTAAGCTGTTTCCCATGCAAGGTTAGTTTCTCTTTTATATCAGTGAGGTTGATTTTTAATTTAAGAAATAGCTTCTTACCTCCTAATCTGCTAAATCTATCAGCAGGAGTCCCAGGAGTCATGAAAACACTTTCAAAGAACATTACTGTAGCACTTCCTTGGAGTTTCTCCATGTGAGGTTCACTTCAGTGAGTGTGGAAAAGTAGGAGATAAACTGCAAAATAAAGTAAGAGAAGAGAAAAATTAATTAATAAATGGAAGAAATTCGATAAGGTAGAATGTGTGTGTGAATTTAAACTGATAATAGACTGCAGTTTCCTAGGAAAAGAAATCTAGTGGCATCTAAGTGCATTTCAGAAATAATAAACCTCATCATTTTTCTGCAGTCAGTTAGGAGTTTTTTCTTATGCTTGTGTAAACTGAGGCTAAGAAAATTGTTAAGAGTGACTGTAAAGCCAAGTACAAACCCTGGAGGATTTTTTCTATTGGCCTTGTTCTATCCTTTGAGTAACTTCTTGTTTCTTGAGGAAACTGAAATAGTGAGCCATGAGGATGCTGAGAGCAGCACTTCCTTAGGGTGCTTCATGCTCTTTTCCAGAGATTTCTGGAGTAAGAGCAGGACCTATAAATCTTCCTGTTATCTCATTAAAAGCAACCAAATGTCTGGGGCTGGGAGATAGAGGGGCTTGAAATGCTTATTGGTTTCCCTTGCAGTAAACTTGGAGCTGCCATTGTTGACTGTTCAAAGGGAGTCACATCCAGCTCTCCTGATTGGAAAAACATGGATGGGGAGAAAATGCCAAGACCTGCAACTGCCTTCTGTCTCCAGCACCACTGTCAAAAAGTTTTAAAGCTTCAGCTAAAGCTGGGGCTTGAAGGTTTGCCTCTCCCTGCTGTCAGTAGGTGAGCTGTCAGGGCTCACTGTCCTGCCTGTGTCTGCGACCTGGAGTGGAACCTGTTGCTTTGCCTTCACGTGTGTTTAAGGCTGTGCTTTTTTTACATATTTGAAGTACACTGCCCGCCTTGTTCCAAAAGCTTCTTACATAAACAGAGGCCAGACCTCAAATGTTTAAGCAGAAGTAGTTATATAGGCTTACGTGGTTATTTCTCATTCATTCATTGGCATTTAATGCATGTGAGTGGTATGGGTCAAGCTTTGTCCAGAGCTTGCTGTTTGCGTCTTAACAGTGATTTGAAAAAAATCTTTTTGACAATAAGTAGAGTCTTTAGAGCTGAAACTCCTGTGGGTACTCAGTGTTCAGCATCGTTCTTGTGTGCAGCTTGGAGCAGGCTGAGCTCCACGCTGTCAGGGCTGAATTCAGTGTGCTAGCTGCAGCTGTTAGTAAGCAACTGCTTGTTAAACTGTGAAGTATTTTCCTTTAAGAAGTATTTCAGTCACGCTTGTCACAAGTTGAATTTGGAAATCATTTTCAGTAGATCCTCCTCCAGAAGTTGGGCATCGGAATGGAAAAAGCTGGCGGTGTTTTGGCAGGGCTGGGATGCTGAAGGGCTCGGCCTGCGGGCTGTGAGGCCTTGGTGCGGGACGGGCGGGTGCCCGTGAGGGAGGGTGGCTGCCAGGCCCAGGAATGCCGGTGGTGGAACCCGTCGGAGCAGCTTCGGGCTGACTTAGTGGTGTGTCAGCACTGAGCTGCCTGGCCTGCTGATGGACGGCTGCACCGTCCCCTTCCCCATCCCTGAGTTTTGATTTACAAACCCGAGTTTGTCACGCAGCCAGCACGAGTGGCTGAGAGCAAGCGCTTCTCGCTGGGTTAGGGAACCGAGCTGGTGCTGGGCACGGTCATCTGTGGTAACACTGACATACAAAGGATCAGAAATGTAAAAAGCAAAGCAGAAAGCTGGCTTGACACATCGCTTTTCCCAGATGGATGTGCTGCTTCACAGGATTCTTTAGATAAAGGATGTGAAATGTGAGTGTGCTCAGATGGCAGTCTGTAGTCATTACTGGGATAACGCTGACGTTATTACGGTGCACTTTAACTCCAGGATGATGTTGACATTATTATAGTGCACTTTAACTCCTTCCTATGTTCTTTGAACTACAGTGCAAAATCATACAGAACTGCTGGATTTGCAGTTAGATAAGGGAGTAACCATCCCGTGCTAAAGCTGTTATGTGATTTAGAGTTTCATTTTTGAGCTGAAATTCCAAGTACTAGGGAACAGCTTGATACAGGTTTATATGCCTCCATTGAAATCCATCCGTGTGCAGTCCTGGCTGTGTACGTACAGGGATGTACTCACTTGGTAGGAGTGGGAATGATATGGACAGGATAGAGCTGAGAAAAGTGGCACCTGAGAGCCACTCGGGAGAACCCGCAGGTGTGAAATTGCAGCCCTGACTGGAGGTAACATTTTTGCTTTAGAGAAAACTGGGGACTGTGGTGAGCTCCAGGGAAATGTGAGACTTCCAGGGCTTTGATCTATGGGTGGTCACAGGGGAAAGTCAGATTGAAATAGGTAACAAAAATACTGCTTTCAGGAGGTTCCTGTGTTTTGGTGCCTTTATTCAAAACAAACAAACAAAAAACCCTTCTTTAGCAAGGAAACTTTCCTCTTTGATTCCAGTGTGGGTTTCTAGATTGCTTCCTTTCCACCTGTGCTCCTGCTGGGGGTTCCCTGCTAGCTCAGCTTTGGGACAGGCCTGTGCTCCCTGTGCCCTAAAATGCACAGCAAGCTCTGGGGTGGTGGAAGCTGGGCTCCAGCTCCCTGGTGTTAGGTGGCTGTGTCAAGGCAGCCTTGCTGTTTCTCTGGTTCAAGCAGTAGCTTATTTTCTCACTTGCTTTTAAAAATCACAATCACAATTGGTTTAATTTGCTGCTGGATTGTATTATCTCATTGCTCCTGCAGTTGTAACACAGTCAAAATTCCAGTGACTTCAGTCTTGTGGGAACAATAAAGCTGTACACAACAGCAACTTATATTAAAAATACCAACTTTCCCTGCATTCCCCAGCACACAAGTCAGCACAGACATGCTGAACAGCAAGGGCTTCAGCCAGCCAAGTGACAGTAACACTGCCATAATTCAGACCTCTAAGGCTGCCTTTTTCCATGTCTTTTCTCTCCGCAGCCCTCCTGGGCCAGGTGATGATATACAGTTGGCTTCTGCCCTTGGTCCTCCTGAGCAACCCCAAGCTGTTTCTACGGCTTATGGAAATGTTGAGCCCACGGATGCTGCTGAGCTGACTGCAGCAAGGTATTGTGAGAGCATTATGGTGGGGTGCCGGGAGGGGTGAGGAGGAACACAGAGCTCAGCAATAGCTGAGAAACTGCCATCTCTCTTGCTGGTTGAATATATGTCTGCTACGGCCACTTGCTGAAGGGTTTGCTGAATCTGTAGCTGGTGGAGTGTTGTATAATCTTTACCGAGATTTAAATTTTTTTGCTCAAGTAAAACCTTCAAAAGGGGATGTTGTTTTCCCTTCTCTAAGAGTGAATCACTTTGGAGCAGAGGGCTGGACTATGCGAAGGTCCAATACAGGCATTTATTATTTTTAGATGCTTGTACTGTATTTTCTTAGTTTGTTTTTTTGGAGGGGATTAGAATACAGGGTAACTGATCCTTCAGAGCTTTCTGACTCTTGAGAAGTTCCTTAACAGCAGGATGCTGACGATCAAGCATTCAATTATCTCATTTCTGTTGGACACAGAGCTTTTTGTCTGCTTTTATTTGAGGAGGAAGTCTGTTGCTTTGTTGTGCTGGTGGCAGTTGGGTTGTCAAGATCTTTGGGTGTACAAATTTGCCTTACCTGCCAACAGCCTTGTAGGGTGTGTTTAACCTTCAGTCACTGTGAATTCAGAGGAGTGTAAACATGTATAGTGTATTTAAGCTAGCATTAAACTGGTTAGCTAAAGGAGTAGTAATACACTATCAAAGGCAGAAAGAACCTTGTGGGGTTTGCACAATCCACCTTAAAAGCCGGGTAGCCTTGATGTGGAGCTGTTGCTCGTCTTCCACCTGTCCCCAAGCTAGTTAGACTGCTAATGCTGAGTGAAGCTGAGAAACAAACTTCTTCCTACAACCAAGAGTAGACAAGGGGATCCAGAGAAGCTCACATAGGCAGCTCGTGGTGTGGATTTCTTCTAGTTCTTGTAAGTTTTTACTTGAATTGTTGTGCTTCTTTGTATTTAATAAATTTATTTGGATTAATTTTGTTCCAGGGATTCTGTTTTTCTCTTATTAATGCATCGTATGTCATAATAGCAAACAATAGAAAAGAGTGAGCAGTAACTGAGGAGGAGCTATGAGGTACTGAGTGCAGTGGAGTCAAAAAACAAAAAAAAAAAGAAACAAACCTACTACCAAATGTACCACGAAGATTTACATCAGGTCTCTTGAATACAGTCTAAATTACAAAACTCTTTTGACCCTGAGGAGATAATTTGCCATTTGTAGGCAAAAAGGCATGTCACCTTAGGAAACATCTTAGAATATTAGTCTTCACAGTATCTTAATTTACTGCTTCCTGTAAACCTTATGGATTCATACTGTTCACATTCTTGTTTTGATCTGAGCTTTAAGGTTCATTATATTATGCCTTTTATTTTGGTCTGCTTTATACGTTCTGTCTTAAAGATGGTTTTTACCTGAAGCATGCAAGAGTTGGTCTTGGGCAGAAGGTGCTGAGCCCACAGCAGCGATGGGGCACACCTACAGCAGTCAGTGCCTGGGACTGGTTTCAGTGCTCTCTTTTCTGTATCCCACCCCTGGTAAAAGTGCACGGATTTCTGCAAGGGGTCACTGATAAAGGCTGCAAACCAGGGATATGCAGCTTGCAGGAAGTGATAGCCTTTCAGTTGCTGAAACAGGTAGGCAAGAGAAAAAATGCACAGCGGTCAGCTAGGTTGAATCTGGCTGCAGGTAGTCGTCATCTGTTTGTTGGATTTGAATTTTAAAAAGCCGAAATCTGTACAGTTGTTATCAGTATAGTTTTCTTTTTTCCTTTTTGTATCTGCTTTGACATAAAAACCTGCCTGTTCTTTCACTTGCCTTTCCTGGCCAGCCTGCCAGCTTTGCAGGTGGTGTGCACCTGGCAGAAGTGTTCCTTGTATGTCTGGTGCTAAAATGCAGCAGCTCACACGTGATCCCACCTGCAGATGCAGCTGGTAGGCAGGCTGGGTTCATCTTGTGCAGCTGCATCACTTCCACTCCTGCCTGAAACAGGCTCCCAGCTTCCAGCAGTGACCTACAGTGTTTTGTTCAGAGCTGACTGGGTAACAGTGTAATGCTGAAAGCCAGTGAGAGCAGTACTTCTATGGCACGTGGGGCTGTGCCCACCTTTGGGATCAATGACTGCAGGACTGAGCTTTTCTTGTCCAAGGGGAATCTGAGTGATGTTTGTTGCTTTGTGTCTTTGTCTTATTCCTCATCTCTTTACCTGTGACAGGGAGCAAGTACTTGCCTATCTTTTTTTTTTTTTCTTTTTTACTGTTTTTGTGTAGAAATTCTGTACCACTGCTTTCACTGTGACTGCAGAGAAATTCTCCAGTGCACACACATGTGATGTCACTGTATTGATGCTCCCTGCTTACACCTGTGTGTTGTACTTGCCAGGGTTATTAGGTGACATAATCCTTTCCAGTCTATCTGCAATAAAATGTGATTACAAAGTGGATTTTCTTGCAATGTATTTAGTTTTCTACTAAGAAGTTCCTTTTGTTTCCCCATCAGGAGCATCATATAATGCAGATGGTGGGCACTTTGTCAGGGGAAAATAATGGTGCATGTAAGGCAGGGGTCAGTTTGTGCCAAATGTCTTCCAGATGGCAGTGCATAATAAGAGATCAGGTTGTTCATCCATCTGTCAGTCAAGAAACTGTATCTTTGTTTTGTTTCTCAGGGACTGCTTTTCCTCCCCTGCTGGTAATGTATTGATCAGGGGCATCATGGCATCACATCTGCTTAATACTGCATTTTATTTACTGTATATACAGATATTCAGGGCACTGAAAAGAATTAGGTCAAGAGTTCACTGGCTGCTTGGCCAAGTATTTTTTTATCAGTACATGTAGCTCTAGGAGAAATTCTTTCTGGACGTATTCCTGCTTACACTGCAGGTGCAGCACTCCTGTTTTGTGGGAGATGTGTTGGGGATTGGAGGAGCACGCGAAGCATCAGGAGGTGGCTTTTGAGAATTGCTGAAAAATACACAGAGGCAGAGGAAAAGTGTGCTTTCAGATCAGCTGAACTCAGCAGGATCAAGAGTAGCCAATGCGTGGTTTGTTGTGGGCTTTAACACACGTTGGTGTTGCAGCTTGTAAAAGCAAGGCCTGTGCTTCCCAAGTTCCAGGAAGCAGAACTCTTCTAAAAACACCTATTCTGATAGCTTGTTTTGCTTTGCAGAGTGTTAGCAGTGGCATCAGTCAAAGGATATTGCTGAAGATGTTTTCCTTTTATATGGAAAGGTGTGAAGGGGAGAGCTGAGGGACTGCAAGGAGCAGTGAGATGTGAATGCTACTGCAAACAGCTAGCTGGGATGCTTACTTGTGTGCACAACATAATGTCCATAGCTGTGTGTACATTCAGTATTCTTGCTTAGCTAGGCCCACTTGGAAGTGTTTGTATTTGGTGATTCTTTGTTTGCTCTCCAAATGGGTGGTCAGCATTCTCTTATTTTTAGCAGTTCACTTTTTCCTTTAAAATCTTAACTTTCTCTCATCTCCACGTGACCCTGTATAGTCACACTGCGTTTGTATGTAGTTGATGCCATTTCTGTATTAGGATAAAGACATTTTTAGCAAAGGGAAGAGTCTTCCCTGTGGAAAAAGGAAACAGCTTGCTTTTAAATAAAGGACTTGATGGGACTGGAGAGTCGGGAAGTTTGCGTCGGTGTCAGGACAGGGTGGGAAAGGAAGGAAGGGAGAGAGAAATGCTCAGAGCAGAGATAATTGGCTAATTTCTTGGAAGAAATAACATAATAGCTAGCCCATATGGCACAGAGCTACTTTGTGCATGTGAGCTAATTATGTAGACCACTTTTAAGTGCTTGTGGTCTGTGTGGATAAACACTTTGGGGAATCACTGTCTCCATGCTGATAGATGCTGTGGCTAAAGTTAGAGAGATGTGATTTATGGCTGTCCTTGCTTGTATAGATGTTTCTAAAGAAAGGAACAATTTGTCCCTGAACCTTACCAACTCTCATCCAGTAATGCAGTTAGTCAAGTATAACTACTGGGGGCGGGGAGAGGAAATTAAATTTAAAGGATAGAATGACAGAAATAGCCATTAATACTTAACTTAGGAAGCCTAAAAGCAGCTTCTCACCCCTGGCCTGGTTCCATCAACATTTCCTTGGGTCTGAACCTGCAGAAACAAGTTGGGAAGCTGCCTCAGGGCACTTCTGTCCCCCTGGTGTATCAGAGCTGCCCTTGGGAAGCACTTGGTGGCTGCAATGCTCCTTTGGTTTCTTTTGAAGTCACTTAAACTGAGGTTTTTATAATCTATCATGAGGAGAAAGGTCTCTGTGAGACCTGTACAGAGGTAATTAGGGATTTCTGCCATTCATCTTCATTGCATGCAGCAAACAGAACAGGTCTTGAATTCCTCTGGAAGATAATGCTTTGGTTTGTAAGAAGCTGTCAAAGCTTTGCAACAGTACTGCTCTTCATGTCGTCATCAGAGAATTTCAGTGGGCTTTGTAGGAAGAAGTAATTTATGGGAGGCAGGGGGGAGAGAACCAGAGTTGGAACAGTGACTAGATCTGAACTTCAGGAGCACAAACTGATCTTTTCAAGAGATTTCACTGCAGGTCCGTGGGCCTTTTTAAATTTATCTGCTGATGATTCTTCATAATTATTTTCCAGCACTTCCAAGTCTGATAGCTGTGAAGAAGCTGCTGGGCTCATTTCTGGGGATGTGCTGGTGGCTGCAGCCCCTGGTGGTGAAGTAGAGCTGCCTCCTCAAGAAGCTGAAAGTGTCACAGAGGAGATAAAGAGGTAGTGTTCAGTGCTATTTCATGCATTTAAAGTAAATTTCTACATCTGTATGTTTTTGTCTTAAGAAAATATTGGGTTCTTTGCCTAAGTTGTGTGAGTGTTTTGTGGCTAGATTTTGAAACTAATTGCTAGATAGAGACCTCCTTGCTCCACTACATTTCCCCTGGAAGACCAGAAGAGGGAGCTTGGACTACACTAGTTATTACTGCACTGATCTTCTTCACTGTTTTTAAATTACTAAATATTTAGGTCTTTTTATTTTTTGCTCCTCAAGAGAATCATTTTGCTCATTCCTCTTCAGATGCTGCATTGTAGTTGTCAGTAGTGAAGAAAGAAGTTCAGCTTGGTTTCATTTTTGCTAAAGAAACATTCAGTTATCTTCATTTCAAAGCTAATTTTTCTTTCCTTCAGCTTTGCACTGACTGTTAAATGGCCTCAGGGAATTTTGCTGGGAAAACCCCCAGGCTGTGTCCTCCCATCTCAGATCTAGACAAGAGGACACGTGTCCTTGGATATTTGTGTCAGAGCTTTGGGTGATGCCTGTCTTGTGGGTGATTAACCACTGTGCTGCTGTGGCTTGGCAATAATGGCATGCCCTTACTGTGACATCTATTAATGGAAAAGGTCACAGCACAGTTGAGAATATTAAATGGGAACTCTCTGGAGAGTGGATTTCTCCACCACACAGATACAGGTTGGTGACTGGTGACAAGCATGCTACAAGATTGGAGACACCATGGGAAATACAGCTATTCTGCTTAATCTGACATTCAGAAATGTCAGAAGGTGCTGGTGTCAGCAGGAGGATACTCTGAATCATGGATGGGAATGTAAAAAATAGATGTGTTCTGCTGGAACAGAGAATGAATAGCTATCAGCAAACTCTACTCAAAAATCATCTACAGTTTCATACCTAGGAAATATATAAATGTAAATTCACCAACATATTTCTGAGAATTTTGATCAGAAAGTGGTGTCCTAAGCTCTAGTTTAAGTTACATGCTTGCTGTGACATAGGGTTAGTTCAAGTCTTTGCTCCTTTATGGTACTGTACTATATCTGCTCTTTTTAAGTGTATACAGTTGGTATGGAAAATAAGTGTCTGAAGGTCTGTTTGACAGCAGCCTGCAAGTTCTGTCATCTAGAAAGAATTTTCTGAACAGAGGATATTCTGGTCATTCTCTAAAAGCTGCATGAAGAGATGAGAACTCATTTGAGAAGTGTACAGACAGGCAGAGCTGACTGCTGAAAATGGGTGTTTAAGAATCTCTTTGGTAAGATAAACAACAGAGTAATGGAGTAAACAATTAAGTTATATTAGTAGAATTGCTTGATGCAGCATCAAAACCCAATCTGGACTGTTGCTAACCAAAATGTACATCTTCATTATGCTTGGAGATGAGCAGTCTGCTCACCTGCAGCCTTCTCTAAAGCTGAACTTCTCTGTGTTTGCACTTTTTGCACTATGAACACAAGTTTATCAGAGATCATAATAAATATAGAGATGGGAATTGGAGAGATCTGTAGGATAAAGATAGCTCTTCCATTCTCCTCTCCTTGTATTACTGTCCAAACAGTTCTTTGTTGTTATAATCAGCCCCTTATGAAAATGCTTTTTGGACCACCATGCACTTTTCTGTAATTTCTGTTTATCAGGTCAACCCAAATAGGAACACAGAAAATAATAGTGTGCAAGCTGGATTATTTTTCATTTCATCACATTTATGGCAGCTGCCTGCACAGTGAGGTGCTAAACTTCTGCAAGTGCTTTGCCTCTGCACAATTTTCTGCAAAATAGATTCTTGAGGCATTTCAGTCTCCTCTGTGATTATGATGATCTGCTTATGAGCTGCATCACAGGCACTTAATAATTTGGTAGAAGTGCTGAAATATTGCTAGTGAGTGTAACTTGTCATTTAAGGAACCACTGTGGATAGAGCTAGCAAGAATCTGGAGAGCTGATCCATTCCCAATTGTGTTGTCAGGGAGAGAGATGGATGTGATGCATTCTGCATCTGTTTCTAGTTTTTGTTTTTAAGTGTACTGCATGAATTGTATTGTAGCATGCTTTCTAGGTTATGTAGACTAGTGCACAAGTGAAGTGATTTTTGTATTAGAAGCAACAGTGTGAAGGTGTTAAAATGAAGTTGCTTAGGTCTTGAAAACTAAAAGGATTTTTCTTGAAGCTTGATGGTTGATAACCTGCAAAGCATTCACCTCCTCAAGCATGACATAAACAGACATCTTTCATGTTACCAACCAGTCCCCCAAGAAATGGGCAAAAATGAGCCACTCTGCTCATCCATTCATTTCCTCTACTTCAGCCTTTTTAATGAGATTGTGTCTCCCAGCCTTTGACCTGAGGGCTGTGCTCAGCACTGCAGAGTCCCAGGCTGCTCACTCTGTCTTGCCAGCCTGTTCCATCAAATCCTAATACGTCTGCTCTGTTTAAAGCCCAAAGTGTTGTAGACTAAGTGCATTTTCTTGTCACTGCTTGCAGGCTTTTTATAGTGGGGTCCCCAGACAAGGGACAGCATCCTGCAGGCTTCTCTGGGTGACCCCGTGGCTGTGTGTGATGGGCAGGGTTCCTGGAGACCCCAAGGTCTGCCAGAGGACGGCTTCCATAAAACAGCAACAATTCAACAAATAGTTTCCACTGATTTGAATTTTAAAAGCCAAATCATGATATGTTAACGGGCACTTGACAGAAATGTGAAACTGTACCAATTTTCTGACTATATCTTTGTTTAGAATTTGTACTCCCCGAGGTGCACCCTGCATGCTTATGCTCTAAGAGGGCAATTATTTGTGTGTTGTAAAGCTGCTGCCTGCATGTGGCTGTGGACGAAAGGGTGATGGTGGCCCTCTGCTTGCTGCTTATTGCTGTGTATTTTACAGGTTCCCTCAGGCGATATATGATAATTTCCTTGCTGCTAAAACAGGTTCAACAGCGTGAAAATGAATATGTCATTACACTAATCCATCCGCAAGGAATTTTAGAGTGGCGTTAATCATCTTGCTGAAGCTGTGGCAATACAAGGGCAGGACAGGCATCATGTATCTGGCCTGGTGCTGCCAGCAGGGAGGAGGATCTGAGGGATATGGGCATCTCCTGTGTTAGAGCAGGCAATACAGGGTTAGACTGGGGCCAGGTTTGCATTTCTCAGTGGTCAGTGATATGGCTGAGTAGGGCCTGTGCTTTTGGGGCAGGAGCTCCACCTACCCCTACTGCTGGATTTTGGCCCATCCTTTAAAAAGAAAAACCTGAAAAATACTGAAAAGACTCAAACCAATTTTCTGTTAAGTCTTTCAGATTGAAAATGATGCTGTAGGTGAATGTGAGAAGACACCAATTCAAGGCTGCCCTTGGACCTTAACGTAGGTCTTTGTAGATCTGTGGGATGAAAAGCCTTCCTCGTTCCTTGGGTGGCATCTCTGTGTGGCTGCCATGGAGTCTTCCCTGCTCTCCAAGACCAGATCTCCCTGTTTGTATAGAATCTGTTGTGTTTGGTTCTCACCTTACCCGTCCTAATTCACCACTGGGCCCTGAAAGACTGCAGAACCCGTGGCATCCTGAAGAGAAGCATTTAGAGGCCTCTTTTATTGGCTTTGCAGTGGGTTTCTAACGCAGAAAATTTCAATAACTAAGCAGACATCTTGATTATCCATAACTCTTAATGCCATTGATCTCACTTGCAATTTAGATTAAGCAGTGACCTTAGCAACTGAACACTGATCAATTGTGTGTGTGCACATCGAGGGCGTATTTATTTGTTTCCTTTTTTGGGGGGAACATATTCTAGCAATTGTTTCCTGTGAGCTGCATTGTCTATTTTGAGAGCATCATCACAGGTCAGCTGGTTTTTTCTTGACTTGGGAGTTAGAAACATTTTGTTATTGTGCTCAGGCTTAAAATTCTGAGATACTGTGCTTTTTTCAGGGAGTAATAATGTAGCAATGCAAATCACTTACATTAATCTAGATAAGTGGTGGAGCAAAGCATTTGTGGAGGCATTTGATATAAGAATAAGTTAAACCTCTAAAGATTTACACCTAGTATCACCTCGTGTTATTTCGTGGCATATCCTGTTATACCACAGCAATGAAAGGGCTGTGTTATGCCCAACCTTGTGCAAAGGCAATAGAAAGAATTGCTTTTCTTTTTCTTGAAGAGTATATTGAAAAACTCATTTAACAGCGTCCTTGATGATTTTCCTGCTTAGGTTTCATTTATGCTCTGAGTGCCCTTCTCCAAGCCCATGTAAATAAAAGGAACAGTGACAAAATGAATGATCAAAAAAAAATCAGCAAAAACCAACAACCAAACAAAAGATCTGCAATGATGGTTTCAATCTGAAGCTTTTCTGTTCTTAATCTAGGATGGAATTTCTGATTTATATGTGCTGGATGAGATCAAATTAGGGATAGCTAAGGATGGTGATATGTCCTTACAGTGCTGACTATATACTATTATCTCAATAATACTATGCACATGAACAGAACTAAAAACCTATTTGTTAGGCACTACTAAAACATAGGCATTACAATTTATGTTAGCATTTTATCTTTTCTTCCAGTAAGCCAAAACAGGATAAATTTGTTGTGTATTTAACATAGTATTTCCTTTGTTCTTTCAGTTGTAGCATGGAGTTGCTCCATACTTAGGGGAAGAGAGAGAGAAATATTTGGTGATGGCATGGTACTGCATTACATCCTGCCACTGTCCCTGTGCCATGGCAGTGCAGGCAGTGGACTGTGGAGCAAACTGTCTGGAGAAATACACACAGGATCAACGTGGTGCTGCATTGATTCCTGCTGGCAGAGCTCTGTGTTTAACATCAGAGTAGTAATAACCAGGTAAAGCAAAGAGCTGTAGTGAAGGGGAGCAAATGGTTTGTGGCATGTCAGCTGGCAGCCTTAGCAGCTCACTGAGTTTGAGTGACTCTCAGTTATACAATTGGTGGCCTCTTGAATTTTAGAGAGGGAGAGAGGAGTAAGGAACAAAAATCTGGCTACAAGAGGGAGAAGAATAAACCAAGAAAAGGAAATTGTAGCTGCTGCTGGGCTGGAAAGTGTGATGGTGGGTAAAGAAGTGCAAGAAAATGCATGACATGTTTAGAACCATGCATTATGCATCCTATAATGACCAGTGCTTGAATTCTTAAGCGGCTGGGAGGGGAAGGGGGATTTGGAGTGCAGGAGCCCTCAGCCTTGGGGTGCCCTAAAAGGGCTGTGCTTCAAAAGCTGCCAGTGCTTTTATGTGCTGATGTGCTCTCCACTGTGCAGGCAGCCTCCCCTAGGCACTGGCTGGCCTTGCAACTGTGTCTGTACAGAACAGCATTGATTTTTTTGGTGCAGTTCGGTCTTTTTAGTCTGTTAGTGAAGCTGATGGTGCTTATAACTGGTATTTTTTATCAGTCTGATGTTGTGGATGCCCTATTCATGAGCGCTTTGAAACCAGGCAGCCTACAAATAAAGGAATCCTTGGGATACAAACTGCTTCCCAGGCTGCATTCAAAGCTGTGGGATCCAAAGGTAATATCGTCTATATCTCAGTGTTTATTTTTAGGATCCCATTTAAAAAATAATCTATCCTTTGTTAACATTTCCCCCTTTTAAAAATTGTTTTAAAAGAGGCAGTATTGTTCCTCAAGGCTTTGACAGCAGCCTTCAGCATGTCGGAGAAACCCACTTTTGTTACTGGGTTGTTTGCTTTTGCTCTGTGCTGTGCTGTTGGCTGCACACAGTGCTAGCTTCTGCACAGTACCCCAATCCTGGATTGCAATTGAGATGTTTGGTCTGAGATTTGGGCACCCATCCCAGGGAGGGTGGTAGATATGAGAGGCAGTGCTTTCTTGCAGAGAGCTCTTTGATGTTTGGTTGTATGTATGTGTGTGGTCATGTTTATAACTGGCCTTAGGGCTTAGCGAGGTCTATGGTGAAGCCAAGAACAAAACATAAGTTTTACTTAATCATAAATCCTATCACACATCCTGCCCAGCACAGCTTTTTGATGGAAGGTAAAAATATCAAATTGGGTGCTGGCGACCCAAGTCTGAATTTATATATAAACACGAAATGGAGTAAGACCAAATATTTAGGGCTGTAGCAAATATTTCATATAGGCCAAAGTGAATGAAATAAACAGATGGAAATGATAAATTTTAAAGGATGGCACTGAATATGTAGATACCCTTTTTGAGCCTTGGAATCACAGTAAGTTGTTATGTGGATTGTGTCTGAAACAACCCTGGGCTGAGATGCCTGGGGCATCTTCAACTCCTTTGAAGCCGCAGTGAGATTTTGGTTTTTGAGTCTCAGCTGCGTGTTTTTCAGGTCCCAGGCTAGTTCTTACCAGATGTACTTTTATGGTATCAACACAGTTCTTATATTTTTAAAAGCCAGCACTAAATTTAGTACTAAATTAGCACTTCTGTTGGCAGGCCCAAAGGATGGACTGGGGCCAGGCAGGAGAGGGAAAGCTCCCCTCACATGGAGCTGCAGGGAGAGCCCATGTTGTGGACTGCTCTGCATCTGTGTTCACTCCTGAGGTTGGGGTCAGTGCTTCTGTATCCACAAAGGAATAAAAGGCCTCTGCCAGCTTTCCAAAATTGCTTTTGCTGTAATTGTATAACACTTCATTGCATGCACTGCATGCAGGTGTGTGTAGTGAAACGATGTGATGTTCTGAGCATCCAGAATAGCTTAAAGAAAAGTGTGGCTTCAGGTGGATGTAGCAAGGAGCAAAATGACAGGCATTTTAAATGCAGACTTTACATTTGTTAGGAAAGTACCACAATATCCCTATTTTCTCCACTGCAGGGCAAATGGTGCCTCTGTTCTCCCTCTTGGCTCCCAGAAAACTGCAAGGGCTTCATTTTCTTACTGTGGAGTTTGCCTTTCTTAGAATTATTGTCTTTCTTTATTCTGCAATAAATAAAACCCAATAGGGAGCTCTTATGGCAATCAGAAGACCAATCATCTGTAGCTCAGCACAGCTACCACGCATAAAACTGAGCAGTAACCTCAACCTAATAGGTTCCCTAAATGGAGCCCTGTAATTGCAGGCTGGTACCACTTCCTGCATTGGGTTGGTATCAGAATTATTAACCATTGCAAAGCTACTGCCAAAGTATACAGATTTTCTTTTCAGGCTCTTCCTTTGAATTCTGTGTTTTACTCAGATGTGCTTCTGACAGGTGTATTACCTGAGGTTCTGTTAAAAATGAGCACTCTGAATCATTTTATTATGTGACTGTACAGATTTGCTGTCATTAGCAATGTTCTCCAGCTTACAGCATTTAGTGCTTCTCCTTGTAAGTATCTGCAGAAGTGCTTTCTGCTGTGAAAGGGCTTAAAAGCAGCTCATGTGCTCTAGTGCAGACAGTGGGCAAACACTGCTGGATTTTCCTTCTTGCAAGCAGAAACAGTAAAAACCAGAAGCTACTGGAGGTGCGACTCTACTGAGGTCTCCACTGAAATGCTGGGGAAGGTGCTTTGAAGTCAGAGAGTTCTAATATCCCTGTTAAATATATTTTGAGCCTTCTGACCCCTCTGCCCCAGCATGCATCCAGAAGTGTCACGCAGCCTCAAGCTGTTTGTTTCTCGTGTGTTTAATTCCAAGTATAGGTAGTGATGCAGCTGATACCCTTTTTGTCCTTAGGATGCTGTGGAACACAGTGTGCACATGGAGTGCCTCTTTGCTGAATGTGGTGTATAAAATTTATACACAGGAGTGCTCGTGCCCAGCCCTTTTGGCTCGTACCCCCATAGAGGGGGGCCACAAGAAAGAAGGAGACAGTCTCTTTAGTAGGGTCTGTTGTAATAGGATAAGAGGAAATGGTTTCAAGCTGAAAGAGGGGACTTTTACACTGGGTTGAAGGAGAGAGGTTTTTACAAGAATGGTGGTGAGGCACTGCACAGGCTGCCCAGAGAGGTGGTGGTGTCCCATCCCTTGAGACACCTGAGATCAGGGGATGGGCTCTGAGCACCTGATGGAGCTATGGGCATCCCTGCAGATTGCTGGGAGGTTGGACCAGAGAGCCTTTAAGGTCACTTCCAACAGAAATGATTTTATGAATTCTGTTGCCCTAGTACCCTCACAGAGGGATAAGCCTGTTCCAAGGGTTTGGACTGTGATTTGTTTTTGCTTGTGCTTTGCAGGCTGAAAGATCCCTACCACTGCTCTCACTTGGGTTAGGTTGTGAGCATCCCCATGGTTCTGTACCTTCTGGCCCTACCAGGGGGCCGTGTGTGTGGTGGCAAAGCCCCAGTCCCTTCGGATGGAGCACTGCGGGTGAGGAAAGCTCCCACATTGCCATGTTTACCTTGGCTGCTCATGATATTCTCCCTCTGTCCCTCACGGACGATTCCATTTCTGCAAGAGGGATGAGCTCATTTGTTTAAATGAAACTAGCGGCCGCTCTGCTTATTAATCCTCTCTGCAGTTGTCCCAGTGTGTCCAACTTGCCTCTTATGGAAAGGAAATGTATGCACAGCATCCCATGCCCGCCAGCATTTGCATTTCAAATCAGCTGAGTCAACACAATGCAATGGTCCTGCCTGTAGGTCCTTAGGGAGCCACAGTAGCTGACAATGTGTGCTTAAAGGGAGGGTCTGCTTTTCTTCTTTTTTTTTTTGATTTTTTTTTTTTTCCTGAAGGCAGTTTCCATAGCCAGCAGTGCTGCGTTCGAGGCGCTTGCACCGTGGCTGCACGGACCTCTGATGTTCAGCAGATGATTATTAGCCTGTCACAGTGGCCGGGATTTCATTTTATTTTTTAAATAGCGTTCATCTGGACTGGAAGGGGGGAAAAAAAAAAAAAATAACTGGCAACAGTTCAGAGAAGAGAGGCTGCTGCTCAAGTGCTCCTGCCTGTGCTGCCACTGATGCAAGCAGCTGTTCCCATCTGCAGTGCAGCACCGCAGGCTCTGCACAGGCACGGCTCGCCGAGGGAGCTGCCCGCACACCTAGCTGCCAGCCCGGGGCACGCTGAGGATGGGAGGCTCGCAGTCCCTGCAGCAGGCACAGGCAGGGAGCCTGGCCCGGGAGCCGTCGGAGGCGATGTAAGTCTGTCTGCATTCCCTTCGCTCTCCTCTTTTCTGCCGCGCTGCTGGGCCCGCAGCCTTCCCGCACCTACGCTCTGCGATGTGGTGGGGGGCTGATTTCTGTGCGTGAGGCCTTTGTTTAATGCTGGCTGCGTTCAGATGGGGACATGGTTGTGGTGTTGCCGAATATCACGAGCTGTCTTTTGTAGAGCTCCCATCTCGCTCGGGCTGCCCACCTCAGTGGTGTGGAGCCATGCCTGGGTGCCATGCATTTGTCTCTGTGTTTTGGATGCGTAGCGAATCAAGCACAATGACCATTTACAATGAACAAAAACCAGCCCCTTCCCCCTCCCAAACCCACCATCGTTTGGTTTTCTGTTTAAAATGCGCAGCGTGGAGCTGCTTTTCTCAGAGCTTCTCTCTGCTGATCTCTATACAGATGCTGTTTTTCAGGTCACATCACCCCTGTCAGCATCAGTCTTTGGTATTGCACTCTGTGATGAATTGTGAGAGCGAGGTGTCTGCAGCTCTGAAGGATCAGTTCACTGGAGGGGGAGGAAAGGAAAAAGCAAATATATGACATTGAGCAGAAGTGATCACTTTTTCACATTGCTGCATCATGTATGATAGCGCACAGATACGTACGTGCATGCAGAAATAGCAGAGTCATTTCCCATTTGAAATTAGGGTTTTGCTGTTGAGGTTTCAGTGGTGAGCAGCCTCTTTTCCCTGACCTCCACCCCAAACTCAGCTGCTGGAGCACGGGCTTCACCTTGGGGTGGGTTTATAGGAATTGCTTTGTCTCTCATTGGCCTTTCAGTTAGAGATCCCATTTATCTAAGATGTCTGATCACTGAGCTTATTTCTGATCATGCGTTTCGGTTAGATTTAGGTATATCCACTAGGGCTAATCTATAAAACAGCCTCACTTAACTCTGTAAAGAAACTGTAATGTAATATGTGCTTATTAAGGTAGATGTGATTAGATTTGAGGCATCATTCGGCTGTTTGAGATAAGTGCTTCTGAGTGAAGGGGAATGGGAGAGCAGTAACTGATAGTTTTGCCTCTGTAATAGGCCTTACAAGTAGGTTCATGCTCCCTATTGTCATATTCCAGTACATCAGTAGATAGCTTTGCTCAGTGCTGTCTTGTTAGATCTGTAAGGCACAGGCCTAGCAGCATTTCTGCATCCTTTGTTCCCTTGGTGCACGGCTTCACCCAGTAAGATATAGTTTCATCATAGGCAGTCTTAACATTGCTACATACAATGTTTTGCTGGTACTGTGGAATGAACTGATGCCTCATTGCCTTTAAATCTTATTAATTACATTTTTGTCTGCTCAAACTGGGATGTGTTTTTAACGGTGATCTGAGGACTGGGCAATGTAAGTGGCGTAGATAAAGCAGCGTTCAGTGTGTTTTATCTACAGTTTTCATGACCTTTGGAGAATTCATTCAGATTAAGAACATATTGATCAAGGTGTAGTTATTTTTTCTTACAGTACGTGAGTAATATGCTATTGTAGACATGACATTGTCATCTCTTTTGATGGCTTTATATGTTAATATTTTTTTGTTTGTTACTGCTGAGTGACTTTAATATGGTCTCTTAAGGTCCAACGTAATCAGAAGTACTTTCAGCACAGACGTCATTCAGGAACTGTTGATATTCTTGGGAAGCGTTAGTGAAAGATATTACTCATCCTAAATACCAAGTGCCTGTGCAATTTCTTTCATTCCAACTGTGTGCTCTTTAACACGAGCTTGGAGGTGGTTTTTTTTATCCTTGAGAAAGTACAGACCTGTTTTCCCAAACCAAGAGTCTCTTCATTGGATGTCACGGTAATCCGTCCCGCTCTGAGATCGTGATACTTTAATGACTGTAACTTTCAGTAACGCTTTTGTAATGAGCTTGTATTCAACCTATCTTGCATTCGCAAACAAATTCCTTACTGGCTGTGCTAGTTCAGAGGCAAAACCATCCAGCTGAGTCCCAGGCAGGTGGTGTGACTGCCTGCCCTCTGCAACGTCCCTGGGCGGTGGGCCCAGTGGGGACAGCATGGCAATGACAGGAGGTGGCTTCCTAACAAAGGGATGGGCTTGGCTGCCCTCCATTCCTTCATTGGGTTACGGCGGCATAAATCAGCAACCATTGCTGAAATTGATTTAGCATCAAAAAGTACAAAGATAAACAATTTCCTTTAAAGAGCTGCTGGTTTCAGAGTTCCTCAAAAGCATCCTACGATGGACCTCTTCACTCAGTATTAGTGAAATTGTAGAGACTGAGGTAAATTTTATGTGCTGAGAAGGGGTCTAGGTTACGATTTTCAGGTGTGGCTGTGATTAATTATGCTCTATTTGCATGTAGTTTGAAAAAACAAACAAAAAAAAAAACAACAAAACACACCAAACCCATGCCTATTTTAATGTAAATTTGTTTCAGCTACAATGAAGAAGTATCTGTAATAAAAACATTTTTGGTACCGACAGCCTTGATTGTTCTGTTGTGGGTTGTTGGCAATCTGGTCACTGGTAGTAGGCAATTCTCCTTTTACATAAAGATTAGAAATAAAAAAAGAAAAGAGAAAGAAAAAAGAAGTCAATTTTGAATGATAGAAAAGGGAAGGCCCAGGGGAAGCCTGTGCCAATGAAAGTTGTCTGCAGATAAAAGTGACGTGGCTCAGACCCCACTACTGACATGATGAGCAGTGTCATGTGTTTTGCACATTGCAGCAGGCACCCTGGTGGCCATAGATTGAGCTAAATCGAGGGCATGTTTCAATCACATAATAGCTGGAATGAAGGAAATGACAGCGTGGTGCTGCTCAGCAGGCCTGGCTCTGCTCAGGTGCACACAGCCACAGCTGGCACATGTGTGGCCTTGCACACTGCCTGTGCAGTGCTGACACACCACTGTGCTGGCTTCCATGTGCCATCCCTTACACATCAGTGGTTTTCTTCTTAATAAGAATGTATTTCTAGCTCTAGGTGATGCTATAATAACATTCTGATAAGCATTATAAAAGCAGAAGTCTTGATGGATTTTTGAAAGTTAATGGCTCCTATCTGGTTCTTACCTCTGCGTTGCTTTAGTTGTCCTCCTTTCTCCTGAGCACAAAGCACACGTGGTTTTGGTGGAGCACTGTAGCTGCTGTCCATGCAGCTGCTGGACAGGGCTGATGTTCAGTGCCCATTTCTTGGTTGGCTGGAGGGCTGTGGTGTGCTATTTCCTCCCATTGAGAGCTCTATGTGTTGCCACTGCAACATTTCCATCCCCTGCCAATCTGAGGGGAAAATGTCTGGAGGCTGAGCCAACTCCTACTGAAGTCAATGCTGAAATGCCCGTTGACTTCAGTGGGAGCTGAATTGGACTCCAAAAAAGAAATTGAATGTCACTGATGGTTGGTAGCCAGCCAAGATGCTGCCCTTGTGCGTTGTTTATCTTCTGAGGTGTGGTCTTTTGTGGTTGTCAGAAGGACTGCAAAGAATTTAAACTGAGCTGAATCAGCCTTGTGTGTAAGAGGTGTGAGCAGCTGTTTTGTGTGTGGGTATGTATACATGTGTATGAAGAAAAGTTATCTATGTGTATGTACAAAAATGCAGCCCTTGCTTTGTTGTGCATTTTTCTGTCTCCAAAACCTAAAGGAATCCAATGCGTGGTTCATAAAAGTTAGGAAAAAAATAATCTGGTTAAATATTTGCATAATTTTATATGCTTATATGTAGGAAATCACCTTAATGAATAAAAATATGGAAAATTAAGAAATACACATTGAAAGTATTGAGAAGAATTAGAGGGTTTTTTGGTAGGAGGGGAGGCTTCTGTTATTGAAATGGCATTTATTTGAGTTAAGACCTTTTTGACAGATAGCCCTGCCTATTGTCAGTGTTCTACATATATCTTTTCCTTCTATTTGACAGTCACCAATCAGCATTCCCAGCAGCACAGAGAGCACTCTCCACCTCCTAGTTTTGTCTGCTAAGTAAGGTGAATTGCTGGAAGCCATGAGGGTGTTTCACTTGAGAGAAAATGGACCAGAAATAACAGGGAAATTCTTCTGTCAAGCTTTCCTGCCTTTTATTCCAACCTCCCTTATTTGAGCCCAGAGGATCTCATCTCTGAAGTCACTGACAGCGCTTCCTTTGATCTGGAAGGGTACTACATCAACTGCTACATCTGTCATGAGAGGGAGGCAGGTCACACTCAGACTTGAAAACAAAATAAAAAGACCCCAGAATCCCTCAACCTTCTATTAGCAGGGCACACCACACATCTGGCAAATGTGTGTGCATTAGAAAGCTCTCTATATTGAATGGTGTGCCCTATGCCATGTGTAATGGAGCTGCTGTCATCTATTATGTATTATGACATACAAGCAAATTGGAAAATAATAAATGGGAGGTAGTAAAAACATGAATGAAGAGGCATTCCTGCACGTGCATTGTGGCTGTCACACTCAGCACTGCTTCTCTATCTGCCTTTGCTTTTTGCTTTGCTCAACGCAGCAGTCAAAGTAACAGCTTGTTAAATTTGAATCGAAGGTGTTCTTTGAGAGGTAATAGGCTGGGTGCTTTTAGGGCTTTTCTAACATGCTTATAGTACATAAAAATTAGTTCAGTTCCTGTGTTTTAAGAACTTACACGGGTAGAGAGTTTTTGTGTTTGCCAATATCTTGGATACCATCCGTTGCCAATAGATACCATTTCCTTGTCCATCACTGATGCTTTGTAAGGATTTGGCTTTGTAACAAACTTCATGTGCTGTCCAGGTGAGAGGCTTTGCAGTGGCAGAGTTTTAACCACAGCTAGAATTTCAGTGTAGTTTGCATTTTCTTTGAGGAAGTCTCAGAAAAGGGACATAGGTAAAAAAAAAAAAAAAAAAAAAAGGGGTTCCTCTCTGCAAAAAAAAAAAAAAAAAAAAAAGAACCCCAAAGTGCTATTTTTGCTATAGCAAAACTTGTTAGAAAAAAAAGCAGTGTCATTTCTCATCAGATCCTTAAATGCTTTGAAGCAGCCATCTGAGCTGAGTAGCAGACGATGCGTGTCGGGCTTTATACTTGCAATAGCACAAGAGAACCAGTTCAGGGGGAAAAAGGTGAATTAGTTTCAGTTTTCCACCACTTCTTTGAGGTCTCAGAGGTTTCTTTTAAGGCACTTTTTGGCATGAGAACCTTCATTGATAGTAACACTTAGCAAGACAGGAAGATCAGTCACTTCTTAGCTCTGGAAAGCAAAGTGAGGGTTGCACTGTAGACCATCTAAGATCTTAACATGTGAAGTGGGCATATTTTGGTTTGAGTAAGTATAGATCTCTCTGAAACTGACCTCAGGGTGCTTGTAGGGCTCTCCTTTATTTTTTTGGAGCTTCCCCACAGTGCTGCTCCTGTCCCAAGCTCTGAGGTCTGACTAAGGACTTAATGAGTGTTTGGGAGCTTCTTGCCTTCCAGAGAAGGAATTGGGGTCATTTCTTCTGGTGAGATGAAAAGTAAACTTTAGAAAAATCAGGGGCTTTGCAATTCCTTGATTTAGATTAAACTGCATCCTTGGAGTTATGCTCAAATCTATAAATAAGGTTTTTTTCTAAACAAAAGAAGCTTGTTTCTGGGGCTAAACGTAGATCAGATGTGAAACCTAGCAGTAGTTGCAGTCAAGCTCCTGCTTTTGCGCTTTGATTTACTTTCAGCACAGAAACGTGGATTTATTGCTCTAGTTACCGGTTCACTGCTCTCATTAAAGATGAGCCCAGCGTTGTGCTGAGTTCCATTGCTCAAGGAGGGGGAGGATGAGCGAGGAATGCGAATTTCTTTGTTTACTCCTGGAGTCCGAGGCCGTTCCCTTGGATCCAGGAACCCAGGCATGGTTTGTCACCCAGGTGCCACTGCCAGCCATGGATGTCACCTTCCTGGTACCACTCCTCACAGCGTGGCTCAGTGCAGCCCTATGGCAAAGGACCTGCTGTGTGCCTATAAGCAGAGAGATGGCTTGTGAGAGTCTGGTTGGATTTCCAAGGTAGTTCCAGCAAACAAAGCCACTTCAAAGGTATGGTTCTGGCTCCCGATGTATTATTGATTATTTTTCCTTGGAGCCTTTGCATGGTGCTGTTCAGCAATGAGCACGGGCACCTGGTTTGCTTCGTAGGGATGTAGTTAACAAGATGTTGTTTCCTGGATTAAAACCTGAGTGCTCAGTACTGAAGACAGAGGAAAGGTATTTGTCATGGGTGTTAAATACTTAAACATCAAATCCTTAGCCTAAGAGAGTGAATGGCAGTTCAGCACTGATTGGAATCACTATGTATTAACTGATTGTAACTATATTTGTGGAAAACGTTTCTCTACCTGGATATTGGAGTATCTTTTTATCTTTACCGTTCTCATCCCGTAAGAGATTTAGGTATTTGAACGTTTTGCAGCCTCTGGTTGTTTAGGGACCTGTTAGTGTATGTGCTGTTGTGATGTCTGAGGATGAGTGTCTTTAATTAAATGGTATTTTCCTCTTGTTCCTCTGAGAATTAAAGCATCTGCCTGCAAGGAGCGTGGAGATTACAGAACGTACAGATCCTTCAATTCTGAGCCCTGGTTCTGTAAAGTGTTTTCATTCTTCAGACTGCAGTCAGTGAAAGGGAGAGGCTGGCCAGAAAGAATGGGGGTTCATTTCATTATTCATTTCTATCAGTAGCATTGAAAAACACTATTAGATCTCAGCAAAAGCCACAAAGACGGAAATTTTAATGTCATTTAAGGCAATACAGAGAACTTCTTGCTAATCAGTTAGAAAAATGAGTTAAGTAGTTTGAAGTGCTGCTGTAAGCGTGCAGTATTATATCCCTCAATCTTCTCTTTCAGATGTGGCTTCCCACAGCTTGAGACGTTTCTTTCTTGTTGCTGCATGAAGCAGGAAATGGCTTTTGCTGGGGGAGCATGAATTTGGCTTCTGCACAAAACGCTCTCGAAATTGCTGAATAAACAAACAGTAAAAGCAGGAGAAATGATTCCTTCTCCCTTTACCAGTTATGGAAAGAGGATTACTTGTAATGCAATAGGTTAAAAAACAGCAATCAGCATTATTTTTTTAAGTTGATCGTGCCCTTTTAATTCTCCTCCGCTGCAGTTCTAATTCCTGTTCTCTAAATATAATCATCCCATGAAGAAAAATCGGCCTTTTAATAGGAAGTGATTAATGCTTATGGGAGTCATATGTTTCCTTTTTCAGAAAACACATCTCCAAATTGACCTGTGTGGTTTGGATAACACACGGGGTAGTATTTTCCATGGCTGAAGTCCCATGTAATGATCTGAAAATGTAAGCCATAGCTTTTATTTCTGTTTTCTCACCTATGTGAAAGAAACACCACCACCACAACAAGCAGGTTCTTGTATCCCAGCTCTGCTGTCTGAGGATGTCTGCAGGGTGGCGTGAAGTGCCTCAGAGAAGTGACACCAGCAGCTGTGCATCACCCAGCAGTGCTTATATCCAGCATCACTCACGCAGATTTCCGCAGGTGTAGCACATCATTACAGCTCTGAGCTGTGCCCAGACAGCAGCAAGCATCCCACGGGCTCACAGCGTGAGGGAGAAGTGAACGCTGCACAAAGGAGGGATGTGGCTCTGGCTGTTGCTCAGCACGCTGCCCTTCCTCCCCTGCATCCCTCAGTGAAGCCTTGTGCTTTTCGGGGAGCATCGCATATGGGCTGGGAGGTCTCACCTTCAGTGTGAGATCCATTATTTTCCTGGGTAGCCATGTTTGCCGTGGGGCTTGGAGGGATATTTGTGCTGAAATCATCTTTAAATCCTTCTCTGGAGAGGAATGCCTGCCCTGCTTTCTGCACGCGTCTGTGTCAATATCAGTTCTCGTGTAATTGCACTGTGCTAAAGTAGGTCTCTGTCATTTCAGTGGAATGGGATTTATTTGATGAAACCTCTATTTTTTTTAAGTGAGAACTGCAAAGAGTGCTTCTGTGTTGCAGCTCAAGCCATAGAATGATCATGTGACATTATCCTGGGCTTATGCTCCTCTGTTAGGAAACAACCTGCAGTCAGCTTTGAGTAATGTTACTTTGCTGCAGAAACCCATGAATATGAAGCATAAATCCTACTTAAACTTCCCAACTTTGATTGCAGTAAATGCTTTCACAAAAATCTTTCTTGGATGAAAAAAAAAAAGCAACAATGCTACTGTCTTCTTTTTGTTGTCCTACAATTTAGTTTGCATTGGGGTTTTATTCTATCTGTAAGACAGCTGGATAAAAAAAAAAAATGAAGATGCCAAGGAAATTAACTTAATTAAATGAGGGATATCTTCTATAAAATTATTCTAAATTGTTGTGGTTCAAGAAGCTGCTGTTCCTATTTTTCACTGAAACATACTCAGTTTGAATGTAAAAACAAAGATCTACAAGGCAGCAATGTATGAAATTATTTTCCAGCTATGTAGCCTAAAGTGAAATGATGCTGTGATGAAATCAGTGTTTCGATTATCAGACCTTGCAAGTGAGAAGGCCATAAAACATCCCATCATTGCTGCAAGGCAGGTGAGAAGCGCAAAGCATAATCTGGTATGTATGTGGGCGTGCTGATCCTGTAGGTGCAAGGCAGCAGGGATGCTCCATGTGGGACAGTGACATCAACACCAGGGTGAGCAGGATGGAGGCTGGGGCAATGGCAATCTGACTGCAGCCTTCCAGCATCTCCTTCTTGAGCCGAGTTTTGCAGCTCACCTTCTCACACTATAGGCTTGTTGGGAATTTAATTGTAGGTTAGATGGTCGTGTCACCGAGCATCCTTACAACAGTCCATTAATAGTTAATGGTCAGACGTGTCCCAAAAGAAACAGTCTTACAGATGGAGTCTGGTGATATGTAAGTGACACGTTTGAGCCTCCTCCAGTCCCTGACTCGATGTGACAGTCACATCCCACGCTGCCAGCCTTCCCAAGGGGTTGGGGTGGTAAAGGCAGATGGCTTTAAATGATCCCTGTTAAGTCACTGACCCGTGAGTTTTGATAGGCTTGGCTGAGGTTAATGGTTTTGCTCTTCTCTGTGCAAAATGTTTTCGGTGGTATCGGTACTTTTGAGTTGGTTTTGAGACATTCAGTCATTTAAATGGTATATTTTACTAGAGAAAAAGAAAATATTGTTTGTGAGGTTTATGCTTGACACTGTATTTGTGCCATTTTTAATACCACGTGTTTAGCAGATCCTTGGATGACAGGTGGAATATTTCAGTAATTCAGGTATGAAACATTATCATCTAATAGGTAAATAACCAGACAAATCTACTAGTGTGTTTTTCACATCTTCTGTATGTTCCCATACAAATGTACTATTAGCATTTAAAATCTGTAACGTTTGATACTCAGCACATGCAGATGTAAAATGCCATAGCTAACAGTCACTATCATAAGAGACATTATTTAGAGTGCTTTGTTAGCCTTGAGTTGCTGAGTAGGCAGTTACCATGCAAAAATGGTAGCACATAGAGCAGAAATGTTTTTGATATTACCCTAACCTCATGCTGGCATGAAAAAAGGACCTTTTGCTGTAACCATCCAGATGTATTGGTCACAGTGAGTGAGGCCTAGAGTCAGGATCACGGCTTCCATTGGTAACTTGGTCTCCAGGAAATGAATTATTGTTTGGGCTCTTTTGTTGTGTTTGAAATGTGTCTTTTCAGACCTGTCAGTCAGTGCAGCTCTTGCCAGTGCAGTGTAAGTGCCCATTTAAGTAACATACAAAAGAGATTGACCTCAGAAACGTACAGCCAGTCCTACAGCCTCGGCTCTGATCTCATCAATAAAGCAGATCTGAATTATTCATGCAGGTTTTATGAGGATCATCTCTGAAAATGATCGATGGAGGTGAGACTACAGAACTCATTCCTCCTTTTTATACCCAGTTCATCTCCCAGTGGGATTACAGGAATGAAAACCAAAATTCATCTTCAGCACTGAATTGAGCATTTTAAGAAATTGCATTTTTTTTTTTGTTCATTTGGACTCTTCATATGCTATGTGATAAATTGTTCAGCAAATACTGAATATCTTAACTTCGTGATATTTTAGGTGCTTTGGAAGGTTAGATCTACTGGAACCTGTGCGATGCCTGTAGGAATGCAGCTCTAACCAGTAGCAAAGAATGTGTAGATATAAATGTGAGACAAATATGTGAGATATAAACTGAGACAAAATAGCAATTTCTATCTCCTCCCCCTCAAGTATTTAGGACTGCAGCTGTATCCCAAACAGATCTTTGGAAGTTTTTGCTGCTTCAAATTGATCAGCCAGATTAGCATTATGGATATGAGAGGCTGTTTAATATCTGGGATAGCTCTTTCAGTTTCCCTGTATGTCTGCAAACATCCTGCCCATTGCAATTAGAGGGCAATATTTAAATAAGAGCTCTCCAATCAAACTTGGGAATCCTTTATTTTAGCTCATTACTTTCCAAGCACTCTTGTATGGTAATGGAACACAGTTTGCTTTTGTTGTTGTGTGCATGTTATAAGATCTCCACGACTTTTTTTTTGATGTGAGCGTGCACTTGCACTGTTTATACTGCTGTAATGTAAATGTTGGAAGAACCTGAGACATTGGAGGATTCCCAGTGAGGCCGAAAGCATTGAAACCGTTCTGCTGCAAGCTATTTCATGTTGACTCTAGGCTGCAGACATGAACTGTGGGTGACCACAATTTGATGGCTGTAATGCTTGAAGAGGGCAAGTGGAGGCAGTGGCAGCAAGAAATCCAATTCTTGCCTACTGGGTGCTTGCCAGCCACAGTGACTAAGGGCTGGTTTTTTGTTCTAAAATAAGGGACGACTTCATAGCATGTGCTTTACAAAAAAGATGGTAAGATCAGTTCTGAGGCTGAGTTTCCATGAGGAAGGTGGCAAAGAAGTCAACCCAAGTTACTCCTCTTATTTCTTCCTGAGATTAATGCAGCAGGCTGGTAAGACCTCCAAGCCTCCAGATGAGAACAGGAGAACTGCTCCCCTGGCTGCTCCTTGCCTCTCCCACCTCTCGCCATCTGTACCTGCTGTAGACTGTTCACTGTGTTCTATTGACTGCCTTTCTATTTACTGCTTACTGGCCGTCTTCCAAGAGGTGAAAGAGATGGACTACAAGAATATTTCTAGTTATTTTGTACTCTATTATCATCATCATTTGGTGTCTTCTACAATCTATATCTTTTTTGCCTATTACATAAAAAAAAAAAACAACAAACCAACGAAGGATGCAGATGTAAAGATACAAAATATACTCTCAAGGCAAGCTCCCATTGATTACATAAGCTGGCAATTACCTTTTGGAATGTGTGAAAGTATGTTCCATCCTACAGCTTTTAATTCCTTGTTTTCCCAAAAACCAATTCTTCAGGCTGCAGTTGTATACTTGCGTGCCCAAGTGATGTAATGTAAATGTTGTTGTGTGCCCCCTAAATGATGAGCTGGGACCAACAGTTCTGCATCTCTAAGACCCACGTGTCCCTTCTTACCCTGTCTTCTCCTTGTCTGGAGCTCCAGAAGCATGGTATAGAAGATGCAACAGGCACTTCCCTTTGGCAGAGCCTGCCCACTGCTGGGTCTGTGCCTGCCACTGCTGGAAGTCTGTTCTATGCTATGAACTTTATGGCAGTGGGGTTTTTTGTTTTTGTTTTTTTTTCCTGTATACCCTTTATTTCTTAGAGAAATGACATTATGAATAGAGCTGGCTGAAATATGTAATTTCCTTGTCACAGGAAATCCTGTTGTTCTGGGAAAATCTTTTGGTATGCTTTAAAAGTACAGCTATGGTCTTAAAAATATCCTATGCAGGAGAGCCCATCCAGTATTTTCACTAGGGAAAGCTGAACTGGCTCAACACGGGATCTCATTGTCCTAGGATATGTGATGTAGGCCTTGGAGTAATGTGCTGGTGTGTGCTTGCAGGCTTTGTGCTCTCTGCCATACTCCAGGCAGTGGCAAAGAATGTTTTTCTGATACTGAGCTTCCTTTCAAATTTCTTTTTTCTTTTCTGTTGTCGTAATTGCTTCTCATGACAAACTCAGCAGCATTTGAATTATGGTTAAGGCAGTTCTTACTGGTTACATTGCTGCTTATGCTGGAGTGCATGTGAACATTAAATGTATTGGAGTCTTTCCAAGATTATTAAATATTGGCAAATCAAAGATGTGTGCTGAAGCTCAGGTGATACAGACAAACTCAAGAGGTAGGAATTGCCCTTACTTCTGCTGGTTTGGATGATAACATCATAGGTTTATTTTTATGACAGGAAATATTTCTCTACAAGGTAAATATCAAATTGCCTTTTTGCTTGGTGCTTCAACTTACGAGTTTTCTGAACCATCTCAGTGGATGTAGGAGGAAACATTGTTCTGTTGAATGACTATTGTGTAGCTTTGTTTATGGAAGTTCTTTGTTTCCAGCTCTTCTTAAAATGTTTCAACTCGGGGAACGATGCATCTCTGAAGGGATATAGTTCACATTGCTGCAGCCTGCCTCTTCCCATTCATCCATTCTGTAGCCTGATGACTGTGCGTGGTTTAAGCAATGACACAGAGAGGGCTTACAGCCATAGAAAGAATTGATACCCAGGCAGTTTTGATGAGTAGTTCTCTAGGAAGTGTTGTAAGCTTTGGGCAGACAAATTTCTCAGAAGGTGAGAAAACCACCTGAAGCATCTGGTGACACCAGGAAGAGGGGTCATGATGTTCTGCAGGGTCCCCTCTGTTGCTCAGGCTGGTGGAGGTGGTAGTGGGGTCTTTTCTTACCCAGCTCACAGGAGATTTCCTGCTGTGACAGATTTCAGCAAGTGTAATAGGATGCAAATCCTGTACTTGTACCTCTGCTGACATCGATCTGCTTAAAATAATCATGAGCTTTAATAAAGTGAGCAGAATCTGGCAGCTCTGAAGTATCGTTTGACTTCAACAAGGTGAGAGGAGTTCTCGTTGCAGCAGGATGGCTTGTGGGGTGCTTCTGGTTTAATTTCACAGCAGGTTTGGTCCCTACTGCACTGTCATGCTGAGTGTGGGCAGCCATGGGGACTGTAGTCCAGCCTTGAAAAGAATTGCAAGAAATGGGCAAATCCCTTTTCCTTCAGGAAACTGTCAATTTGAATGATTGCCAATACCAGGACTCAGCACATTTTATAGCTTGTCTCACCATGTCTAACTAACCTGTGTGTTTACTTTTTGAAAAGGGCTATGGGAAAATTCTGCTATTCCAAATACAACTTGTCTCCTCCAAACATGAGTCTTCACTCTACTCACTAGTCCTGCCTATTAAGGAAACTCTCTTGCTTGTTTTCCCCAGGAGCTCTGACTCAGAAGAAGCATTTGAGACCCCAGAATCCACTACACCAGTCAAGGCTCCTCCATCACCTCCACAGCCACCACCTGACACAGCAGCAGCCATCGTAGCAGACACAGCAGAGCAAGAAATAAAGCCTCAGCTGCCCCTGGAAGACACAGGTAACAAGCATGCAGTATGGGACAGGTTGCTGCAGGGAGGTGCTTGCATTAGCAGGGACAAGGAATGGATGCTAACAAAGTGTTTTCTGGAAGATTAATGAGTTTATACTCATCTTCATCCACTACAAGAGGATAAACCCAGTTGCTTGCTGGAATAAAGTACTAGAGAATCTGCCATAACATTTGACAAATAATAAAGAAAAGATGTACTTTCTAGAATATTTTTTTCCATTCCCTCCTCCCAGTATTTTAGGAGCTTTAGTAAGAGAGATGCAGGTGCTGTTAACAGTGACAGCTAACAAAATGTCACTTTCAGCTGTCATCTGAAGCAGAACAGAAAGAAGAGTAGAACATCGAACAATAGTAATGAGTTCTTTGGTGCAGTATAGGAGTAACAAAGCAGTACATGAGTGTGTGTGTAATACAGATACATGAAAATGGTATACACTGACAAAGGAACTTTCAAGAAGAGAATATTGAATTAAAAAAAAAAAAAGAAACTTTTGCCTCCAAAAGAGTGTTCTTTGTTCTCCAAATTGAATAATAGAATATGAGGGAGTAGAAGCACTGTATTAGCCCAGATTAGCTTTGTTTGGGTTGTCTGATGACAGCTTCATCAATTTAAGATTGAATTCCCCATTATGCTGTCTATTTTCCTATCCAAAAGCCAAGTCATCTTGATTACCTGGCTAAACTGTGAAAAGGTGATTTTACTCAAAGCGGACTAAAGCTCACCTGTGTTTCATATGCATAATGGAGGCTTTTGAACTTTGGTTTCGACCTTAAGGGATATGACAAGTCTTGGAAATATCTTGAGCTATCCTTATCTCTGTCTATCTATAAAATATTTCTAGGGCTTATTCATGAAGTGCTCTTGAAGATTGTTGTTATGCTAAGAGTTTATAAGAACCTAGAAGGATGTTATAAGAACCCAGAAGGACAAACTGATCCCATAAAATAGAAATGAAATAATGAGATCTGGTAGTTTTTCCTTTACAGTTCTCTCTTCACTGTATCAAATGTTTCTCCATCTTCTTTCCTTTTTCTAATCTTAATTTCCATGATTACAAAATAAGTTAATTGCTGAGAGAACAAAAGAATGCATATGCTAAACAGGATTGGAGTGTGTTTTTAATTACTGCAGTGGATTATCTTCAAGGCCTTGATTACGCATGTGCTTCCCTGTCATGTGTGAGTCTTTTCTCCCTGTATCCCACATCTCCCCCTCCTTTCTGTCAGATATTCCTGAAGAAAGAGAGGAAACTGAATATATTTATTCAGAGCCAAACGTGAGCTATCTTAAAAGCCACTGGATGGCAGAGAGGAAAACATTTCATTTGCAAATGAGATTTTGTTCATGGGTGGCAAATTACTACAAACTGACAGAGCTCCGAAGTTATGCAATATGCAGTTATACAACAGGGTGATTTATGGGAGAAAAGAAAGATGTGTAATGCAGAAGAAAATCAAATGTAGGAGGGCAACACAAAGCATTCATTTGTTTCTGAAATCTTTTAGCAGAAATTAGGAATGTGAAGACTCTAATCGAGGTGTTTGCATGCTTCTTTGGAAATGTGACGTTTTAGTTGAATGTTTTGTACTCCATAAGCCACTAAGGAGCAGTTATCCTGCAGTTCTGTTACCTCGTGGGTTGTGCACGTGGCTGCACACAACAGTGAGCCCCTTTCTGGGGTTTAGGAGCAGCTGAAGGAGCGTTTCTCATTGCACCATACAGCTCACACAATAGCAATAAGGAAGACAGGCAGGCAAGGAGTCTGACTTGGGGTGCAAGGCAGCAATGGCTGGCCTCGTGTCTTTGTCTTCTGTGGGAGAGGTGGAAGGAGGGAGCACAGTCAGTGCTCGAAGGATTATTTCATCTGTATCTGACAGCAATTATTGATGCAGACGGTTGCAGTTATCCTGCCTGTTCTCATTAGCGCAACAGCTGGACCCCACTGCTGGAAAGCCAAGAGGAGAGTTTTTAATTAGAACGACTTCAAAGCTTAATAAATATGACGGGACCAAAATGCAGCTCGGTTCACCTGGCTTCATTCCAGCTCCCAGCAGTGTAAAACCTGCCTCGTGGCTGAGCCAGAGGCCTGAGGGTGAGGGGAGAAGGGCCAGGGGACATGGATGGGCTCAGGGAGCAGCACGTGGTGGGAGCTGCAAACCCTGCAGCCTTTTCTGTGCTACAACCTACTCATCTCTAATGGGAGACCTATCTCCAGTTCCTTCCTGTGCCAGCGGAGTGGAAGTCAGCATTTACAGTACAGAGATGATGACCCAGGCAAAAGCAAGCTGAATTTTTGGTATAGAAAACTTTTTTTTTTTTTCCCCCCTCTCCAAGCCTGGCACAGGAAAATTGAAAATAAACTTTATATCCAAATTTTTTCCCAGAATAAATGGCTGGAGTATTTTTACAGTAATCTTAAAAATAATGCTACCAACTGATTTCATAACTTCAAAGACTTCTTGTAACAAGCAGGAACTTGAAATAAGCAGTGTTTGATTATGTGTAATATGAAGTAATTCCAATTCCTGTATGCTACAGGCAAAGTGTACTTGTCTGGTGAGTTATTTCTTTATTACAGAGAGTGTGGGTATGTGCTGAATGCATTTTCCAGAGGTCTCCTTTTGCCTCTTTTTCTCAGGGAAGCAGAAATAGAGTTGAATTTCTTCTTGCTTTATTAGATCTGGTCAGGTTTTGTTTCTACATCTTTCAAAATAGCGTTTTGCTTTGCTTCCAAGTCAGCAGCGTTAAGGCTTTTTATTTTTCAGTCCAAGCCTATTGGATTTCACTCTTATTTTAGAGACATATCAACAAAGAACAAAACACTCTACTGTCCTAGCATGCAGTGCAGCTCTAGCACTGGAATTGAACATAATTTAAGGCGTAAGGTAAAAGCAGCTGGAATTTCTTGACTCTATTTTCTCAATAGATTTTCATTATTCATAAAGAAGCAGCTAAGATTTAGATTCAACAAGCTGGTAGCTGGTGGAGATACGTCATTTCTTTTCTGCTTAAAATATCTTTAAAGCATATTGGAAGATGCTTCCGTGGTTTTTGGAAGCGTTCCTTCGCCTGAGGTGATACTGCCTGTGTTTGGTACAGATTCCCTGGCTGCAGCTCTCATCCCAAGGGCTCACTGCCTGGCTTCACAAAGCCTCAGCTTTTGTTGGTTTGGGGATTTTTCTTACCCAATCCAGGCAGTTCCTCCGCAGTCAGAAAGCTGTCCGCATGGAAGGAGCAGTGTGTGGACCTTCTTTGTAATGAGGTGAAGTGGGAGCTTTCTTTTGGGACTCGCCTGTTTGTTTGGGACAAAAGAGATTTCCCTGCTATCACCTGTGCTCCTTAAAATAATTACTAACTACTTGAGGGCGTTTCTTATGGGTGTTATTTTGTATGAGTGTCAGTATCTTGCTGTGGGCCCCTAAAAGTCCTTGTTCAAGATGTTATGCTTCTCTCCATGGCAAATCCTGCCTTCTTTTGCATAGTGCATTCCTCTGCCATCAAGCTATGTTTTAATGAAATACTGTAATTAGCAAGACTGTTTTGCTTAATCTTGTGATGTAAGAAAGCAAATGGCACTGTGCTCCAGGTATGATTTTAACATCAGGAAAGAATGCTCTTAATATGTCTTTGTAGCAGTACAATGTTGTGTTGCTCTGCAATATGTACTGTTCACTCTTCCCCTCCCATATTCCTGCTGCTACCAGGGTGGAGTTGTGTCACTTGTGGTGCTGGAGGAATCAAGCAGCAGCTCTGCATTTCTTCCAGAAGCCCTGTTTTCTCTATTTCACGTATTGTTCCATACAGAAACAATAGAAACATCACAGCAGCGAGTCGAGCTGCGCTCTGCAGAAATCTGTACTGAGTTTGGTTTGAAGGAAACTGTGAAATAAGCAATTAAACAGCTTAAAACTCTGCATTATGTGGAGCATGCCGAATCTGAATGCTGTTCTACTGTGAGCATGGAAGGCGTTGTACCTTCATTTGCTGCTGTGATCTGTTCCCAACCTCAGCTGTGCTGAGCCAGTCTTCTACATTCCAAGTCCTGCAGAACACTGATTTATATATACATATAATCTTTGTACTGACTTTAAACAAGAGACCTCAACCCTAGTGAGGCCTTCAGCATGTGCAGGAATGAAAATAGCACATAATTTCAGAAGACTGTGTTCAGATCTCCCTTTTATTTCAAGCTGACCTAGATCTGGGCTCTGCTGACTTGTTAGAGCTATGCAAGTGTTTATTGCTCTGTATTCCTGCTAAGTGTCTTCCATTCCATTTTGATGTAAAATGCACGGATGAGTATAATGTGGGCTTTTATGACACTATTTGAGTCTGACCAGTGTCAGAAGTGAGAGATGTGTGTGAGAAACTCAGCAAATTGTGTTTAATTAGTGACCATTCTGCCAGCCTGAAACCACGGACAACCCAGAGGAGATGAGGGAAATAATAAACTGTCCTGAAGTACTGCCAAGTTATTAGCATTCATTTCAGAAAAAACAAAACAACCACAATAAAACAATGTTTTTAATTCATGTAACTCAGTAAAATCCTATTCCTCAAAGACAATCCATCTTGCTGTCATTCCTTTGAAAATGTCTGAATATACTTTGTGCTGCTCTAAAGAAATGTATCTGATTCCCTAAAATTTCTTCTGTTCTCAGCATGCTTAAACAATAATTTCTATATGGACATAAAATTTCCTCTGAAATAAAGGAAAAAATGATCATCGTCTGTTCATCATCCACTCATGCCTTCTAACTAAAAGTACTTATTGATTCTCTGCCTGTATTGCTTTTATGGAAAAGATTAATGAACGGAGCTGGGCAAAATGGGAATTTGTTTTGCAAAACGTGTCAGGATTGAAGTGAAAAAGATGCATAGAAATTTTGCTGAAACCACTTAAGAATGAGCGAAGAACTCATTTGAAGTTGGCAACATGAAAAATGCTATGTTGCTCAATAGGAAAAACTGAAGTATTTTCTTTCAGTGCTCATCAGCAAGAGCTCAGCTGCTAAGTACAGACGAGCCAGCTAAGCATAGCCTGGGTAGGGAACTGAAGATTTCTGAGCTCTGCACACCTTGGCTGTGGTACGTGCATGTTGGTGGAGGTGGCAGTGAGGTTCAGACACAGAACAGTGCAGTGGCAGCAGGAGTAACCCGTATTCGGGATCAGTAAGTCATTCTAGTAACGAATTTTCATGACATAGAAGGCAGAAAGGACTGTTATCTTAATCCTTTCTTACTATTGTATTTTTTGTCCTTTCGATATACACTGTGTGCTTGTCTGTTTTGTCCAATATAATTGTTAAGTCAAGAGAGCTCAACAGAACCTTTTAGGATTCTATTCAGCAAGCAAATGCTCATCTACAATGAAAAGATTCTCTTTTCATTCAACTGTTGGACAGTTTTAGAATATAATTTTCCCTTCATCGTTGAATTAGGACTACCCTTTGAGAAATGTTTTGAATAATCAGTAGGGAGCATGTAATGGTTGTTCTTATGGAAGATATGCACCTGAGAATATTTGTACAGTTGTCTAATTGATTTCTTTTTTAATCTTTAACATAATCTGTTTCATACAGAATTCTTAGTGATTGATGTTCCATTATAAACTTGGAATTAATGAGGTCAAAGTGGAACGTATTGACTGCTTAAGGCAGACAGGAGCAGCCTTGATGTCTCGTGGAGAGGAAGCCATGTGCCATTGTTTTTTCCTCTGGGAAATAAGTAAAAATAGAACATGGGAAACAAAACTTAATATGAACATGTAATTGCTGAAGCACTGGCCAAATTGTAAGGAAATTTATTGCAAAAGGACATTTGAAATTCACTCTTTTCTGTTTGTTTCCACAGGATTACCTCCTGAAACTGTCCCTGTAACTGATGTGTCACACAGTGAGTCAGTTGAAGAAAGCCCTTTCCGTCCCCCTTGCCATTCTTTCTCCACCGTCTTCGATGAGGACAAGCCAATAGCCAGCAGTGGAACTTACAACTTGGACTTTGATAACATTGAGCTGATTGATTCTCTCCATGCCTTAGGACCGAGCTCTCCAGAATTGAAGAATCGTGACCCCAAAGCGAATGTTCGAAGAAAATCTACCGATTCAGTGCCAGTTTCCAAATCTACATTATCTCGGTCCCTTAGCTTGCAAGCTAGTGATTTTGATGGAGCATCCTACCTTGGCAACAGCGAGACACTAGCGCCGGCAGCAGATGCTTATGGTACTGGTTCAAGCAGTGCTTCCAGTACCCTTAAGCGAACAAAGAAATCCAGGCCCGCTTCCTTAAAAAAGAAGCAGCCAGCAAAAAAATCCCTGGATGCTCCGCTGGTGAAGGAAGCGCCACAAGAACCTCCTGACCTTGGCCAAGCAGCTTCTGCAGGTGGGGAGAAACCAGCACCTGAAGCAAAAGCTGACTCAGTAAAACCCGAGTATACTGACCCTTCTAAAACCTCTGCTGAGAAACAGGAGGCCTCGGCTGTGCCTGAGGGATCCTACCCTTTGGATCCAGACAATTTGGAAGGGATTAGTGCTTTTAGCACTGGAGGCAGCAAAGTGCAAAACTCACCCCCTGCCAATAAGAAAACGCTACCTCTTACACCTGCACCGGAGGCTGGGGAGGTGACTCCGTCGGACACTGGGGGACAAGAGGATCCTCCAGCCAAAGGTGTTGCGGTGAGGCTGGAATTTGATTATTCGGAAGAAAAAGGGATTGGTGAAGAGCAGCAGGAGAGCGCTCCTCCTCCTAAAAAAGCAGGTAAAAAGCCTGGTGCTAAAATGCCGCTACGGAGGCCAAAGACTAAAAAGTCAGTGGAAAAGCTTGACAATGCTCCGACCACACCGACAAAGACACCCACTGATCCAAACGAAATCCCTATCACAAAAGGATCCTACACTTTTGATATTGACAAGTGGGATGATCCCAATTTTAACCCGTTCTCCTCTAGTACAAAAATGCAAGAATCTCCCAAACTGCCTCAGCAAACGTACAGTTTTGATCCAGACGTGTGCGAGGACTCCATTGACCCTTTCAAGTCTTCTTCTAAGATTGCCAACTCACCCACTAAATCTCCAGCCTCCTTTGAGATACCAGCCAGTGCCAACGAAACAAATGGAACTGATGGAGACAACTTGAATAAACCTGCAAAAAAGAAGAAGACGCCACTAAAGACGTAAGTTAAAGGGCTCAGATGTTTCTGGAGTTGAAGCAGCACACTCCTACCCATAGTACAGTTAGAGTAGTTTTGTCTTTGACAAGAGAAAGGAAGATGCTGTTGAGTGCTGTTTACTGCACGACTGACTCATTTCTGTACACGCTTTCCCTCAGCCTGTTACCTCCATAGCTTGGCATTTCCAGATCAAAAGGGAGAACCAGCAGTGAATCAATCCTGATGAGGTCACTGGTCTGGGAATTGAGTTTTTGAATTTTGGGGTCCAGTGTAGCTTTGAATCTGATTAAGTCCAAATTTTATCAATTTTGTGTCAAGTTTTTTGGTAACCTCGTTTTGGAATTTGAAACTGTTTAAGATAATTCACACCAGTAAAGAGTATTTTATGAATCATAGTTTTTGAGTGAGGAATGAAACAGTAAGGCAAGAATAAATCCTCTATTGTACACGGCAAGTTTTATCCAGTGACTTATAGTATTTTGGTAAAACTGAGCAATTTGAAGATTATGTAGTTAATGTAAAGCCTGCAAAGAATGTCTTCCCTAAAGGAGTAGGGAGGAGGTCATAACCAATATGCAGAATTCTGACTGCAAGAAAGGAACAACTTGAGTTGCACTTGGGAAAAGAAGGGAATTTTTATGTCGCCAGACCCTAAAGTCCAGTATTTATAGCCAGCCAGAGCCTCCTTGTGTTGTCCAGGAGCTGGACCCCTGGTATAAGCTTCTTGGGTCCACCCAGCTGCTCTGAATATCAGAACCAATTCCAAAGATGCTGATTTTGAGGCGATGTGAATTTAAAAGGAGTTTGCAGATTTTTATAATCTTTTTTTCAGAAGGTCTATAAGAATTTTCCGCTCCTGTTTGGGACTTCTTTCACGGCAGTATAATAGATATCTGCTCACTGCAGCCCTATAACCTACTTTTGCAAGTGGTTTCTAACAAAGGGGATCTGCATGTTAATGCGCAGTGCTGCCTGCAGCTCTAACACTTTCTAGAAGAAAATTGGCCTAAAGCTTGCTGGAGGATGCCGTGGGAGGCAGAGGCTATATTTGTCTCTGCCTGTCACTGCTCTCTCTGTAACAAGGCCCCTCAGTGTGACTCTTCTATGGGATCCAGGGCAGGAGAACCCAGCCTGGGCAAAGATACTGCCTGTTGGACCCTCCTTGGTGGTGCCTCCTCAATAGGATAGGAGAGAGAAGCCAGTGCAAAACACTGCTCTGAGCTGCTGACAGGTGTTGGAATTAGAAATGATACTGTCATATATCCAAATTAAAGAATTTTGCCAAGCCAGGTTTTTTGTTGTTGTTTGCTTGTTTGTTTTCTGTTGAGAGTTGCAGAAATAAAATTCCATGGGCTAGATTGAGAACGTGTTCATCGTACAGAAAGACTGCTGTTGTTAGATGAGACTTATTAGAGGTGCAGAAGGCAGGCATGTGCTGTACACATGGAAACACGAGGTTTCTAGAATGGACATCAGCTTGATGCAGATCACTCTCTGTTCACATGCTGAAGTGCTGAGCTGTTTTGTGATGGATCATCTTGCTCAGATGAAAGTGAACAAAGAGCAGCTGATGCCTCCTCAGTCCCTGCTGGATGCTGTATCCAGATAGGTGGTTTGTGTCGACTCCCAAAGGTGCTGGGTGGTTGGAGGCTGTGCTTCAGGAGCCTCACACGTGAGGAATGGAGCAGGAGCTGCCAGGCTAAGTAGTAGTGGTTTCCTTAAGCTTAATTGCCATTCCAGACAGTCTGACATCCCTTATCCCTAACAAGCAGTAGTGTGCTTTGAGAAGAAAGCAGGTGGCTGCCATCAGGGAAGGCAAGAATGGTTCATTTGTTGATGAGAATTTAGCTCAGTATCTTCATCTTTGACAAATGTGCTTTGTAAGATGAACGCATGCCTGAAGCATAACGTTAAACTTAAAGAGTAAAAACCTTAAGTATTAATATTTTTTCTTCTGAAACTGTTGCTCAATAAAAAGTAGAGGTTCTGCAGGTAGAAGATATGCATGATCAGATTGCAGTAACACATTAACAGTATTTGTAGGTTTATCTTTTTTGTCAGTTCCTTCTGTCTGTCTCTCTTTTCTTTGTCTTATTTGTCTTAGGATGGTAGAAGATGTGATGTCTGTATGTTCTCTGTTGTAAGTAATTCTAAGCTAACATTTCAATTTTCTTCTTTGATTTATGGGCTTTTTAATTTTACTTGTTTATTTTGCAGCATGATCAGTTATTATTCAGCATGAAGCTCTTGTGTTAACTGTATCACTTCACTGGCACATATGAAAGCTTGTTTAAGGAAAGTGCCCGTCTGTGAATGACTTAGAGGAGTCTAATGCCTCATTATCTGTTTGCCTGTCAAAGATGATCCTCTTTTAAAAACTGCAGAATTCCCATCCTTGAGATAATATAGCAGAGTTTTATTCCTACCATCACACAAAAACATTGTACAATCCATCTTTCTTAAATACTGCATAAAGTATTTCTCCTTAAGGGAATAACTTGTCCTAATTATTTCTAGCATCCTAACTAGATAATTAGTAGCATTGAACACCCTAATATTCAGCTACCCAATTAATTTTTCCCTATAGAAGTGGTATTGATTTACCCTCTTCCAATTGAAAGCCACCATTACAATTCACAGTGCTGACCTTGCCACTCATTGACAGGAATGAGTTGATGGGCAGTAACTTTTGCCACTGCCCCTCGAGTTCTTACATTAAATTTCTATCAGTGAGTTGGGTGTGATGTTTTCTGCTGCTTCTAGTGTTTGAACAGCTGTGGCAACATGCATAAAGAGTAGGTAATTGGTTGATGTCCTTGTTAAAAAAGGCTTTAAACCAACTGTGAAGAAAGATAAAGCCAACATTTATAGTTATGCACTTCCATATAACATAAATTCTTCATTCTCTTTGCCTGATTTAAACCTGTGGGATTTTTGGAGGGCTACAGTGTCTGCACTCCTGGTTTGCATTGTGAGTTGTTGGGCAGTGGAAGCAGCATTGCCATATTTGATGCTGTATTTGTTTCAGTCATAGAATGGCCAGGGTTGGAAGGGGCCTCAAAGATCGTCAAGCTCCAACTCCCCCACCACAGGCAGGGCCACCAACCTCCATATCTACTACTAGACCAGGCTGCCCAGGGCCCCATCCAACCTGGCCTTGAACACCTCCAGGGATGGATGGGGCATTCACAGCCTCTCTGGGCAGCTGTTCCAGCACCTCACCACTCTCTCTGTAAAGAACTTCCTCCTGACATCCAACCTAAATCTTCCCTCCCTCAACTTAAAACCATTTTCACTTATCCTGCTATTATCTACCTTTGTAAAGAGCCGACTCCCCTCCTGTTTGTAGCCAACCTGTAGGTACTGGAAGGCTGCAGTGAGGGGGGATATTTCAAAGGGAGACATTTGTTGTGTTTGTTGGTAAGGATGGAACTTTGTGCTGGAATCTCAGCAATGGCATTGTCCTCAGCCTTTTTTTATGTCCTTCACCAAAGCATACCCATTTCTTTCTCATCTTCATGACTGGTGGGGTGGTTGGAGCTTACTGACTGAGTCTGTCAGGTTTAACTCCCAGGTCATTCCTGTAAATATGTATTTGGGGCTTTATTTTTGGATGGGAAACTGGAGCAGACAGAAGTTAAATAATTTGCTTAAGGCCACTCACTGCTCTGTGGTGGAGCAGAGATTTGAATTGCAATGGAGCAACAGCTCTGTTTTGTAAATAACATTCTGTCAGTAGTTAGCAGGAAAAAAAACCCACATTTTTTTCTGTGAATTTAGAAATATGGCAATCCTGCTTTTCTCAGCTTTTTGAGAATCAAGGTCTGTTCCAAATGCATGACAAAAGTCTGTACCTCCAGCATGTTTCTCTGTGGTGCTGCTGCCTAATGGATGGGATTTAAAAGCAGAAGGGCTTACAGAGAATGCACTTTCTGTAGCTGTCTCTTGCTAAGTGTGAAATGACCCATTTCTTTCTGCTATTACCATGCTAACTGTCTTAACTTTGTTTTTAGTGATACATTTAGGGTGAAAAAATCACCAAAAAGATCTCCACTATCTGATCCTCCTTCTCAGGTAAAGTACTGCATCATTGTGATACATATATTCTTGCAGGGGTGAAGAAGAGACATTTTGATTTACAATTGTACATTTAATAATAGAAGAACTTTGGTAAAGAATGTAAGCATACTGGCATCCAAGTAGAATGTGTGGGGCTGTGATCATGAGGTATTAAGCTTTTGGCATCTATGCAGTATATATTGCTCTGGGAATCCCAATTAGGGTATTATTGAGTATGCTTTGAAATGGCCTACATTAAAAGAAAAATGAAGCCAACTATCCACCTTGGAGTTTTCATATTCAGAAGTAAGAAGCTAGATGCACAAAGCTTGCGGGCTACAAGGAAAACAGAAGTAAAACAAGTGGGCTGGTGTAGCAGGAGCACGTGCTTGGACGGCTCTATTCCTTGCTGTAAACAGCCGGCAGGTGGTTCCCTTGGAAGGGAGTTAACAAAAGCTCTCTGTGCGTAAAGGCCCAACTGCTTTGATGCAGCACTGCTCCTTCCACGCTGCTGCCTGCCTTCTTTTGCCCCATCCTGCCCCCTCATTGATGCAGGTTGATGGTATAGAAGTGCAGAAGGGGTTTGTGACCTCGCAGCCCTACACAGACTTGCTCCTGCAAGGAAGGCCTAAAAAATCAGCTTTGCTCCTCAAAGACTTCACTCCTGACAGTGGGTGCAGCTTCTGTCAAGTGCTTAAAGGGTTTAAACGGCTCCAGATTTTCTTTCTGCCTTGTTATCAAGGCAGCTTTGCAGTGTGAGTGTTCATCATCAAAGAGCTCAGTAATAGGAGGAAGGCTTGTTGCTAGGGCACTTCTAAATGCAGCACTTTAATGTTTTTCAGTAAGCATTTTAGACATGGCTGCAATGAAGAGCGTGGAATTAAAAGGATGACTGCAGTCAGGTGGAGGAATTCAGAGTTGACCATGCAATTTCTTGATGTAAGATAACAGAATTAATCAGCCCTGTTTTCTACAGGATCCCACCCCACTGCCTACCCCAGAAACGCCTCCTGTCATATCTGCAGTGGTTCATGCAACAGATGAGGAGAAACTGGCGGTGACCAGCCAGAAATGGACCTGCATGACTGTGGACCTGAGCACGGACAAGCAGGATTACCCACAGCCCTCTGATCTGTCCACATTTGTCAATGAGACCAAGTTCAGCTCTCCTACAGAGGGTATGCTGTATTCTGACTGGGCTGTCTGCATCCAGCTGGTGTTATTTTGGGGAACTCTAAAATTGGTGCTCTTTGGATCAGGTTGAGGAGCTTGGCAGTTATGGGGGGCTGAATAAATGACCCCAGTAGTCACATCTTGAGTTTTCAAGTGAGGGTAGAGAGGCAGCTTAAATGAAAGTGAAAGAGCCCTTCAGAGAACAGTGACTTTTGCTTTCTTTTTATGATTGCTTATAGACTTGCTGTGTTCTTTGGGTGCTGCCTGTGTTTTCACAGGGCTGAACTGCTCTCTGCCAGTGCTCTTAGATTTGGGCTCACTGCAGCAAGGATTTTGCCCGAGCTTGTGTCTATAATGTGAATGGGAGAAAGTGTGCTCAAAGTTTGTACATTAGGGCCCTTAAATTACACCTCCCTTCAGGCTGCTGGGATCCAGGTTTCTATATGCACAGAAATACCCAGGATATCCTTTGGGCAGGATAGTAATTCAGGTGCCAAGTCAAATCACCTTAAGTGTCAGCCTAAGATCTTTTTTCTGGTACCTTAGTATAAGCAATTGTGAGACAAAGCTGGAGCTTTCTGTGGTGAGAGTTGTCTCATCACAGTGGTCTGTGAAATGTGGAAGAGAGAATTTAGCCACTTGGAAACCTGTGTGTGGCCTTGGCTGGGGTTAGCAGAGGAAGCACTGCTCTGCAACATCTGCTCAGAGGGCAAATTTTCAGCTTTGAGGGTGGGAGGAATGCATGAGTTTACCTTGGCTTAAAGTTTTTCCTCTCGATCAGATTTCCTTATTTTTCCTAACCTTTTAACCTGAGTCCCCAGCTAACACTAAAGCTGTTCTATACCATTTGAAGAGTTTTTGCTTGATTAAGAACTGCTAAGCTTTTAGGTCAAATGTGTTTGATATTAAAAGGCATGAATGATAAAGCTGCTTTTAATGGGGCTGCACATGTTCATGCACACGTGCGTATGTGTTTGCACAGCCTGGACTTCATAGAAATCTGTTGAGTCTTCTGTTGAGATAAGGATTTCAGCCTGTATTAATACGTTTGATTTTATGATCAAATGAGAAATTCTGTTAATTTTTTTTTTTAAAGCCAAGGAATATTTTTTTTGAAAATAACCTCCCAAAAAATCTTGGAAAATGGAAATTGTATGAAAGGAAATGGAACAAAAGGATAGTAAGAGACTCTAAAGCAATCACTTGAGCTATCAAAGTGGAAGAAGAAAGTGTGGAAAGCTCCTAATTAAATGCTAATTGTCTCATCTTGTGTGCTGCATGGTACAGTTGGAGTTTCAGCTTACATGCTAATTATAATCAACAACGCTTCCGCTTTTCAGATCTCTTAAAAATAATCATTTTCTTCCCTTGGCAGTCTTACTACTGCTGCTTTGAGGAATGTTTGAGCAGTTCCAGTGCTGTTTCTCAGTGCTGTTTCTCTTTTACCCCTCCCAGACATGGTGTGACTGTTACCCTGTAACCTAACACTGCTTTTGTACTGATGCAGCCCAACCACAGAGTCAGCCTGCACATCCAGCACTCGTCTGTTGCACTCTGCTTGTAGTTGCTGCCATTTTTATTATTATTATTATTTTGGCCATTTTGCAGACCAGAAATAGGCAGTAATTATTAGCAGAAAGTTCTGGTGTAACCGTGCAGCTATTTGTAGGAGGAGTTGGAGAGCATCACTTAGTAAGTCTGCCGTATGCATTTATAAAAGATAATTATCTTACCTCGTATGATATCCTGGGCATTTGTAGATTTTGAATGCATGGAGATAACTGGACTGTAAGATTCTGAAGGGGAGATGGTATCTTAGAGGTGATACCTGGGAGAGGAGATGCTATCTAATTTTGAGTCCAATGAGACGAAGCTACACTGTGTTTAGCAAACCACGTTGTTCCTTTTGTTCCTTGGTGCTTCCTTAGTAAAATTGTGTGCTATCCCAGAAGCAAGCTGGGGCTGAAAGCAGCTGCAGGGTGACAACTCCCCATGGCAGCAGAGGATGGAGGTGGCACAGCTATGCTGCACAGTCTGCTTCTGGGCTTCTTTGGGGTTGGTTGGGCTGTGAAACTTCCCCACAAATCCTGTGCTGCTCCTTGTTGGGCTATAGGAAGTATATGAAATGTTTCTTCATTTCTCCTGCAGTGCAATGTCCGGCAGGTTGTTATCATCTCCTTGTTTCAGTTTTGGTTTTGCTTTCGCTAGGAAGAAATTCGTGTCTGATACCTGGAGGTTGTCTGCCTCACCTGGCTTCTTATTACCATTAAAACACATGGTGCCAGGAATTTAAAGCAGCCAGGAGCCTATCATAGCTTTCTCTTAGGTGTTTTAGTATTAATATCTCCCAAATGTCATTTTATGTGAGTTTGTGGTTGTTTTACAAAATACATAGGTTGTGGAATTGCACTGCTTGTACTCTCTGATGCTTTTTACTTAAAAAAAAACAAAAATAACTAAGAATGTAAGAGATTTTTTTTAGGTTTGGTTTTGCTTGTAAAGCATAAATGTTCTAATGATGTCTTTCATCTTCCTGATACAAGCCCTGCTTTTCAAAAGCTGCCCAAATCTATAGGAACTTTTGTACATGCTTTTATCTCAGTGTAAATGCATACACTAGGGCCTCTCTATAATGGAAATGTGATAAGTGGTTTATTGGGTTAGACTCATGGTAACAGAGTAAAATATGGAATTTGGGCAAATTAATTATGGTTTTAATTTTTAAGTTATGGTGTAACTGAACAGAATCTTTGTTTTTGCTTGGGTCCAGGAAGATATGCTCTGCTTTCCGGGAGGGGTAACAGCTGTTTACATGGGTGGGTAGTGACAGGACAAGGGGCAATGCTCTTAAACTGAGACAGGGGAGGTTTAGGTTGGATATTAGGAGGAAGTTTTTCACCCAGAGGGTGGTGACACACTGGAACAGGTTGCCCAAGGAGGCTGTGGATGCCCCATCCCTGCAGGCATTCAAGGCCAGGCTGGATGTGGCTCTGGGCAGCCTGGGCTGCTGGTTGGCGACCCTGCACACAGCAGGGGGTTGGAACTGGGTGAGCATTGTGGTCCTTTTCAACCCAGGTCATTCTGTGATTCTATGATTATGATTCTATGATTCCATCTGGCTGTGTTTTATCCATCCTCCTCTCTCAGCTCACCACTGGCTGATGATGGATTAGAAAGAAATCTGGTTATTCCCTCCAGTGTAATTAGAAGATCAGAAGTCGAGCAGCAGCAAAGATTTGCATTTTTATTAGGGTCTAGATTTAGGGCTCTTCATAAACCTTCCCACCTTAGGCTTTTCCTCCATGACTAAAATGAGACAATAGCCAAGCAAGCTGGGCTGTGGTCTCAGCCCTGCTCAGTGGGCGTGCAGGTATTTGGTGCATCTTTCTTATCTCAAGTGATACTACAGTTGTTGTTCTTAATTAAGAACTATGTGATATACATTAAGAAGCATATTATTTCATTTCATAACAGCTTGCTACACCTTTTTGCATACTTGAAAGGCACATGGTATCAACGTTACCAGTAATTGAAAAGTGTGTTTTCTGTGATAAGATAGAGGAAAGTTATCTGCTCTGAAAGTGCTCTGGAACTGTGTTAATATTCTGGGTGCTGAGGCAGAATGCTGGGTAAGCTGATAAAGCAGACTTTTTTCTGGCAAATACGTTTGCTTGAAATGTGTCATAGGTTCACTGCTGAAAATCAATGAAAGTACATCTTCTGCTTTCTCTCTGTATATTCTATTTTTAATATCTCATAGGAAAGTGTTCGGAGTGGAAGCGGCCCTTGTAAATGAGAATGTATCTCATCTACTTATGCAAAACTCATTTAATGGTGTGTATCTAATGGCTCTTTTTTTGTTTCTGTTGCAGAATTGGAATATGGCAACTCATATGAAATAGAATATATGGAGAAAATAGGCTCCTCTGTGCCTGTAAGTTCTCACCCCATTTCCATTCATTTGCATTCCCCTGTTATAATGCACTGTCTTGATAATGCCATCAACCTCACTACCTCTTAAATTAATTATAAAGTGCCTGCAGCAGATTTGCAAACCCAGTTTCTTTTAAATTGGCATAACTGGGGTAAATTGCATGTGCTGTGTTGTCCTATATCCTGTAGAGCTTGTTCCATTTTATTTTATTTTAAGCTAGGATCATAGCATTTCTTTCTGGAGACTAAAAGGAGCTCAGTAGTTCCAGCAGTGTAGAACACAGAGCTGTCTGCACCAGCTTCTGAACTATTTTAAGAAATGGAGAGCAGAACTTTAAAGAAGATGGAGAGAATCCTGGGAGAATACAGAATGAATGTCAAATATGGAATGCAACACTATATGTTGTCATCAGATGTTTGTCTTTCTGTTCAATTCATAGATTTGGTAGCTTGACAAGATCCAGTGGGGACTTACAAAAGCCAGGGGTTTGTGTCAAGTCCATAAACTAATGAGAATAACGTTGTATTCAATGAATATTTTGGTAACTTTCAGTCAGCAGATGCCTCCAGCCTGACAGAACCAGAAATCTGATTAACCCCAAAGAGGGAGAGAAAGAACCATTACAAAGAGCGAACTGCTTAGGTTATGTTCTTCATCGATTTCTTCCTGAAAGGGATCATTTTTTATCAGTATCACTTAGCATAGGGAGGATTACAGTCCTGTATCGTTAGCTGTTTGTCAAGTCATTCGGTCACTTAAGGCAGTAAATTAGCTTTAATGGAGAACAGCTGAATTGCTTAATGAGTTTTTCTCTTCCTGTTGCCAGCAGGATGATAGCACCCCGAAGAAACAATCTTTATACCTAATGTTTGATGCACAGCAAGAGAGCCCAGTCAAATCGCCTCCCGTCAGACTGTCTGATTCCACCACGCCATGCTCAGGGTATGTCACTGCAAGGAAAGGCAGCAGTGGAAAAGGATGTCAGGGAAATAGGTTGCCATCCCAACACACAGGCAGTTATTCCTCTTTTCTGCTTCTCTGTTGCAGAGTTGTTTGTTTATAAATAGATTCCCATCTGTGTACACATATGACAGAGAACAGAGGGCAAAGGTACAGACGTTGTGCAATGGGAAGGAATAAGGACATGTATTTCTCCTTTATATTCTTACTGAATGGAGTCAGTCATAGTGGCAACAGTTTCACAAGGCTGTGGCTTCTTCCTTCGGTTTTTATTCTCAGATACTGAGGTCATTTTCATGTCAATCTAGAAACTTCATTTATTAATTGCAACTTCTCATTTGGTCTCTCCACGCTATATTTTCTAGAAAGTGAGTCTCGTTCATAAGAACAGCATGTGTGGGTTGTGTTTACTTTCCAAAAATTTTGCTCTTTAAGGACATCTGTTCTTTTTAGGAACATTTGTTTCCTGGGAGAGATGTAGGTCATGGTGAGAAAGGGGTAAAAGGCAAGTGAGAAATATTTGAGGAATGTGCATAACCTTTCTGATGGAACTGGGTTTATTTAGATGACTCCAGCGTGCAGCTTTGAAAGGATATTGCAAAGTGTTATGAGATAGAATGATAGAAAGATGAGCTGAAGCAGTGTTTATATTTATACACGTGGAAATAATGAAGAGGACATACTTTGGTGTTACCAGAAGCAGAACGATGAGGGTCTTGTGCTCCACCCTGAATGTGTGCATACAATCCTTTCCCAGGTCAAGTTTTGAAGACCCTGAAGCCCAGCAATCCTCTGGAATGAAAATACAACATCCAGCTTCTCGAGTCCTTGCTGCCAGCCAAGAGGCACACTTACAGTCACCAGACAAGTCAAAACAGAAGGACTTAGAGCCCATGACACTAGGAACAACCCCAGAGACTATTGAAATAGTAAGTAATTTATGTTAAAAGTTTGGGAACCATTTTCTTGTAGAAAATTCACATCTTATAAAACTCAGAACAGGTGGGTCTCACAAGCAGAGCAAGAACTTGGCCTCATACTCTTAGTAGCAGCATATGGTAGGATCCAAATGAAAGTTTGATGGAATTCAGAAGAATTTTACTGTACTTTAAAATGCTCTTGTGATCACTTATTCCAGGCTGACATTTTGAAATGCTTTTTCCTTACACAGAGTTGTTTACACTTCAACTCAATATTTGTGGAGATATTTTGGTCATAAATTAGGTGTTCTATAAAAACTTAAGACCATGGTTTGCTCTGGTGTATGTGGTGTAAGATTTTAAATTTCTGTTGGTAAAAGGAGCTGCACATTCAGATTTTCTTAAAAACCTTTAATTCTGGTGCTGATAATGTAAAAACCACCTTTTTTGATCATTAGAACTCAGCCCAGCTTCCAGTGACACCACTTTTTTTCAGTGGCTTCTCTGGTATTGAATGGTGACCCCTTTCTTACTTCAGGCCAGCAGTGCTTACTGACTTCAGACCATTGGTTCTCAAATACATGAAGGTTCCTTTAAGTTCACCTTAATACTGTGCTTCATTTATGTTCTTTAACAATGCTGTTGATACCATCTTGCAAGGAATTAGCTTGACAAGTTTTCAAGCTAAGTTTTCAATGTATGGAGCATTGCAGGTGCTGAAGTGCCTGAAGTCTATTTTTTTCATTGTACTTCTGTCCAGCTTCATGTTATGTATTTATCCTGAGCATGTTACAATTGTGAACATATCTTAGTTTATTTCCAGTAAGCAGCAGAAGATTTGGAAGAAGAGTCTTGCTCGCTTTTCCCCTTGGTTTTGGTCATCTTCAAAGCTTTTGGGTTCATTTAGAGATATCAGAACAGAACAAAAGCTATTGTTTGAACAAAACACCTGATAGTAGATGTATTGAGAGTGTGCTGTGGTCCATGGCTTGAGAACCATGACTTTAAAGGTCTTAATGACACTAACTATGTATTAGTCTTAAAAAATTTACTCAGTTTTTAAATTGGGAATAATTATTCTTGATGTTTGTCTGTTACATCTATGAGTTGTGTATTCCAAAGGAATTTTCTATGGAAAATGAAATTATGAGAAATCAGGGATTTGCAGACACATTGCTTTTAGCCTGCATTGCTTGGGCAATCTCTGTTGATTATTCTACACTCTTCTTATCCTTCAGACATCTCCTGAAGACTCCTTTGTCTCTGCTGATGCTCTTCTCAACAGGATATCTAAGAAAACATCAATATGTGATCAACCTGAATATCTAGATCCTGACTTAGCTGAAAAGAACCCCCCAGTATTTGCTCAGAAACTTCAGGTTTGTAGCAGAAATATAAATTTCTCTTTTCTTTTGTCTACACTCTGTAGAGAATGCTTTACCTTGCGTGAAGGGGGTGGGAAATGGCTTGGATTGGAGGATGGGAAGGAAAGAAAGCAATGATTTGATTCTTCCAAAGTAACTTTGGCCTTTCAGGAAACTAAGGAAGAGAAATGTTTTAATTTAATTAATGCAATACCTAAAATTGAACTTATATGTCCTTAACAGTTTCATCTATCCAGTAACACTGATGTATATATTTTGAAGAAGTCTTTATAAAGACAACTCTAGTCCTATAAAACCCTAACCCTGTAAGGCTTGAACACAGGTCTCCATGTGTGGAGTATTACGTTGACACCTGACCTTAGTAGGTCTGTATCTGTAGGTCCATTTTTGGAGATGAAGATCCTGATTCTTCTGAAATGGAAATTAGGATTTACTCTAATAATCTATCTGATGCATAATTTGGTGTGGCTTCTTCTAGTAAAAGCAAATCCATCTGCAGAACAGTTCTGTGTGTCAGGACCTATTTTCCAGAATATTCACAATGAAATTTCAAAACAGCAAAGGTTGAATTGAGGGTGGCAGCTGGCATAAATTTGCATAAATGAGAATGGAAGCAGAGAAGTGTGGGAAAAACAGTTTGAACTGCAGAAAACATTTTTTTTTTTTAAACAAACACATTATCCAAAATTATTGTAATAAAAATTGCCTAGAAAGCCATCTCAAAAATACCCACAAAGTGACATTTTGCACCAAAGCTCAAAACAAAGGTGGTAATATAGGATATTTGTCACCCAGGAATTGCCAGAATTGCACATCAAGATATAACATTCAGTTTTTTTCACGTGTTAAACATTTTCGCTGTGTTCTTAATACATTTTTTTCTGTGGATTACTGACGACCAAACACTCGACAGGAGGAGTTAGAGTTTGCTGCAATGAGGATAGAAGCACTGAAGTTAGCCAGGCAGATTACCCTGTCTTCTTTCCGCTCCTTAGATGCCGAGGTATCTGTTTTGTGCCTGCCATGTGTGTGAGTGTGCACAGAGACTAAGAAACAGAGTGCTGCTTTTTCTTTAACAAGGTAACTGCTCAGAGTGCAGTGGAAAACTAAAACAAGCACCAAAGCGTGGCATGGAAGAGCATGCTGAAAGCAGTACTGCACACAGAAATGCTGTCCACCAATGGGAAGATTAACATAAGCAAGTTTGTAGGCAAAAAACAGGCATACACTTATCACAGGAGAAAGATTCTGCAACCAGATGGCTTTTTTTAAATGTTTATCCTAAGGTTTGTCCTAAAATACTTGGTAACAAAACAGTATCAAACCTACTCCTTATAAGAATGCTATAGATTTTGGCTGTTGGTCTCTGCAGCTTGAAACCCAAGTACAGAAGTGAGAAGTTGAGTCAACCCTACCATCAGGCTTCAGAAGAAAGAAACTGCAACAGATCTGCAAGGGCTGTAGAGCTACCAAGGGAAAAGGGCTCCCTAACACAATGGGGTTTCACTCATGAAGATCTAAAGCTTTCCTTTAATTGTCTTTTCTCTAGCACGCTGGCTAGTGCCTCCTCAGAGTGATGCATTGCATGGCTTTAGAGACGCGTGCAGTCCTTACTGCCTTTACTGCAGGACAGAAAAGCTTGCAGTGATGCACTATGTTTGGTGATTAGCCAGTTGTGCAGCTAGTTTGTGTTGTCCTTTGCGGTGCTTTTAACAAAAAAGTCAAACAAAAAATGTTAATGGCTTTCCTGGGAGGTGCTGTCAGCTGAGGAGGATGCTGATGGAGTGGCAGTGTCCTGCTGCAGTGAGTCATTTTATTCCAAACGAGGGGCATGTGCTGTGGCACATCCTTCTCCAGTGACCTTTCTTATGTTACAGTGGCCATTAATAAGTCAGGAAGCTTTTGGCTTCGTCCTGTACCATCTTAATATTTGAGTACATTGCATCATAACAACATTTGAGCTGATGACAAGGTGTAGTTTCATGGTGAAATTTATGAACTCCTTGGAAGTTAGAAATGGGGGACAGGCTTCATGTGAATTTAATCTTTGTAGCAAAGATAGCAAAAATGATAAGTAGGGATGATGAGGGAAAAATAAGCAAAACTCCACCCTCTGGCACAGAATTGGAAGCATCTGGACACAAAGTCCTGTCTCAGTCCAGCCACAGGAGCATTCTTGGCTGAACAACATGGGTGCCATGCTAGGCTGGAAAGGCCTTTTGTCCCTGTATAACTCTACTGGTTAGGTGGGAGATTGCTGATATTAAATTAGCCTGTGGTGGCAACCCTTGTGACCTGCAGTGACTAGTGGCCTGGATTAACTATAATAGGATCCACCAGATGACTGCAGTGACTTAAATTCGGACACTATCTGGCATGATTTCCTTCTGGTTGGCTGCCCACAGTTTTTCTCTTCATGTTTTATAACCAAGGTTAGCATTTGCTGAACCATTACAGGTTGGATAACAAACAGTCCACATTATTATGTCCTATCACCATTTTTCTATAAAGTTGCAGGCATAAATTAGGCTTGTTATGCCTCTATCGACCCGTGTGCACACATCAATTAGTTACAAGATAAGATCATTTGATATGCACTTAGCTTACCCTTTGCCAGCACTCATACTAATTTTCAGTTAGGCTAAATACATATTCCCCTAAACAGTATGATAAAAGTGATGTATGATTTTCCTTGCAGAGCCTCACTTTTCTTTCATTCCGACCTTCTTGAAGTGAGCTCACCACAGCTGGTTAATCAATATACATTTACTCTCTGTCTGATCAGATATCTGGTTTCTGTGCAAGGTGCTGGGAAGTGCAGGGGAAGTGCATTGGGCTCTCAAATATTTACACTAAGATCACAGTGACCTACATCTCGTAGTAATTCCCCTGCAGACTCTAATCTTTCTGTGTGAGGTTCAGTGGTTTATAAATCCCTATGCTTATTATTACCCCAATTAACTGCTTACTTTCTTGGCAGTTAGACATTGAATTTAAAGCATAGGTGAAGTTACTTGAGGTAATGTTGTCATCCTATTGGGCTGCTTTGTTTTCAGATGATAGGAATACTTGAAGGCAGAAAATAATAGATAGGAAACTGGCCATCAGTTTGTAAAACTGGCTCTTAGATAAAACCAATCAGACCAGTGCTGGAGACTGTGACAGAGGGTTAGTTATGCTCCTGCCAAAGAAAGAAGCCAGCCAACCCAGCTGGGGTTTGCATGCCCTGCTTCCAGAGTCAGGACAATGCTGGTTGGGCCAGTAGACACCAGTGATTCTGTGAGCTGGCTCAGTTCCAAGAGCTTTTACAGTAGTTATTTGGGGGAAAATATTTGGCTTATTATACGCCACTAATAATTCTTTTGTAAAATTCACTCAACTGCAGGAGAGAATTAGAAAAACCATGTTAGCAAGGTATTGGTGACACACTGGAACAGGTTGCCCAAGGAGGCTGTGGATGCCCCATCCCTGCAGGCATTCAAGGCCAGGCTGGATGTGGCTCTGGGCAGCCTGGGCTGCTGGTTGGTGACCCTGCACACAGCAGGGGGTTGGAACTGGATGAGCATTGAGGTCCTTTTCAACCCAGGCCATTCTATGATTCTATGATATACAGAAATCCCTGAATATGTATTAAATTCTTGAAATGTGGTGGTTTTTTTTTGTTCCCTTCAAATTCTTCACCATATTGACAGTTACTTCCAAAAGTTTTTACAGGAGCTTGGGGAAATGTGTGTTTCCATTGCCACAATTAATATTTCCCAGCAGTTTCCTCACGAGACCCAGCAGCTCACACGGCAGGAGGCTTTTGAAATAAGATATGTGTGGTTCAACAGATTGAGCTGCAGGATGGCCTTTCTTCTGAGGGCAGCTTTGATGCTCTAATGGCTCTTTGTCGTCTCTCAGTTTTCCTCTTTGGGTTTGAGTAGGAAATAAAGTGCATTTTTTGAAGCTGGAATACTGAATTTCAGCAGCAGAGGTCTGGTTTCTTGCCTGTTCTACTGAGATCTGTGGGCAGCACCATTGTTTTTATATATATGCGTACACAGAGATGACAGAGCTTGTGCCCAAGATGTGTTTTTCCTGCATTGTCACTGTATATCAGGAGAAATCTGGAGAATACAAGCTGTGTAATTTTGGTAGATCCTGTGGTGCCTTTTGCTGCACTGTGCAAAGCCACCGGGTTGGAGGTTGTGCCTCCTTGTTAGAACTGATCAATAGTTGGTGCGTGTGGTAAAATGTGACAAAAAGAGAGAGGGATGGCCTGCAGCTGAAAGCACACAGTCAGATGATTCCTGTGTTTAAAAATGAACAAAAGATAGAGAACAAATTAACAAGTCTCCTATATAAACAGGCGTTCAGCGTGGTGTTTTGAAGTGCTGTTGAGCTTGTTATTGCTCTAATTAAATTTTCTTGTCTCGTCTTTTAGTGTTGCTGGCACGGTTTCAGCATGTTGCTCACAGATGTGGAATTCATAACATCTATTCCTGTGTTTTCCTAGCATGTCATTAGGACAGCTTCTTCAGGAAGGTGTGCTGTGGGAGCTCAGAAAGGGCTGCAAAGGAGTAACTGTGGCTTTGGATCCTTTCTGTTATTCTGGGATACATGAGAAGGGCTGTGAGCAAATGAACCATTCATGGGATAAATCTGAGAGTCTGCACTGAGGGCAGTGCTGTAGGGGAGGAGGTGCAGCATTTTGTTTGGGGAAGAGTATGCAGCAGCTGCAGCATGAAAGCATTTATATCCAGGCCATCAGCGTGCTGGATATGGTGTTTCAAGATGTGGGTGTTTATAAACTCCTTGTGTTTTTTTTTTTAATGCACTGTGATGTGAGTTGTTTACATCTCGAGTGTTCACAGGGTCAGGCATCTCAGTTTCACTCGGCTCTTTTGGGCTCTCTTCCTTATTCTGTATCCTTCTGACCCAGTTTTGACCACCAGCATGAACAAGATTGGCAGCTGCTAACAAAACATCATTTAACATATTAATCGCATGCTAAATAACCAGCAGCAATGTGCAGCAATGGCAGCTGCAAATTCACACTTCTTACAAAATACTGTTTATGACAGAATATATCAGCATGTGAGAACTAGGAAGATAGACATCTCCTCACTTCTGTTTTGTTTTTTTTCTCTCGTCTATTTTTATGGAAGCAGAATTCCCTTTAATGAGCTCTCTGCCCCCCATTCTAATTTCCTCTGCTGACATGTGTTTCTTGTGGATGCTTTCATGACATTTCTGTATCAGGACGTAATAAAATAAGCTCCTAAAATATTGTGGATGATGCACTATCTTTATTTTCTCTCTGTAAGGCTAATTTAGTTCTCCTGATGCTTACTATGAATTTTAAATGTGCATTGAAATGTTCCTGTCAATGTTACAGCTGTTATAGTTTAGTAGTGCACTGGCTCTCAGTCCTAGCTCAGGACCCTGGTGCCTAGCACACAGAAAACGTCAGCTCAACATGTATTTAATGGCTCATTTCTTTGTATTTAAAAAAAAAAACAAACACACAGAGAGAACCTGCTATCCCAGCAGATGTTTCCATCTCTAAAAGTGTGCTGTACTCACGGATCGGCGCTTCGGATGCAGAAGGCACCACGAGTCTTCTCTACCCCCAGCAAGACTTGGATGCTGCACTACGACTTGCCAGAGCAGAGGTAATTTTTCAGAATTGGGAATAGGAAATATGTGGCACTCCTTCTTTTCTGTTTTCTCCCAAACTCTTCATATTATTATTACATTTACCATTCTTGAGACTGTTCTCAGCGATTCTAAAGCCACGCTGGAGGCTACCAAAGCAAAAAGTGCTACACTGTTTGGATGTAAATGAGAATCAGTGTTGGCTGGAAGAGACCTATGAAAGTCATTGAGTTCAACTTTGGGCTACTTCAGGACTGACCCAAAGTAAAAAAACATAATTAAGAGCAATATTCAGAAGTCACTTAAAAGTGGACAGGCATAAGACAACAACCACCTCTAGGAAACCCATTCCAGCATCTAACCATTCCAGTGTGAATGAAAGGAGAACAAAGGAACGCAAGTCCTTCATGTATAAAATCTCATGGATAGTCAGCCCTACATATGGACGAGAAGCAATGGAACCCCCTTAGAGAACAAATCATGGGACTGTATTCCAAAGCCACGGACAAAATTATTTCAGTCTTGGCTGCAAATCAGGCATTGTATGAAGTATTTTTAAGTGATCATGATTTCACATCTGAACTTCTTAAAATTGCACCTTACAGTCTGTAAATCAACAGGGATGCTCGTATTTGAACCCATTGTGCCTTTGGAAACTGTACCTGTATCAGTCAGAATTTGATATCCATACACTGTACACTTACTTTGTTTCCTCCTCGATGGATCACTTCTTTTCACTTTTCTTTTTCCTTGTTTCAGATTGTGGCCAAGGAAAGAGAAGTATCTGAGTGGAAAGAGAAATATGAAGAAAGCAGAAGGGAAGTGATGGAAATGAGGTGAGTTATTCACTTGTCACTAATCACAACAATGTAGTCTCATTTGAGGCTGTGGACAGCACACAGAGTGCCATGGCCATACAGATCTTTGGCTAACTGAAGTTGTTTAGTTATATTTAACTGCAGGCTTCAAACTGATCCTAAACTTGTTGAAGGTAATCGTTGTGAACTTCTACATTGCTGTACTGAGATAAGGAGTCTTAGCCCAGGTTAATATAAGGAAAGAGTTTTCTCCAGTTTGCGCTGCTCCCCTCACTTATGAATTCTCACATGGGCTGCATTGTGGTGTTTCTGTTGCCTGACTGAATGACTGTGCCTGCAGTGTTGGTAGAGGTGTCTGTCTGCTAATTTAAAGCTGTCTTTCCATGAGAAGTTTTGCCAACAGAAGAAAGGATGTGAAGGTTTGAATACAGGTATGAGCAGCAGAGGCTCCCTTCAGGAGATTATTATAAGAAGATTCTTTAACATTAAAGAACAAAAACCCCATTGCCAGTAGGAAAACATTTCTTGCAAGGGAGCCACTCTTGCCTTTGAGTGTTGACTTTCAAAGAGTTTCAACTTCCTTCTCTTTGAACAGAATTTTTAATTATAACACACACACTAAACTTGATTTCAGTTAACCAGTGTTGATCTTGGATTTTGCTACCCAATTTGAGAGCTGACAGAAGCACCCTGAACTTTTCAGTTCTTTCTAGTTGTATCTGCTTGGTTTGGCCTTTCTTCCCAGCCAAGGTCCCTGGCATTTGCAAAAGTGATAAACAAAGTCACTGTAGTGGATAAAGTTGCTCAAAGCATCACCTTTGCTTGCCATCTAGTCAGCTGAGGGTTTCAGCCATTCCTTTTGTACACAGTGGTAATGCCTTAAGAACAGCATACAGATAAGTTTGACCCATTCATTGACCTGAATCTGAGAAAGTCATCAGTTTTAAAAGAGACTCTTTAGGAGTATTGTGTGGAATTTTTAAAGCCTATTATTTTCTGCCTTCAAACAGACAGGCCCTCTCCCTACCTCTGTCTTTAACTCATAAATAAAAGAGATCAGACAGATTATTTTAGCATCTATCTTTCAAATTATAATTTCCATGGTGCCTTCTGAGACTGAGTTTTCTGTTTTAGCACCTGCTTCTTCCCAGAGTTAAAGACCAAGTTAGCTTAAAGCAAAAGCCAGAAAGCTGTATTTAGAGGTGATCTGCACCTGCAGTTTCTGCTGGCATCCAGGAAACTTGTGCTGATGGAACAGGGGTAAAAGAACACTGTGCTGCACAAATCAGAAGCACTGGCAAAGGTGCCAAGTGTCACACGTGGCAGATTTGAATAGAGGAGCACAGGGCTCTGAGCCAATGCATCTTAAGAGAGGCATCTGCAGAAGGCGAGGGCAGCCCCTTTATGTCTTTGAGAGGAACCATCTCCCAGCACCCGCTGAGTTCTCTCACCTCTCTTGCTCTCCGCCTGGGAAAGGAACCAAAACCCTGGCATAGCTCTCTCAGTGCATAATGAGGCAAAATGGAAAGGAACTGCTGCAAGCAGTCAAATCCAAAAAACAAAACATGGAATGAAGAAAACCTAGGAATTATGTAAAGAATGACTCAGAGTTCATTGCACACACTCCAGTGCAGTACTTTGTCTATTTTCTGGAGGCTGCCAGGGTACGCACGCCTGCTGGCTGCAAACAGGCACTGGCAGAGGTTGCTTATCCCTTAATGAAAGGAGAGCAGAGAGACAGAGCGTCTGACACACTGTAGGATCTGTTCCTTTCTGTACCTCGCAGTAATTTGCTTCTGTGTCTATGTCCTCAATAAGATTTGATTGTGGGAAAAAAAAAAAAAAAGCCTTATGTAAGCCAAATTTCAACAGGCAAATGGGGAAGAAGTCATTTTGTCTCAAAATGATGAAATGTGCATGTGTACACCAAGATTTCATTGGGAAGATTAAATGTTGAAACAGTTCATGTGTGGTAAATTAGAGATGTAGAAATTAGACCTGACATAATTGGAAGAAAGGAATGAAGGGAAAGGCTGGGATTATTGAGTTGCAAGCACAATAGCATCACTTTTTCTGCAGGAGGAGAAGCAATGCTTCTTTATGCAAGCATTCCTTGTTCTACCTGGAATATCCTGAGTTTAGCCAAGTTTTCAGCAAAATGTCAGTGTGAAAGAGATTCCAAGCTGGAGGAGAGGAGCTGAATGAGAAGTTATAATAATGATACAGTACATATCAAGCAGATAACCAGGGCTGTGCCCAAGGGTAGAACCAGAGTCAGGACAGATATGTTTAAACATGGTTTGTTGGAGGTCTGATTGACCATACCTCAGTGTGGGATGTCAAGCAGAAGACCTTTTGAGAGGTAGCCTGGGATTTCTGTGTTTTCGTGACTTATAAAACTGTGGAAAACCGAAGGTCTAAAATATAAGAAATTAAACCTATGTAGCACCTCAAAGTTGAGATGCTCCATCACAGACAGCATCCTGGGTTCCCCACCTGCAATGTCTTTTCTTTAGTCTGCTTGACAGAAAAAGAGCTTTGTGATGAATACGGAGCAAGCCTTGAGAACTTCATTTTCCAAATCAAATAGTATTGAAATCGCTGTGACGTTGTAATATCCACATTTACTGATGAAAATAAGAAATGGATCTTTGACTTTGCTGCCTACTTATATGGTGCAGCCCAGGCTGGGAAGCTGTATGGTGTTCTAACAACGTTTAGTGTTGTACTCATTGTCATTGGTCCTTGGCTTCATTTTCTAAGATGATCAAACTTCCTGAAGGTGGCTGGTACTACAAGGAGATGACACGGCTTTCAAATCCCTGCTGCTTACCTTTTATGTGTAAATGATCCCACTGTCTGGGGTCTGTTTGTGATCCAGATTTCATACATGCTGTGCTGGGTTTGGGGGATCTCCACAGCTTTCTCCTTTCCTCACTGACTTTTGTCCCAGGATTTCCCCTTATCCTTACTGCAATCTCACTGTCTGCAGCAGACTTAGCTGAAATGGAGCAAATCAAAGCGAGCAAAGACTTCAAAAAATACGTATTCAAATACCAGTGGGCTATTTGGAATATTCACTTCAGATGAAGTGTGCAGTAATTTTGTTTTTCATAGGCAATCCTATGTGGCTCACAAATCAAAGCACAGATCAAGCTAGTCCCATTTCATTAGCTTTATTTGGCTCTGGAAAGGGATGGATCATCTTTCTAAATCACATTTAATCTGCTTATTTTGGCTAACCTCTTTTCAAGAAGGAAACTCAAAGCCTACTGCGAGCCTGCGAAATAAAATAGTCTTAAAAGTAACATTTTACCCCCTCTGTTTTTCAAAAGATGTGTGAAATTGGACACGGTGGGCTTTGTGCTCCATAGTCGAATGTTTTGGTTGTGTTGTTTTAAGTGCTGATGGGTCACTTCTTCACGTTTGGAGAGTGGAAGAGTGGATATATTTTGGATGAGGGCCAGCTGTACCCCTGTTGGATTTACTTACCTACCAATGATAGCTTTGGTTCATGTTTACATTAAAAGTAAGCGGACACGGAGAATAAAGAGGGGATGGAAGAAGGCAATAGGAAAAGGAGACTTGATGCAACTCTGAAATTAGATTGATGCAATTTTGTTTATGTTTAAACTGAGATCAGTAATGTACTTCGGGTATGATTCAAAGTAATTCCTTTTCCCTCCCCATGCAAGAGTGACGTTTAAGCTGTCAATTTCATTTGTTGCATAGGAATAAAGAGCATATAGAAGTGTGGAGCAGGATCTGTACCCTGTTTTTATACCAAAGTTCAGTTATTGAGTAGCATTATTTTCTACATAATTATTAGCTATTATGATGTTTGCCAAAAGTTTTTCTTTTTTCTTTTTTTCTTCTTATAGGAAAATAGTTTCAGAATATGAGAAGACGATTGCTCAGATGATAGGTAGGTGTTTCTGCCATGAAAGATGCTATCCTGCACTCTGATTTTCCGAAGAGGGCATAGAAATGGGATTTAAGTCTGTGGGCTTCATTTTGATGCCAGCTCCACCCGCTCATGCTGCTGGGAATCGGGATGCATCTGAGGATCCATTGTGTGCTTCTAGGTGGTGATGTGAAGCTGGTGCTTCATTTTACAGAAATAAACCCTGAGGCAGTCCAGGTAATGCAGAAAGGTCAGGGCTTTTTCTTCTGTGTCAAAGCAAAGTGTCCCATGGGAAACATGTTCAAACACTGCCCAGCATTTACAGGTATCTCCAGGAGAGACATAAAATGACCTGAAAACCCTGTAGTCATCCGCTCACAGCTGTTTAACAGGAGATACCAAACTTAGCTCTTTACAACAACAGGGATTATCTGTGCTAAGTGCATTGGTTGGACCAAAACCGAGATTAACTTCAATCCCAGCTGAGATTGTGAGTGGCCAATCCACCTCCCCAGCTACTGACATAAAGGTCTCCAAGCTATTTGCACAATCTATTGCAGAAGTCAAGAAATTATTCTTCTCACTCCTCTGGGAGAACTGTCATAGAGAGCACTGCATGCCTGCAACACAAAAGGCATCTGTGCATCTTTCTAAAAAGGTTTTAACACAAGAAAGCCTTCTATCACAGCTTTTGAGTTCTAATATATATGTATGTTTTACCCCTTTTAAAATTGGCATAACCCCCAAGTTGTTGGTTTCTTCTCCATTGTTTTGTTAGCATTTGATGCTTGAGTTCTCTCTAAATTCTATAGCAGACTTGCTTATCTTTGCCCAAGGAGAGCAGTGGGAGGGGCTGTTAAGTGCCTGCTGCTTTGCTGCCTTCTTGCATTTCACAGCCCATGGGAGGCACCCCAACCTCCTTTCATGAAAAGGGAAAAAAAAAAAAAGGGTCTAGAAATAAGTCTTCATCTGTGTGCTTTGTTCTCTGTACAATGTTCTGCCTCCATTGCCTTTTGTGTGTAAACCTGAATGGGTTTGCCTGCTTTCTGATGTAACCTCTGTCATTCTCATCATACAAGTGTTAAGGCAGGAGTGGTCAGACTATGCCAAGAATTTGATTCCCTTTATTTTACACTGGGTGTACTCTGGTGCTGCTTCATGCACAATTATGGATATTATCAAGCGTGGTAAAGAATCAGGGTCACAGTCTCCAAAATGCAATTTTCTTCTTCAAACACTGGGGACATTTTTTCCTATTTTATGTGTCCTACTGCTGTCAAGTGATTCTTTTTTTTAAGCAGTTTGATCTGAGTGCTTACAGCATGTAGGTCCTGTATCTACCCTGTGCAGAGCTGCCCAGGAACTCTGCAGGGAGTTCTTCAGCTTCAGTGGCCATTTGTATGGACAGACACAGGACCTGCCCCATTCTCCCCAAGCATCTGCATGCAGCTAGCAACAGAACTTTCTTTTGGCTGCAAACCCAAATTCTTTTTCAAGAAATGGGTTAAACGTATGTATATCAGCTGTGAGTAGTGCAATGAGAAGGTATGGAACAGAGATTCTAAGATAACAGCACAGCCATGGCATGCATGGCAAATTCTGCAGTTGCCAATTCATCATCTTTAAAGAAATCAAGGATATTAAAGCATCGGGCCTTTGGCCACTGAGGAAATAGAATTTCAGACTTTTAATTCAAAGTATCAGCCAGAGTCTTCCAAGTGATGTACAGCAAGTTTTTAAGAGTTATGGCTGTAAATAACATAATTTGCCATCCGTTTTCAAAAGAACTGAAACAACAGCAGCGACACAGAAAGCATGTGCTAATTAGAGCAATATGCAGATTTTACAGCATGATAAATGTGAGGCTGCTTCTCCCTGCATTTAGTGTAAATTTTCCATCTAATTATCCCACTTTCTCCTGACATTTGCTGTAAATTATTGTCCTCTCCGATGAAAGAATTTACCCAAATGCCACACTGTGAGGGAAGTGATTGTCTGCATGCTATTTGCATATACTTCACTGAACTGTTATCCCACTAACGTCTCCCTGCTGGAGCAAAATATGCATTTTCACAAAAGAAATGCCTCTGCTCTTTCTATTTATGACCTAACCCTTCTGAGCTATTTACAGAGCCCTCTGCTAGGAGGGCATTGCAAGCGAACCAATTTCACAAATCCCTTTAATGAATATTCAGCGTGGTTGAGCGATCCTGCTCAGCTTTTACAGACTGTCGTGTGTATGCAGAGTGAGCACTGAAAATATTTCATGCTAATGGAATAAGACTGTGGATGTGTTTGCATATAAAGCACTGAAAACATGCCCTGCAAGCTGTCATTGCCATTGATTTCAAGGGCTCTGGTGGATCTCCTGTTGCTGCCATGTTCAGAGCCCAATGTTAACCCACCTCAGCTCATACAATCAGTCCCATGCTGTACAGGCAGAGCTTGCACGCTGTCAGTGCACAGACCCCTATGAGAGTCTCTGCATCGTTTCTTCCTGCTGCTTTAACTGTTCTTCCTCACACTCAGCCTCTGACACAGTCTCCTGCCCATTGAGGCTGGGCAGACAAAGGACAGCCATGCTGCTGTGCTGCAGCCTGGGCTGAGCTCACAGAGGCCCCTGCAGCACATGCACACTCACCTCCTCCCCTTCCAAAATCCTTGCTGTAGATTTATTTGTATTGTTGGATTTGTGATGTTGGGCTTTTTTTTCTCTCTTTTTTTTTTTTTCCTGCTAAAAAATGTATCCGTGTACTTGTAAGCTGAAAGACATAATGAACTTTTCATTATGAAGACAAACAAATGTTATGCTTTGTGCATTACGGGTTGTTGCATTACTTATTTTCTGCTTTCCTAACAATTCCTGATTTTCTATTTTGCTTCCGTTTTCGTTGCTTCTTGCTATTTGCTTGCAAAAACAAACAGGCAAGCCTGGTAAGTAAAGCTTTTCACCAACTTTCACACCACCACTTTGCATTTTTCCTTTCTTTTGCTTTTGTTCTCCGTTTGCTGCATTCCCATTCAGTTATGTGATAATGCTGTGCTGAGCCTTGGGGCGGATCTGCTGCTCCTGTGGTGGTGGCCTCACTCTGTCCATTTGGACATCCGTAGTCCTGAGCATCCTTGTGGTGGTAGTGACCCACAGGCACTGTGTGGTATGGACATGGAAGCCATTTAATTAAAATGCTCTGGTCACATAGCCTTTATAAACTGCCTTAGAAACAGTGTAGAAATAAGCAGCTGTAACTGGTTAGCTGAGATTGGAGCTGCCTGCACAGCTCCACTGAGCAGCCTTTTACTTAAGGCTAAATGACAGCTGCAGAGAGTAGTTGGTGGGTCTGCCCAGCCTCTGCAGCCCATGATGCTGGGAGGCAAAGAGCTCCTAGATATGAGGAGTGAGGCTGCATCGCTAGCTGCCTCAGCTGCCCTCCAATTAAGGAAGAAGTTGCTAAAATACCACAGTAATTTCAGAAAAAGTAAATGGAGATTCATTTATTGATGTGAGTTGTCACTTTGAACGCCTTAAAGCACTTGGTGATGTAGATGGCTCCTTTCTCCTGCATGGAGCTGTGAGCAGAGGTGCTGCCTGACACCGGCATCATTGCAGTCAGTGCTTGGGGGATGAGCTGGGCAGGTTGTATCTCCAGTGTGCTTACAGAAGGTTCTGCTGCAGCACGGGGTGGCAGATTCTCAGATCTCAAAGAATTACATAAATAAGGGAAGAGAAATCGATGGGTTTCTCTCTTTATTTGAGTATTACAAATAATCATGGTGTGTCTTTGAGTACTCAAAAGGGAGAAGAGTTATCAGAGTGATGGGGCATTGCAGAGCTCTGCACTCCTTGGTTCATCCCTCCCAAAGGTGTTTGTTTGTCACTGCCTGGGGCTTTGCTGGGCTGGCACAAACACAGGGGACTACAAAGAGATTGAGTATGCAAAAGGAAGAGGTTAATTGCAGCTTGAGAATTCATAGCATGAACTTTGACATTTCAGGGTTGACCAACGCCATGAAATACTCTCTGATTCAGTCTCATTTTTCTCTTTGAGTGAAAAACTAAACACCCGTCAAAATATTTCAAAACATAGGAGGCTTAAATGAAAAGTTGTACATTCTAAAACTGCTTTTTTAGATGGGAGAACATTTTCCTTCATTTTAATTTCTGTCAGAGGTATAAGAGAACAGTAACATAAAGCTGCTCATTTCTCTGAGCTTATCTCATAGCAGCATCGTTCAAAGCAGCCCTTAAGACAGAGACATAAAAATCTTATTTTAGAATCTGCAGCCAGCAGTGTAACACTCAAGTAGGCAATAGCAGACGTTTTTTTCCTACTGTTATAATCTGTTCCAATTTATTACTTTGAAAAAAATTGTCTTCCATATGGATTTGGAATCCTGTTTTACTCTTCCCACCCTCCCTGCCTCAAATGTAGTAGTTAAACACTCTTTAAGCTAAGAAGATGCTCTCCACAAACCAGCTCTGCCCAAAGTCAGATTTCCTTCCTGGCATTTGTCTGCAGAGCTCCTAAGAAGAAAAGTTTACAAAGTTTTCCAAGGGGAGAATTTTGAGCTGGGCTGAATGAAATGAAGTGGCAAGTTTGCATGGGGTTAGAAAAGATGGTGGGAGATCACAACATGGGTCAGAAGTGGCAAATAATTTATTGCCTGCAATTGAAGTACTGCTGCATGTAATCTCCTCCAGCTTGTGCTTCTTCTGGCAAATGAGGAATCACAGAATCATAGAATGGCCTGGGTTGAAAAGAACCACAGTGCTCATCTAGTTCCAACCCCCTGCTATGTGCAGGTCACCAACCAGCAGACCAGGCTGCCCAGAGCCACATCCAGCCTGGCCTTGAATGCCTGCAGGGATGGGGCATCCACAGCCTCCTTGGACAACCTGTTCCAGTGAATCCAGCGCCTCTTTTGTGGGAGCAGCTGAGTTCCAAGTGAAATAAATCATCTGTAAGAAGATGTTTTCACCTTTTTCCCTGGAAATACAGTAATTAATTATCACTGTATTTAGCAAGCTTTTTCCAAAACATGATATCATCTTTGAGTAACAATGACATTTGGATCTTCTGCAGACTAACTAACATACAGCACAGAGCACAGCGTAGTAGAAACTATAGATGATAGTGAAATCAGTGTTCATATTGATTTCTTTTTTCTCCCCCATCTTCTTTCTGCCAGAGGATGAGCAGAGAGAGAAGTCTGTCTCCCATCACACGGTTCAGCAGCTGATCGTGGAGAAGGAGCAAGCGCTGGCGGATCTGAACTCGGTGGAGAAATCCCTGGCAGATCTTTTCAGGAGATATGAAAAAATGAAGGAAGTGTTGGAGGGGTTTCGAAAGGTGAGTCACTCCTTTCCTGTTAGGAGGAAAGCAGAGAGGGCTCTCGTGTGGTGGTGAATCAGCACTGCTTCACATGGGGCACCTTTTTGTTTCCGGGCACAAGACTGATTTACTGCATTGCCCTGCAGTGTGCTGCAGGCAGGCACAACAGGAATGCCCACTGTGCTTTCTTTCTCTTTGAGAAAGAATAGCTTGTTCCTGTATACGATGGTACAGTTGCAATAAATATCACATACCTGCTGGATTTTACCACATATTGAGGCCGGCTTGCAGGCTGAGGGTTCTGGGAAATCTATATCTCCACTCAGAGATTATGTCTAAAGTGCATGGTGTGGTGTAATCCTCAAACAGAGGATTCCAGCCAGGTACCAAACACAAATAAAAGCACCATAAAGCTTTTTGCATTGTGCAGAATTGCTTCAGATGAAATCTCTGGGGGCATGTCAGTTGTCAGCATTGGACAGCCTCCTTACAAGTGCCTGAATGTGACTTGGATTAAATGTAATGTAATGTTTTCATTTCAGAACGAAGAAGTATTAAAGAAATGTGCGCAGGAGTATTTATCACGAGTAAAGAAAGAAGAACAGAGGTATCAAGCACTCAAAATCCACGCCGAGGAAAAACTGGACAGGTAATTGCTTATGCATATCTCCATTGGTATGCATATCTCCATTCTTCCATGCTGCAGGAAGGTCCCTGTGGCTGAGCCTTACACTCCAAAACTGCTCCTTCCAGACGCTGTGTTCCAGCTTCTGACCATAGCTAAAGAAAGAATTATTTTCACATAGAAAAAATCCCCCAGGAGGGGTCCATGTTGAGCACCTTAAAATTCTCTTTATGGAATATCTTCATGTATTTGGCAGGGAAGATTGAGGAAGAAGCTGTTAGCCAGACTTACGCAGCTACAAAGGGCTGTGCTCAGATATTTGCATTTGCAGCTGATATTTGTGCCCCAGTGCTTTGCTGTTGCCCTGTGCTGTGTTACTGCCCTGAACATCAGTCAGCAGAACAGAGTGTGCAATTCAGAGCAGGCATCTCTCTGTTAATTCTGGACCCCTGGTTTATGCTGAGTTTGCCCGCTTGTGTTGATGGTGATGTGCACTTGCACAAAAGTGCATGTAAATCCACAAGCCACCATTAAGGTGTGAACATCTGATTGTGCCTTAAGACAGGCAGGTCAGTTGGGATTGTTGTTGTTACCATCTTTAATGCTTTCGTGTAATAATCAAGTAAGCATTTCTAGAGTCCACATGCCGTCCTCTAAGCCCAGGAGATGTCTGCAAGACATCACTAGTACTGATCAGTGCCTAAAGTAAAGCGAGGCTTGGATTTGCTTCCCAGCTGTGAATCTCATCTGTGAGAACTGGCGATCAGATTGAGAAACTTTCACAGAACACCTCCTGCTGAGTGGTATCTTTGACCCCTTCTCTTATAGACATAGAGAAAAGGCTTTGCAGACTGCTGAGCAAGAGAAAGAGCCACAAAAAGTCTCTAGGGGTGAGGCTCAGGCTGCCTTCAAAGATACACAGGAAGCAGCCCTGCCCATCTCTTAAGGGTATCCTGTCCATCCTTGGATACCCTTCATCCTCTCCTGCAGACCTCTTGACATGACAAGAATCTGTGTTTTTCTAGAGCCAATGCTGAAATTGCACAAGTGAGAGGCAAGGCTCAGCAAGAGCAAGCAGCTTATCAGGCCAGCCTTCGTAAAGAGCAGCTGAAGGTGGACGCATTGGAAAGAACACTGGAACAGAAGGTAAGTAGCAGCTCTGCTCTTTTAACAAAGTCAGGTTGGATGTTAGGAAAAATGTCTTCTCAGGAAGAGCAGTGAGGCACTAGAATGGGCTGCCCAGGAACACAGGGCCTTTGTGGAGATGTTCAAGAACCGTGGAGGTGGTGCAGGGATGTGGTCAGTGGGGATGGGTTGGAAGTTGGAGTAGATGATCTTAGTGGTCTTTTCCAACCTTCATGAGTCTGGATCTAAGGCAGTGACATGACCTTTCCTCGGACTGTCTGCCTCCAGCTCTCCTTTGGAGCTTAGACGTAGGTTGAAGTCTGCCCAAGGTCCTGTCCTGCTCCTCAAGCACAGCCAGCCAGCATATATCTCACGTTCTCTAGCTTAGCAAAGGAGCTTATTTCCAGTAAAATACAGCAGGTCCTTGCTTAGAGCCCCATGAAAACAGAATGAGAGTAATGCTATGGGGAACAGGCTGAAACAAAAGCATGCTATGTGTTATTATCATGTGCCAGGAGTGGCTGCTGCACGCTGGTCCTCAATCATCATGTGATTTGGTGCTAAGTTGTATTTACTGCAGTAAGATGAGCTCTGTGTGGAAAGAAGCAAGCATATTGTTTGAAGGCATTATGCACAGCTGCACTACACGTGCATATATATCATACATACATCTATACTTTTCTCAGTATTGGAGAAAATGCTGTTCTTCCACATACAGGAAAGCTTGATTTTTAAATACACTCAATATAATATTATTTTTCATGGTACTTAATACTGCCTTTTGTTTTCCAGAATAAAGAGATAGAAGAGTTAACAAAGATTTGTGACGAACTGATTGCCAAAATGGGGAAAAGCTAACTTTTAACCAAAATTCTGGACTTCAACACTGAGTGCAATATGACCATTGGCACACTGATGTCCATACATTTATGTGGACGGGTTATATTTTCACTTTTTCGTATGCACTACTGTATTTTCTTTCTAAATAAAGTTGATTTAATTGTATGCAGTACTAAGATGACTATCAGAATTTCTTGCTATTGTTTGCATTTTCATAGTATAATTCATAGCAAGTTGATCTCAAAGTTCCTGTATCAGGGAGATTGTCAAGTTCTCTAAGAAATTACAAATTGCTGATCCTAGCCTTCCCTTTGTACATGAGTTCCCATGTTGGATGTCTTTTGGATTTAATATAAACATGTATTACTTGCATGGGGACTCTTGCCTTAAGGAGTGTAAACTTTATCTGCATTTGCTGATTTGTAAAATAAAATGAAAAATGAAAAAAAAAAATCAAGATGCATGTCACTTAAATGAAATTCTCTATTGTAAATAAATTTTTTCGTTGGAAGTTGAAAACAAGTGGCTTTATTTTGTGTATTTTGCTTGCTGACTACTTTTGCTGTGCCAGGTACAGCGGGGTTTGGTAAGGAACTCCTTGCCCAATGATGGGATTGGCCACAAGGTCATACTGCCTGTGAGCACCTATTTCTATATCCTGCATTCCCTACAAATATATATGCTAGATTTGGACCTTTCTGTCCTCGGGTTTGAGCTTAATCCAATGGGAATGACTGATTCTCTCACCCTGGTCCAGAAGAGCACGTAGGGAAGTGAGGCTGTTTGTCTGTGTTGGGTGCTGTGACATGAGGTGGTTTTTAAGCAAATCTGTTGTTGAGTGAACACATTTTGTTCTTCCTGCCAATGGAAGAATTTGCTGCCACATTTGTGGAGATGCAGTGTGTGTGATTAGAAGTACACCCAGAATAAGCTAGATAAGCAGCATTCTTGCACACCTCCTTATCCTCTAAGTCATCCTCTGCAGAGGATTAAGTATGTAAGATAAGCATTAAAGCTTTAATAGCAAACAAACTGCTTTCTTTGTCTAATGGTGCATCTCTTGTATCTCCATGATGCGGACAGTCTTCAGCCTGGTTCTCATCAGCTCCCTTTTTGTCATCAGAAGTAAGTCAGCTCTCTTCTTCCTTTGTTCTTTATTCCTTATTTCCTGTTTCAGACGTGGCTGAGCTTCTCTGCTGTTCTGGGCTTTCCTTCCGGCTTGGTTGGTTTTCAGAGTGTTTTGTGTGTGTGGTTAGCAGCGCAGCATTTCACTTCTGCTATGGAATAGAAATATTGAGATGTTTGCAAAGAAATGTAAATGTGTTATCTCTGTGGATGGCAAATGTGCCTTGTGATCTGCACAGCCCACCAAGGGCTTTGTAAAGAAGCTGCACGTTCGCGTTTGTCTTTGAAAATTCTGTGTAGTTTCAACCAAAGATAAACTTTGGGAATAAGGAAAATTAGATTATAGCTGTCGTGTTTAAACAGATGCAAAAATCGTAAGATGTACTGTTTAGTCTTCCAGTGGAGCTGAATCTTTAGAAGACTCAGTATGGACCACAGTATGATTTTAGGTGTTCACAGTGTACTTTCTCACGCTGCTGTGGACCAAAGACCACGATGGAGGGGGAAAACCATCAGACTCCAGTTTGTTCTACAACTGTTACAAGAAGATGTGGGTGCAATCACAGAGCACCAGATATTCACCGTTCCTGGAGGTGTTCAAGGGACGTTTAGATGTTGTACTGAAGGATGTGGTTTAGTGGGGAATGTTGACACAGGTGGGCAGTTGGACTGGGTGATTTTGGAGGTCTTTTCCAACCTTGGTGGTTCTGTGATATTCTTGAGTTACGCTCAGTGCAATTGTAGCAATCATAACACGTCTCATTTTTTTTAATCTTTAAAGTCAGTTATAATCTTTAAAGGCACCTTAAAAAAAGGGAAATTGATAGGATTTGCAAAATATTTAGGTATTTATAATCTTTTAGCAATTTTCACATGTGCTTCAAGCAAAATCATAAAGTCTGCATGGATGGTATTTTAAAAGGGTTTGGTTGTTTTTGGTTTTGTCTTTTTTTTTTTTTGCAAACTCTTAACTACCACTACTACAAGAGTTCTTTTCTCTCCTAACGACAGGTGAAGCACTGCAGTGTTACACCTGTGTAGGTTCCAGCGATGATGACTGCAACAGACAAGGGACACAGCAGTGCCCGGGGCATTCCGATGCGTGTGCGGTCATGCGAGGACAAGCAAGTAAGTAACCATGGACAGCTCCAGCTCATCGCATCGCTAACAGCAGCAGGAAGGTCATCAGTGCTGGAAGGAGAAGAGCGTAGCCACTTTCCCCTCTAAATGAGCACTGTTTACAAATCTTGGTTCTATTGGCTTAGCAGCAGCTTGATGCCAAACGTGTGACAGTGGGATGGTCCCCGCTGGGTGGGCACTGCGGTGTGTTGCGTTGCGTTGCACTGCGTTGTGTGCTCACTGTGCTCTGTTCCAGGTGGTGTGATGAAGTCCTGCTCGTTCCGCTCCTTCTGTGAGAGGGCGATGAGGGATGGAGCCAGAGCACCTGGGGTGAGCGTCCACTGCTGCTACTCCAGCCACTGCAACGCCAAGAGCCGCAGCGTGAGGCTCGGCCCCTCCAGCGGCTGCTTCGTCCTCCTCCTCTTGTCCCTGTGTTGGCACCCACTGACGTGAGGGGAAACGGGATCCTGGAACTGCCTTTATAGAAAGGGATGGTTGTATTTACATTACTGTATCGCGTTACTCCGCATACCGCGTTTCTCAGTAGGAAGAAGCTGTAGGCAGACTTAGCTGCAGGTAGCAGCCTTGTAGTTAAGGTAAGGAGTGATGTGCTCCAACTGCTGTTTGCTGTTGGCATGCACTCAAAAGCAAGCTACAATTTTCAGGCACAAAGTGATTGAGAATTCTAGCATGCTCTTGAGTTGTTCAGAGAATATCTCCAGTCTGGACAAAGGCAGAAAACTTGATGTAAGAATGGTTTAGTATTGATACAAAGTGCTAAGAGAAAGCTACTAAGAGAAAAAAAAAATGTTTGGAAACACATTGTATTACATATATTTATAGGGATAAAAGAACTTTCCCAGTCTCCTCTCCTCTGATACTCGAAGATCTTAGCACAACACTGGAAGCAGCAGCTAAAAAAGCAGCATGGGTGCTGTTTTCAGCAGGTAATCTGCCTTCTGGAGACTGCCTATTTCTACTGCTACTTTTGGAAAGCTTTGGTCAGTCGCTGTGCTGTAGGCAGCTAATAAAACAGGTAACAGTGTTTTGGTATACCCAAATTCCTAATGTATTTCAACTGTGTTCTTCAGTGTCCTAAAGAATGTAATGGTGCATAGCCCTCCTTGCACTGATGTCATTAAGAGAGCATTGTGTGGTGGGTTATATAATCCTTTTAATTTTGCAAAGTGAAATTACATGGGGATGCCTAGAGAGCTGAGGAACTAAATTAACATGTTTAATAATCCCATTCATTGCAGTTTTAGCAAGTAGATGACCCAGAGTGGGCTGTGGCACTGCGCAGCCATAGCTGTGGTGGTGCCCAACCTGGGCCATAGTGATGTAACACAACGTGATTGCACTGAGCTGCTGTTGGGTCAGTGATGCTGGCAAAGAGCTGGCAGGAGAGGTGATTCATAGCACAGTGACACATAGGCAGGTGGTTGATCTGTGTAGATGTCAGCATCCAGCTGTACTGACCAGGTCTAATCTCCAGTACATGATGGCTTTCAGCCCAGCTGGTGTCACCTCATAGAGGTGGTCTTCCAGTGAGAAGTTCTGATTTTTGTTGCCCATTTGGAATTCAAGGAAGTTTATGGAACTCACAAACTATGTGACAAAGTAGATTTTCCGCTAGCTATGTGTCGTGACTTCGTTTCTAAGTATTGTTCTTTGCAAGATCAGTACTAGGCAGCATGTGGTAGGATCCTGCACGTCTTCCAAAATTTGGTCAGGGTTCTTCTTGAGAGCTTTTTCAAATGAAATCAATGAATGCTCAGGGCACTGTGCCCCCACAGCTGCACTGTCTCCTCGTTCTGTTGTGCTCACTCTGCATGGATCCTTCCATCATCTTCTGTAGGCTGTGGGGTCAGACTGGGGCCGTTCCTTCAGGGTTTTGCTGGGAGGGGCTGTCAGACCTGGGGGTTCTGCTCTGTGGTAGTTGTTATCACAAGGATGACACAGCTGTTAAAAGAAAGATTGCTGTACTGCCACACCTTGGCTGAGAATATTAATTTAGGCTTAAATATCTCATATGTGTCACAAATCATTTGAGCTGACAAGAATTCTTCATTTCATTCTCAGTTTGAATCAGCTCCTTCAATCTGTTCCGCTACACAAAATAGGTATTGATGCTACCTTTATTTTCTGATTGCTCTGTAATGATAAAATTCTATCGAATGCAATCTCTGTAATGCTCCATGCATTTCCTTAAAGACAAATTAAAATATATGCAATGTCTGACAATGTCTCTGGATAAATGGGAGTGTTGTGATGGCCAGTCTCATCCAGCAGCCTCTGCTCCAGCAGGAGTTTCTCCACAGGGATCTATATCTCAAATGTGTTAGATAAAACAGCAAATGATTTCTTATGAAGCTTCTCTGCTGAAACCAGGTGAGGCAGTGTGTCCTGCCAAGCATCAGCTGTCACCGTGTGCTCCCACTGGGCTCTGCCATCCAGCACTTTGTACAGCTCTGATGCTTTTACTGCCTATTTATGAACTTGAATTGTTCACGTGTACTTATATCTATGAATGCTACACTGTGTTTGTTGGTTTATGGAGATGTGAGAGGTGTTTTGCAGCAGTTCTCGGCATTAACGTTAACAGGGAGATGAACACAGGGACAAAATAAATGGAATATTTTAAAACTGTCATTACTGTGAGTGTGCAAAGCTACGTAAGGCAGAAAATAATCGTCTTCAGTTCGGCTGCTCTGAAGTCTCAAAGTCTCATGGCTTCCTTCATGTTGGGAGCTGGGAGAGGAGGAGCAGAGCTGGCAGTGAGGTGAGCTCTGCTGTGACTCAGAATGGTGGCACTTCTGTTCTGCCCACTGGATCGGCGTGCTGGGTCAGTTGGGTGAGCATGGGGAAAAATTTAATGTTTATTACTGAAAGAACCTCGCTTACAACTAGCTGATAGGATGTAGGGACAGCCCAAACCAATAGTTTCCATGGGTGCTTTCTGTCCTCTTGCTATTGTCAGTGCAGACTGTGATTCCCTCTTTCCCATTCTTCTCAAACACTCTTAGGTCTTTTCCAGCCTTTGTGATTCTGTGATAAGGGAGGAGCTGAGTGGAATTGAGGTCAGAGAGAAGAACGTGCTTGTCAGCCTGGCCTGGTGGGAAGGAGGGCTGAGTATAAGCATCTCATTGGAGGTTCTTATTGGAGGTTCCTCCCATCCCTGGAGGGGCATCGTCATCTCCCACAGCAGATCATCCTCAGCCCCTTTTGCATCTTCTGGAGCCCAGGGGAATGCACAATGGGCAGCAGCTGTGCAGCCCTGCAATTGCTGCTGATTGCCTCCTGGCTTCAGCTGTGATGCTGGGAGCTGTGCACACCCAGAAGGCTTTCAGAGCTGGCCGTGGTGGGAGGTTGTGCACAATATGGGGAAAAAAAAAAAAAAGAAAGAAAAAGAAAACTGTTAGCATCACCCAAGCCCTTAAAAAGCCATCTTCTGTCTGCTCAAATCTCAGGATCTCTGTGGAAACTGAAAATAAAACTTTGCTCCTACGTGACCAGACACCCTGTGATCTCATCACTCCTCTCCTTCCCCATGGCTTACACAAAGCCATTTATGCTTATCCAAACTTTGGCTCTGCAGACACCCGGAGCTATTTGGGGCAAATCCCGGTGAGCTCCTGCAGTTGTTTTGCTCAGGATGAGTGGCAGATTACTGCCCTGGGCCAACAAATGCTCACTGCTCTGTGCCGGGCTGGTGCTGAGTGCTCTCCAGGAGCAAATCCCAGCTCTTAAAATAGTTCTCCCTCTCCATTTTTTTTTCCTCAAGTTTGCTCAGCAAGCGCAGAAATATCTGCATTTGTATTATAACCAGAACAGCTTTCAGCCCTGCATTGAGGTGGGTGTCTGTTGGTAAAACACAGCTCCAACGAGCTTGCTGGAGCTTGAATTGCATTTCTCCATGGGATCACAACCATCACCATTAGCTGAAGGAAACCACCTCAATCAGCAGAGACTCCTGAGAGAGTGCTGTGAGAGAGCATGCAGAATCTTAATTGCTTTTAAAAACAGCAGTGTTAACCCCCACGAGGCCACTGACCTCGCTGATGGCAAAGGGACAGCAGTGCCACCTTCCCACTCCTCACTGCCAGCTTCCCACCCCCAGCACTGCGCTGTTTGTCCCCGGAGTGCAGACACCTCGTGGAAAGCAGCAGCCAGACAGTGAACGGTGCCCTTCTTTGTCCGTGTGTATAATGTGCCTTAGTGGGTTGATTCAGATGTCTGGTTTGGAAACCTCATTTTTGCACATCTGGAATAGTGATAGAAGTGACGGAGAGGAGTTTTGAAGTACTTGACTAAAGTGGGCCTTGAAGCCTGTAAACCATGGCACCCATCCGAATGTAAGATGCTGAGCAAGTCACCCATCAATTTATGTCTACCTGGACTGTGATGGTTTCGGACTCTGAACGTCTCTCCTGCAGTTTGAGATGTAAGAACAGTACGATGGAATTAATTTGAAATTTAGTACATCCACCAGCAGGGGGTACCCGGGGCTCACAAATGTCCCCGCTCGCTGCCTGTGCCCTCTGCTACTTATTTAAACCCCCCCCCCAAAAAAAAAACGGGAATGTAGCATTGCTTTCTCGTCCTCAGAAGCAGCACATCCTGTCCAACACAGGGAGGCTGTGCCAGTGCTGCTTTGGAGGTGTGCAACCTCATGAAACGGTGCCAGAGGAGGCTCAGGTTGGGTAGCAAGAAACAATTCCTCTCTGAAAGAGTGGTGATGCATTGGCACAGCTGCCCAGAGAGTGTTGGGGTCACCATCCCTGGAGGTGATCCAGAGCCACAGAGATGTGGCACTGAGGGACGTGGGCATGGTGGGGTGGGCTGGGGTTGGGCTTGGGGATCTGAGAAGTCTTTCCCCCAAGGACAGGCCTGAGTGGTCCCACAGCAGTGCTTGTGGTGACCCAGGGCAGCAGGGAGCTGATGGGAGCAGGCTCATGAGGGAACGTCACCCTGACACCCAGATACAGAAATAGCCTGTTTTTCAAAGATAGCTAAATCTTTCCCCACGGATTTATAAACATTCTTCCATGTCTGGAAACACTGTGCTGTAACGCAGCGCACCACGTCTACCAGTGGAGCAGAGCTTTGTAAAACAAACAAACACCATGACGATGGGCACGAAAACACGAAGGCAAAGCTCTCCATGGGATTTCTTGTAGCTGCCCCTCCAGGCGAAGCTGTCTGCGGGCTGCAGGAAGGCTCACACCTTGCTGGGGCTCAGCGTGGTTTCCCTCTAACAAAACCCCATCTGGCTAATGCTGTTCTAATAAGGGAGAAACTGGGACTTAATGAAAGTGAGAAATAATTGGAGTGCTGTAAGCTGCTCACCCCGAACACTGATGTAGGAGAAATCCTGCTAGGGTTCTGCCTTGAAAATCTGGTCTGAAAGTCAGTGAAATATATTTGGCAGATGGATGGACAGATGGATGGTGGCAGCCAACCCAATGGTACGCCCAACCCAAGAGCCATCCCTTAATCTGTGCAAACTTTGCATTCTTCAAAAGTGTTAAATTAACTTGAAATGAAAGAATAGGATGTGGGATGTGAGTCCCTGCAAGCACAGCATCATTGGAGCTCATTGTGCAATGATTAAATAGAAACAATTCCTTGTGTTGAAAGAAATCACCATTTAATAAGCTAGGAAGGCCAATACATCTCTAGCAGTTAAGAATCTACGTTTGTGAATGGAAATCTATTGTATTTATCAGTTCATAAGGATGTATGATGAAGCAGGCTTCCAGACTGTAGATGCAAGGCTTTGACCCCTACAAGGCAATAATTAATTAATACTCAGCTGTTGTTTTCTTCCTGCAGGTTACCTGCACTCTGTGAGCCTCCCTGGTGGACCTTCCCAGCCCAACCCAAGCATCTGGATGAGCCCAGCCCTGCTGCTCTAGAAGGTGAGGAAGTGCATGGCAGTGGGTAGGCATTATCTCCATCACCTTCTTTTGAAAGACAAATTTTAGTTTTGTTCTGCATTCTCCTACATCAGCAGGAATTAACTCTTAAATAAGAAACTGTTCCAAAGCACAACTTTTTATTTTGTCTTTTAAGTGTTCATTGAGAATCAGATTTATCTGCTTTACATCTAATAGCAGTTATGGTACAGAAGCACATAATTCACTTGCTGTGAGTAGAAGAGGCCCTTACCCTAATGTCCCACATTGTGCTCTGCTGGAACCTGAATCGTGGTTTTGTGAAAGCTCCTACAATGGGTGGGAGACATCAAATAATTTTTTAAGGACTCTGTCTAGATGGGGCTTTGGTCAATCTGGTCTAGTGGGAGATGGCCCTGCCTATAGCAGGGGATGTGAACTAGGTGACCTTGAAGATCCCTTCCAACCAAAACCATTCGATGATTCGTGAGTCGTAGCCTGAAATTAATTGGTCCTCTACATGTCTTTAAGTGTGTGGCATTAATGAAGAGTGTAGCTGCTGCAAAACATGAGCTACCTTGCAGCTTAGTGTCACATCATAGTCTTGGTTCTGATTTTGGTTTCTTTAACCTGTGGGTGGGCTCAAGCTGGCCCCAACCATACCACAATGCCTCCTGGCCACTGCCCCATCTCAGCTCCAAGGGAGGACGCGTCAAGGCAAGAGCACACAGCTGCTGACCTTTTGCCCTTTACTTGAACGTTTGTTCCTTTAAAGTGCATTTACTTATGGGGTTTCTCATTTAGTTTTTTTTCTACTGTCGTCCCCATGAGGCATTCTTTCCTATGAGTCACACACACCATAAAGAAATTATTGTTTGGCTCAAAGTTACGCTCCCATGCCTGGGATCAACGTTTTTTCAGTGAGAGATAGGAAATGAGATGGATTTCTGGGTGATTCATTATTTACTATTTTGACCTGAACTGTGTTTTTACCACTAGCTTAAAAAAAAAGAAAAAGAAAATCAGTCAAGATCCTTGAAACACAAGGCCAGACCTATATGTGTCTCATGGGACTGAACATGTTCTTAAACAGTTTATTTGCATTGTATATAGCAATAATCCCTTATGTCTGTTGCTACATTTTACTAGCATCATCAATGCAACTAATTTTATTTCAGAATAATATTTTAGTTTTGTAAAATAACCTTCAAGAACACAAACCTGATGGGGTACAAGGGACATCTGGACACAGCTCTCAGACACAGGGTCTGACTTTTGGGTGACTCCATGTGGAGCCAGGAGCTGGGCTCGATGATCCCTTCCAACTCACAGAATCATAGAGCATCCTGGGTTGAAAAGGAGCACAATGCTCATCCAGTTCCAACCCCCTGCTGTGTGCAGGTCGCCAACCAGCAGACCAGGCTGCCCAGAGCCACATCCAGCCTGGCCTTGAATGCCTGCAGGGATGGGGCATCCACAGCCTCCTTGGGCAACCTGTTCCAGTGCCTCACCAGCCTCTGTGTGAAAAACTTCCCCCTAATATCCAACCTAAACCTCCCCTGTCTCAGTTTAAAACCAATCCCCCTTGTCCTATCACTATCCACCCTCCTAAACACCTGTTAAAACTCAGGAGGTTCTATGATTCTGAGATTTTCTCTTATGACTCAAAAACGTGGCTTTGCTTATGTTTTTTCTTGAGTATGATGCAACATAAAAAGGCATTTTTTAAACACTCTGCATTAAATCATACATATATATGTATATATATATATATTTGGAGAAGTCCTGGGCACTGAGGCCCATCCAAGCTTAGAAACCCTGATGTGGAATACAACAGAATTCCAGCCATAAAAGAGGAAATCAGAACAAAAATCTGCAACAGAAATTTGACCAAACAGTCAGGCAATGCCCCAGCAGCAGCTTCTGTGATGGATGGCTGAAAGGAATGTGGGAAAAAAGCACAAAAAGGGGAAGAACTGGAGGAACACAGAGGTCCCCCTCTGAGGGTATCAAGTGCAGGTGGATGACACGAGCTCATCCCAAGTGGGGCCAACCATGGGCCTGTGAGCCAATGCTACCCACGTAAAGGCCATGAATCAGCTCTTCACTCAAAGGAGTGAAAATAAAATCAGGATCAAGCCGTGAAAGCCTCCCTTGAACCTTTTACAAGTCGCTTTCTAAAATTAGAGTTAGACATGTAGGTCATTGCAGAGCAGATGCTGCCACCAAATTTGTTTGGATGAAACTCACTGCAGAGCTTCTGCCAGTAGAAACAAATTAGAAAATGCTGGAAAGCTCACCAAATCCTACTGATTTATTCACTTGGAACTAAAGCGGTCACAGAAAGTTCTTAAGTAGTGCTCTGATTTTAATTTTTACTGCAGGAAATGCAATACATCTGGGAGCAAGGCGTCTCTTTTATGGTAGCCATCGCTTCAGGTGGGAGGGGAAGGGAAGGAAGAGGAGAGGAGGAAATGAACTTCCCAGAAAAAGCCCACAATATGTTTAATTGTATACGTATAAGCTAAAACACTTATCAGAGTGTTTTCTCTTGGTTCAAGTGGCCACTGTAGCATCATTCTCAGCTCAGTTCCCCCAGGATGGCTTTTGGAGTCAAATAGGGTTTTTTAAAGCAGAGTTGGCATTTCTACCTACGTTTTGGGTGGTCCTGTTTGGAGCAAGGAGTTGAATGCAATGATCCTTGTGGGTCCCTTCCAACTCGGGATGTTCTGTGATATGATGACAATTTTTGATTTGCCAATATTTTTGCAATCTTGCCTTTCTGTGCTCCTTGCAAGGGATGGAGGAAAGGAGAAGCCATTGGTGACCTCTCTTCCCATAAAAGCCAACCAAATACTTGGACAACGTCACCAGCTCTTGTATTTATTCACAAGTCCTATGATTTGTAGATAGGAAGAAGAATGCTTTTAGCTGGAAGCAGCTAAACTGGCAGCACCCTGAAAACATCTAGAATCGCAGAAAGCCCAAGTTAAACAAGCAGAGCCCCTCAAGGATGATTTCCAAACAACAATGAGATTTTGAGCCATCCCATGATTTCTGGAGTCTGATTAATGAGCCTGAACGGTGGTGTGTGTACAGCTAGCACACAAACAGCATGTAACATTTTCCTATTTTCGCTTGGCTGCGTGTACTTTAAACAATTACTTCAGAAGGGTTTAACATCCAACTGGGTACATGCACTGCTGCTCGTGGCAAGAACGGCGGCCTGTTGACCGTCACTGGCCACATCAGGGATGATTATTTAATGACTCTCTTAATTACCAGACACATCGAGGCCACGGTGGCTGCAGAGAAGCCCTGAGAGTCCCCTCCCACCCCTCACCAGATCAGATCAGGGGAAATGATCGCTTTTCCCCATCCAAAGGTGTTGACCTCAGCCCAACCAGTTCACCAATCTTCTCGAGCTGTTGGGTTATTTCACTAATTAAAAGCAGACCCGTTTTTAGTCTTTTTAACCTTGGATGAGTGATCTCAGAAAGATGTAGCAGACATTACAAAACAAGACACTACTCAAACCCCTGGTAGGACTGCAGTGACTGCAGCTTCTGCGAGCTAATTTACAGGAAATGAAATCTCTATGGCATTTCTGCCTCATTTCTGAACAAGCCAACCACGTTCCTCTTCCTTTTCAAAGCAGGAACAATGTGCAGAGCTGTACATACATTAGTACCATAAGCTATGTTTTTGTTCATTGTTAAGGCAGTTGAAAATGTAGTGCTTCCCACAGCTTCCTCTGTAAAGCCACCAGCTGACTACCAGCAAGTGCTCTGTAAGCACAGGATGCAGAATACAGTGCTATTAGTTATTAGTGATAGCACTATAAGCTGTTGCACAGTCAGATCCATAGAAACAACGAGATCATTAAAACTTCCTATGCAATCTTAATCCCAGACTCATTTGTTTAAAGCACATACTAAAGCCTTATACTAAATATTTAAAGACCCATTTTTGTCATCAGACCTCGGAGTAGAAAAGCACCCAAAATATGAGGTCTCTGTATGTTCCCTCTGCTTCTTCTTGCCAGCTGCATCTTGGAATATGCTCTTTAACCATTTATTTGAAAACACGATAATTAACATCACCATCAGGTTTACTGCAACTATCCCCTCGGTCTTGCTCAGTAGACACTGGATATGTTTATTAATTATGCATTTTTACACCATTTTGAGGTGTGATAATTGAACTCCTCCACGTTCCTCCCTTGGGAACAAGGACAGAGTGAAATGAAGCTCAGAAATGTCCACTTTCTGCATTTGGTGGCTGGCTACAACATAGGTCTTTGCAAAGGATTTAGAGGTATTTCGATGTACATGACATGCATCTTTAGGTGGCTCCTGTTACAGTGAGTTATTGACATTTCTGAAGCTCTGAATCAGAGGTCTACGAAAAATAAAGTGTGAGTAACTGGTGACTCTGTGGGGAATTGAGATAATCATCTAGTTTATCTCACCTAGGGGGCCAGGTTTTACAGGCGACCCACTCTCTTCCTAAACAAACCTGGTTCATACCCACAACAGGTCCATACAACACAGTGAAGCAGGTGGGTGTCCCATAGGAAAAAGTGGTGTCATGGAATTGCGGGTTCATGCTGCTGACTTACTTGAGATTAATTTAACACTGCACAAAGTGCCCTAAATTTAATTTAATTTCTTGATTTAATTTCATGTTTTAATGCACTTCTATATATAAGTGAGGCTGTGGGGTCTCCTCCTTGGAGATGTCCAAAGCCATGTTGACGTGGTCCTGGGCACCCTGCTCTGGGAGGGGCTGGGACAGGGGGACCCAGAAGTGCCTCCAGCCTCAGCCATCTGTGGGAACCTCCTTTCCATCTAGCTGTGATGGCAGCACGAGGAGAGCCTATGTTACATTGGGGCTGGGAAGTCCTTAGCACATGGCCCACATCACGCCCTGGTGGGCAGAGGAGAGGCTCACCAAAGCACAATGCCACATGGAGTGGGTTTGGGTCTGAACACGAGACCCAGAGTGAGATGTAATCCTATGCATTGGAGGTGCTGTTTCAGGGAAAAAAAAAAAGAAAAAAAAAAAAAGGAGAAATAGGACCTGGGACTTTTCCAGCCATGCAGTTGCTGTAGCAACACTAGAAAAGGCCATAGTGTAAAAGTCTGTTTGCCGGATGCTCGTCCAGGTTTTCAGCACAGCTCACTGGATGAGCCCTCATAATGTAAATAATTTGTGCCTTGAACTTCATGCTGAGGCGTCTACTTTTCAGAACATTTCAGGGCCTTTCTTGTTTCTTTTAGGCTGGTATTTTCCACATCTTCCAGATGTGGTGCATTATTTGTGTCAGACCTGAGATGGGACTCAACAAAAGCCAGCCAAGCCACGGGTGCAGCACCTCAAAGAGAAGAGCTGCTATGGAGTTCCAAGGCTTATTTACCCTGGAAAGGAGGAGCTCCAACAACATGTTTTGGTTTTTTTTCCACTTAGCACAAACTTGTTGTTTAACTCTTTTCTCACCAAAGGCTGCCAAGTTCCCAGGAATAGCATGGCTAAGACAAATGGCCATAACCTCTTCAGAAAATTGAAGTTGCACTCGTTTGTTTGTTTGTTTGTTTTCTTTTTGGGTGGAAAAACAGCATTTAGGATCCTTTAGCACTTTTTGAGGTGAGATATAATAACATTTTCCCTGTTTATCGTGTTGGACTAGATGACCTGTAAGGGTCCTTCAACTGAAAATGATTCAACAATTCTATGACATCATAGAATGGCCTGGGTTGAAAAGGACCTCGATGCTCATCTAGATTCAACCCCCTGCTGTGTGCAGGGTCACCAACCAGCAGACCAGGCTGCCCAGAGCCACATCCAGCCTGGTCTTGAATGCCTGCAGGGATGGGGCATCCACAGCCTCCTTGAGCAACCTGTTCCAGTGCTTCATATGGACTGCCAACCAAGACCTGGTGCTGTCCATTGGATGAAAGTGAAGGAATTGCAGCTCTTTGGCAATTTGCAATGCCGTGCCCTGCCTCAATACAGACAGGGCTTGTGAGTGTAGGCTGCTCGGAGAGGCAAATAACTCACACTTCTCTTTCATTTCCTTTACAGTCTGCACAGCAGTGTTCAGCCAAGCGGTGTGTGCACACTGTTTGCAACCAGCCACCAGCAAAAGGCAGCATATGGAAAATTGTGATTGGAAACACATGGGATGTTACATCAGAAACAGACTTCTCCTCCTCTGTGGATGACGATTTGCTCCACTAACAACTGTTTGGGGATACGGCGGGGAAAATAAATTTCCTCTTTAGCAGAACACCACCTCAGCCCTGTGGATCAGTAACTTTAGTAGGACTGTGGTCTTCACCACTGGCAGCACACGACCACATTTTGCCACCTGCGACTTACTTATCTTGAATCACTTATTTCCTATTACTAATTACTCAATGAAGTGGTTAGTTATGTATTCAGCACAGCTCTCCTTTTTCAAGACCTTGACACCACCCGCACATCACCAGCTCTGAATCAGTGTTCACAGCCCTCAGCCAGGTTAAGTTGTCACGAGGTGTAAAATGGGACTGTTACAGTAAAACAATTTCTTACATTCTCCTTCCTAAAGCTAATTGTTTGAATCATTTCCCACTTCATGTCCTACCAGTAACCCGCTGAATCTGCTTGCCCTGCCTGTGATTGTGTTTGTTTGCTACAGCCAAGGACACATAGGGAAGCCACTGCTGCAAGAGGGAAAAGAATGCTATGTTACATTCCATTCCAGCTCGCATGGCACACAGCCTTCCTGGGGGCTGTCTGGGTCTGTGACAACCTGCCAGGAGCAGGATGTCCAGCACAGTGTTGGGAACACCTGTGTCAGATGTTAGTCCTTCCAGAACAACCAAAAGTGCAGCAGAAACCACCCAGGCCTATTTTCAGTGACAGATTGGTGACTGGATGTCCTTATCCTGGCCAGATTGCCACCTTGAAAAAGGTGCAGTGCTCAGGTATGAAAGAAGCTCTTGGCTTCCCCAAAACCTTGCATCCAGTGAAGTGCTTTCAATTTTAGTCCTTAAATGCACTTTTTACTCTTTGATGGTCCTTCCAGATTGTATACGCTTTGAGCTGACAATGGTACAAATAATTTCTGGCCTTGAAATTAAAGGTTTAGGAAAGACAGAGACGGGCAGGATGAATAAAGTTTTGCAAACTTTCCAGCCCATTTGTCAGATGGCTTTTTTCCTGCAGCGGGAGCCTGGCAGCAGTGACCTGTGCTGGGAAATGCTCAGTGCATCAGCATGGCCTGGGTGTTTGTAGGCTAATTTCTGGTTTGAGAATAACTCTTGACTCACGGAAAAATAATCTAAGTATTCTGAGCTGGAACCAGACTTGATCTTCCTTGAATTTAATGACTGTTTCAAAATAAGTGTGGAGAAGCTTTTATGATAATGTTTTTATCCTCTTGCCTGCTCCTTGAGAAGCAGAAGCCATCTCAAGTGCGTTCTCATCAGCTGTTTACTGCACAGAGCCTTTGCCAGAGAGAAGTCCAACAGTAGCTCTCCCAGCCATGCCCCACTGCTCCTTCCACCCACAGAGGGAAATCTCAAGGTAAAGCCAGCATTGAGGAACGGCACACAGCCAGCCCATTGTAGCTGGAGGGCCCTGAGCTGCAGCAGGCAAACATCCCCATAAAGGCAGTGCGTTGGGAGGCACACACACCAAACTGAATCTGAGCAGCTAAATTTAGTCCGGATAGGAAATTAGCTTGAGGTTAAGTAAAGTTTTCAGCTACTTTGTTTTGTTTTTAGATTACCCAAGAGATGTTCCTTCCTGGAAAGGGAAATAGGACAGAGATACATAGCTGTTTTTCAATCCCTTCATTTACATGGCATCATTTCAAGTACGATTTATCGTGTGTTTGTAATCTAAACCTTACCGGCTCCTTTCAGCAGAAGGGTTTGGCGTGCCTGCACCAGGTCAGTGTGCAGCACAGCTCCCGTGAGGGGTTTCTTCTGAATGCTCACCCACGCGTGGACAAAGTAAATGTTTATTTGAAAAAATTTATTCTCATCCAGTCGTTAGAATGAATATTTATCGCAGAATGACACTGCAGAATGGACTGAAAGTGATGAGCTCTGCTGCGAAGCGCCTAAGTTAGAATTGCTCAGAACCCAGCAGTGCCAGCTGAAGAGGAGGCAACCCTAAGCCACACAGCTTCTGGATTCACACTTTAGCATCCACTCTAACATTTTCACTTTGCCATCATTTTGCTTTTGCTTAGAGTGATGCTACCGAGCCTGAACCCTGGAGCTAAGCACTTGCAAATGATGGGCTGTTTGCAAACAACAAACCAAATCTAAAATCTCTGATCTTTCTCATTGAAGATGTCAATTTAGGTACTGTGGCTCTGTGTACGCCTTTCTACTAGTTTTGTTTTATTTTGCAATAGGCAGGGTAGAAGTGACTGCAGCAAAACATACTGCTGCAAGTTTATTTACTAATCCAGGACATAAATCTGGCTGCTTAAGAAAAACCAAACTGTTTAAAAAGTTTGTTTAAGCAAACATGAAGCATGAAGTATACCAGCAAGGATTCTAAACATGCTCTGAAAGTTGAGGTCTTGGATTATTTTGTTTAAGCAGGCTCTGCCATCTCTCCTTGTGACGTACACGTGGGCTGACAAGGGCAGCTCTTCTCCAGCTCCCTCAGCACCGTACGATGGGTTGGACACAGACACAGAAAACATCCAACTCTGTACTTTGAAACTGGGTTAGTGCTTTTTGTATGACGGCCTCAGGAAGCAGCTTGAAGGGCTGGATGAGTTTGGGTTGTGATACGTCCGAAGTTGTACAGAGAGGTGTCAGGAACAACCTCTGAACTGAAAAGCTTGTACTTCCCTGCTGCAGGTGTGAAATAGCTCTGGTGACACACCTTGGATGTTAGGAGCCCTGTCAGTGATGTAAATGAGGACAGAATGAAATATATTTTCAGCCTAGAGAACTGACTGCTCTTATCCTTGCGTGCATTTTATAAATCTTTTTCGTTTCACTTTCTGGAAGTTTCCAAAGAGTGCATTATTCAAAACATCCAACTATTCCTTCTGGGACTGAGTCACACTCAGACAGTCACTGTATTTAATTATTGATATTTTTTCAAGTTCCTTTGAGTTTGTTCCTCTCTGTGCGACGTGTGCAGCTGCACCTCTTGCTACAACAAGGGGGAAGCTGGAGCCCTTCAGCCCAGGAGAGCTGCCCATCAAACTGCTGCCCCACACCTCGCTGTGATGGGCTGCTTCCATCAGCCGTGCTTCACCCCACAGCTGGGGCACAGGTGTTGGAACAGGTGCACATAGCAGAGAATCACAAGCAATGTTTAGGAGTTTTAAGTGTTAATGTGTTGTCTTGGGAATGCCAATATGTTACAAAAGCAATGCGCTTATTTCTGGAAAATTATGAATCACATTCTTCTTCCCGTCAAAGTTACAGCTGTTTTCTAGGATGTCAAATCTGGAACCCCTTCCAAATAGCAAAACAAATTAAGTATGACTATCCAGGCTGGTGAGGAGGGTATTTTTAAGAATGGGAAGCAGAGCAGATTCCATTCCATTTGGTAGCTTACCTGTGGCAGGTGAAAGACAGGCAAGTGCTGTGTGGATAAGAATCCAGGGGTCAAATGAATTCTAATGGTGACTGAAAGAGGATTCTACAAAATATACGAGCTTCTTTAATACATAATACAACTAATACACACTCCTGATGACCTTCCCCACGTGTGTTGGATTCATCCTGCAGCAGATGAAGTGCCTACGGCAAACCAGGTGACAGAGCTGGGTCAGATCAGCCCCAAACTGGCAACGACCTTCCAACAAAAACCCAGCATCCTCCAAGCAAGAAGGAGCTACATGTGAACACCCCAAGCAGAGCCTTGTACAGAGAGGAACAAACTCAGATACATCTGAAAAAAAACCCTCATGGTTTTTGCAGCATTTCAATACCTCCCTTGCTAGTACCTTTGTGTCTAAATGTGCTTGTATTTGGAATCTAAAATGCCAAAGGAAGTAATTTCCACTTATGAACTCTTCTTTCAGGTGAAAGAAGTTGCACTCGAAGCTTCATTACACTGCTTTGATGCTGAAGTTAGAATTCCCACAACAAAAATGGTACTTTCTGCTGTTTGTGAAATTACCTTCATCTGGAGGAGTAATTTGATGTTGAGAAGGAAAGCAAACAATTACCTCGTCCTGCAGTGCAAGTATTTTCATGCTTTTTCTGCTTCCTGACTGCAAAGACAATATTTACATATGCATACAAATACATCAAGTATTTAACTAACACTAGAATTGCAACAATTGAAACCGCAATGATATTAGGTTGATATTTTAAAACCTTGATCACAGAATCATAGAATGGCTTATGGTGAAGGGACCTTAAAGATCACCAAGTTCCAACCGCTCTGCCATGGGCTTGCTGCCCCACACCAGCTGAGGCTGCCCAGGACCCCATCCAACATGGCCTTGAGCACCTTCAGGCATGGGGTACCCACAATATGATCAGCATACACCAAGATATTCAGAAAACAGATGGATCTGAGATGCTTTTTAGGGCCAGTCTTCAGATGGTTGAAGTGTGAGGATCCCTTTCTAATGAAGCTCCGTATTATCCAACAGTGCCTTACAGAATGGATGCATCCTGGTACCCAGTGTATTTTCTGATTCTTGTCTTACTCTGAGGTGCACAAAATGTTCTGGGAATGTGAAGAGCAGCATTAAAAGTCCCTTTACCTCCAGCAGAAAGTTGCACGTTGAGATGCCAGTTGAGAAGGTTATCATCGTGCACATGTTGTTGCCATTTAATTACTCCCTTTCCTGTAAAGAGTCTGGCTTTAATTAAATGGCAAAACAACGTGTGGACTTTTCTCCAAGCCATCTTAAAGCGCTCACTTCCTCCTCTGTGTTCTGTGGTTTATTAGATTTGAATGAGTAATGGGGTGGTTTCATTTGTTTAGCTAAATTAAAGTGGCCAGCAACAATTTCCTGCCTGAGCAAACCGTGGGCTGATTAATAATATTGGTGATGGTGGTAACATGGGTTTCCTGCACCGTGCAGATTCTGCTGCCAGCTTGATGCTGGGGCTTTCCAGCACACCAGTGGCCTACTCCTCACAATCAAAGTGTTCACCGAGGTGCACTGTGTGCCCTCAGAGCCAGGAAGGTGCCTTCAGAGCAGAGTTTCAGCACAAAGGAGGCACATTTTGAACCAAAAGTGCATAAGTGATCTGCCTGTGCTGCAATTTGCTCTCCACGTATCCTGCAAGATCCCATGACTGTGAGTGAAAACTCCAGAGCATCCCATTAACTTGGAAAAACAGCAAAAAAGGTAGGAAAATCAGATGTGTTCATGGATGCCTTAGCATGGAATACAGTGTTCTTCCTGCTGCCATGGAGAACTTCATCAACCAGGTCACCCACTACTTACGCAGTGCCCACAGAACGCTTTCTCCTCTAACAGAACTGTAGGCCATTTTTGGCACAAAATTAGAGGCACTGCAGCAGTTGGTTTTCCCATACACATTACAGAATTTTGAGTGAATTTTATTCAATGCCTCTTCAGAAAGTCAGACCCACAGACACAGTAGTGAACAGCTCACACAACACGGGAGCGATGTGATCCCCTTGCAGAAGCCAGGTAGGCATCTGGAAAAGCATCAACTCTACCGCAGTTATTCTTGCTATGTCTGAGCACTGATGTGGTACTTGGGGCAAGCAAATGTTTACTGTAACAAAAGAGCTTGGACTCCAAGACACAAAAAAATAATTTTAAAAAGGCATAGGCCATGAATTTTCAAATGTGGTTGCAAACAAAGATTACCAGAGAAATGTCCAATGTGTTGCAACACCTACTGAATCAATGACAAAAAGCTGGCTTTGATTACTGTTGTTCAGCTGTTGTTGATGACAAATGCAATTACAGGCAGATATGAGGGCCTGTCAGCACAGAACACTTTAAATCTCCACATCAACTTCTAGCAGTTTGCTTAGAGATTCAGACAGCTGCTGATGGGACTTTTGCTCAACTTACTTCTTCAGCCCACTTATCCCTCCATCTACACACAGCCACAGCTCACTTGACTCATAGGAGCAGCAGTGTTTCAAGGGTGACAGTTAGCTAGATGGCTGATAAGCATAGATTCTGTAAATACAACACTCCGTGCATGTGTGCTTTATGCAATTGCTGCCTGAGCATGTACAAACTCTGCTGGAATCGTTCCTCTCAAAGAGTGGAAATGGAAATTGATGATAAAAATGGATGCTTAGCGCCCTGAAGAAAATGCTGGTGGCACATGGGATCAAACCTTCATGGAAAATACCGATGAGTTATCTCAGCAAAGCTGCTCACTGAAGCAAGTTTTTCAGATGTTTCAGCATTAAAAAACTTTTATAAAGAAGCATATTTCTTTCCCTAATCGTGCTTCCTAATGCAGATAACGCCAAACCTTTGTGCAGAAAGGAAGTCAGAGAGATGCTGCTATTACGCATGAAGAAGCAGGTTGTGTGGGTGGAACTGAAATCAGAAATTACACCAAGAATAATGTCTCTCATCCGACAAAGCCAAAGCGCTCTGCAAAGTGACTTCAGCTGAGCAGCAGAGATAGATGAACACTTAAAATGTTAGTGCTGATGGTGCAGAGGTCTTATCTGAAGTCAAAAGGGAGGCTAACAAAGGGCAGGCACGGGACCCCTGCGTTGGGAGTTGTAGAGTTGTGGTTTAACCACCAGACAAGAAAGAGCTTATTAAAATTTAGCACTTAGTGTTCAGAAGAGGCTGTGCTCCCCAGCAAAATGCCAGCTTCTTGTGAAAAGCTTTGAATAGGTTGCGTGGCTGCTGCAAAAGGTTATTTAAGAGACGCTGTCTGTGTGCACCTTAGAACTTCTGAAGAGTTACTCAGAAGTCAGGCTGTTTCTTTTTACTTTGTCTGCAAAACTCAGATTTCAGGTGCAGATTACACACTTGTCTGCCTCATGGCAGGAAAGCAAAGAGCCCAGGCTTACCTCTCTGTCATTGGAAAAGTTCAAAGAAATGAGATTGCAGCTGTTCTGCTGACCCAAGTCCTTAACCAGAAGACCCATTAGAATTTTAAATTAGTAATAAATTAAAACAGTTCCTGCAATATGGATTCTCATTTGGTTTGGGATGCAGGAGCTGAAGCATGGACACCATCCCTCCATCCCAGTCTGTATGACACATGCTCATCCTCTACCACCTTCTTGAGTAAATAAGGACTGGTGTTTCCTCACTTGAGAACTGATTTTAGCACCTGATAGGACTGGCGAAGCCCCATAATCATTTTGTCACAGCGAAAACAAACAACTGCAGCCTCTCCTCCTGTCATGCTTATCTGAAGGTTAAATTCAACCAGCAGCCTGTTTCCATTACCCACAGGTTCATGCTGAAAATTGGCAGTTTCCTCTGTATTAGGCATGGGCTCGGGTGACAAAACCTGGCTCTAGGTTATGGGAAAAGAAAGTTTGGAGGCGTTCAGATCTCAGATTTCCCACAGTTCCACACATATTATCTAATTTCTTTTTAATAGAATGATATTTTCCAAGCGAGATGGCTTTATAAAAGCCATGAATGAGCCTCATCTAGATAACCTGTGGAACTGGTTCTGCAAATTGCTGCAGGTTTACATGCTGCTCAGTGCCCTTGCTGACCTCCATCCTACATCCCCTCCTCCTCTCCTGCTTCTGCACTTTGAATTTTGGTCCACAGCTTTTGGCCACCCCTGTCACTGCTGTATGAGCTCTTCACTCCATGCTCTGGGCCCACACTGGTCAACCATGGCCATCAGTCTCCTACTCTTCCTCTTCAGCAACCTACTTTTATACAGCAGAGGTGTGATTCAGGACATTTTATGCTGCCATAAAGGTGCAGATTATTTATTTCAACAAATGTCCTTTCTAGAAGGGCAAATCCTCTGAGCGAGCATGTCCCAGCATACGGGATGCACGTATGGATGTGCCAGAGCTACATTGGACCCTGCCTAAAACCAGAGTGGCTTCTGCTCTGGATGGGGCAAAGCTTGTTTGAACATGGCTCAGATGTGCTAAGAAGAGGATTTAGGCCCAGCTGCAGCTTCCCATGTCCCTCCATGCTCCCACTGTGCTCCCCAGCCCTCTCTCAGCCAAAGGGGGTAGGGCAATGGTAACAGATGGAAAAGAGTTTGTCTCCAGGCCACCTGGGAATAGGGTCACTTAGCTATGGGAAAAACATGTGTCCAAGAGGGCTTGCCTTGACATTAGCGCCCACATTCTGCTTGTTATAAACCATCTTTTTATATAACTTGACATAACGACCTCTGCAAAATTATTGCTGCTTTGAAGCTATGAATAGGACACTGTTTTTTTTTTCTGATTAAACCTGATTCACCTATCATTGCAGTTGGACTTCTATTCCTGTAAATGCATTTACTGTCAACATTAAAATACACGTTTCATGGTAATTCTGGGGTCAAGAAAACACTGTGCCAAATACCACGTGCTCATTTCAGCATAAGATTTATTTTTTGCTTGTGAACAAAAAGGCAGCGTGCTTGCACTACATCACTACTCCAAGAGGGAATTAAAGCAATCATTTCTGCCATTTTAGCAGATAACAGGTGGCTGAGCATGTAAGTCTAAACTGTTCCTAATAAAACCTCTGTTTGGTTATTTGTGTAATTACAACACCGGTGTAGTTTAGGAAATGTAAAACATTTGGGGATGTCCTCTAGCAGATAACTCTTATAGGCAGAATGCTTCTGAGTTCACATGCAGGATTGCCCAGAGAAGTGCGGATGCCCCACACCTGGAGGTGCCCAAGGCCATGGATGGGCCCTGTGCACCCTGCTGCATGCACCCAGCCCAGCACAGTGCTTGGATGATCTCTTAGGTCCTTTCCAACCTAAGCTGTTCTATGATTCTTCATACTCATAACCCAAAGTTAAAGAAGAACTAAGGCTGCTTTGGGTGCTGTGATGCTGAGCAGCCACATCTCTTCTCCAGCCAGGTTGGGGCTCCTTTTGGCCTGAGGACAGAGGTGAAACAAGAGGTGCCTCTTCCCTGCACAGCTGCACTTCGTTCTGGTTATGATTTCATCTGTATTTGTAGAAATCTAGACATTTCCAGAAATATCCTACTGTGTCATCTCTTCATTCCTCTTCAACCTTCTCGAATTGTTTGTTCAAACTAGCAAAACATGATGTCACAGCTAAGACAGCTTTCATCAGGTGCGAGTTTGCCCTTCTGTTTTGTTAGGTGAGCTAAGCTGGACAGTGTTTGACGAGCACCAGCTCACTAACCATCCTATAAAGGGCAGCATGCAGTGTGGGAACTTGCAGAGAACATGATGTAGCTGCGAGGAGAATGCAGACAGATGTGGGAGACACTGCTCTGTTTGTAAACAAACAGCTGAGCACCCAAACTGGGCCAGTCTAGTGGAAAATAGCAGTGTCACGGCCTCTGTCCAAGGAAGCAAAACAGCAGAGCAGCAGCACTCGGCTCTCTGCCTTTGGCTGTGCCAGGCTGGATTTGCCAAGCTGTGAGCTACACAAACACTATAGGTACCAATAATGGATTTTATTTCACCATTGCCATCGGAAAGAGGTCAACTCGGTCTGCTTTCTCCCTGTAATCTCCCCTGATGTCTGTTCCATAATTCCCTTTTTGTTTTAAACTCCTCTAACATTCATTCCCATTCTTTTCTTTGCTCTTCTATCCTTCTATTCTCATTTATTTTTCTCCCGCTAGCCAACCTCTTTGGCTCCCCACATTTCTATGCCTTCAAACAGTCTTTAGCACACTATGGGCATTTGCACAGACATTTGTTCAACCAGTTGAGCTTTCTACACCACTCCTCACTCACGGAGCCATATTTTCTAGATGCAAGCAGGCCACAGCCTACTGCAAACATAAGAAAATATATATACACACATACATACACATACATATATACCTACACACACGCATACATACATGTATACATATATATGTGTATATATCTACATTATCTATGTATTAACTTGCCTTCCTTGGGGCTGAATTAATTTATTAGCCAGAATAACTCAATTGCTTACATCTGTCTAGCCACGACTTTTACTCTGCTGAGGAACAGTCCCACTGTGCACAGCTCCACTTTTGCATGGGGCAAACTTTCAGTGCCGCATGGGTTTGCCCTCTTTTTGCAGCATTGAAAGAAATGAACATTTATTATATCATGTGTAACAGTTTGATTCTGGATGCCTTGTTTTGTGCGAAGTGATGGAGGTGAGCTTTAGGAGTGAACTATTTTCAGACTTTGCAAGCGGAAATCAGTTTGGCACATCTGACCTTCTGCCCACCTGGATTTTTGGCACAAATTTAACCACACTGGTGTGTTTGCCAACACATCTGCAGCCAGGACATCCCTGTGTACCTCCTCCACATGCCTAAAGGTGACTGGGAATGGTGTTGCAGCACTTTCAGGTGTTCCCATGGCCCCAGCCCCCCCTGCCAACAACTCATCCCCTCTTCCTTGGAGTGACTCATTGCCATCCACAGGAAAAACCTCAGAGCAGCTCTGAATCACCATTCAGCACCTCCTGCTGCCCCCGCTTCCAGCCTGCAACACAAGCATGGCTGCACACCAAAGGGGAGGTGGGAAGGTGAAGTTTTCTGTAAGCAAGGAGCCTGGCAAGGAGAACGTGCTTGAGCACTGCTTGCCCTGGCATGCCTGTGCATGCTGCAGTACTGGGGCTGCATGGGAAGCCGCTGCCTTGAAAAAGCTAAGGATGCCTCCAAAGCTAAGGATGCGTGACCCCAAATTACTCCTTTAGGGGGAAAAATACCACCGTGTTGCTTCTTTGGGCTAGAAACCAGCCATGGAAGGGGGACTCTAATGAGCGCCTACAGGGGTTGTATGGGAGCCATAGGCACCACGTGCTGTGCTCTTCTCTCAAGTTCAGCCCTTGCCGCTAAGACAAAGCCTTTGGGGAATTTGGAGGGTATTTTTGTGTTTACTTAGCTTGTGGGAGTTTAATGTTTAATCATTGCGGGGGTGTTGGTTAGTCATATAATCGTTAGCCATCATTATTTTCTGCCTTTCTTTCCTTTTGTCCTTTGTTCTTCCTTATCTCAGCTCTTTCATTTTGTGGAATAAATTGGTTCCTATCACAGCCTTGATTTCTCAGTAAGTGAGCAGTTCTACAGTGCTGAGGCTCTCAATTCCAGCAGCTCCGGGGTGGCTGGTGCCTGGCTTTCCCCTGGGCAGGAACCTGCACTCTGGGGTTCCCCAAAAGCTACCAGCACCACACTTAGTTTCTTTAAACAAAACTGAGAGATGCTTTTAACAAAACCTTAACTAACCTCTATTAAAATGAGAGATATTCATCTTCACTGCCATCAAATATTTATCTTTTTTTTTCCCAGCATCGTCCTATCTTGCTCCCTTCTAACCTGAATTCATCCCAGTGTGCAGTTGTTCCTCACACATTATTTAAGATCTGAGGATGTATTTTCATTGTACTGAGGTCGTGCACATGGCCCGTGCCATTACAGTTGCTTTCAGATGTTTCTAAAAGTGTGATGAGCCTACCAAATAATTCAAAGAATTAAATCACTCCTGTTATCTTTTCCCTGGGACAGAGTAGGACTGACAGAACCAGCCACATTTTCATTATTAATACCAGAATTGCACGCAGTCGGAAAGCAAAAAGGACTGAAGAATTTCATAGCCCAACTACCTATAGAATAACAATAATAAAATCCCAGAGCATCACAGTATAGCCCAATTTTGGAAATGCTGCCATTCCAGATAGCAGGGGAAACAAAAATCCAGCCCACTTACCATGAAAATATACACTATTCCTCCAAAATGCAAAGACACCTGGCTGACTCAGTGACCTTGTTGCTGGAGATGAGCATGGTAGCCCAACGGCAAACAGCTGTCAGCATCTGTCACCTCTGCGATGACAGACTGCATGGAAAGCAGACGCCAGCACCACCATCAGCTTGGTGAGCTGGACATGACCCAGCAGTTCTTTTCTTACACAACCCATCAAAGCTACTCCTACAACCAGTGGAGCTGGTTTTAGCAAGAGTGGAAGATCTGTGGAAGGAAAAGAAATGCTCAGAACTCAGACAACCTAGAGCAGCATCTGGAATGGTGCCACATGTGTTTTCAGTTAAATGTCTCTCAATGCAATGTTCAACCAGGGGTGTATTTGTTGATGAGACCGAGGCTTAGGAAAATGGCATTGGAAAGAAATCATCTCCTTGAGCATCCTGTGGTGCCCAGCAGGAGAGGCCCTAACTGCCTCATGCTTCAAAGTGGGCACTGCTGTGCCCACCAGGAACAGGGCAGCCATCTCAGTGCCAAACCCATCCCCACCTCCCATGAGCTGGATCCCAGCCTGAACCTGGGTAGCAGTTACATGGTCAGGGCTCCTCTGCTCAGAAACCAACACGAGACATTACAAAAGGATTTTATCTGAAGATGTAAAACAGCACCCAGGGAACAACTCAGGAAGGAGGCATCAAGAGCTAAAATGCTGGAATTTGGGAAAGTCTCCAAAACCTCAGAATTTCATATATACTTGATATGGTAAATGTGGCAGTGAATTTAAATCTCATTATCTGTTGCTGCTAAAAACAAGAATGTAACTGAAGGTTTTGGGCAATTCCAGCATCTATCATCAGTGCTCAGGCGTAGGCCTGATTTCTCTGGGACTTTGAAGTAATTTAATACTGTGGATTTTATAAAGTATACTTATCCTTTAATAAATCCGTAATAACTGCTTTCTTCATCGCATATTATGAACTTCCAAGTTACATTGTCAGCTGTTAAGCAAAGTCTCCCACTCTTTAGTGCTCGTGCATTTTTTAATGGCCACCAATATCAGCTGTTCTCCAGCCCTGCAAATTCTTCCTCTCACAGAATCACAGAATCATTAAGGTTGGAAAAGTCCCCTAGGATCACCAAGCCCACTGTGCCCACTGCCCATGTCCCTCAGCACCACATCCTCACAGCTCTGGGGACAGTGACCCAACCACTTCCCTGGGCAGCCCTGTGCCAATACCTCACCACTCTTTCTGAGAAGACATTTTTCCTAACATCCAACCTGTCTATACAGAAAGCAAGAAAGCTTCCAGCAAGAAAGCGTCATGGAGATGAGGCACTTATGGGCTCCACAGAACCACAGACTGGTTGAGGTGGGCAGGGACAGAGAGACTTCCCCACTCCAGCTCCACTCAGAGCAAGGTGCCCAGGGCCGTATCCAGGTGGATTTGGAGATTTCCAAGGAGAAGAACCCACAGCCTCTCTGGATAGTTGTGCCAGGAGCCCTTACATTATAGGATCTGCAGAGAAACCACGCTAAGGTATTAGGTACCAGCAATGGGACTGCAGCTGCCTTGCTCTGTTGCTTCCCACAGACAGATGGAAACACCCAGAGTGCCATCATCGAGGGATTCCCCAGCATGAGAAACAGCAGCCACAGCTGAGCAAGAGGAGTGTGCTAAGGGCAGGGCATTGCAAATGCCTTCAGGGTCTTGCTGTAACAAACTGAAAGCTTTCAAACTTCCACCCAGCAGGCCGTGACTGTCACTATCTCTGGGCACAGGAACAAAGGGAGGCACTGAACAGTTCTGAGCTGAGTAAGTGATGGCAACAGCAATGCAAGCTGAGAGCCCTCCTGGCGGTTTGCATAGATTTCAGTGTGGAATACGCCCTTTTCTGAAGATTAAGCTTTCATCTTTTAATCCTTGGGAAAAAAGGGATAGTCTGCAACCGAATAAGACACTTCAAACTTTTTATTGTAGACACTCACTTTAAAGAAAATTCACTTTTTTAGCAAAATGACCATGAACTAAAATAGAAGAAGGGCTTTTTGGTTTTCAGTAATAAGAATTAAAAAAAAAGAAGGAAGAAAATTAGAACAGCATAGTCTCATAGAAACTGAAGTATCGTCACATCAATTTTGGTACAATGCTATGACGTACAAAGGAGTGAAATAATTGCAAAATAAGCATACGAAGCTTCCGGTGCTAATGAACCCAAAATGCTTTGAATGTGACTTTCAGGAAATGGAGCTCTCCACTCAGAAGGCTGAGAACTCGCTTCATTGCTGTGTGCCAGTTCTCATACAGTGGTTATAGCAGCACCAAGATCCAGCACCATCCAATGACTGGATGAATGAATCCAAACTCTATGAGAGATTTAATTTTCAAGCTCCGTCTATGCAATTTTATCAGAAGAGGTGACATTTTAGTTCTCACATAGAGGCTTTAAAACGCATATTATCTATGCTTTGAAGGAGATTCTGAATTAAAGCCTGTGCTTATATGTGCAGGGATTTGAATGCTTTCTGCTCCTCCTCTGGCTTCAGGAGGGAAGAGCTTTGTCTGCGCTCCCCTCAAGGCGCTGATCACACACAGTCTTGCTGCAAGGCAAGGATTAGGGCAAATCCTGTGCTTCGCAGCTTTAGCTAATTGCCGGCAGCAATCAAGAGGGCATTTTCCTTTCACCATCTGTTAGCTAGCAAGAGACTGGCGATCTTGGTTGTTATGTTCTCCATCTTCAGAAACTACCGTGACTGGAGCTGAGCAGCAGTGTGCTCTGAGGTGGAGAAGCACCTTGTTTGTTGGACGGCCTTGCTCACATGTTTGAAGTCACAGCCGTGAGTAAACCCCAAATCCAAAGGGTGGATTTTGCCCAGGTCATACTGACAAGAACCTCAGAGAACTCTGCAAGACTCTCTACATTATGGCAAATAATGTAATCACCGAATCAATCCCATGCCATTGCAGAGAACTCAGAATTCCTCCTTTATAGTAACATTTAACAACAGGAAAGCTTCCCTTGGTTGCCAGTATGCAGAGGTTGGGTGGAAGGTGAAGGTGTCAGTGGCGTGACAGCTTCCTGGTCATAACCTCTAAGAAGAGGAGTCCCATTGATTCCAGTAACACCCCTCTTAAAATAGTGCACAGGAGACCCACTACCTGCAGATGGAATTTGCAATATTGAACCCACAGAAAAGGAATATAGTGAGAGCATTTTGCTGGACACTTAGCAATTCGCTGGCCAGGCTTTTTTCCTGTTTTCCACTGTAACATAACTGTTAGTTTTAACAAAACCGTTTTGTCTAAGGCAGAATAATTTCTTCATAGCAATGAAGTGAGGTTCTGTTCACAGCTCTTTATTTCTGTGCGTATATAAAGTTGCTGAACTTCCTCTGCTGGATAAAATTATCCATCATGAAAATACAATTAGAAAAGTTAAGAACTGTGATATTTTGGAATCACTGGATATTTCTGCTTCTTCACCAGAACACAATGTCCACTTCTACATAGAGGATATACATGTGTTATTTATACTTGTATATATGCATCCATATCTTGTATATATGCCTATTATTCTTTCTGATTTTACTGTTATAGATCCATTTTCTACTGGGAGTTTCCTGCCTTATGAAATAAATACTTCAAAGAATAGCACCATGCATTAGAATTGAGTATATGAATGACAATATAATAAAATTATTATATGGGGAACTTGTGTAAAGTAAATTAAAAAAAAATTACAAAATTAATTAAATAAAATAGTTCCTTAATTTTTTAAATGCAAGTACTATAAAGAACAGTGGGCACCCTAAACATTACTTTACTATTCTGAGAGCAGGTTGTTTTTTATTTAATTTAAGAATTTATAGAGCTCTTCAATGGCAATGACATGGGTTGGGGCTCACTTGGGTGAACATGGGGTTTTAATGGCTCTGCCTGGTACCAGCAGGAAGGAACATGCATGAGGATTCTTTCATTCTCTCTGCCTCTGATCTCATTTATAAGTCATGCTCAACCTGACTTGAACTGAATGGCACAGCACTGCAGGATCAGAATGAAATGTTCCAGCAAACCTTCAGTGAAAGCTGTAATTCCTTTTGTCTTGTAAAAACTGCCCTGAAGTAAAAGTGGAAAGGAGTATTTAGCTCAGCCTTACTATTTTGATGACTGTGAGAACACTCATGCCCGAATTGAATGAGATTTCTTCATCCAAGTGCAGTGTTTGAATCTATTTGCTATGCACTAGAGAACAGCTCTTGGTTTAAGGCTCTTCAAAGTGAGCCTTTGCCAAAGAGCAGAGGTGACAGAGATAACATGCCTTCTGAATCAAGACTAAAAGCCAACAAGACAGGTGTTGTCACATAAAAATGGTGGGCTGCCATAAGGAAATGTAATTATTTAAAAGAAAAAAAAAAAAAAACCAAAACAACAAGCAGAAGCCCTTTACCTGCTGTTTCCTGGTAAATCTCCTTCCAAGAGAAAGACTGAAAACAGGGGGTCCAGAAAATAATACTCCACTCAGAAAGACAGGAACAGAGCATGGCAAAGCTATATTTGGAATAAAGGAACAAGTGAAAATGGTGAAGGTAGGAAACAGCAGGACATTTAGTTCTTTTTCTATAATTCCTTGTTCTTAGGTGCATAATTCCATATGTCACCAAACAAACATAATTTATTATGCAAGGTATTTTGAGTAACTGGAATTCCAACAGGAATTTATGTCCCAAATGTCTTACATTACAATGATGAGAATCACAAGCAACTTCTGAGTAAGGGATTAGTACAAGAGGGTCACTTTTTTTTTTTTTTTTCCCGCAGGCCTGAAGACTGTTATAAGAATACCTGCCAGATTTGAAAAGTATGAATAGAGACAACTGAAGAGGGAATAAGAGCCTACTTTACAATTCTGCTGGACTATACCGGGCTCTGAGCCAGCTTCTAAATGGAAGTCAATAGCATTGCATAGCATTGCATAGGTAGCAAACCGGTGCTGACTTCATTCTTGAAAATTTCAAGAAATTGCAGGGTAGGTAAAAATAGATTCTGTCTTTTGTAATCTTTGTACATGTACTTTGTGTTGCAGAAGAACGGAAAAATATCTGAGGGGAATATCTAGGGGACCTAATCACTCCATATCTGAAGTTTACCTCTTTGTCCCTACAATTTCTCTCAGTTGTTATGTTGGCACACTTAATAGGAAAGATTAAGAATACTGAATTGCCTGTGTTGATAAGTGCAGCAGAACTTTAAGTTGCCTATGTAGCAGCAATGTCCCATATGATATCATAACACTGAAGCCATCAGCAACCTTCTACCAAAGGGAGGTTTTCATTATTAGAGAGGAATTCGAGGTGACTACATCCAGGTTTTAACACACATGAGATGCAGGCACTCTGGATATAAAGGGATGGGTGTAAGTGGCAACTGTCTTTTCCATCTCATACTTATTAGTGGTTGAGCTCTTCATCTCTTGCTTCTCCATATGCGTATTCCAAAAGTTCTGTGAGCTGTGTCACTAACAGAGGGCATGTGGCTATTTCTAAAAGTTTGTATCTCAACTTACGGGAAGATATTTCTTTATTTACACGATTTTCTCCTTTCCTTACTACTTTCTCCGCACCTTCTGCATGTGTGTTATGAAATGGCTTTTGACTGCTCAGGTTTTCGTTATAGAAATAGCATTTCATATTGGCAAAGGGCTCTTTCATGCACAGTGCAATGTCAGGCCACAACCTGGAGTCCTGTGGGGAACTGCTACACTTGCCATCATTCTGTCAGCACCAGAAATGACAAATCAGGACCGAAGCAGGGGAAGGACTGCATTGTGCTGGCTACTGTCAATTATCTTACATTAACTCTAGTAAAATACTGGTCTGTGAAAATCATCAAAAAATGTTTGAATGATTGTGAATGGAGTACAGATTGAAAAGCTTTTGGCTTGTGCAGCTGCACAGTATGTGACCTATCAAGGATTTGATAGGAAGAAGTTGCCAAGGGAATTGTAAAGCATTGTTTGTAGCTGACTTCAGCTTTTATTGTTGTACTCTGATTACAGCTTTTCTTTGACTGTAAAGTACAGTGGTCAAATGCCAGCTTGAAACAAAGATGCATTTACATGCAAGAACTGAGTTCAAATGAATTCTGTTTTTGGAGATATCACTGCTTTGAGCTAGGGGAAAAAAAAAAAAAAAAATTCTCTTATTACTATTTTGGAAAGCAACCAAAAATTTTAGAACAAGTTTAGTATGTGCTTGAAACAGAAACATTCCCATTCTAATTGGTTAAATATCGCTACTGGAAGTTGTTATGTGCCACTCGGACCTCACGGCTTCAAAAGGCTTTGAGGCAGCACCTGAACCAAGAGGAAAAGTGCAGCAGAGGAATCTTCACGTGCACAAACAGTGAATTCATTCCAAGGCAGACTGCAGCCGGTAGCACAGCTCTCCACGAGAGAGGTTGTGCCACCAGCACCGCGTTCCGTACCGCGATGACTTGCACACTGCCTGCCTCAGTTCCCCAGGGACAAAATGGCCGCAGCGTCATTGCTCACGTTTCATAACCACTGCTGAAAACTCTGTCACATGGCAGCAATCATAGAATCGTTTGAGTTGGAAACGGCTTTTAAAGGTCACCCGATCCAACTCCCCTGCAGTGAACGTGGGCAGCGTGGGGCTCTGGTCAAATGGTGCTGCTGGCACGAGGCACAAGCAGCGTGTCACCTTCTGTGTTGTCATATTTATTGTGCATTATTTATTGTGCATAATTATTGCGCGTAATTATTTTAAATAGCCTTCCCCGCTTTGATTGTATTGGGTTTTTTTTCTGAGTAGCAGACCACCGCGTTTATTTAATGACGCCCGCCACCCCGCCTGCCTGCGGCCCACCTCCCCCTCAGGCCGGACTACAACTCCCGCCAAGCGCTGCCCGCGCACTACATATCCCAGGATGCTCCGCGGCCCCGCCGCGCCTATGGAGGCTGAGCTGCGGCGCATGCGCACGGCAGGGCGGGGAGCTCGGCGGTGTCGCCGCGCAGAGCGGCGGGGGGGCGGGCGGCTGAGTTTCCTGAGCGGGGCGGGAAGCGGAGGGGAGGGGAAGGGAAGAGCGAGTTCGAGCCGCCGCCGTCGTGACGGGCCGGGAGCGCGGCAGGAGGAGGCGAACGGGACCCGCGCGCGGCCCGGCTCCTCACGGAGCTCCCGGACTGCGCCGGCCTCCAGTAAGTGCTCGGGGCCGGGCGGAGGGCCGAGGTGGGGCCGCCCGAGGCCCGAGGGCGCGGCGGCGTTCTTCCTGCCGTGCGGGGCAGGCGCTGCCCTCCGCCTTTGCGCAGCGCTTCGCCTGTTCGCCTCGGGCTTCTCCCTTCTCTTTCTTCTATGATTATTATTTTTTTTCGAATGTCATTTTGATTTTTAACTTCCTGACGAAAGCTTGGCTTTGGTGTGGGGGTCTCCGGGCGCTTCACCTCGAGGGGGCTGCACGAAAGGTACAAAAGGCGATGGCACGATCGCCCCGCTGAGAATTTAGGGCTCGGTCACATCCCCAGCGCTAAAGGGATGATCTCATGACCCGCGTTTATTTGATTTTTTGGTTATTATTATTATTTATCTCTCCCTTCTGTTTCTCAGGTGTTACCAGGGCACAGCCTGCAGTGCTGGGCGTGGGCTGCTGTGAGGTGCGGAGCTGTGGTGGCTGTGGCAGCCCCCAGCCCTCAGCCTGAGCACTGCTGTGGCTGCACACGGGCTGTTGGAGGGAGCTGCAGGTTAGCAGCGTGCTGCTCAGCCACCTGGGCTGCTTGTTTCTCAAAGCAGAGGGTCTCTGAGTGGATAACTTGCCTATAAATGTGTGTTAAAGTCTGTCACGTTGGCACTCTGTAGCACAGGTGCCATTCCAAGTGTGCGTTCGGCGTGTTATGAACTAAAGACTTAAATTCTGCGGGTGCCTTGGGAGTAATTAACACATAACCTGCACAAAAGGCGTTGTATTACTGCATTAAACATTTGCCAAATGACTTCAAGAGAGCAGCGTTTTGTCTCTGGAGAGCAGGCTGTTATTTTGAGGCCTGTTTTTGAAACGTCTTCTTTTTTTACTCTCTTGGTTCATTGGGGGAGATTAAAAACGCTCTGATGGAATACTTTATATTCAAGTGGGGAAAAGTTCAGTTATACAACTTATCAGGCTGATCGTTAGGTAGAAAATGCTCTCATTTGACTGAGTAAAGCTGAGAATGAAACTGACCTTTTTTCTTCAGGTTGTTAAGATTTCTCTGTGCTTCACCTTGCAGAAGCATTGTGCTTTTACAGAGGTTACCAGCCATTTATGTATATATGCAAAGATGCACGTAGAATCCAGACTGCTGGATTCCATAAGCTTTTTGTTGCCTTCTGACACATTGCTTTACTTCACCAAGAAGGGGCCGTTGTATCTGCAAAGGTGCATGTCCTGTTCTCTTCCCCTTCATCCAACCCTATATGTGATACTGGGAAACAACCGTATTTGATCACAGTTTGCCTCTGTGAGGTGTTAGAATAGCTGTGCATTGTTGAATCCAGAAGGGTTTTTTGTCTTTTTTTATTTTTTTCTCTTTATCCACTTCCTTTTTCTACGCTTTGACCGTGTTCATTATGATACAGCACAAACCCAATCTCTACCATGATAGAGCTGTGGGGAATGTCTCTGGCTGGATGGTTTACAACAAGGTATTCCTGGCTGTCTTAACAAACTTACTAGACTGAATTTTTAAGTATTTCTTTTATTCTTTTGGTGTAAAAATAGTTATGAAATATAATGAAGGCTTGTGTCAGTTTATTTCACAACTGAGTTACAATGAATCTTTCAGGTACATGCAGGAGTGTGATCACCTATGGAAAGAATTCTTTCTCTGAGCTTAGTCATTGCTTCTTATGATGTACCATGCTGGATACATTGAGAGGAAATCACTTCATTCTAGAAAGTGTTAACAGTGGGTTTGGAGCAGTGGATTTGCCTTTCAGGTTCCTGCAGTTTTGTCTCCTACTTCTGGTTATTATTTTTACACGTTGATCAATTCAAGTACACAATCACAAGTAACAATGTGCATGACACTGTCAGGTTCCTAAAGCAGAGAAGTGTGGAAGTTCTGCTTTCCTGTTTGTCACATCCTTAAGTGTAACGGGGTGGGCTGGAGTCTTACTTAGAGGGATCATCAGCCTTGTCAGTATTTGAAGGAGAGCCTTGTAATTCAGGGGTAAATAAGCCCTGATGCTGCAGAAAGTATTAATTCAAGAGATTATACTGGGTTTTGTGCATTCTAACAGTTAATACTTGGCATGATATCACTGAATGCTGGGCTGCCAGAGACAGCTTTGCATTAAAAAAAAGTAAAATTTGTTATGAATCTGGTGTCTGCAGTTACTCAGCGCTGCTATTTTGTTACTGTAGGAAAAATCAGTTCTGAGTTAGTAAAATGTACAGATGAAATCTGTTTTCTTAAGCTATTTCTGTGTTACATAACTGCAGCTGGCATAAGCTTCTATTGTGTGCATTTCAAAGATGGAAATCAAGAGGAAAGATGTGCGGTAGGTGACTAACAGGGTATATTGCAGCATTTAAGTGTTTTGGAAGAAGAGATGCTTACATATAAACTTGAGAGAGGACAAAAGAAGTAGTGTGTACGGGAAATAGGAAGCACCTTAATGTTTTTTTTCCCCTTTCTGTCACCTCTCCCCTGTAACTGTCCTTTCTTAGGAGCAGTGACTGAATGATAGAGAGAAGATGTACACATCTCTGCACCCCACAGTGCACGTGTAGGGAAAAAACCTGAATGTGAGAGAAGACCTTGATTTTTCCAAATAGCTGCGACTTGTTTCAGAAGACAAGGAAGTTCTATAAGCAGGAATAAGAAAGGCTGACTGTATGTCAGACTGTTAATGCAGAAGAGAGGAAGTGCAAAAGTCCATTTTTATTGACTGTAACAGATTAGAAAAAAGCTTTAGGACATTACTAAAATGTGACCTGATCTGTGCCTGCAATACAGCCTCCAGTGCAGGATTGGATGGAGTCCAAAATGCCAGGCCTGCAAAATTCTTAATCTATTTTAGTAGATTTAGAATTCCATCAGTGTCTTTATTACTAAATGGCCCTGGTTATTTGAGCTGACACCTATCACAGTAAATGGAGTCACTTCAAAATGCAGCAAGCCTGAAGCACTGGGAAGTGAGAGCATGTCAGGAGTGTGAAGTTCCCTAGCCTGTGGTGGTATGTGCTCTGCTGTAGCCAGCTGTATGTCACTGCTAGTCTGAACAATGGCTTGTGATAGAAGAGAATGCATCCTTCTTTGCAGCAGTTGTTTTCTCCTGATAGTCAGGAGCAATGGAAAGCATTCTCTGAAAATGCTCGTGGGGTTTGGAGCCAAGTAAGCCTTAGTGCGGTTGTACGGCTGTGAGAAAGTAGAGGGCAGTCATTTGTTTCAGTGCCAAAGTAGGTGAATTTAGGTAACTAGATTTAGCATAGAACATTTTTACAAAGTGGAGTGAGTAGTTCAGAACAAGAGATAAAACTGTCTGTTCTTTGGTTTCATTGAGTCTAAATGCAGCAAGACGTGGCGGAACGTACTGCTCACAGTGCTTTATAGAACTGCATAAGAAACAGAAACATCAAAATCCCAGTGAGTTTACCTGACATGAAAATGATGTACGTTCTCTTTTTTTTTTAAAAAAAAAAAGCATGCTGAAGAGGTTGGAGAAACAAGTACTGTTTAAGTTTGGGTTTTGACGTTATATGCATTAATGTACAAAACGACTGATATTAGAGATAAGGCTGAACTATTTAAAAAAAGAGTTCTTCTGTGCTGCTCTCTGAAACTAGGACTTTGTACATCTGTAAGTCAAAGGTCATTGTCTGATATGCAGCAGTCTAATTTTGAAACACTTAGATATGTATTTGTGTATGGCTCAATTTTATAAATAACACCTTCCTGTTAGTGCTAGGTAAAGCAGCAGGGTTTTGTTGCTGCTAAGGAAGGAAGCTTGGTTCATTGTCTCAGCACTGAGCAGCATTTTCTCCCTCCAGGGACTTGCAGAAGCATCTAGAATGTGTAGGTGTTTCTTTAATCTTGGAGAAGGAACTTATTAAGCTTTCTGGGGCAGAACTGTATGAGCCACTTACTTTTAACAGATGTTATCTGCGTGAGTAGGGAGTTGCAGGTCTGGTAGACATTTGTGGCATTTAATAGTTTAAACAGTTTTCAGGTTTGAACATATGCCTTTGCCTTGAAAATCTGAATAGTTTCAGGTATTTTATGTAGAAGAAAGGTGGTTCAATGGTGAGTCTGCTGCGCTGAGACTTGGGAAACAGGTTGAGCTCTGTGCGTTGCCAAAAGCTCTCTGTGTGGCCTGGGACAAACTGCTGCTCTGTCCCTCCACGTTCAGCTGGAGCTGCAGAGCTCAGTGCATCACCAGGTGTTACAAGGTACAGCAGTCAAAGACAAAGCAGTCAGGCTTTGAGGCTGCTTTGTGGCTTCCTTATGTTGGAAGTTAGAGGGTAGGTGAGCTCCCTGCTGACAATGAAGTCGATCAAAAAAGAATTCTGGCAGAAAACCTTTTGGGTCAATTAAAGGTAGAAAGCAGGTTATTAAAGGCTGGAGGAGCACTGCGTTGTTTTGTGTATTAAAAGCGAAAGTATAGAAGCAGTGCTTAAAAGCCTGAATGAGCCAGATCTTTCTGTTGTGATCCAAGGAACGATAGCAAAGCTGTCTGTTTTCAGCTGTCAACTCTCCTTTTATTTGGAAAATGCCATTAATTCTAGGTAAGCATTACATCCGAGTGGTTTAGCTATCAGTTTTGTTTATTAGTTATTGCTGGCATGGCAGAATGTCCTAAATTCCTTTTGATTTTATTGGCTTTTCAGGTGAAAGAAGATGAGAACAGATCAGCTTTTCCACCACACCACTGAGCTAAAAGTATTTTGGTTAAAAATCCTTCTGCTGGAAGTTAAAGATGAAACTGTCCTTGCTGTAAACTGAAAGTACAGACTAGACAGTGGTTACCAAGCTGTGCAAACATGACTTCTTATTGCTGAGAGCCTACGCCCCCAGGAGCAGTCTCTGCACTGACAGAGATGTGATAAATTCATCAGTTTAATATGCAGTTATTTTGATGTGTATGAGTGCTTTGGTCCCCATCACATTTACATCCCTTGTCCAATAAAATATTTGAACTTGTTCAGACTAGAGATTTAATTAAGTGTTCTTCTGTTAAGCGCTAGAACAGTTACACGCCAGGTTTGGTGTAAGGGAGCAGTCCTCCCAGCACTGCACTTCAATGGACGTTGTTCAATTATTGGTTAGTTCTTTAGGAAAGCTTATGATACCAGAAGGGAACTTAGGCTGTACTAATAATTCATCTGGCAAATTAATTTCTTTAGCTTGAAGAATTTGAGCTGCAGAGTTAGGTAGCGATGCTTAAAGGATGTTTCTACTTCAGTAATGTTCCTGCTTAGTCACAGCTTCAGGCTTTTGTTGTATTTTTACTTGTTAACCTTTTTATTTCCTCACTCCTTAAATGAACTTCACTGTAAGTACATTGGCTTTTTCATTTGTACTGTCCAGTTTGTGTTGTTGCTCTGATATTTTTTTCTTTTTTGGGGGGGTGCAGGGAAAGAGTGGAGGAGCAGCACTGCTTTGTGACAGGTCCATTTATTCCCTCCTTGGGGGAAGGCAGAAGTTGAAAACCAGTCTATTGTCTGTTCATGGTAAGTTCAGGATTTCCAGGCATGTTGTTGCACATAGACAGGATTTATGATTCTTCTGGAGTATTTCCGTCTTGCTGTGCGTAGGTCATGGGGCAATCCTGCAAAATGCCAGGAGCCCAATGGCTTCCTGGTGCTGTTAGGATTACTCTGTAGGTGGAGTGTGGTTATTCTTTGCACGCTTTGTAATTCATGCTGTGAGAAACACCAGTGCCAACGCAGGCCAGCAGCCGCACTGTAAGCTGGTATTTATGACATGGCATGTACAGTGGGTGAAGGGGAAAGTCAGCAACCAGCTGTGGGCTGTGCCTGGTGCAAGGAAGTTCTGTAGGCTTGCAACTTGCTCCTTTCTTATTGAGAATGGGATTTTCTTTAATTTGATAGGGGAATAAAATAAACGAAAAGGAAGACGGTGACCTGAAAACCTTGCTATTTGATGGTTGGAGATCTGGTGTGTTCTCTAAAGGAGTATTGGCTCATTTATATGAGGCAGACAAAGCCATGTTCTCACTGAAGAGCTCCCACTGAACTTGTTCTTACTGTAGAGCTCCGAGATTACTCCTCACCAGTGTGAATCCTCATGTGACGCTAATGGGATGAGCTAAGTAAGGTTGATTCTGGAGGAGACCTCCAGCCTTCAAAGTGCTGGGGATTCTGACCTACACAAGGCCTTGCACAATGAATGAATATTTAGTTGTCGATATAATAAATAATAGCTGACTGACTAAAGAAATGTCAGAGCATTTTCCTTAGGACTCTGTCCTATGTGAGTATGAAAGCACATTAATGCTGTAGCATTTAAGTTGTAGATGATGTGGAATACAACTACAGGCATTTGTCTTACTGAAGTAAGGAAAGGAGGGGAGGGAATAGTTGGTTTATTGTGATTTAACAAGGCTTGGAAAACAATAGATCAGATGTGTTTTAAAGATGGTGATGACTGAGTAAGGCTTAAGTGCATGATAACATTGCTCTTTTTCAGGGGTGATTCATCAGTGCAAGTAAGGCTGCTTCTATATTGTGGCTTGGCTGGAGGTTGGGTTAGATGTTTGCTAGCAGAGGGCTCTATTGTTAGACATGCCTCATAGCTTGATCAGGGATAGAAGAGGCTTCTGATGCTTTTATTGGATTTTTTTAATTTTTTTTTTGTGTTTCTTCACGTATTTAAGAATTCTCTTGCAGATAAGTACCAGCCTTGTGCAGCTGCTTTTTTCCTTATTTTTGACCACTTTGGAGAAGGAGCCCAAATGTAGGGATCAGCGTTTCCTGGAGACTTCAGTTCTCATCTGCAGAACACTGCTAATAGCTTCTTAAGCTTCTAGCAAATCAATCATGTCATCAGTTTAACAGAAGCACTCAGTTTGCTGCACCGTCTGGGACAGAAATGGAACAGAAACAGTGATGGATCTTTGGGAAACAAGGAAGCTTAGCATGTCATTTCAGAACAGTCAGTCCTAAATTATCGTCAAAATAGTGCCCCAGTCATCTGTCTCTCTAGCTGCCAGGGTTTTGGTTTGATTTGATTTGATTTTTCTGGCATGTTTTGGGTACTTTTAAGAAAACTGTAAGGGGTCTATGAGAGATGGGAGAGAAGTTGTCGCTGGGCTTAAGTCAACAATGCAGCATTCTGCCTCCCTGCTGGAAAACATTTCAAGGGGTGGGCAATCAAAAGTTTAAACAACTGTGCTGGAAGATTACATGGTTTTCAGAAGCTCTTCAGAGCTGGTTGTCTCAGGATTTTCTCCCTCTTCCTCTTTGTTGTCCTGTACGCATGTAAGAAGGAAAGCTTTCATTGCTGTGGTTTGCAGGATATAAGTAGGACAGTCTGAACTCATCCTTTACCCATGGGAGTCAATAAATGGAGTAAATGGTCAGTAAAAATGATGACCAGCTCGTGAGCTGCTGATTTACAGCAGGAAGCTGATAGTAATTGCTGAGGCAGAAGCAAAGAGCTGGCAGTGATTGAGCTGCCACTGGAACTGCAGGAAAGACAGGCAATTGCTGGAGCTTTTCCCCTTCCCCTTTTCCTTCTGTTTATGCCTGCTTTGTATAAATTAAGCACTGACTGTCAAAGGAAAGTCTAAATAATCGAAATACTACCATGCATGCTGCTTTCTTCGTCTTATAAAGGCTTTGGACTTCAAAAGGTGGAGGAAGCCTTCAAACTGTAAAGGAGTTGAGCTCAGCAGGTGCTGGTGTGAAACTAAAAATAGCAAATAGTGTAGGAGAGTTTGAAAAGGCTGTTCCCAGCTGGTGAGGCAAGATGCTGGTGTGGCTCTTGGGGTCCTGGTCATATAACCGGGCAGCACAGCTGCAGGCTGGGACAAGGTGCTCAGTAACTTTTAGTTTGAGGTGCCCGGGAGGCTTGAAAGCCTTCAGCTGTGATATAAATATTAAGGAATGTTGGTACACAGAGGAAAAGAGTGGTGAGAGGGGAAATCCGAGAGAAGTTGGACTGAGGTATGTACCTTCTTAAATTAGTACTCTGCTGCTGAAAAAAGGGATGTAAGGCTACAAAAATAAGCGAGACGTCCTGTTTGGCTTATAGAACAGCCCTCACTGTGAGGCTGCAAGAGCTGTTCCACTGAAATAATTTCACTAACAGTAAATGGTATCTGTTACATAACACTGTATTATGTAGAGCACTTTTAAGCTGAAGTTCTAAAGAATAGTTAGGTTGGTCTTCCAACCTGAGGTATTGATATTACTAATGCAGTATTCTGCCTTCGTTGCTTTGCTGTCTGTCTGGAGCTGCCAGGCAGGGTGCTGCAATGAGGTTTTGTCATGTGTTGAGCTGCTTTATAACTGGAAGAAAGGCCTAAATTGATTGTTATGTGCCTTATCAAATTATGGTTTGTTAATGAAAGCTGAATGGAATTGGTATTAATTGACGATGGGTTCTTGCCAAGATATAATAGGATGGAAGCGGAGTACTGCAGCTGGAAGATGAGTGCATGATTTTATGTTGGATTTCAATTTTATAATGAAGCTTTAGGTTTTTTAGCATCTGGTAGGTTTCAGAAATCCTATGAAGTGCAGCTTCAGCCTACCAGCCATTGACACATACTTCTTATCAGCTTCTCTGAGCTTCAGCACATGATGTTAAGCTGGACTTGTGTCCCAGAAGCACTGCATGTTTTGTTGGGACAGCCTGGCACAATTTGGGAGAGCAGTGGTAAATAACAAGTTTTACATTTATTTAAATTAAAACTGTGATGCCAAGTTCTGCCATTTTAGAGATAATTTAGAAAACAGCCGCTCTAACGCTTGCCCAGAGCTACTGCTGTTTGTATAGGGTTCATGGTGTTCCTCCAGTGTGAAGAAATCCAAGAGCTGGTGGGGTTACTGTTAGGACAGTCTTGAGAGTGCCCAAGTGTCTGCTTTCACACTTGGTTACAAACAGAACCGTGTTACAGAGCTTGTCTGAGTTCTGTGGTGCTTGCATTGCAAGGGCACAGAAGGAGAATTTAATCACCTTAGGAAATCTTGATACTTTATTAGAAATCAAACCTGTGTCTCGGCAGTTTAAAACCACCATTGCATACCTTATATGTGGGCACTCCTTTGCCTCTTAAAGGGGAAAAGAACCAATTGGTCAGGTACTCAGTGCAGGCTTATACCCAAGTAACATCCTTGCCACTGTGTAAAGAATATCTTGCATCTCCAGCAAGTGTACAAACTTCATTGTATGCAAGAATGTATATATTGTTAGAATTAAACAATTTAAAAAGTAATAAAAACAACTGGATTTTTTAAGTAGCCTCTCACTCTGATACTGCAGTCTATTCAGCTTTTTTTTTTTTTTTTGCAACCACTGCTGAATGGAACTGGGAAAGTCTGGTCCCCAGTGGCAGCATTTCAGACTTGAATTGGCACCAGGAGGTTAATGTGGTGCTGGTGCAAAAAAGGTTCGTTACCTCACAGGTGGAATAAATTGCCTTAAAACTGGTTAATTGAACAACTTCTCGTATGTTGTCAGGATCGTGACAGCAAAAAGAAGTTATTTCTCAGTGGTTGGTGCAAAATTTGAATGGTATTCAAATCCTAACCAGTGGTATAAAAGGACAGTTGTAAATACAAGCTTAGGTCTGTGTATTTGTGTATCTGATATCCAGAAATAAGTACATCTTTATGTCTACATCTGATTGCCAAACATGAGCACTTCAAAATGTACTTACTAGTGCCTTGTGTTGTACTGTGATGTATGAGTATCTAGACACAGACAGTTATCAGGTGTCTGCCTCCTTATGTGCATATATATATTTAAATCAAGTAACTAAGCATGGAAATGGAGTGCATTTTAATAAGTAATAAACTTTCAAATTACACAATGAAAGCTGAAAGTTCTTAGAAAAAGTCTCAAGTGCTTAAACCTTTCATGCATCAACTTAATATTTTTGAGGTGTGTTGTGTTGGTTTGGTTTGTTTGTTTTTAGCAAAATGCAAAGAAGAATTTGCATTTTTGTTTTGGTCGTGACCTAGTACAGGTTGGCACCAGCCCGATTTTATTATTTAAGTTTGATTTTGGTGGTTTTTTTTTAATGTGGAAGTTTGCTTTTAGTCTTGCAGGGCTGGCTTATAAGGTAAAGCAACTGTCCTTTAAGAGAAGGCAAAACCAAAAAAAAGGTGGAGCCTTAAAAAGCTGAAGCAGGCAGAATGGGAACGGGTGGTCAGTAGTGCAGATTCTTTGGCAGGAAACAAAACCCCCAAGAAATTACAACCCATGATGACTCTCTTTTGCTTAGAGGCTAGGAAATGTGTTCACATTTCTGCTGCATATATGTCACTTTTACTGCTTGATGTACAAGGATGAAGAGCTGTCTGTTTGTACCATTGTCAGCCATGAAATTCCTTTTTTTTAGGAATAAGGAGAAAATGGAATCAGTATTTCTAAAAGCTGCCTTGTTGGCCTTGCTTGAGCAAAATATGAAACAAAAAAAGCATGTTGGATGGTGGTGCTGCTGACAAAGATCCTTGGTCACAAAGGGCAACATCTAAGACAGAAGCATAAATTTAACATCACAGAATGGCCAGGGTTGGAAGGGACCTCAAGGATCACGAATCTCCAACCCCCCTGCCACATGCAGGGCCACCAACCTCCACATTTAATACTAGACCAGGCTGCCCAGGGCCCCATCCAACCTGGCCTTGAACACTTCCAGGGATGGGGCAGCCTGTTCCAGCACCTCACCACTCTCTCTGTAAAGAACAGTATCTCAGTTTTTGCCCAGTTGGTGATTATTTGTTAGCAATGTGAAAACAAGCACTTCTACTTACTGCTTAGATATCCTGAGTGTATGTTTCAAGGAAATAAGGATGAGCCATCTGAGCATTCAGTAGTAGTGGGAGGAAACAGCTACACTAAACTTATTCTGTAGAAATCTCTTTTAGGTACGAGTTGAAACTGCTCGGAAAGTATGGAGTGGTCTTGAAGTCAGTTATAAGGAGCTTTGCTTTACTTCTCTACTTCTTGGTTTGCAGTGTGATGTTCTGGGTCAGAAATGCCTTATGTGGATCGTCAGAATCGCATTTGTGGTTTCTTAGACATTGAAGAAAATGAGAATAGCGGGAAGTTTCTGCGGCGGTACTTCATTCTGGACACGAGAGAAGACAGTCTGGTCTGGTACATGGATAATCCCCAGGTGAGGTGCAATAGTTATTAGGCCGAATGGATCATTTTGATTTGTTTCCTTATGTAAATATGTTAAAAAAAAGTTGAAAAAGTGCTTTATTATTAGTTCTGTGCGTGTGGAAACTTTAAGAAAGGGGGAAAAAAAAAGATAAAACTACAGTTTTTCCATTTCTTTTAGAAAATACTTGAGGCAGCCTTTGAAGTATCTGGCATAATAGCTAAATGTCACTTCTTGTCCCTTCCGCCTGCCCTGATCAAAATACATAAGATGCCAACATCTGTTAAGGAAAAAGTATTCTTTCCGGATTTCCTGGTTGGAGACCTGCAAGAATCCTTTTTTCCTCTAGCCAAATACATACACCTCTGAAACAATTGCTGCTTGTATTGTTTCTAGCATTCTTTCTGTTTTTAGTTTATTACCAGATGTGTGTGTAATAAACAAGTGGTTTAGATCCTGTTGGAAGTGTACATTGTGTATTGTCTGTAAAAATGTGTAGGATTTTCTTTGTTTGTGGCATTGAATTATTCACTTTTTATCCGTAAACACTGAACGTGAAATGAGAATAGTTTAGTTTCACTTTGTTACATTGATTTGTTGCAGAATCTTCCCTCTGGGTCTCCGCCTGTTGGAGTCATTAAACTTACCTATATTTCAAAGGTAAGATGATACGTAGGACACTTGCTGGTAGATATTGGTGGGGTGTGAAGTAGAAGATAAATCATTGGGCGTGATAGTTTGCAACAGTAATGATCTTGAATAACAGAACAGTGAAACTTGTAGTAAGTACTTAATTCTTATTCATTTACTTGCACAGGAAAACTAAACAGTCTCAGTGCTTAAACTTACAGCAGATTTTACATTAACAGATAAATGGAAAAAGTCAACCTTTCTTTGCATGTAACTTTTTCCTTTTGTTCTTCTACTTCATCTTATCACCTACTTTTTTCTATTCTTGTAAGAGATATAACTAGCCACATTGATATCACGGGCACATCTCTACAGACTGTTTTCTGTACTCATCTTCCTATTTTTTTTTTCCTTCCTACTGCTTTGACTGAAAGCTCACAATTACTGACTGCAGCCTTGGGCAGTAGGAAATGCTCTTAAATTTTTAGTTCCGTTGAGATATAGAAGTTCAAAATGCAAATATAAGCGTTGCATTTGGCAACTTCAACATTTTGTCTGTGAGATTTTTCCCTTCTTCAGAAGGGTAAGGAATCCTAAAATTTAAGGAATAGGAGCATATGGCTTAAGCTGTCTTTTTGCCATAGGATGTACACCTTAAACTGAATATTACATGATGTTTTTCTTTTTGTCTGTATATCATCATAGGTATAATGATATCTATAGCATATACTATGTTGCTCATCTTCAAATTCAGCCATTTACAAGAAAGTGTGGTGATGTTTGATGTATATTTTGTGTACTCAATGATATTTAAAATGTTAATTTTCCTACTAGGTTAGCGATGCAACTAAGCTAAGGCCAAAGGCAGAGTTCTGTTTTGGTAAGTTCTTGTATGCAGCATGCATGCCAAGTAAGTTCTTCAGAAACTTGAAACAAAGATATGTTCTGCAATTCTATTACTAGATACAGCTGGTAATGTTGTTTTTAGAAATAGCTTGTGCTCACCATTTCCTCTTTAACACGGGTGTGATGCTGGTTTCTTCCTAATGTGTTTTTATGGCTTTTTCTTATTTTAGCTTAATGAGGAGTAGGTAAGAGTTGTTTCTTCAGATTTTTGAAGTTTTTGAGACATTAATGAGCTAATTAAAAATGATGGCTGTTTTCAGAGATACAGCATGCCTGTCAGCTATGGAGGCAAGTCATCTAACTATTTTAATCTGTATTGCTCATAGAAGAGTACATTTAATGGGTATTAAAACACCATAATGCTTGCCAATGCTCTTGGGTTCAGTTTCAGCCTATGGTGCTTCAGTGAAGGAAGTAATTTGCTTGGGGTACCTTCTAGGTTTCGTGATGCTTGAGCTTGTTTAAACTTGGACAAAGCTTTGGAAGCTCATAAAATCCCTTAGATTTTATGAGTCACTTGTCCAGAGCTTAACGTGATTCCAGAATTTCATAGCAAGCTATTAGTACTCACAAAATGATACATAAAGATGGTCGTTGGCCACTACTCTGTTCACAAGTAACCTTTCTTTATGACTGCATTCTCATAAGAGCTTTATCTCAGTTGAAGGTGCTGGAAATGCCTGCAGGGTTTTTGACAGTTAGGTAGCACCTTTGCCATGGGTAGTGTTACATAGGCCCAGAGGAGGCAGCTTTGCTGCACTTTGTGCAGATTCACACAAGGCTAACACGTGGTGTGAACCATGAAGTGTATAGTTTCCTCCCTGGAGGGAGTTGCCTCCTTTGCACTGGGTTTCTCTGAGGTGCCTGCGTTGGAGCTAATGAAACTCTTGGTAATCACCCTGCATGTAGAGCTGCAGGGATTCTGTACCTCATGTGTCAGTTCAGTGCCATCTACAGATTCCTTTCCATATCGACATGCAGAGATGTTTATCCTCATCAGCAGTAAAGTTACATTTAATGGTGGGCCAGCTTTAAGAAGCCTTAATTGTCCAGGCTGCTGACTTACAGCTTTTAATATTCTTGGCTTATTAAAGCATCTTTGAAACTTTTAGGAGAGGGGAAAAAGAAGTCCTATTTATTGTCATTCTTTTAAATATTGAGGGAGTTGTCAATTCATTCTACAGTTCTGCATTTTTGAATTGATATTTGCATCTAAGAATATTTGCTTTAAACCATCTCCTTGTGGGGAAGTGCTGAAGGCAATGTAGAAGTATCTATTTCTAGAATGTATGTTAGTGATGACTTCAACTGTGGTGTTACAGGTAAAGCAGCAAATACCTTGTAGTTCTGGGAAAGCTTTAGTTGTTGGTTATCTTAATCTTTCTTTCAGTGTAAATTTTTAGTTTGTGAGGTGTCCCTAGTGATGGTTTTTCAGTTTGATTCAGAAAGAAGGATGCTTGTCCTTTTTGGATAAAAGTCTGCTGGGTGTTGCTGGGTGGAAATATAGAATTACTAAAGTTCTGCTTTCTTTGTCAAATTACTAAAATAAAATAAAAGTTTTGTGTTCTTACTCTTTTAAAGGTGTGTGGTCCAGGCCATAATGTATTTAATGATCAATATTGATTTTTCCAGAAGTAATTAGTAATCTGAGATTGTATTCCATTAATGAATTTATTGCAAAGGATGGCAGATGATGGGCAGAGGATTGAAAGTCAGAACTGCAGAAGTTCCTGGCTGTAAAACCTTGATGCTTGGGGAAATTGAGACTGGGAAAAGGAAACAGCTATAAAAAAAAATTCTGACTAAGATCCAATACTTTCTTTTTAATAAAAAGTATTTAACAGATTATGTGTGCTGCAGTTTAAATGTTGCAGTTGTTTTTTTGTTTTTTTTTTAAAGGCAAGAAAGTGAGGTTTCCTTTGAATAAAGGAAGCCAGTCAATGGGTGTATGTATATCTTACCATGATTTCCTAAGAAGAAATGGAGTATGGAGTACTGAGCTTAATCACTTGAACTGGTTTATCTGTTTGAAATAGCTCTTACTGTGTGTGAAGTTTGCTCTTAAATTTCAGTTTTCTTAACTTTTTGTAATGCTTTTTAACAGTTATGAATGCAGGGATGAGAAAATATTTTCTACAAGCCAATGATCAGCAAGACCTAGTAGAATGGGTAAATGTTCTGAACAAAGCTACCAAAATCACAGTAAGTGATTTCATTCCTATCTAGCACTGTTTTCAAATGTCAGCTTTGTCAATGTGTTGCACGTCTCTGGCTTTTACACTGGAGTGGCCATTTTATCTCTATAAACAAGTGTTGGCTAATTTCCAAGACTTGAAGGAACGAGACAGAACTCCCTCCTAAACTTGAGTTCATTTTTGTTTGCCTTTTACTTTGGAAATTGGAGAAAAATATTACTTTAATAAAACACATGATAGTCTCTAATAAAGGTTTTAAATTACCATATGCTGTCATATTAATTGAAATATCTGGAAGATGCTTGCAGGCAAAGAAATGTACTCATGCATTTACCTGATGTCACAAGTTTTATAATTCATAAAGTATTATTAAAATAATGAACAGACACATGATGCTGTGTTACCTGATTTCAAGTAATATCTTTTCAAAGAAGTATTAAGCTATTAACTATGTTCTTAAAACTGATAAATTACCTTCCTGGTTTGTAGCAGGGCAGCTGGTTATCACATCATGGAAAACATCTGTGGATTACCTCAGTCTGTTAAGAGACAGAAATTATGGTTTTGTTTCTGTCCATATTTGGGGAAGTGATGCTGTGAGCTGTTTTAAGAGCATACCCTTACAAGAACGGGTTCTGAGCAGAGCACATGTTTATTTTTTGTTGGTGGTGGTAGCTTTCACATATTTGGGGGTTATCTAGGGATGTGATGTTTCTATGAGTTGTTTGAACTGTTTTAATGTAGGCATTTGTTTGGACTTTCCAAAAATTCACTATTACTAATAAATAAAACCAGAATGAGAAGGCTTTATGGTTTTCTGTTTTTCATGAAGAGGAGCAGGGGAAAGCTGTCCCAGGCTGACACTTGCGCTCTCAGGACTGCTCATATTTCTCTGTGGATTGGAACTAGATGATCCTTAAAGTCCTCTCCAACCTAAGCCATTCTGTGATTCTTTTGTTTGTAGAACATGCAGTCCTGGGTGTACAGACTATAATCACAGAAAACTACAAAGTAGCTGTTGTTCTTGTCTGGATCCATTCAATTTCAAGATTTGAGCGTACCAAAGACTTGCATGAAAATTCACTGCGAAAAAAAGAGAATCTGGGTATCGCTTCTTCCTGAAGGAATTTGACTGACCTGTATATTTAGCTAGTTGCTAGTTCCACAGTCAGTGGGGAGTCTCCATTCAGCACTTACTACTGATTTGAGGAAATGTGAAAGGAAGTGGAAAGTAAAGAACAAGTTCTACAAATTAGACATCCTTCTTGAAGATCAAGTCTAGCAATTATGGCAAAGCTTGGAACTGTTTTTTAGATTTCATTTCAACTTGGTAGCATCTTAATTGGCATTAGTCTTCTTCTGAGGGCTGAAGAATAGCCACTGTAACATATTTTCACGTAAACTATCTCTAGTCTTGTACAATTAGAAAACATTACTTAAGTCCTGCTGAGTGCAAACAAAGTATTTCTTAGGATTATTTTTTTTTCTGCTTTCATACGAATTTTGTAAAACTCAATTATTGTGTTTCAATTTGAGGTACCAAAGCAGTCTGATCCTCTGTGTCAAATGGATAATGCAAACCGTCAAGCTGAAAGCCCAGGTGGAAAGAAGCAAGTGTCTTACAGGACAGAAATTGTTGGTGGTGTTCCTATCATTACACCTACCCAGGTAATACCTCTAGAAGAAGTGGGGCGGTATTTTTTTTTTTGGATGTGTCTGAAATGAGTTGTTGGGGTTAATAGTACCAAAGTTCTGTCATCTTAATGGGCAGGAAGAGTGGATTGAAAGGAGTTGATGTCAGTTGATTGTGCTATGCTACTAGAGGTAGTAAGGATGGCAGCAGATTAAAGCATCACAAAGAGCCTTAGGAAACAAGCTTGTGAAGACAAAAAGTGAAGTTCAGTGAATATATAAGGATTCCTTCAGAAGTAACCCTAGTTTTGCGTAGAAAATATTAGGTTCTAAGGCAACCATTTCCTCTTGAGTGAGAGGTAAGAGTTAATCTTGCACAAAAACATCACATTGATGTACAGTAACATTTGGGGTAGGGAAGGGGGTGGAAATTCACACAGAAACATCAGGAGTTATTAGGACAACAATAAAAAATAGAAAATATCCTTGCTGTTTAAATCCTGTCTTTACCCAGACCCTGATAAGAGCATGGTAGTGTAGGTTCTCCATTAGAAAAAAAGAATGAAAATATGCTGAACTTCCCTCCTTTTTTTTTTTTCTTTTCTAGAAAGAAGAAGTCAATGAGTGCAGTGAAGGAGGTGACAGGAGTTACCTGAAACGATCGCAAAGTCACCTTCCTTATTTTACTGCTAAACATCCCCCAGATAATGCTGTTATCAAAGCTGGCTACTGTGTAAAACAAGGAGCAGTGGTAAGCATTTGAGATCAGCATGTTTCCTTAGTCAAGAACAAAGGTTTTAACGTGGTAGTTCGACTTACCAAGTAAACAGATGTAAAGAAAAAAAAAAGTTACCAGCAATTACAGCATTGCTGCCAGTATTAAGGATGATTAAAAATAAACAGTGTCCTACTGTGGAATATGATTTGTCTTTATTGTATTTATGATCTTCAACATTGTTGATGTTTTGGAGAGGAAAATTTGTTCATGCATAGATTTTCACATTATGGTTAGTGCATTCAACTAAAAATTCTGCTCTACTTCAGTTATGTTGAGGTCCTTATTTTGTTTCCAAGAAGCACCTGAATTAAAAATCTGCTTTTTAAATCACTGAGGTGTTTAGAAAACACTGTTTTAGTGTACTACAATATTAGTGTAGTTCAGAGGAAGAATTGTACCACTTGCTAGACTGATTAATACAAGTGGAACTGTTCATATGATGCCTTGTTAAATTGACTATTGGTAAATAAACTATTCAGATCAGGCAAGATATACACACTGTGAGTCCCCAGACTCATTTTATCTTGAATTATGAACCTTCTTGTAGCATTTCAGTTTTTCACTAAAAATTAACTAGAAGCATTTAACTTAATTAGTGTCTTCTAACGTTTCCTACAGGTCTGCTACAATTTTGAGCAGAGGTTTTTGCACAAAAAAAAAAAATTCTAGAAGCTAGTATTTTCTATTATAAAATCTTTTCAGTGCTCTCCCCTGCCAAAAAGGCAGTCTTGGAGAATATATATATATTCTCCATATATATATATATATATATGTATATATATGTATATATATGTATATATATGTATATATATGTATATATATGTATATGTATATATATACATATTACTGTGTATGTATTATTATATAAGAAGTTATTTTCCTTTTGCAGATGAAGAACTGGAAAAGAAGATACTTTCAGTTGGATGAAAACACAATAGGATATTTTAAGTCTGAACTGGTAAGATTCTGATTGTTGCTTATCAACGATACTTCCAAGAAAATCCAAAATGCACTTGCATTTGAAAAATGTGTTTCAGTACTCTCGAAACTTTTATCAGTGTCTTATAATAACTTTTCATGATTGGGAAGAAGAAAAAAATGATTAGAGTGACTGTTAAATCAGAATTCAGCCTTCTTTTTAGGGTTCTGCCAGTACTGCACTGAAAAACAATGATAGGGTATATTCTGTAATCACCTTGTATTTGTTTTAATATCTTATGTCACTTCATTCTCACATATAGTTCATTCTTGAAACAGCATGTCATTTTGTGGAAGGACATGACTAATCTTGCAGTTCTTGATCTGATTATGGGGTGCTTATCATACAAACGGTGGGATCTTTCCCCATGGCACCCAAGACAGGGAAAGAATTCTGCTGTTCACAAGCAGTGCTGTTTGTTTCCTAAAAATAGTATTTTTACTTTTTTTCAGGAGAAGGAACCTCTCAGAGTTATACCACTTAAAGAGGTCCATAAAGTTCAGGAATGCAAACAAAGGTGAGGAGAGAAGAGCTGGTGCTTGGGACGTAGTATGCTGCATTGTTGTGACTAGACTGCTTGTTGGAGACATGGAGGAACTTAAGTAGCTTCAGTTTATTATGCATGTATGATGCTCTTCATTTGCAACAGGTAGTTTGTGTATAAAACTGATATTGGGAGTGCTGTATTATGCTGTGTTCACACATACAGTATTTGGCTACTGTTGTAGGATGCAAATACATTGGACGAGGGCAGAATAAAGGAATATTGTACAGTCATGAGTCAGAGAAGCATAAGTACTGTCTGATTTGGGGCAACAATTCTGGTTGTCCTTTTTCTGCTTTTAAAATCTTTAGATCTTTGTCTTACTCAAGCACTCGAGTCAAAAGACCAAAGTTTAGATGAGAACTCACTGTCTCCTTCTGTTTGCTTTCTACTGAGTGGCAATGTAGTAAGGAATGAATTGGCTCTGTAGCTGTGGAGATTGATACTGTGTTTTTTTTCTTTTAAGCATGCTGCTAGTTAGGAATAATGTTTTGCTGAATCAAAACAAAAATATAAATATGAAGTCTAGTAGAAATCTGACGAAAACAGCATTTCAACTTAATATAATAGGAATTTGAATGTTCAGATTAAAAATACCGAGCAAGCATGCGTGTCACTAGTGAACTGAAGAGTCTTAAGGCTAAGTTCAGTATGAGTTGCTCTTTTTCTACTTTTTTTTAAGGAAAAATAAAAAATATAGGGTGATGAAGAATGCAGAGGTCTTTAGGCAGCACATGCTTTGGTTCTCTGCATGTTTTAGAGTATTAAAGTGAATTGGAAAAGTTGAACTTCCTGTTGAACTCTCTTTTTTCATTTACAGTGATATAATGATGAGAGACAATCTCTTTGAAATTGTAACTACTTCTCGAACCTTTTATGTACAGGTAATTTCTTTTAAACTTTGGGTGAAACAGATTGACATTGTCAAAGCAAAGAAGCAGTGCCATTTGTCTTATAAAGTTGGATTTAAATGTACTGTGATTTTCAGAGGGAATACAATTTTCATTATATTTCAGAAGATGCATGTAAGAGATGATATGAAATTTGAAGACCCAAATACCAACCAAATCACACAAGGATTTACTGTTTTTTACTGTACTGCTTTTAGATATCAACAACACTTGCTGTTATTCAGAGTATCTACTCAATATACTAAATCTTTTACTTTGAGGTACTGAATTTTTATTTACAGTAATCAAGTTATCAGATTGAAATTAGTTGCCATGTGAAAATAGCACAGGAACATCCAGTTTTTGTATCTGAAAGTATTTTTGGCAGTATGTATCTGTATGCATGTTATTCACTGCATCTTTACCATGTTATTTTTTTAATGTTTGATTTAGTGTAAATCTCAAAGACTTGCATTGTCTACCTGTGTGGGAGTGTGATGCTTATAGTGCTATTTCTCCTGTTTCTGGAGGAGGAGATCATTTCCAGCTTTCTCTAGTGGGATCAGAATGGCCTGAATTATCTGATACAGTTTTTGGAGCCAAATGCTGAGTTCTGAGCTGTCTCACAGCTGAACAGAATTGGCACATTACACATGCTGCTTGATGGTCTATATGCTAGTTTTAGTCAAATGCAACCTCATAGAGGGAGCTTTAGCTTTTTCTTTGTCTCAGATACATATACCTTTGACACTCAGTGTTAATCTGTTTCATCTTTGTAAGATTCTTGTTCTATGTAAATGTATAGCAGATCTGAATATAGACTGCTTCTTATTTTGCTGTAGCTCTTCAGTAATTACCTCATAGAAGTAAAGTGACTGACATGCAGAAGTTGTCATTGTGCAGAGTCCACTGAGGGAGGTCAGCAGATCTCCTGTAAGAATTAATGTGGGTGATTTAATTTGTTTGTTTAAACTAAGCAAAAAATGAATCTAGAATACGTAAATAGTATTTGTGTGTGTATATTTATTTATACACTTGCTGCTTATTATTTTATAGAAACATATGTATATAATGGTAAATTCAAGGCAAAATGTTAAGAAATGTCAGCTTTCAGAAATACAAGTCCACGTGGCTTTAAATAAGAGACTGTTAAAGTAGGATAAGGCTCTGATTTTTATGCAGATGGCCAGCACACTGAAAAAAGAGCTGATAGTTAAACCTAACTTGTTATTCAATCCAGGCGGACAGTCCAGAAGACATGCACAGTTGGATAAAAGCAATTTCTGGGGCCATTGTAGCACAGCGGGGACCTGGAAGATCAGCAGCTTCCGTATGTTACTCTGAAACTTAAAGAAATGCAATTAGTTGGTGTTCACTTCTGCACATGAGGTTCTAGATTTTTACTTTTGTCTGTCTTCCATTCTGTCCTGTAGTAATGTGGCATCTTTGCATGAAATTTCCTACAGACTGGCATAAATTATGTTGTGTTTTTAATGAACACTTAGCTTAGTCTTTATATGTTGCCTTATGTGCATTGTACTGTCTTGAACATGTAGGTAATGCAAGTGCTAACATAGAAGAATTCTTCTGAGTTCAGTTGGATCTTTTGTTGTTATGCTGCTGTGAGTAAAATTGAACCTTCCTAATTCCTGCGAGGCATTTTTGATAACTGAATTTTGCATTCAAGTGACAAAATCCTAATGTGCTTGTAACAACTCCAGCTGCTAGACTATCATTGTCTGTTGCTCATAGTTCATTGTATATGCAGATACAGATTCACATTTAAAACACTTTCTGAGGAAATGTCTGCTCGCATGAATTAGACTTTGCTGTTGGAAACGTAGTGTGAACACCATCTAGCATTACTGAACTGAGGCACTGTGACAAATCTTCATGTTTGTGAAGCTGTGTGGATGCCAGCATTTCATCCATACTTGCATTTAATCTACGTCACAGCGTCCCCACGTATAGCCAGATATAACAAATGGAATACTTTACAGTTCAGATGCTGCAAGGTATGCTTCTTCACTTTCTGGCTATGGGATGTTTTGTAATAAGCTGAATATGTCATCACCCCCATAATCTGAAATCCAGTAACTTAAATCTGGCACCTGACTACATATTTGCATCGATGTTTCTGTCGACTGAGCATAAGCTGCCAGTTATTTTTGCAGCTGAGAGCTGGTTTTAAGTAATAACTTCCTATTGTAAATCTTATTTCTTTTGGGGGGCATGAAAATATGCAGATAACTTTTCTTTGTGTATGCTGGTTTGTTTCCTTCGTGGGGCTAACTGAGCAACCTCGCTGTTACTGTCTGCATCACTTTTCTTTTTCCCTCTCTTCTTTCCCCAAGTATAGGTTACTCTAATCTTAGCTTTGCACTGTGTTCCAGATGCGGCAGGCCAGAAGGCTGTCGAATCCTTGTATACAGAGGTATACATCAAGAACTGGTGAATGCAGCACGTATGTGGGCTCTCATGGAAACTTGCCTTCTTAACAGAGGGCTTAGAACTAGAGACTAATTTGCGCTATTAAGAAACTAAAAATAATGCTACCTGTTACCATTACTGAAAACTAACTCATAAATTACATCATTCACTTACAGGTTTGCACTGTGTTTCCTTGCCTTTAAAATAATTGGAACTGCAAAGTGACAAAAACATTTACTTCAAACTAGAATATGTATTAAACACAGCAAATTATGTAATATAATTTAGAAACGAAAGTACAAAAACCAATTTGCATGAGAGTTCATATTTCCATTTTACTTTTAAATTTTTTTGAAACTATGCAAAAGCAAAATTAAACTTCAGCTACCCACAAACTAATACAGATGCGTGCACACAAAAAATGCACGTCTTAACTCTAGCAATTGGAAGGATAGTACTGCAGCCTGATCTGCATGGCTTGTAAGTGTCTGCATGAAATTTAGTTCAAACGTAGAAGCATTATAATGTACGATCATTGTTCAAAGCAGTACAGCTTGAGAGTAATGTAGCAGCAAAGTCTTTTAAATGTGAAATTAGTCAATGTGGGTAGTAAAATCCAAGTATCCTTTGACTGATACAATCAGAAAGTGTTTTGTAGAGATCTCATCCTCAGTTCCCTCATTGCTGTCCTACGTGTTCACCTGTGAGTATTGTTAAAAAGAAGAGCAGTAGTAGTATACTGAATCTCATGCAATCTTCTAAAGCAAATGTTTTTCTTAAAGTGAACTGTCAAATCAGGTATGAAATACAGCAGTGTAATTAATATGTAATACTTCACTGAATTTGAGCACAAAATTGAAGTCCAGAGAAAGATGATGTAGTATTACATCATACAGAAAAGAAATACGATGTTATTTGGCAGAATCCATTATGATTACATTTATGAATCGCTGTCATAGCATTCTAAAAGAAACTTTGGAAACTGCTATGAAAAAATGATTTCATTCAGGATATGTATTTGCATCTTGGACACATCTGTGATAGGTTTTTGCTAATAAAATGCATGAGAAGTGCCTTGATTTGTGTACACATACGGGTTTGCCAATTTCTTTAGTTCCTGCACTAACACAGAACATTTTCTGTGCAAATGCACAGAAAATTACATTGCAGAAGTGGCAGCAACGGCAGCTCCTAATGCATGTAGTGAAGTATTTAGTGCATCACTGCACATTGTTCTGATCATATTATTTAACCAATATGGATAGATACAGCTATAAAAGCTGTTGTAGCTATTGCCTGGATATCAGTATGTGTTTAGTAGATTGTAAAAGTATAGCCAATCCCAAACGATTCCAGCTTCTCTCAGATAAATTGTCCCTCAGTTCTTTTGTTTCATCCTTACTAGTGGTACCTTCAGGATGCCACCTGCACTGCTCAAAGATGTCCCAGGTTCCCTGGTTAAAGGCTGAGCCTCCAGGCCTTTAGAGTTTTTCTCCTGTCAGCATTAAGCAGGCATTTTTTTGTCAGTATTTTCTCACTATAGTAAATTGCATCTGCTACTGCTTCCATTACCTAGGACGTCTAAAAGTGCACTCTGTGCCTTAGATTTCTGAGTAGTACCTAGGTGGTCTGGTAATTTGTTTCTTTCAGGAAGTAAATGTTAGATTATTTTCTACAGCGTCTGTCTCATAAAGCGGTATGTAAAGGTCAGCAGAATGGCAGGTAACAGTTATTAACACAAGAAAGTAACTTGACAGCTGAAAGGACTAAGATTTTTTTTTCTGGGGCCATTAACTTGGAACTTTTATGTGGTCTTGATAGCAAAGCAGAGTTGCCATTTCTCTCTGGTCCCCAAAATAAACTAAGGAGATCGATCCTTGTGAGAAGAGGGAAGAGCATCATAGAATGGCCTGGGTTGAAAAAGACCTCCAAGATCATCTAGTTTCAACCCTCTTGCCATGTGCAGGGTCACCAGCCACCAGCCCAGGCTGCCCAGAGCCACATCCAGCCTGGCCTTGAATGCCTCCGGGGATGGGGCATCCACAGCCTCCTTGGGCAACCTGTAAAATGTGTGCTCCTTCAGGATTTGGGATGCAAGTGCCTGTTGTGTGTAAATGTTAGAATAAATTCATTTCTGGAAGACGTCATTTTCAATAGCTTTGAAGATGCATGTCTTCAGAAGGTTATATAAGTCTTAATAAAATGAGAAGCTTCAATTTGCTGGACTACATTATAAAGTGTAAGGAGCTGCTGCGCTTGATTTGAGAAATGTAATTTCTTCAAATGAAGAAATGGATGTTGCTGTCGCATCCTGCTGTAGGCTCACACTTAATACACTGCCTTGGGAAAGCACTTGCCTTCTCCTGCTATGGCTGATGCTTTGCTTTGTGTATTTCCTGTCTTGATTTTTCTGAGAGTGAAATCTGAAACTGCGTCTTCATAATGTGATGTCAGTGACTTGATTTGACACGTGTTGTTCTTTTCCAGGAGCATACCGAGTCTTCTTCCGAACCCAGCCATGCTCTCCGTTCTGCCCTCCCAGCCCCAGCCACCTCACATTCCACAGCCACTCACAACAGCCCTCTGGTCCCAAACCCTCACGCCAAATACCCTGCCTTGGAGAAGCGAGGATTTCACGAATCTTTTACCAAGGCCAAGCCAGGGAGCTACAAGATCCAGGCTGTCGCTCCAAGAGAATCAGCTGCCAAAGTGACTGAACAGGGCCTCTCAGAACCCCAAAGCAAAAATGGCACTCAGGAACAGGATCCTGGCCTTGTGGATCTGGATGATGCAAGCCTTCCAGTTAGCGATGTATAATGATGGAAGTGTTTGGAGAATGATCCATTTGTTCGGTCCTCTAATTTCCTTGCTCAGACTTTTAACCAAAGAAAATTACAGGAAATAAGAACAAAAATAAAAGCAAACACTGATTTATATATATATGTATGTGTGTTTATGTACACATATGTGTATATATATGTTTGTTTGTATATTGCCTTTCAGCCGAAGGTCAAAAAGGACCTTATGCATTTTCTCAAAGCCTGATAGTAAATCACCAGGGAGGGGCCAAACTGCACAATTTACAGTGAAGTAAACAAAAGACAAAACCAAAAATGTACTTTTGCAGGTTAGCAAGGTACCAGCAACTTTTCATTCCTAATCTGGCAAACTAAATTTACAATTAATGCTGTGTTGTAAAAACCTTATTGCCAAAATATGTGATTACTTAACTTCATTCTGAACTACAGTAAGATTTTATGCATATGTGAGAATTGTTTCTCTCCATGGCTTTCAGATAGCAGGAAATGCACAAAATGTTTCTTCTGTTCTTTAGGATCAATAGTGTCAACTGAATTGTTATCAGAATAAGAATTCTGGGCTCCCTTGGAATTCTAGTTATGGTGCTGAAAAATTTCCACTAAAATAATATTTTGAATAGTCTATTTTTGATGCACTCCTAAAGGTGGGTTATAACTTTTTGCACATTTGGATTTTAATGGACTGCATGTAATGTTGTGAGTGGGGGAGGAGGGAAATTGGACTTCTGAATTTGGACACTTTGGACCTTTTGAACTAAGTAGGGTTCATATTGTGTTACATGAGGCTTTGCAGTAATTATTTTTATTAAATGTCTAAACGTATCGTTTGATTACTGTTTTGAGGATGGTTTTCTTATCAGTGCTTTGTGAGCAGTTGTTTCTGTGTTGGATCAGTGGAAGACCTCCTCATTTAGTTTTGTCCTTATTGGTACTGAACTGTTCACAGTCATGCAATTGTGGCCTATAACTTTTGGTGCACTAATAATCTTAAGTGCCTGTGTTTTTTCTCACATTGTTGAAACACTTTCACGTTAGGTATGTACACAAACCATTCTTAATGGCTTTGAACCTTGGGTTGAGAGTTGTTCTGAATAGTGTTGTTTGAAACGGCTGTTTAAAAATAGAAAACTTATGCTAGGGATACCAGGCTTCTGGTATTGCATCTACTGGCTGTGCAATAGATGTTTTTGGGAAAGAGAAAATGAATATTTGTCGTTTGTGTACACTGTGTTACGGGGCTTCGGTGGTGCAAAGGGGAGGAACCTTTACATTTCAAGCATTGGATTAGATTGAGTGTGTACTTCTCATCGTTTCTGAAAAACTGTTATAATCAAAACCCCACAAATATGTCATGCTGCTGCTTACTGTGATTCAGATAGTCCAGCTTTGTGTTACTTTTTTGTCTACTCTGACCTAAGATACATATCATACCAGTCCATCTTCTCTCTGACTTCCAAACTGACTTCCTGCCTGAGAGATACGGATGGCTTTACCACGATAATTTGTTGATCCAAGGATGGAATAGAGTGAAATATAATCTAATTTCAGAACCTTAAGTTATGTCAGCACCTTCATTTTTTATCCATAAGCTAACTAACCACAGTCTTAAGGCCGTGGTGTTTGTATATTACTGGTTTTCTTTGACTCTTTAGATACATGTGAAAACTAGCACAGAATTGGAAGCTTCTGTAAGTGTCTAAACTAGTATTGTAGGTTTTAACTTCTTTAAAGACAAAACAATAGCTCTTCAAAGGCTTATTTTTTCACAAGTACATTCGGTGTGGAAGACACTTTGCATTAAAATATTTTTACTGTAGTCTAACATCTGAAATCACTTGCTCTGGTACAGCTTTCACACTGCATGTTCATTTTACTATATTTTGGTATTGGCAATTTTACACATTGGGTGGAGGTAAAGCAGCTCCATTATGGATCTTTTAAAAAGAGGGGGAGGGGGGCAACAGAAAGAACTACTGATGTAGCTCAGTAGAATAGGGAAATATTTGTGGTTGGTAATTGTCAGGGTCTCCTATTTATCAGTACTTTTATAAATCTATGAAAATTGTTAAATTATTTTAGAAACAGTGCTGTAAATATGTCACATTTAAATTGTCAATAAATCACTTTGGGTAACTTAAAGTAACAGCTGGCTCTGTTTTCTTGCAATGCATTGAATGTTTTTGTGGTGTTTTCAGTGTTACACAGGAGAAATCATGTCTGTGACACCTGGAAGCAGCTCGCTGTGCAGCAGCATGTGATGAAAGTGCCTGTGTGATGAAAGTGCAGAGTGACTGCACTGTAATGTGGTGCAGTGAATTGGGGTCTCAGCAACATGCAAGCTTCAGATAAAGAAATGTAATCGAATACAATATTTTATATAGATGGTACCTAGTTGTCCAAATCCAGTCAGACTGTGACATCTTCTGACAGAATTAGTGCATCTTAGCTTTTATTCACAGACCGTTGTGACCTGAGCCGTGGTCACTGAAATAAGTGAGATGTCTTGCTGTGTGCTGTGTCGTGCATCTGTTCATTTGGTAAGCGTTTGCTATTTTTTCTCCTTTATTGGAGAGGAAATTTAATAATTCTTCACAGCTATGCCTTTCCTTAAGTTTCTTGCTGCAGTATCGACTGCTAAACCTGCGATTCAGCTGCTCCTAAGGCAGCTGCCAAATGTAGTAGTCCAGAACATAGTTCAGTAAACGCAGTTGTCTGAGCTTCTGCAATGACAGGATGCCAGCACCACCTAGAGGTCACACTCGGGCTTTACAATGGAATTGCTCTGTGCTAGAATTACGCTTTCTGACATAGAATCATAGAATGACCTGGGTTGAAAAGGACCACAATGATCATCCAGTTCCAACCCCCTGCTGTGTGCAGGGTCACCAACGAGCAGACCAGGCTGCTCAGAGCCACATCCAGCCTGGCCTTGAATGCCTCCAGGGATGGGGCATCCACAACCTCCTTGGCCAACCTGTTCCACTGCTTCAGTGCTATCAGATGCTTTTAGCCTTGTACTTCCCACCTGTGCTTTGGAGCACAGTCCGTGCAGCTGTCTGATGCCAATGAGTGGCTGCAGCGCTTTGGGGATGTTCTGCTGAGGTAATGAGGGCTGCTCTGTGAATTGTGTTCCAAATGTCTGCTTTGCTTTTTTGCTTTATCTTTGCTGTGCTGCCTAAGAAAGCAACTGGAACACGTTGGTAAAGGTAATTAATGGAGCAGCAGTGATATACTGCTCTTCAAAGTGGTACCTTTGACTTTTTAATTAAGGGCTTTGCATTTGAAACGTCCATCAGCACTGTAATTCTGCATATCTGTGTGTGCAGTGTGAGCACACCTGTCAAGAATCCAAACCACTCTGCTGCACTGCATTCCTGATGCTAACCCAGCCATCAGCAAACCCCAGCACTGAAACCGAGGTGCTGCTCAGGGAGAACAGGAGACGGAAGATGTTACAGGTGAGTCTCCAAAGTGCCCTTTTCTCAGATGCTGAGGTCCTGTTGATAGATGTCTCCTGGCAGTGGATCGTTGTTTTGGGTGGAAGCATTACAGCAAGGGGGAGCAGCAGCTGTGGCTGGGTTTGTATTGCCCTTTGAGTGCTGGGCACTTCTACACAGAGGGGTAATTAGCAAATCTGTCAGCAAACCAAGATATTAAATTGCCCAAACCTATTGGTTAGTCTGGAAAGTGGGGTGTTTATGTTTGTGTGTCCAGGTGAAACCTATGAAGTTAATAGAATAAAAGCTAAAATTTGTAATACTCTACACACAGCCTTTCACCTACGAACATGGATCAACTGGCTGTGGTTGGGCTCAGGGATCTTGGAGGTCTTTTGCAGCCTTCATGGTTCTACGATCTTTTCTGGTTCCATGGTTGGCAGCAGGAGACCTTCAACATTCCTCAATAAGCTGAAAGCAAACCCTTGTTCCCACTGCAGATCCCAAGTGATGCCATGCCAGCAGTACCAGCACTGATGCAGGGAGGAACAAGGAGCTGTCATGCTGTAACCCTGTCGGTCCTGCAGCAGCTGAGGCTTCAAAGAGCCATTGTGAGTTATCTGGCATAGGCGATGCCATGCACGATGCCTGGGTGGGGCAGGCAGAGGAATGCACTGCTGGGGCAGATCAGAGCTGATGCAGTCACTCTGCACTTGAATTTCTTACATATTTGTGCTGATAAGTGCTCATCTCACAGCCTTGTCTTTATTTCCAATTGGGAGTTGGTCAAAAGTAGCCAGTAAATAACGGATGCATAAATAACTGGGAGAAATGTTGCTATAATACCTATGTTGTGTATCACAGAATCAGAATATCCTGTTTCAGGAGAGTCTCATAAAGGATCACTGACTCCCACTCTTACATACGTGTGATTTCTGAAAGAAAAATCAATGTGTGTACGTTTTCAAACTGTTCTTTATCATTTTTAGCATTACAATCACTTCAGGTGTTCAAGGCCAGGTTGGATGGGGCCCTGGGCAGCCTGGTCTAGTATTAAATGTGGAGGTTGGTGGCCCTGTCTGTGGCAGGGGGGTTGAAGCTTCATGATCCTTGAGGTCCCTTCCAACCCGGGCCATTCGGTGATTCTGTGATTTTGCTCTGCATTGTGGTATATTATTAGTTTTGGTCGCTTCTGCAATGACTCCTCCTCAAACTTCTTTTGTTGCCACGTAGGGAGCGCGGGAGGCAGCAGCTGTGAGTGGCTCTGATTGCAGCGCTGCAGACGGTGCTTTTGTGCCCTCGGATAACCGGGCAGCCCGGTAAGCATCGTGTGTCCCCCCCCCCCAACTCCCTTTGTTTTATGGTCTGAACGCTGGTATTTGTAATACGAGGGTATAAACGCGGGGGCCACGAGCACAGAGCCATGAAGGCTGGAAAAGACCTCTCAGACCCCCAAGTCCGACCCCTCCGTGCCCGCTGGCCGGGTCGCACAACCCTCACTCCCAGGGCATTCCGTGCCCGCTCATTCCCCAAAGAATCCTTCCCTAACACCCAACCCGCACCCCTCGCCCCCCCACTCCCCCAAACCCCAACCGGAGGGGTCTCAACACCCCTGGGCTGTACTCTTGGCCGCCCCGCCCCCCGTCCCGCCCTCGCTCCGCCGCTTAAATCCCGCTCCGTCTCCTCCCGCCGCCGCCACCGCCGCGATGCTGCCGCCGTGGTGCCGGAGCGCCCTGTTGCTCTTCCTGCTGCCCTCCCTGCTGCTCGCCGCCCCTCCGCCGCCCGCTTGCCCCGAACGCTGCGATCGCTCCCGCTGCCCCTCGCTGCCCTCCTCCTGCCCCGGCGGTCCCGTGTTGGACGCGTGCGGCTGCTGCCGCGTCTGCGGGGCGGAGGAAGGAGAGCCGTGCGGGAACGGCGAGGGCGGCCCGCCTTGCGGAGAGGGGCTGCGGTGTTCGGTGCCGCCCGGCGGAGGGGTGCCAGCATCGGGCACGGTGAGAAAGCGGGCGGCCGTCGGGCGTTGCGTGTGCGCCAGCTCCGAGCCCGTGTGCGGCAGCGACGCCGTGACCTACGCCAGTCCCTGCCAACTGCGGGCCGCCAGCCGCCGTGCCGAGAGGCTCCGGCAGCCGCCCATCATCGCCATCCAGCGCGGAGCCTGCGGGCAGGGTAAGGGGTGAGAGTGCGCGGAGCTGGGGGGAGGACCTTGGCTCGGGTCGGGGTTGGAGCGCGGTGAGAAAGCGGAGCAAGAATGCAGCGCTCCGAGGCTGCCAAGTGTCAGGGGGAAAGAATCCGCCGTCCCGCTCGGAAAATCGGCCGCTGTGCCCTGCTTTCCTCTGCCTCAAAAAGGGGTGCTTTGGGGGGCCGTCCCTGCGGGCACCCGAGGTCAGAGGACGAGACATTGAGCGCCTGTGGGTGTCCCTGTGCATCTCAGAACAGTTGGACCAAATAGCCTTTAAAGGGCCCTTCCAACTCCAACGATGCTAAGAAATACTGAGCGCGCTTTCATCCGAGCGCTGTGTCCGCGTAATGCCATGGGAAATCGAGCCAGGAATGCAGCCGCCGTTAGAGCTGAGCACAGCCAGTGGCTGCAGCAGGGCTACAGAATCAGCCTGCGCCCGATTTAGCAGAGCGGTGCTCATTAATAATGGGATTGCCGGAGAGGAGGGAACTTGGAGCTGAGCAGCACTGAGGCTGACTTCAGTGCTTCTGGAGAACGATCCAAAAGCAATAGCATCTCCAGCAGCAACAAGTGGCGTGGTTTTCCTTCGGCGCTGTTGCTGTGTATCGTTATGTACCTCTGGGGCTTTGCTCTCACTTTGCTGGGTGCAGGGATAAGCACAGGATGAGCTTGTAGGATGTCTTCCTAACACCGATCGGATTAAATCTGTTAAGCTACAGCTGCGCCTCCGTTCCGAGCCACTCGGTACACACGTGGTCATTAATTAAAAGGAGTTAAGCCTATTTCTGAGTGGCAGAAGGGTTTGAGTAGCTCTGTTTCCCTTAGGACTGACCCTCTGGGTATGGGTTGAGCCAATTGTGCAGTTTGTTTAGCAGCAGCCGTAATCTTTCCTCCACCTTCCCCCCACCCAGCAGGACACGAAGAAGGGCCCGGTCCTGCTGTACAGCTCCAACTCCCAATGTCTCCATCCATACCGCCCATTTTCCATCCCTCTGCTCTCCCTCTGTGTAAGAGCTGCATTGTGCTCCTGGAAACATTGCTGGCATTTAATGCCCGACACAATCACAGCTTTCACGCTACGGTTTCCTGACCTGCAGTGTAACATAATGCCTTGTGATATTGTTGTCCTCCCTCCTGCCCCCTCCAATTCTCAATTAATGAAACTGATAGCCTTGCCTCATGCCTTGTTCTCTACAACGTGAGCAGAATTTGGGCTGTGAGCTCTGGGCATCCCTTCTGTGCTGCATGAAGGATGCTGGCGTTGACCTGGCTGTAGAAGCACTGCTGTAGGGACTGCAGCTATTGTTCACAGAATGGTTTGGGTTGGAAGACACCTCAAGGATCTTAATCTCAAACCTCCCCATTTAATACTAAGCCAGGCTGCCCAGTGCCCCATCCAGTCTGGCCTTGAACACCTCCTCTTGCTCTGTCATTAGGGGCAAAAGGAAGGTGCTGAAGAATGAGCAGCAGCAGCACGTGGTTATTCCCAGTGCTCAGCAAAGTTGTTTAATATGTAAAGGACCTAAAATAAATGACAGCAGGCTACAGTGCTGTGCTCCCTGGGGGTAGAAAACAATGTCTCATGTGCAGCTCCAACTAGTTGTTGACTTTTAGTTTTATTGCAAGTCCCATTTTCCAGAGTGGAGTTATCTTTGATAAAATATTTCTAGTAGGAGGTGGAGACTTAGAGCTGATGTAAGGAAAACCTGGCGCTGCTGTGCTGAGCTGTGGGTGCCCATCCCTGGAGGTGCCTGAGGCCATGGATGGGCCCTGGGCAGCCTGAGTTATGGGGCACTGAGCCACAGTAAGGGGTTGAAACCCAGTGATCTTTAAGGTCCCTTCCACCCCAAGCCATTCTGTGATTCTATGGTTTGGATGTTCCTCACACTTGAATAGTGGGCTTGGTAGTGATAAGTTGATGGTTGGGTTTGATCTTAAAGGTCCTTTCCAAAAATCTCTTACAGTGAGGGTGGTGAGGCACTGGAGCGGGTTCCCCAGAGGTGTGGTTGATGCCCCATTCTGGAGACTTCCAAAGCCAGACTGGATCAGGCCCTGTGCAACCTGATGGAGCTGTAATGTCTCTGTTCATTGCGGAGGAGTTGGACCAAATGGCCCTCAGAGGTCCCTTCCAACTCTAAAGGTTCTATGATTGTGCGATTCTATGTCCTGCTCTGGGAGCTGCACACAGATGAACCCACGTTCCTCTTCTGACCTTTAAACAGAGGAGCAGAAAAGTTCCTCTTTGATGGTCTCAGTTCCCAACTTTCCTCTGACTGTTTGTGACTCACATCATTAGAATGGTCATTAATCGATCCCTTAACAACAGAACAAGATTAGAATGAAATCCACACAGCAAAGAATGGGAAAAAGTAATAGGAGCTGCCTAAATTCTGCCTGCAGTGCTTGTTGGGCCAAGCGCTCTGGCAGCGTTGTGATGTGCAGTGATGAGTAATCAGGGCAGGAAGGGAGACTCAGCATTCTGGGGAGGTCAGGAAAAAAGCCAGAGATGTATCAAGAGGAGAGCAGATACTGTTCTTGTGAATCAGGCTCCCAGCTGTTTCCCTACAGATGACGATGGACACGCGTGCTGGGGAAATGTTCTGAGCTTTGCAGGTTGCTCAGCACGTGTGAAATGAACTGGGCTGGGAAGGGGCTGTGTGCACAGAGGCTCCTGCCCCAAGGGTGGCTTTGGGCCCCTCCATCTGCTCAGTGCTCACATCTGGGTGGTCCTAAGGCCTCGTCCTCTGCTCCACTTCTGCAGCAGGAGGATGGGAGGGAAGGAAAAGCAGCTGAGTGCAGTGGAAATAAATAGCCACGTATTTCCAGAAGAGAAGCAATTCCCCAGTGAGGGATGAAAAACTCCTCCAGAGCTGAATGCTGTACTCTTTGAGGGGGGGCTGGGAGTGATGGGAGCTGTGGTCTCACCTCTTCCCTCTCCTGTGTGCAGACTTCCTTCCCAGGAGCTGGGAGGAACTCTGACTTCAAACAGGAGCGTGGACTTGGAATGAGGAAGGGTTCCATGCTTTCATCTTCTGGGCTTTGAGATGTAAAGGTACCTGAGGTACCAAAAGCTGTGAGTAAGCAGGAGCCCATTAAGGAGACTGGATGGGATGGGGCTGCGTGTCCCCAGCAGTCAGAGGAAAGAATCTGCTGTCCAAGAAATAGGAGAAGCTGGAAAATATTTTTCAAATGTGAGTTTACGTGAGCTGAGAGCAAAAGCAATAGACACCGGGGCGCTGTGGAATGTGACTTTTGTGGTAAATCAGAGTCATTCCTTGTTCTCATGCCATGCCAGGGCCCCAGGAGCCATGGATGAGCACCAGTGGGTTGCAGTGTGGGCACGGAGGCTGTGCTCAGGATGTAGGGAACGCAGTGAGAATCGGTTCTGCCTCCTGGATGCAGTTCACTGTGATTCCCAGCTTGCTCCAGAGAGCAGAATGTAACTAAAATCACATTCTCAGCCACTCTGGTCTGAGGGACTATAGTGGAATGCAATGATTGATGCAGGTTGAAGACATTGCCCTCACATTTGTAGCAGGAGACTTATTTCTAAGATGGGACATAAATCACTAATGGTGTTAATTTAAAGTGTCAATAATAAGGAAGGTCTCAGCTACCATTTAGTGCCTGGAGATAAATCATACAATCATAGAATTGCTAAGGTTGGAAAATACCTTAAAGATCATCAAATCCAACCGCAGTCCAAACTGACTCTATTGGGACAGTTCCTGGATCAGTTTTGCAGAGTTTGCAGTAAAAATATTGGTTATACAGAGCTACAATGGTAAGAATGAAAAATCAGCCCGTGCTTCTGATAGCAGTTGGGTTTGCACTGGTTTTTACTGACAAATAACCAGGGGGTGGAGCAGGGGACGAGACAGAGCTTTGCTCAGGGTCACCACTTGAGCAGGAGCAGAGCTGAAAGCAGATGGAGCAGTTCTGAGTCCCTGCTGGTTTTTCTGCTGCTCCATTTTCCATGATCTTTCTTTTCCATGAGTATTTCTGCTGTCTGGGGGAAGGTCTGCGAGCAGCACTGATGGATGCCAGCCTGCTCCTGCAGAAAGTGATCTTGGAGAAGGCAAACATGGTGGGACCAAGCACTGGGTGTGAGAGGGGAGGGGGACAAGAAGACCAGAAGTCTCACAATTCCACCCCAGAATGCAGCCCTCGGGATCCTCATACTTCACATCTGTGTTGGGAAAGAGAGAATTCCGTACAGGCAGAGCGTGGCTGAGCCTTGTTTTGTTCTGCACCCAAAAGGGCTCTTAAGATGCATAGAAAGTATTGGTGGAGGTGGTGGGACTTGTTTGATATGTAGATGTTTTATGGCCTTTGTGATGCTGCATTTATGTGTTGTACGATTAGGAAACCCCAGGCTGAGGATGGTATGTAGGTTTTATGGCTGCTTGGGGTTTTTTGTCTATGGGTTGAGTCTTTCTCAATGCTGTCACCATGGGAAGAGTCCTGCTGCTGCCAAGTGGTGACACCAGCGCCTCTGGCTGGAGAGCCTGCATCTAACGAGGGGTTTTTAAGGGTTCTCGATGGAGAAAATGTACTTAAAACACATCCAACAAAACACAACAGAAAACTCAAACGTTTGATTCTCTGGTGTCTTCTTACCCTGCCTTCTACAAGCAGAAAGCAATTAAGCAATTGTCTCTTCTCTGGGCACTCATCTCGAACGTTTCTCACGTACTCAGAATGAGACTTTGAAGCTTTGATAACCGGGAGGGGATGCTCAGCGCCGGGCAGCTGTCGGGTGCCGGCGGGGTTACCGGGGATTACCGGCTCGTTGTTGCCTCGTTGAGCTGCGTGGGGCTCCGTCCCCGCGATGAGCTGAGCTCCAGGGGCCGAGCGCTGGAAAAAAGCAGCGGAGAAGCAATTCCTGACTCATCTGCTGTATTTTCAGCCATCGGCAGAGGAGAGAATGCCACGGCCGCCTTAACCCGTTGCCTGAAATACTCTTTTCATCTGCCGGCAGGAAATAAGGCAGACTCTTTTCCATAACCTGACTTATATTCCTTAGCGTTTCCAGCTCAGACAAGACTGCTATTAATGCTGTTTTTGAACTTGGCACTTTTTTTGCTCTCATCCTGAATTGCTCTTCTATTTTTTTTTCTTTTTCTTCTTTTTTTTTTTTTTTAATTTTCATTTATTTAAATTAAAAAAAAAAAAAAAAGGATTATTTCTTTTTTCCCCCCTCTCCAGTGCTGTGGCCTCTGTGAGCTTTTGAGACTGGGCACAGCCAAGCAGCACCAAGCATCGCTGCCCCATCACTTGTCCTCACTGTGTGGCAGTGCCCAGGGACAGCGTGTTCCTGCAGCAGCTTGGCAGGAGCTGGGCTCACTTGTGCTGTGTTTACAGAGAGATGCTGCTTCCTCTTGTGTTGGATGAAGCTGCTAGAGCCTTCCCGTTCCTCTATCCCCACCAGCTACAGAGCTTTTGGTCGTATATTTTTGCTAATACAGTTGAGAGAGTTATGGGTGTATTATGGTTTGTTTTTTTTTCCAAGTGCTTCATTCTGAGGTTGCTCCCACGGGGCTGCAGCCATGGGTGCCCCACTGCCTGCTTTGTCCACACTGAGTCGAGAGGAATCGAGCCACATATAAAATACACTGCGTAGTCAATCCATAGAAGTAACAAAGCTTACTTTTAAAATATTTTTCAAGTAAGATATTAAAAAAGGGCATCTACCCATACAGTGGATGCATACAGCCTGGCTATTGCTCCTCTTGAGAAATGTTCCAACTGGTTGACATCTCTCTAGCAGTTCAGCAGTTGCTTTGCAACACGGCATTCTCCCTGACTCATATATTGTTCTGCCTTCAGGCCAAGCGTTCCTGGCTGGCCCAAATTTTTAGGTTTACATCTGAAGTTGTATAGGAATTCCTGACAAGAAAGCTGAGTGCGTTACCTTGAGGGGTTTCTTTATTTCATCGTCGAATCATAGAATGGTTGGAGTTGGAAGGGACCCTTCAAGGCCATTTGTCCCTGCAGTAAACAGGGACAACCAGAGCTCCATCAACTGCTCAGAGCCCAGACCAGCCTGGTGCAAGTTGCATTCATGCCCAAAAGCAACTTCCCTTCCCATTCTCACCTCAGTCTTGTGGTTCTTGCTGCAGGAGATGTGTTGAGTGAATGCTGGATTTGTTTACGTTACCATTTGGTAGAGTCAGGTGCTTGAAATCGCCCTCACTTACTGCTCTGAAAATATTTTTGTTGTTGTTGGGGACGTCACGGCGATATAGACTTTCTTCTCAGAAATCAGTGATGTTTTGTTTCTTTCTCCTTTGATTATGCAGGAAAAATAATACTGATGTAATGGTGGTTTTATTACCGTGGTTCTGTGGTTTAGACCTCTCAAACTTCCCTCCTCTGATCTCAGAGCTGTTCCTGAGCAGATCGCCTGCAATACGTAGTGTTGTTTCTTCTTTCCCTACTATTTTCATTGCGTAATATCCTTTCTTGGCATCTTACACAACCTACCCTTGCATAGGAAGCAGAATATTCAGCCTTGCAGTTTTATGTTAAGAAGTGGCAGCAGGATCATCCCGTACATCACTTTTTCCTTCTGTCTCTCCAGCAGTGCTGATAGCGCCGTTCTCAGTGTGAGCAAAGCACTTTTCCTCCACTTTCAATTTCCATAGCAGTGCCAGAAGTTTAATGTTTTCCTATATGGTATTAGTGGGAGTTGTGCAGACACTGGTGGCTGGAGTGCTGTTGGGAGAGTGGAAGTTTTCCAAGTCAAACTACAGTCTTGTGGTTTGTGTCAGTAGTCACCGGTTCTGCCAGCCCCGTGAGTGCTTCAGTTCTGCTGGGGCCATAGGGAGACCAAGGCTTTGCTTTTGGATCCCTGGACCCCAAGATCTCAATACTCAGGGTGCTATCATTGGGTTTGGTGGATAGGGTGCCTGTCATAGAACCATAGGAATGCTTGGCTTGGAAGTCATCCAGTTCTAACCTTCTGCCATAGGTAAGGACACCTCCCACCAGACCAGGTTGCCCAAAGTCCCATCCAACCTGGCCTCGAACATGGAGTCTCCCCACTGTTCAGACCAGGCATGGAGCAAGCCCAAATTCGGCTCCCCAGGAAAGATGGAGCACAGTGCTTGTCCATTGAAGCACCTTTAAGGGTGAAATGGGAGATGGTGCTCCAGCCTCCCTGCAGTCTGCACAGGAGCATCCTTTGTAGCAGTCTTTGCAATATATGTGTTGTTCCTGGTAGTTGTCCAGATGACTTTTGTTTCATGGTAAGTTTATTAATCTTTAGGGGAATTAAGGTTTTAGAGAAATTGAAGTCTTCATTCCAGGCTGAATCTGAGCTTTTTGACTTAAAAAAAGAACGTGAAGATATCTGGGTTGATTGCAGCCAGGGGTTTGTTCAAGGCTGAAACTGGCTGGTGGTTGCCCACAGGTGAGTTGTGTTATGGACAAGTGTGAAACTTTGAGATTTTCCCCATATCTGTTAGAGCTGAAACTCATCAGGAGCCTGGGTGATGGGTTCCCCTTGAAAACTCAGGAAAACTGAATGGGGAGAAGATCCATTGCTAAAACCCACCGGTGTGAGCAGATGCAGCTCTCACAGCTGAAGGGGAGAGGTGACATCTGCTAGATCTCTATCTCCAAAGCATCTTTTCAGCTTAGCTCCAAATATTACCAAAAGCAGCATGTATCAGCATTAAAGCATCACTGCCACTGTGAAAGGAAAACCTAGATCTTAGCATGCTTTTTGGCTCCTCCGTGTGAAACCACGTTATTTCACTTGTTTACAGCCTCATGTGCTTTTTTCCATGACTTGGGATTCAGCCTTTCCTTTCAGCAGTTTGTTTACTGATATTAGTACCCTTAGTGGCAGTCGGCAGAGGTTTTTCCTTTTTGCTCAGGGGCTGGCAGCCAGCACACCTTTTGAAGTCCTTGAAAACGTAGTTGCCTTGGGAATTTTTCATGCTGTAACCTATTTATGTTTTCTTAGGCAGTTTTTGGTCATTAAGTGAATGCACAACGATCATCTTATTAATGGCATTAATGAAAGTTTCTTAACCGCGCTTGTGGGCATTTGGGGCATTGTGCAATAGTTCAATAAAAACGATACAAAACAAGTAATCACAGCATATAAATAGGCAGAGAGCAGGCTGCAGAGGTCTGAACATTGAAGCCTGAAGGTATTTGGGAACTAGAGCTTTATTCAAGCCTGGCTCTTGATATTTAAAAAGGAACATCCAACCAACCAACCAAAAAACCCACAAAGTAAGAAAGTGAGTCTACTGGGAGTGACTCTACTAGTGAGTCTGCAACTGCAGAAGGGTTTGGTTTAGAATACAAAAGAAAAAAAGATGCAGAAAGCTGTGGAGGAATGGTAGCATGGATTCAACAGTGGTTATCCCAAAGAAGTGGGTTTTAAGAGAGAAATCTATGTTTTGGGGATCAGTTGAAATAGGGAATGAAAGGGAAGATTTTGATTGAATAAAAGGAAGGAGTTGTTTACAATAAGGGTGGTAAGGCAATGGCATAGGCTGCCCAGAGAGGTGGTGGTGCCCATCTCTGCAGACACCCAATGTCAGGAGATGGGTTGGGGTTACTTCTGAGCTCCTGATGGAACTGTGGGTGTCCCTGTTCATTGCAGGAGTGGTTGGACCAGATGGCCTTTAAGGGTCCCTTCCAACTCACACCACTCTATGATTTTCTGACCTGCCCTGCAAGTCAGAATGCAGAGGATGTTGAATGCAACCTGTTCCACTCTTCAAACAGTCTCTTTTGCTAAACCCTGAGCTAACACTAGAGCTGACAAATACATGCGTTAGGGAGAAGAGAAACGCATCTGCTGCAGAAGTCCTGAAGTTCTCTGTTTTTTTTTCTCTGCTGGTTGCTGGTTTTTTCTCTGCAGCTACCACGTGGTTGCTGAGGAATGAGCATCTGTTCATGTTAGGTTGGTAGCGCTGGAATTTGCAGGGCAGTTTGGGCTCCCCTGTGGGAGCTGGTGCCTGCTGGTGATTCAAATCCAAGATAAAATTGGGCCTGGAGGCTGTTCTTGGAGGAAAGGGAGCCGCACTTCTCAGCTCATTGCTCAGTAGTCCCAAAAAGCAATGTGCTGGGATGAGCATTAAGTGCATATGTAATGGTAGATTGGATGTCCATTTTGTCCATTTTGATCTGCTTTTATCCCCCCGTGGCACTATTCCACAGATATACAAGAGTTTTTCAATACGTTTCTTGTACTGTTTCTTGTAGATGTTGTTAAGTTCTTTGCATGATGCTGAAGACCAGTTCTGAGGGATTTCTCCTGCTAGTGTTCCTCAATGAATCCATCTGAATAGTACTTTGACTTTTGTTTATTTGCTTAAAAAAAAGGTGTGTTTTCCATTTAAGTGGGCACTCAGTCAAGAGCTGTTGCAAAACCGTGTTACACAATGCAAGAATTCCTAATACATAAGCAAAGGACAGGCGTGGTGAGCTGGTGTAAGCTTTTTAGGTCAGTATGCCATGAATCAGTATTTATTACCTAACTTCTTCCCAGTCCGAAATTCTGACCTTCTCACTCTCAGTTCTTCTGGGACGGCCCACACTGGTTTCTATGCAGAAGAGCATCTCTGCTCACATCTTGGCCCTTGCAGCTCCAGGCTCAAAGTGATGGAGTATTAGCAGTCTCACCATGCACAGCTCTTCTCAAATAGCTAAATGCTGAAAGAAAAAATAGGTTGAAAGCATTAAAAACCCAAACAAAACAAAAAGCTGTGTTCCCTGTGCAGTTCCCCCCCCTCCCATCTGTGGCAGCTCTCTTTCCCAAGGGCAGGATGTGACCTTTAAATGCCTGCAGCATTGCAACGAAGGCAAAATGATTTTGGAAGCGGTGATCAAAAAGCATATTGATGGATACGGCCGTGCCCCGTGGTGTTTTATCCCCACGTCACGTTAATCCAGTCTGATAATCTGTCTGAGCTTCTGTTTGATGGGAGCGAATGGATTCAAGCTCATTCTCAGCATGGTTCTCATTCTCCTACAGCCTCCCAAAATTCCAGTTTCCATTGCCAGCTTTAAGATGCGGTTCTCCTGGGCGATTCTAATAAAGAGAAATGTAAATCCTGTGGTGGGTAAGGTGTTGGCTAATCAGGTTGCTAATCCTTCTGGCTTTCTGGTGCTAAATCCAAGGATCACCGCTTAAGCGCGAGTCAGACGGTGCTTTAGAGGAAAATAGGTGGGAGCACCGCTTTTCTGATCAGTGTTCTTGGATCGTTGAGCAGATTAACATGTCCGAACTGTTAGTAGATGAGGTGGCTGCTGCTGTTACTCGTTGATTGCGTTAGAAGCAATTCTGAGGTGCTTCAGAGGGTGCGAATGGGGAGATAGGTTTGTGAGCGGTTGGGTTGGGTTGAGCATCTTGCAGTGCCTGAGGGCAATACGTACCAGCTGGTGTTACTGAGTCAGCTGAAACCTGGTTTTCACCCTGAAGCAAACCAGTATCTGGTTAAGAGCACCGATGATTCGTTCCCAAGTTATTCCTCTGAAACGGAATTTTTTTTTTCCATCACCTAAGTAAAAATGTTCCGACTTATCTGGTCTGGTATCAGCAGATAATGCAAGTGGTTCGGATATGGATAACGGGGCGGTTTCAGAGCACAGTCCCATGTCTCCCAGGATTCTGCAAATAAATCCTCCTGTTAAGCTGTCACGAGCACCTGCAGCATCCCCAAGCTGCTTACTGCTTTAATCTGCAGATTTAGGAGCCAAATGGCAGCGATGGGCGGTGCAGCACGGCACGTAATTCTCATCTGGAAGTCACACAGATCATCTTTGTGCTTTACGAGTATCACAGAAAATGGGAGTGCTGACGACAACAAGGGATGTTCTTTCTTGCTTCTGTGGAAATGTGATATTTGGTGCTCCTTAGGGTGCTCCTTAGGCTCAGATTGCTGAGCTGCTCCCAGTTTAACATAAGTTCTATCCTTGAACTGTGAGAAGGGGGAAGATGTGTCAGACCTGTCTGTTTTTTTCCAGAGTTTTTTAGACCTCTGATGGTGCAGACAGGTTTTCTGTTGGCTACAATAGGAGCTCAGCATCCAGTTGCTTTTGGAAATCCCAGTGACGTTTCTTGAATACTCGGTGACCATGGGCTTTTGTGTTCCAATACTGCCCAGGAATGCAAAGCTTTGTGGTCCCATTGTTTTCATGTGCGTATCTATTTTTACAGCTTTAGGGGTGGTTCCATAGCTCTAAAGTCATGGGATCTGCTCCTCCATGGGGTCGTTGGACTGATGGCAGTGCATGGAGCTTCTCTGTCTTTGGGCCTGGGAAGGGCTGGGGTTTGACACTCACTGAGAGGCAACACAAACCTTGTACCCACCTTAACCTTTCCCAGCAGCTGCTTTAGGCTTAGATAGGGATTAGTTAGGGCCTTATCACCCATGAGCTGGAGCAGGGGCTGCTCCATGCAGGGTGCTGCAGCCCCAGACACCAGTGCAGCAGATCTGCAGCCCCATGGCCCAGCTGCGTGCAATGGAAATGAGAAGTTTGCATGAGGCTTTCTGTTGTAACAGCACAGCTTGCTGTGCAAAAAGCCAGAAGAGAAACTGCAGAGCAAGGATTGTGCTGCAACTGACTTGTAAGGAAGGGTGAGAGACCCACACAGTGCTTTCAATTCAGGTGTTTTGCAATGATCCTTCTCCTGTCACTTGAAGAACTCATGACATGTGTTCTGTTTCTATTTCAGGCCAAGAACATCCTAATAGCTTGCGGCACAAGTACAACTTTATAGCAGATGTGGTGGAGAAGATCGCTCCTGCTGTGGTTCACATCGAGTTATTCCGCAAGTAAACACCATGCCCAGCTTGACTTTGTATTTCTGCAAGCAGCTGACTGTGAGACAGCAGCAAGGAGGGTTCTGAGCTGACAGATGTGTCATGCTGAAGTTAGAAATAACTTAAGAGTCCTGGCAAAAAAAAAAAACAAAAAAAAAAACTAAGAAACCCCACCCCAGTTTAAACTAGTGCATGTGCATTGCCTTATTAATGACTGAGAAATAGCAGATCATTTAAAGCACTAAAATCTACCATGTTCTTTTTGGCTGTGCACTGTTTGTGCTCCTGCAAGCTTTTGCAGAGATAAATGTTTGTTATTCCCTGTGTCTTTCAGACTTCCTTACTCCAAGAGGGAGATTCCTGTTGCCAGTGGCTCAGGCTTCATCGTCTCGGAGGATGGGCTGATTGTGACCAATGCACACGTGGTCACCAACAAGAACAGGGTGAAGGTGGAGCTGAAGAATGGGGAAACATACGAAGCTAAAATTAAAGACGTTGATGAGAAAGCTGACATTGCACTAATTAAAATAGATGCTCAGGTGAGTGAAGGCAGTGAGCAAGGCACATTTTATCCCTCTTTGTTTCAGAAAGGAGGACGTCCTGTTGCAAATTTAAAGGAAGGAGCGATGGTTTGGTGTTGAGTTTTGACAAATCTTGGAGTAAACATGGTGGGCGTGCATTTCTTCAGCCACAACCTTGGCTTTGGTAGTGGTTTATCTTAGGACCTCTCTGTGTCATGCAAACAAGCACCAAGCACTTCAGTGTGCATCCTCAAAACAAGCAGCAGCAGCACAGCTCGCTGCTTGATCTGCACGTACTTTGCCAATGCAGCTCTCCTGCTCTGAGAGGAGATGTAGGAGGATTCCCCTGCGGTTGGCAGAGATGGGAAGATAGGTTTAGAAAGATAGGTTTGTGCTTCTGAAGGACTGCACCACGCAGATGTAGATAGCAAAATGCAGAACTACTGTATCTTAAACATTCAAGCTGAAGACAACATGGAAGGATGTTTTTCCACTGCAGGTGGTTTTCTAAAGAAGTTGGAATGGAACTTCCCTCCCACAGTCTTCAGCAGTGTCAGACTTGTGGCTCTCAGTGCTATTCTGCCTCCTGCAATAGCAGAACAGTTGTCACGTGGATGTGCATATGGAGTGCAGGGGGAATCTTGTGCTGAAACACTTCTGCATAACACAGATGCATGTGATGGCTTGAGGTGCTGCTCATATTGGTTTCCCTTCTTTGGGCTTCTAGTTAATAACCTCCAAAGCTGACGGGCAGTCATCTGTTGTTTGAAACACGTGACTCAGAACCACGTAGACCTTGCAGGGTTGTTTTAGTTCAGAGCTATTCCCCGGCGAGGCAGAAGTGTTTGTTCCAGAGTTCGTGACTAAATCAGATGCCTGATGCAGAACTCTTGGATGACCCAAGGGTTGCTCCCTCGCCACCTTTGTTCTTTAAAGGCTCTGTCGGGTTTTTCTTATTTAAAAGCTTCTTATCAACAACATGGCCAAAAAAAATATCCCCAAAATATTTTCCTGCTTTGCTGAGGATTAAAGAAGTAATATGAAAGCGAGCTTCAGAGAAGGGAGTAGCTGGTAACTCAGAGATAGAGGGGGAGGAGGCACTGAGCTGATGCAACACATTGTTTTGAGGCCGCGAGGAGGGAGCAGACATTGAGTTTTGTGTTATCTGACACCCTGAAAAAATCGCTCCAAAATTTCCCTGGCACCGCAGTGCCTGATGGAAGAGCCTGAGTACATTTATAAAAAAACTAATAGGCCTCACTTGTGCAAACAGTGAGCACTTAAGGACCCAGGGAAGCTTCTGCAGAGCAGCATTGGGCACAGCCCCAGGGAGAGCCGGGCGCCTGCAGCCTGGAGAGTGGCTTGGAAAAAAGGGAAGGCGGGCAGATTTCATGCCGATAGTGGAAAGCACTGCTAAGCAGGATTGGAACTGGTGATTCTGGTTGGGCTTCAAGATGACAGATACTCATCTTTTTTTTTTTTTTTTTAAAGAATTCTGCAGGTATGTAAGGAAGTGATGATTGCAGTGTTATTCCATCACTTGAGCTTGTGGATGCAACTGTGTCCTTCCTTTGAGAATGGCACATCAGCAGGTCATTCTGCATGTGCTTATCATTCCAAGGTATAATCCTCTTCAGTGTTCAGCCACAGAACAGACAAAAATAGATGATTCTGATTTGACGAGCAGTGTCTTTCAGAGGTATTATACAGAGTTCTCTGAATACAGCGTGCTAACTGAGGATACAAGATGGTGTTTTTGGCTTGATGTGTTGGCTTCTGAAGCTGCCAGCATAGCGCATGCTTCAGATTGTGAGCATTGCAACCCAGCTCACTCATACATGTTTGCAGATTCTCTGGGGGAACATTTTTTGTCTTGGAACCACCCAACACTACCTCAGCAGGACACTTCTTGATGTGCTGGGGAGGGATTGACACGTTAACATTGCTATCTATGATGGAAAGGATTGTTGGGAAGAGCTGATGCCTGGAGGCTGAGCTCCTGCAGAAGGAAGCGAGTGGGCTCTGCTGCTTTACTTGTGTGATGGCAACTGGGCACATCCATTTGGGCAGCAGGACTCTGCTCTAAATTGGGCAAAATATAACTTGATAGCCACAGTTTGCTGTGTGCTTGGTAAGCACCCTATCCGTTGTACAACTCCACCTGGTGTGCTGCTCCCCCCATTGGCCCTACCTGTTTAATCTGTGGAGCTCTTGAGTCTGATTTATTTGATGACTGAGGAAGTCAATGTAACAGTACAAATAACCCATTACAAGGCTAGATACAGCATGAAAGCCATCCCCAACAATTTTTGTGAAGTGAGAGGCAAAGTCTTTTTTGAATGTATTATTTGAAGGTGACATCAAAGATGTCATTTTATGTTTTCTATTTTTTCTGTGGCAGGTTAAGGCAGGATCTGAAGGCTGAAGAATGCCTCTGTGGTTAGGAACAGAGCTGGGCCTGAAGTATGAGTTGAGGCTGTTTAGCTAAAGCTGTTAAGATTTTGCAGCAGCATGCTCTGTATTTTTCTTTAGGCTGTGAACATCTGGCCAAAGGCATCTCTAAAAGTAATTTGGTCTTGCTCAGTGGAGTAGGGAGTTAAAGAGGACGGTGAAATCTAGGCACCAGCAAGAGTAAACGGTTTCCCTGATGAAATTCTCATTTAAAAACATACCAAAGTCAGCAAGGAACAGAAATGCTGGGATTGTTCTTCCAATTCTCAAAGACGCTTGTTTTCAAAGTCTATAAAAAGAGAAGTGGTATCCCTGGAGGTACCCATGGCCAGGTTGGCTGGGTCTGGAGGCAGCCATCTCATGGCAGGGGTAGACTGGAGCTCAATGATCTTTAAGGTCCCTTTTGACCAAAGCCATCCTGTGATTTCTTGTGTCCATTGAAAACCACAGCAATTTGCTCAAGTCTTGAAAGTAGGAAGCATGTTGGGGACAGCTGTGTTAAACCTGAAGGTGATGTGGCTTACAGCTGTGGGAACTATCCTTCCAAATGGGGGCCCATTTCACCCTGCAGATTTGCCTCTGCCCAAGGGTTGGTCCCTATGAATGGCTCTTTTGGGGCATATCTTCTTTCTGCAAAATTAAAAACCAGCCATGAGGCATTCACCACTGACTGCCAAGGTGTGAAGGCTTTCATTTCTCAGTGCAAGCAGATCTACGTGCTTCTATATTCCTAGAAAGGGTTTGGCACCCAAGCGATACAGCAGCAGCGGGTTTGGTGTTGCACCTCTGCTTTGTGGTCATGTTTCAGCTCTTTGCTCGTGCTTCTTTCCAACACTGTACTAATAACCACTCGGTTCAGCACTCTTAAGTCAACAGGACCTCCTGCCCTCACTGCTTTGGTGGTTTCGTGAGGCAATGCAGGCTCTGTATGGCTGTGGTCAGAGGGGATTTGCCTCTCTCCCTGTGTGTACACACTGCAGGAAGCTGGGAAGCAAGCGTTCCTGTTTGTGTATCAGTATTCTAATAGCTCGCATTTTTAGAAACCAAACTACTTGAATTCCAGATGTCAGTGGCTTTTCTCCAATTCGTTTTGACTTGGAAATCTGTCGCTGGATATTGCATTGCTTCCTCCCGAGTCTCCCACAAGAAAGTCCTCATCTTGGTTGCAGAAGCATTTGGGACCTGTGGAAATGGGACAGCATGGGAAAGGCTTGGGTGTGAGCTCCATGTGCTCCTTGGGTTGGGTGGCAGCATGGGGGTGGTTGTCTGCCCTGTGCCCCTCTCTTAACCCTAAAAGAGGTTTTTTTTTTTTTTTTAATTTCCATCTTAAAAACAGAGGATGTTGTCATATGTGCTTCGCTCCCCACATGTTGAGAACAGCCTTTGCGAGGGACAGGGCTTTCATCCTTACTACGTTTTATTTCAAGGGAGAGCAGCAGTGCCTTGCCAGGCCATTGAAGTCCCAGAGACATGGCAAGACAGCGTATGGCCTTTTTTTTCTGCAAGCTTCCCATGCTCCATATTTAGATAAGGCAACTCGGTTTTGTTTTTCTAACTGTCGATGAAATACTTTTGGAGACTTGTAATGTGTTCAGTTGGGGTTTTTCATTTTCTTTGGCATTTGGTCAAATAGCTCCAGGATCGTAGATGACACTCTACATTTTCATAAGCTCACGGCCCCTGTTTTTGTTTTGCCATAAAGTATTCTGAAAATTAAATAGTTCTGTTAATGAGAGCAGAATACAGTTCCCAGTGAAGCTGCATGCTTTGCCAGGGTTGCTTACAGCTGAATTAGAGCACCATAACAAACATCTGCTTCTTTTCTACCTAAACATGGAGCACATGAAGGCAATCTGTCACTCCTTTACAGAAATAGAGCTCAGAACATTTGTCTCCTCTTCACTGCTTTATTGAACCGTGAACTGTTCACATCCCTGATGGAAGGAGATGGTTGTGCAGAGATGGGATTTGCTTTTGTTCAGTGCCAGTGTAGAGGCGGATTCACACGTTTTGTGGATGGAAAGCTTCCAGCTAAACGCTCACTGATGACTGACACTACTGGTGGCTGTCCTCTGCCCAAATCCAGCTCTGCTGCTGTCCCTGGTGAACATCTGGCTGTGTGCTTTGCCCTTCAGCACATGCAATGGCTGCATTTTGGTCCTGGATGAAGCCACATCTCGTGGGAGTTCTGTTTACCCAAGGCTTGAGTCAAAACCCTATATTAAAATGTGTGGAGCACTTCTGGATGAGAGAGGCTTAAAATATTAGCGCTAATTAATGGCTCCCTCTCCGGCTGGGTGTAAACAGTGAGTCATGTGCCACTTATGGGTTTGCATGTTTAGTCCTATTTCTGTGCGCTTGCAGATCTGTCTCGTTGAGTCAATGCCGATCCCAGAAGGCGCCTGAGGGTTAATCTAATGAAAGATGGAGGGAGAGCAAGCAAGTTATGTGTTGCCCAAGGTCATGGAGTGAGTCACTGGGAACGCTGGGTTTAGGTGCTGGGTGCTTCTGGCTCTGCGTTCATGCACTGCAGGGCATGCTGGTTGGCCTGTGATTTTAATTAACTGCTGTGGCAAATCCGTAGCTGAGTGAAGACAATTATGACTTGCAGCTGCATCATGCTGTGAGGGAGCAAGCTCACAAATTTAAAACCGCTGGAATATATGTTATATAGATGTAGATATATTTGTCGTAACCAGTTCTCCCTGACATGTACTTACAGAGGTGCTGATGGGAATATTTACATGCAGTGCTGTTAATTTTGCAGAGAACGTGGGAAAATGTTTGGAAGGACAACAGTTGATGGCCTCCGGTTGTGCCAGGGGAGGTTCGGGTTGGATATTGGGAAAAATCTCTTATCAGAAAGAGCAGTGATGCAGTGGCACAGCTGCACAGGGAGCAGTGGGGTCACCATCCCTGGAGGTGTTCCAGAGCTGTGGGAATGTGGCACTGAGGGTTGTGGGCAGTGGGCATGGTGGGGGTGGTTGGGGTTGGGCTTGGAGATCCGATTCCAGCCTTCATGAGTCTATGGTTCTGTGAAAACCCATGTGAGTCCCTCTGTCTTTCCTTTAACATGGAGACTCCTGGCTTCTGTAGCTCTTTATGAAGTGTGCTCAGCATCCTTCTTGTTCTTTTGGTGTGTTGGCACGGGGCTACAAAACAGGAAATAATTCTGTTGCATTGGTGACCACACTATGGCAAACCAACTGCGTTAATTACAGTTAACTTGACATAAAGCATTTTTACATTAGGCGATGTCGCCTCTAGAAATGTGCTGCATAGAGGGCACATTTTCCACCGCTGAATGTCACAATGTGCAGAGCAAGGCAGTTTTTGCAGTAGATTTTTGCTGCTGGCAGACGAAAGGTTAGCCCTAACTCTTTCCAGAAGGCGTGCTGAATCACACAGATGGCCCACACTGATCCGTGCAGCGCTGGGCTTTGAACTGAGGCCTGACTAGTATAGGCACAGGCTTGAAAACTCAGCACAATCAGAAATAATTGCGTTAGTCAGAGACTGCTCTGTGTTTTGCCTTTCTGCCGCCAAACGCGATTTTGGCTTTGTGACTGTTTTTGTAACTGAGAAAGATTGTATAAATCTTAACTCCGCGTGCGACCGATCTGGTGTCTCTGTTAATGAAAGAGGAGATTTTTTTTTCATAGTCCCTTGTCTGTTTCGTTTACTGATTAAATGCCCTCCTTCTTTATAAAGCATCTGCTTTCCGTGCATTGGCCGCTTGTCTTTTTTTTTGTTGTTTCCAAAGCAGTGCCAGAAAGAGATGCACTTCTGGATCAACGGCATCTTGAAAACACGTGCTACGTCAGCTTAATAGCATCTGGAGGCAAGGAAGGGCCAGGGTGCTCCCTCCGTGCAAACAATACCCATATGGAGCTGTGTGCTTCCAGCACAGCTCGTGCTGCTGCTGTCCTGTGCTAGGGGAGTCAGGGCTGTGCTCTGAGGTTATGAACTGCTCAGCACAGCTGACCTGGGATGGTGCAGCTTGCTTACAAATTTGGGATTGCTGTCTCTCTCTTCTTTATTGCATTGCCAGTTCTGTTGCTCTTCCAAATGATTCTGTTTAACAAGCAGTGGGCTAATTATTTCTCATCATCTTGAGACCGAGAGATGGAGTTTCCGTAGAGCATCTGATCTTGCCTGGGGTTGGCAATGGGTTTTATTAAAACAGTATGTTCATCTGAGCGTAGTGGTGCTGGTGGAATTGTAACACAGTTGGATAAAGTATGCTCAGAATGAAGCTGGTTGAGTCTTGGAGCTGTACCTCCTGATTTGCTCAGTGGATTTTTGTCCCCGTGGGTGATTTATTGGTCCCGTCTTTCAAGCTGCTGATGACAGAAGATGACTAACAAGCTAGCTCTTGTTTTCCAAATCAAACACACGTAATATTTTCTCTCTTTTGTCAAAGTGTAGCTGTGATTCAGCTTTTATTAACTTCTAAAGCAGAGTTATCACTAACCTGGGCTATGTACAAATAATCAGGTCATGCTAAATGCTGCCTTGCCTTTTTGCTTTTATAACCCCCTGTACTTTAGGCATGTAAGTTGCATGTTTTGGAACAAATACAGGCTAAAAAGGCAACCTCTGCTGGCTTCCAGTAAGAAATCAATGGCAGCAAGAGTGATTATTAAGCCAATTTGTACCTTCATTTCAGGGACAAAGCTCAGGAATACCTTAAAAATACCTTTTATATTAAAACTGTTACCCATTTCTTGGAAACTGGTTTAAGTTAATCCATAGATGGGGCATCCACTGCATCTAGAATTAGTCGCCTATTTTGGAAGTTTGTATTAATGCCTTTTTTTTTTTTTTTTTTTTTTTTGAGGCTGAGCTTGTTGTGCAAAGGAAAGGATTTTTCAGTTGAATGAGCGTGGAGGAAACCGATCTTTAAGTTAGGTTTACCAAGCAAAAGATCTGTCCTGGGAGACTTCTGTTTTCATTTAGGGTTCAGTACCTCTCTAATCCTGCAAGACGCTTAAAGCTGAAGCCTCAAGTGATGCATGTCCTAATCCACTGATAATGATGGAAACGATCTGGTGCCCTGGTTAAGTTCCAGGAAATGGTCAGGTTCATTTACACAAAGGGTTAAACGTGAAAGAGTTAAAAATACGTAACATCGTTGCAAGAGTGTAGACTGACTTTTAAAAACATGAAGCAAACCCAAGGCATGTTGTGCAGGCGGATGATACATCAGTGCAAAGCATTTCTTTGAAACACGTTCAGAATGCCCTTAATTACTCTGCAAGCAGGAGGCCTGGGGAACTTCCCTGCCATTATCAGCAGCTCTCAGGGGACTGAGTTACTGGTCTTGTTTAAACCATCTGCTGTCCATCCTTTTCAGATGCCCTGGAGAAACGATGCATTGACAAGTGTGTTAGGTCCAACCATTGCTTTTTAATTTCTTTCTTTTTTAATTGCCGTAAATTGCGGCGCTCTGCGTTGATGCTGGATTTAGGAATGTTTTCTGTCTCGGAGGGGAATAAATTTAATTATGTGATAGTTTATGTTTAGAGATAAGATCTTGAAAGGAAAGAAAGGCATCCCTTACTGTCATAAAAAGAAAAGTACTCGGAAGTCTTTAAATCCTCACATCTTCAGAAGACTTCTAGATACGTGGGAGGCGATCTAGTTGTCTATTGAACAATAGATGAAACGTTAGCTCGTGTCTTATGGGAATATGAAATGCTTTCAACCACACACATGTTTGTTTGATACACTCTGGCTGTTGCTTTCATGACTCCCTTTAGAATTCGCTCTTAAGGAATATATTATTTTTACATCAACAGCTGTTGGCTAATTACTTCAAGAAGCTGTTGGGAACAACTTCCTGGTATCACCAAACGTTTGCTTTGTACAGCAGTACTCAGATATTCCTTTGGTCTTCATTTGTTTTTGATTTAATGGGTACCTGTTGTGGAAAAAGCACCCTTCCAGTGCTTTTTCTTCTACTCCATTAAAGAACAGTTCTGTTGTACCCGCATAGTAATGATGTACGAATCTTTTGGTTTTATTCTTAATGTATTTCCATTTATAGGGTAAATTGCCAGTCCTTCTGCTTGGTCAGTCTGGAGACTTGAGGCCGGGAGAGTTTGTGGTTGCCATTGGAAGTCCATTTTCGCTCCAAAACACGGTGACAACAGGGATTGTCAGCACCACGCAGCGCGGAGGGAAGGAGCTGGGGCTCCGCAACTCCGATATGGACTACATTCAGACGGACGCCATCATCAATGTAGGTCCTGCCTCGAGCCTCGGCCCGCTGGGCTCTCAGATTTCTGGAATAGTTGCTTTGAAAGTTCCTCCGGTAGTGCAGTTCTTAAGTACAGTGAGCATAGCTGGCTTTTCTTTCATCCTCGCAAATACGGACATCTGCAGTGCAGCAGTGCCTGCTTGTTATTAAACCAAACCCCTAAGGGACCACACCAAGTCCAATGGCTGCCTGCCCTTCAGCTTCATACAGCTTGCTATGGAGGAGGCAGCATTCTCTGCTGAATAAGTATCTTCTCAAAATGTGTCATGCTTTCTAGAAAGAAGCCACGCTTAGCTTAAGAACTCAATTTTATTGTTTTGCCCTAATGCTGAAACAGTTTCGTCTACTGTTGGGCTCGTAAGGGATCTTTGCTTGCAGCTCCCAAGCTGCTAGTGCACTACTATTAAAACCAGTGAGAAGCCCCAGCTTCCTTAGGTTACCCTGGCAAGAGAAGAAGGATTGAAGTGTTTGCAAAAAAGGGAGGATGTTAAGTGCATGTTAAGCAATAGTTTGGATTTGTAAGTTGCGTATCTTTAATAGCTAATGGAAAAAAATTGTTACAAAAACATTTTAAAAATTTCTTGAACATTTTGCTTACTATGAATTAAAAGGTGGATATTTAATATGCTCTTTCCATGTTTGTTTGCAGTATGGAAACTCCGGAGGGCCCTTAGTAAACCTGGTAAGAGTTTTTGTTGGCTTAGTGTGAAACAAACCTGTTACCTTCTGGTCCAAAAACAAAAACAAGTGCACCACAAGTGTGATTCAGAGCTTTTGATATTTGCCTGACTACACAAAATTCACATGGCTCTTACTAATCACTTGTCTGTGTTTTTGTTGTCAAATCACAAACTGCGCCACGATTTCAATATTTAGGTGTTTACACTTTGCATAGTTTGGGGTGCTTGTAATGCCCAAGTAATTTGCCTGTACTTTGCAAGAGAAGTAATAAGTGCATTTTAAATGTGAGGTGTTTGCACTTGGTGCAAAACCAGCTGGCCACGCAGGAGCTCTGTCAGCCCCAGACAGGGAGAAAATGCTTCTCAGAGGTTCTGCATTGGAAACTTGGCAACTTTTTTCTACTCGACTTGAACAAAAAAATGCAGCACTAGTAACCTGCCATTTAAAAGTTGTGGTTGGATAGTTAGCTCTTTCAATCCAGAGCCTTTTTCTGTCTCAGCCCCAGCATGTGAATGCTTGCTAATGGGAAACCCACTGGCTCTGCTGGTACACCTCTGCTTGGGATGAAATCCTCCTTTGGCGTGGAATGCTCTTCCACGTGAGAGCTTTTCCAGCTTTTCCCCACACTGCTGGGAAGAACTTTTGGTTTTCCAAAACTTGTAGAATACTTTTCATATCAGTAGGTGATTCAGAGAAATGGGACGAAATTGTGGTTAGACTTGATGGTCTTTAGAGTCTTTTCCAACCTGAGCAATTCTATGAAAAGGAACTTCAGAAGACTGAAGTCCAGTTACAGAATTGTTTTGCACCTTTGTCTTTGTGATTGCTCAGAAGAAATAATCCCTTTCACTTTGAGATGTACATTTCACCTTTGCTAACAGCAATTTCTAATTTCCCCAGGATGGTGAAGTCATTGGAATTAACACACTAAAAGTTACGGCCGGGATCTCGTTTGCTATTCCATCTGATAAAATCAAGAAATTCCTAACTGAATCCCACGACAGACAAGCTAAAGGTAATGTACCTCACTGCTGTTGAAGAGATAGATGTAATACTGGTGATCCAAAAGAGAGCCAACAGCCCCCAAGGCTCTCTTTTTGGTAAGAGCAATTGATAAAGACCTGTTTTACTTTTTGTAGGAAAGGCTATAACCAAAAAGAAGTACATTGGCATACGAATGATGTCTCTAACTCCTAGGTAAGTAAAAGTAGAAAAATAGTTTTTATCCTGCTGAACTGAGGTCATTTCACATGGGTTTGGATCAATCTAACAATCTACAGGAAGGGGCAGAAGAGTGCTGGTGTCAACTCTCCCAATTTGTTGCCTTCTGTTGCTGTGTCCATTGCATAATTAGACTCTTCTATGGGCTCTCGTATGAGCTGTTGTCCACCAACTCCCTGCCTTTTGATTTTTTCCCTTAGCACTTCAGAAGAGAAGATGTAGCAATTGTTAATTTGTTCTGGGGCTCAACTGCTATTGCTGCCATCTATCCCTGCACTGTCACCATGGTCAAGGATCACAGCAGTTCCATGCATAGCTTCATTTGTATGAAATGATTTCGATTAAGATACCTTAATGTGAAATGAAGCTTTCGTGTAGACTTGCTTTTTCAAACTCAAACCAGAAAAGAGCAGGTTATCTTAACAGGAACGGTCAACAAACATTTTTGTGTGTGCTAGGCTGCAGTATATAGACTGTTACTACTTTCTGTAGTAGAGCAAGCAGGCAGTTTGCATTTCAGTATGCCTAAGGATCAGCAGCATGACAAAGCACTGAAAACTGAAGGTTTTTTTTAAGTGTTCTGAATCTTCTAGGACTAAAGTCCAAGTTTTAAAAAAGCTGGTCTTTTCTGCTGACAGAAATAAGCAGTAAAAGCCATTTGCATGGAAAAGCATAATAAATCCTGATATACTTTTAAGGGTTAAAATGAATCGTGAGGTGTCACATCAACATGTGTAAAATATCCCAGCTGGTAAATGTTAACTGAATAAAAATCCATGCTTTTCTCCCCCATGTTGGCACAATATTCTTATGGATGCTTCTTCATTTTCCAGCAAAGCTAGAGAGCTGAAAGATCGCCATAAAGACTTTCCTGACGTTGTCTCTGGGGCCTATGTTATTGATGTAATTCCAGAAACACCAGCTGAAGCGTAAGTTGGAGTGCTTTTTTCTAAAACCACTGCCACTGTCTGAAGGAGAGAATGTTCCGTGCTTAGCTGGCTATCCTGGTTAAGCTAGATGAACAGAACTGTGACCATCTGATAGCTATTAGGTTGTCAGCTTGAAATCAGTTTGTGGTTTTCTTTCATTCCCTGATCAGCAATAATGTAAATGTGCCAGCAAAGCCCTGTCAGAGTTCCCAGCTGAAAGGGCAAGGAGTCAGGGAGCATGAAAGCTCACTGCTCTTTTTTCTCAGCCATCAATTCCAAGACCTCTGCTGTACCAATGCCAGGGCTGAGTTGGAGCTCATGGCTCCTGCAGCCCTGCAGGTCACTGCTGTGTGAGGGCAAGGGGGGACATTTTGCTCCTGCCTTGCAAGAATGTGGCTGGCTTATCCCATACACTTCTGTGCTTGCTAATGGCAAACCCAATGGCTCTCCTGGTGCACTTCTGTTTGAGGTGAGATCCTCCTTTGGCATGGAACATTCTTCTATGTGAAACCTTTCCAGGAGCCACGCTGCTGGGAAGAGCTTTTGGGTTTGGCCAGCTGATATTTTCCTCAGTGTTACTCAGCACTGCTCAGAACCTCAAAGGCTGCTCGGTGCCACGCTTCACGGGGTGCCTTGCTGAAGGCTTCCAGTCATTGGGACTGGGCTGGCTGGCTCATGTTGGCAGCACCTACCTTCTGGAGTTTGGTTAATGCTCAATAATCCAGAGCAGGAAACAGGAAACACTGTCCATTTTCTGAAACTGGAGGTCGTTTAAGAAAGACATAAATTTGTGGCAGCAGAGAAGCAAATGTAGCACCAAAGATGTGGGCAGAAAGCTGCTCGGTGCCACCATGTTTTATCACAAGAGGATGGTTGGATGATCTCTTTTTGTACAAGGTGTAATGTTAGCTGTCTAGCATGTTTTTTAAATTATTGCTGCTTTTTGGAGATAATTCCTGTTAGCAGTGTTGGTTATGCAGAATACCAGTGCATACATGAAACAAAACTTCTGTTGGCTGTTTGCTCCATTATGAACAACATGTACCAACTGCCCTGATGTGCAGGTCCAAATTGAAGGTGCAAAAAAAAACATTGCAGCGATAACAATGGTTAGCAGAGGGTGAGAGTAGGACGTTAGGTTGAAAACAGTGAGGTAACAAAGCCTTGTAGTTTGATGGCAAACTCAAGACGCTCCACTGGGACGGATATTCAGGGCAGTCTGCAGCAGCTTATGTTTGAATTTGAGTCAAGAGCCTACCAGTGTGAGGCACTCAGGGATGGATTCTCTGGGGAAAATGCTGAAAGTCACAGCTAAAAGCAAGCAACCAGATTTGTTAGCAGGCTGACAACGTTGGCCGAGGCATCCTGCTTACAAGAGGCACTCATGTAAGGCATTTTCTGCGGGCGGAAGAGGCCTATGACTGGTCTGTGGTTTTGCGAAAACGGATTATGCTGAAGGGCTGAATCATGTCTGATCTGGTTTCTTGGTTAATATTTCCGTGACTTGGAGCCAGATTGTTGTGCAAGATCAGGCAAGACGCTGTGGTTGATGGTATCCCTCAGCACCCCGTTTGTTGGTTGCAGTAGCAGTCTGGGCAGCCCTGGGCAGAGGAGCCACGCTGGGCCGGTCCCATTTGGTTGGTGTCTGTCTGGTGGTTGGGTCTGGCTTCTACAGGCACTTTAGACTGGTGTGACTGAGCTAGATCTATGTATGTTTAAAATATGAAGGTAGGATGAATGGCTGCCAAGAGGTATGCACCGCTACATAGATTGTTTGCCTTTTTGGGGGCCTGCTGTGCTGTCAGGTGGGAAATTGGAAATATCCAGTGCCTTTCGGTTTTGCTCAAAAGTACAGTGAGGATAATGAAATGGCCGTAATAGTAATTCGTTGTTCCTTTGTCTTTTCAGCGGTGGCCTGAAGGACAATGATGTGATTATAAGCATCAATGGACAGTCGATAACTTCAGCCTCTGATGTCAGTGACATTATTAAAAAGGACAGTACTTTGAACATGGTTGTTCGCAGGGGTAACGAAGATGTTATGTTAACAGTAATTCCTGAAGAAATTGATCCCTAACCAGAAACATGAGCTGGATTTCATGTTTTCTTTTAACAGCATTGGACTGCTTATATTCTCTCTGTGCTGGTACAGGAAACGTTAGACTTCTGACCAACGTTCTGCTTCTTCAGCGGATTAGTATTGGCCAACAGAATAACTTCTAATAGGTTTAAGGTGCAAAGATCCGTGTAATTTCACATACTCCAGACGATAATTTTTCCTTCTGTATTATATATGCAATGTATTCTTTACTGGCTATTACATTCCCCGCTTAACAGATTGACATTTGCTTCCCTGTGTTGAATAGATTTACCATTATTTCCACTAAGATTTAAACAAAACCCACGCACGCAGTGTGTGCTGTGGTATTCAGGTATTTATAGGTTAGCTGTGTTTTAACTGGAAATGCCATTGTAAAGGAGTAGTTGGTTTAAAGTAAAACACAACTGGGTAAAAAGTATGGTTTATAAACACAGATATCCCAACCGAAATAACCCCTTGAGAGCAGGATTTTAATATTATGATATTTTCCTAGTGTTATTAAAAGACTTCAACAGTACTTTTTGTGAGTGATTCATTTCGCGTCTCCCTACGGAGCGTTCTGTCTTTGAGCAGCACATCTGCCCTCAAGGATGTTTTAATCATCATAAAGCAAAACGTTTCTTGGTATGTGCATCATGTTGGCTCTCCAATGTTGCCTGTCTTCCATATGTTAGTACGTTTTCCTTATTTGGTTTTCATTATGACTTGAACGCTGCCTGAAACAGTGTTTGCCTATTGCATTCATTGTGCTCACAGAGCATCCCTCAGATGGTGGGATGTCTGTAAGCTTTGTAGATCTGGCTGCCCTGAGGCTCTTTAAAGCAGGTTCTTCTGTGAACGATCTGATTGCTGGTGTGTGTTTGGTAAGAACTGGTTTTGAGTAGAGTACTGGGCATTATTCTAACATAAAAACTAAATCTGTATTTCTGGATGCCCTTGAAGCTTGAGAGGTGAATGGGGTAATCTTGCTGTCAAGGTGATCAATTAAATTAAATCATGGCATAATTACTCATGGGTAAACAACAGGATAAGCAGCTTTTCCTTTTCCTGTTGAAATATGCATTTCAGAAAATAAATGTGAGGTCAGCCAACAGATTTCAGTGACTGCCATTCCTAAACACTCTCTTCTTTTTTTTAAACTACTTATTAATGAAATTCTTCAGCTTCATTGCCGGTAAGTTCCACGTGCCAGCACCTGCCCAGACTCACCTGGATTACAGTGGGCAATCGCATGCAGTTCACTCACTGTGGAAAAATGCACATGCCCAAAGATCTGCCAAGTGCTGAAGGCCTGCAGCACTTCCTAGCATCTCTTGACACAAGGTAGAACACTTTGCAGAGCTGGTTTGTTTGTTTTTTTTCTTAATATGTTTGCAATGGATGTTCATTTTGTCGGCGTTAATTAATGTTTGAGATTTCTGTTGCAGTAATGTATTTTGCAGATGTTCTGTAGTGTGTAATGTAGTCACAAATAACTCTCAGCAAGTGAAAATATCCCACCTACCTTCCCCTCTCCATTAGCCAGTCTAAAGCTCCAAAGCCCTGAAGATGGGAAGTTGTGTTTCAAACAAGTTATCTGCCTTTTTTATTTCAAAGCAAGTGTCTGCATCGTTTACAAAGTGGGTTGATTCTCTGTTCCTAGTGGTGGTGTTCTCTCAAAAACCCCTCTGTTGCTGTCCTTAGCATGGTTTCTACCTACTTATTTTGGGTTTGCTGCTGATGTCCTTGCACTGACAACGAGGGCAGTGCATCCTTAGGCCTGTGCTTTGCACACTGTTGTGAGGCATAATTTAACTCGGGGCAAACAGATCTAACTTCTGTAAGTGGTTTTTGTGCATCTCAGGTTAATGACAGGCTTCACCACGTTTCTAGTTGCTGTACTCGAGGCCACAGCTCCATCTAGTGGGATGCCAGCTGATCTCTCCTGCAGCTTATTTTATTATAGAACCACAGAATAATTAAGGAAAAGACCACTAAGATCGTCTAGTCTAACCATCCATCCCCACCATGCCCACCAACCATACCTCTCAGTGCCACATCTATATGACTCTTGAATGCATCCAGGGATGGTGACTGCCACCTCCCTGGGCAGCCTGTGCCAAATTACTTTTGTTATGTATTTATTTTTTTTATAATTGCCTGCGATCCCCAGCAAGGCAAGCACATCCCCACAAAGGTTTAGAATTCCCTCTTGTGTTCAGCCACATTTGTAGCTTAAGGTTCCTTAAAAATGCCTGTGAGCGGTTCGTAAGTATTTAAATAAGATTATTGAGAAAGAGAGACAACAAAGTGGGATTTGTCTTTGCGTAAATCCAGGTGTCTTGGTGGGTTGTAGAGTCGAAAGTTTTCTTTCTTTGCTGCTTCCACGCAGTTCTTTCCAAAGTGCAATTGAAAATGCTTTGTATGGAGTAACTCTGGCACAGTTTGCATAAATACCGATTTCCTGGAAATTTCAGCAAGTGTTGGACACTAAATGAGGGAAATCAGGCCTCCTGGCTGTGGAATGTCTGAATGGAAAGCGGAGCTCCTGAATCTCTGATGCTGAGCACATTGCTGCATGTGGCCGCGGTCAGATGTCATGCAGTGCAGCAAAGTCACTTCTTCCATAAGGGAGATGTCTGCAGAGCTGTTAAAAAAAAAAAAAGAAAGAAAAAGAAATAATAATGACTAACAATTGTCTGGATTCAGTGGCTGATACACTGAGTGGTAAGCTCCTGTGTTTTAAATAGCAGAAATTTCTTTATAATGCCTATTCCCTTTTATGTTAAGGGAGCTGAGAATGCTTTTAAAACTATCTTTTTGTTTTGCTAGAGGTCTGTCGCTGTGAGCAGCGCGTGAGATCGTGTGCTTGTTGTTATTACATCCAAGAAAATACAGGTGATTAAAACTGCAGTTGTCTTTGGTCAAGTAGTACCCACCAGTCCAGAGCAGTGGATTTTAGAAGCATTATTACCTCCAGGGGAGGTCCAGGTTGGATGTTAGGAAACATTTCTTCTCAGAAAGAGTGGTGATGTGTTGGCACAGCTGCCCATGGAGTGGTGGGGTCACTGTCCCATGGAGGTGTTCCATGTGGGCATGGTGGGGGTGGGTGGGGTTGGCCTTGGGGATTTGAGAGGTCTTTTCCAGCCTGAAAGATTCTGTGATTGTGATAAAGTGAAGGTCGGTGTCATCGTTTTTCAGTAGTCATGGCACAGTAGCATCTGTTGTCTTGAACTCTCTCCTCAAGTAGATAATAACTTGGAATTGATTAGAGAGAAAATGAGGTCAGAGCTAAAGAACTGCTGTCAAATCAATTGGATTTCATGAAGAATTAACTTTACTAGCTTGGAAGTACTGCTTACCGTGTTGGAGAACAAGATCACGTATTCTCTTCATTGCTTCTCTGCTCAGTGTTTGTGCAGGGAGAGTGCAGTGATTGTCAGAATGTTTGCAGTGTGAAGGTGTGAGGGACGCAGAGTGCATTGCACAGGCATGCTGCTGCTGCTCCGTGCTTTGTCAGATGTCAGCAGTGGCAATCACTGCTCTCTGTGAACATGAGAAAGATACTGCTTGCATTAATTGCCACCTCCCCGTGGTGTATTTTGATGTATCAAAAAAGGAGTGCACCTGCCTCAGCCGCTGGGATTAGTGCCCAGCAATGGCAGCTGCTTCCTTTAGCTGTGCACCGTTGTGCAGGCATGGCTCCAATGGCCCAGCTCCAATGGAAAACAACATGAAGCAGAATTACTTTTTTTCAAAGCAGGTTGTGGGATGAGTGATTATGGAAACACCTAAATTACTTCATATCAAGTTGGTTGGTTTGTTTTGTTGGTTTTTTTTTTGAGCACAAACACATCAAACTACATATCCTGAATAATTAAGGACTATGTTACTAATAAAACCAGACCCATCTCCCTTCTCTTCCTCCCTTCCAGCTTTTTCATCGCTTTAGTTCACATTCAATGCTTTCTTTTTCCCCAGGCTTTATACTTTCAAGTACTATTTAAAGCAAGCAGTGAATCTGATCCTGTAGTGGTGTTTTTGTAACATGCTCCCTTGCTTTCTTTCAAAGCCCTCTCGCATGCAGAGTGTAGGCCCTGTGATTTAGGACTAATTCAACTCATTCGTCCTCTTCTGAGCTCCAAGGTAACCTTGTATGCTTTCCTGCTGGCAACTTGTGCAGCCCTTGCCCAAGAAGCAAAGTTTTTCACCGTGCTCCTTTAAGGAGCACACATGGGGTTGCTGCATTTCTTCTGTCTCCCATCTCTGAGGTGTGTGGCTGCTTCCTGGGTTAGCACAGCCCCTGCTTCCCCGCCAGCAGGACTGAGGTGGTGGTACAGATCACATCTCTGCAGAGGGCGTTTTTACTGTGAGGTGGTGTTACTGATGAAATATGGGTGGTAATGGCTAACAGTCCTCACGTCTTGCACCTTTGTGGGTGCTGTGGTTTAGGCTGCGGGGTCATGCTCCATCCCCATTTCCCAAAGACCCTAAAAGCTTAGAGAGGAGAAGCAGCCCATGGGGCTGGCTCTGCGGTTCCATAGAATAAAGAGGTGTTTATGGCACCTCTTTTCAGGTGAGTCCACGAGGGGGCGAATCGAAGCCAAAAATCCCAGTGCTGTAGTTGAATATGGGGGAAAGCTCAAGCTTAAGATAGGGAGAGAAGATGGGAAAAGCAGATTCATGTGGAAATGGGTACCAGGTGCTCAGCAATGAGAACTGAAAGTTTTCATCAGCAGAGTTGACTTTGAGTTTTTGAGATGTGTATCTCATCTAAGTTCATGTGTCCAGCAAGGAAGGAGAATGGACTGGTTTGAAGTCCCAAACCTCTGGGGTCCCTCTGCCTCTCCCCCCTGTTCTACACTACCTAGAGCAGGGTGCCCAGGGCCACATCCAGGTGGGTTTGGATATTTCTAAAGAGGAGAACCCACAACCTCTCTGGTCCCTGTGTCAGGACTCTGGCACTGGCACAGTACAGCAGTGCTGCCTGGTGTCTAGACAGAACCAGTCACTTGTAACTGTCTTCTAGTTTGTGCCCATAAAAGACAACACTGTACTGAAGCTTTGATGCACGTCTTATTTCTTTTTTACAACCTATTTATTTATTCTCAACTAAAGAGTTTTGTTTTTATTCTTTTAATTTATTTAAAGGAAAAGCATTTCACAAGAGAAAGGAGGAGTGCTGTGCAGAAGGAATTGCTGTACTGGGTTTTGTTTCAGACCTGTAAGCACTGAGGGCCATTGCAAGCAATGCCACCACCTGCAAGGGCTTCCTCTGCTCAGTTTGCTTTACTGCCTGCAGAGAATGGGAGAATGTTTTTAGCTAGGTGTATTCCTGCAACCACAGATAATGTCCTCCTGGCATATAGGGCTAGAGTGGGTTGCATCATCAGCGTGCAGTACAGTTTCTCTGAACTTGAATCAGCCCCTCCTAAGATGTCCACAACTTTTTGACTCCCATCACCTGTACAGTTCATTCTTTTCCGGATATTGAATAATCTTTTAGGCTGTTAATGAATGACTTTGCTACATTACCTATGTATTATTGGCATGGACATCATACATTGTCTGCTTCCTCTTCTCAGCAGCCTATTATGTATTTGAAGGCAGTTATCACATCTCCCCTATAGACTTCCATCCTCTGGAAACTAACTTTAATTGTTTTTCAACTCAGGTCAGATTTCCTAGCACGGCCTCAATGCTATTGTTTTCTTTCCAGTTGATCCAAATCCCTTTTGAAGTCAATGCCCAGCCTGTCTGATGGGCACCACTTGCAGCTGCATGGACAGGGTAGAGCCACATGCTGCCATCCAGCTGCACCTCCCAGAGATGGCTCATCAGAGACCCACCATCTATTAATCTGTAGGTAACAGTGTGGAGTGATGTTATATAGGATAATATTTCAAAGAATCATGGAATTATGAAGGTTGGAAAAGATCTCTCAGATCCCCTACCCACCCCTACCATGCCCACTGACCGTGACCCTCAGTGCCACATCTCCATGGTTCTTGCCTGAACACCTCCAGGGATGGCTATTCTACCACCATCCTGGGCAGCCCGTGCCAACACAAATTATAGTAGTTATTTTGTTTATCTTATCACAATCTGAATGTCACAATATCCAGATGTTGTTGTAGGGAAATCTTTAACTATCATATAACCATCGAAAGAGTATAAAAGGTGGTATGAAACACTTGGCTAATTGTAAATTCCCTTTTTTAAGAGTCCAGCATGAATGATAATGCTCAAATATTTTAGTTGGCTGTGGAAACCCCTTTGATCAAGGTTACAACAGTGTGTTATATTATGCTAATTATGCTGCTGTTCCTACTACAACTTGAAACTTGCTCTCATTAAAGATGAACAATTCCAGCAATCTACCAAAACATTCCTACTTAACAAAATGAGGAACCTTTTGATCAAGAATAGCATCTTTGTGAAGAGGTTAACTTTTGGATGTCAGGGTGCCTGCATTATAATCTGGTTTGTGGCAATTCATTGTCTTTAGTTTTCTCAGCAGGAAGAGATGATGTGGATGGAAGATGTTGGGCTGAGATCTCAGGAGATCTGCCTCTGCCAGCCCATCAGGAGGAGGCTTCTAAAAAGGTCTTTGGACAATCTGGTTTATCAAAGAAATTTTGTGCTTCCTTGTCCCCTGCCTGCTCCCCCACTGTGCCTCCAGTGTCTTTGGCACAAAACAGGACACCAGAGGCATTGTAATGCTGTTAGCAACCAAGAGCATGTCATTATGGCTCTCATTACTGGGTGGACTTCAACTCTGGAACAAGTGCTTTTGTCTTTTAGCACTGGATTGTGTGCATTCAGGGCTGGCTCTGTACTGTGGCTAAGGCAGTGGAAATGGACATGAGTGGGCAGTCTCACCTGAGTCAATAGAACTTTTGTACCTTTATTGCAACATTTGAAAGTGAAACAGAGCCTTTTATTGCACCTAAGGTTAAAGCAGTTTGGGTGTAACTGGGGGAAGGAGCTGTAAAGGGGTAAAGAGTTACTGGTACAGCCCTCCTGTTTTGGAGCACGTTCAAACTTCAAACTAGATCAGCATGCAGTGTCTTGACTTACCACTGATAGTGCAACTGCATGCAGTGGGGGAAATTTTCTGCAGAATGTTTCTGATTGAGTATTCTAGTACTTATATCTTTTTCAGTGCTTTTTGTTAGTTCAGTAAGACCCTGTATTGCTGTTCTTAGCTTTGGCTCTTGGTTTGAAACTACACCAATATGACTGCACAGTAGGGTGGCAGCTAGAAAGTGCACAATGGAATACATCAATGGCTATTGTATTTTTCCTTTTTTAAAGGACGATTCTTGCATCCTTATGAGATGCATGACAGAGTAGGTTCATTGTACTACAGTATTCACATGAACAAGTGAATGCCAAAGGCTTTTGCATGACTCAAGTTCCCAAGACAGAAATACAGGTCCTACAGAGAAAAAGATACATTAGAATCTTGCCAAATACAAGGTGTAATCCTTTTAGGGTATTTTAAACACTTCTGTTGATCTGCACTGGTCTTGTACCATACTTGAGTTTGGCTATCGATCTAATAAAACTGAATGTTAGTGAAAACCATAAGAAGATATTTTAATCACTTCCTCCATCACCTTTCCTTCCTGTCTGCTTTCTTATTAGGCAAGATGGAGTGATACAATGCTCTTAATCTAATTGAGGATAGAGCTGCAAGGTGCAAAGTGACTGGGTCTGAAAGCTGAAGCCTTTTCAGCAGACTTGGGCCACTTGGTGTGAATCAGCTGATGAACTTGGCTGGCCTGTCCTTGGCCATACGTTATGCTACAGCTGGCTTTTAAGCTCTCTTCTTCAAAATAGTGCTTGGCTGTTATGTGAAGGGAAGCACAGCATGGACATATCTGGGCAGATTTCATTGCTTACTCAGCCTACCCAAGATCATTCCTGTGTTTTCTCTTCATACTAAAGAACAAAACCTACTGTTTGGCATTGCTATGGTTATGCTCTAGTTAAGCTGGGCTTTGTAGGAGGCTATTGCATAGGCTGGATTGGCCTTTGGAAGTTTTCCAGTGTGGATTTTGAGATATGGTGCCCTCAGAATGCACCCTCTTTGTAAAGTATGAATGGAAGGCATCACTTGAACTAAAAGCATTTCAGCAAATATCTTCATAATGGATTTGGGAAAGTACTGAAGGCTTGATTTTGAAGAGAGATAGGCAAACAGTTAGCTGTGCTAAATATTTCCAAAGCTTTCAGGAGACTATTCATGAGAAAAGTTATGCAAGTAGCTTAAACACTTGCAGAGTTTCATTGTCAATTCTAATGTTTAATTTTATCAACCTATCTTGACTCCCATTTAAACTGTAAGCAGTGCAATATATGGTACAGCAACATATAACTAAAATTGACTTTATGTAGTGTGGCAAAATTCTCTAACATCTCTTCCTTGCGTACAGATTTTTTTATAATGTATAATAATGAGGGGGAAAGGTGGGGGAACGAGATGGGTGTGTTTCTACCATTCAGTAAGTCCAGTACTCCTGTTACCTCACAGTGTCACATGTATGGCACTCCTCAAATGATGAAAAGCACAGTTCTGCACTGGTGGAAACGATCTGCCCATTTAGCTGGAACAAAAAAATAGGAAAAAAAAAAAAAGTTGAATGTACTGTACTTTGTACTCTATCTTGCCATGGATGGTACAGGGAAAATAAAAGATAGGTACAGCTCAGAAAGCAGGGTCATGTTGGACTGGAAACATGAGGACTTTTTTTTTTTTAATTAACTGTAAATGTTTTCTTTTGTGCATATTTAACTATTAAAAATATACTTTCCTAAGTCAAAATGCCACAAGAAATAAAACCAAACATTTGGGGAAACATTTAGGGGGGGTTGGACTCGATGATTTTCCAACACCTACAATTCTGTTTTGATAAAATTATGGCACGTAGCTTTGATTTGTTCTTTAAAATAGAGCTTTATTACTATTACATTATTCTATTACCATTCTTCTGTTAAGATAAAACTCTGTAGGTCACCAAGAATTTCACAGCAGGGAATATGATAGGCTTCAGCGATGCAAACATATGAGACCTGTGCATGGAATAGCATTAGCTGTGAGCAGCCTCCTCAGTGGCACATTTCAATCGATTCTCACCTGTTAGATTCACACACTGTTGGATGTGTGGATTTTGTGAGTGTTGGCAGGGAGTTGAGTTTTGGCTCAGCTTTAGAGCAGCAGACAAATTTCCTTATGGAGCTCCCCATTACCTTTGATAATATGGCTGGATTGTTTGTGGGATTCTCTGGTACCCCTCTGTTTGCATGGATGGAAAGGCTTATTTCCTTGGCAAAAATCTGGTGATCTTGCTGAAATTCAGCATATGCAAGGGGGGAAGCCTTCCTTGTTCTCCCTGCAGAGTTTGTTGGACGTGTTGAAATGCTGGAGGTCTTTCAGATGAGAATATCCCAAACCAGTAATCTTGACTTTTCCATTATGGCTCTTTGTTTCTTCTGCTTTTTAACCTCTGAAATAAGATTAAATTCCTGCAAGAGACTCTTCTGGGAAGAGAGACATGTGCTGTACCAGCCACCAAGTAGGAAAGCTTAGGAATTATCTTGTATAAGTCAAGCTGATCATCAAAATGAGCACAAACTATCTTAGGGAATCAACACCTTTAATCCTGTTGGATGCTTTATGATTAAAATCAGTAAGTAAATACAATGCTTTTTTTCCACGTAGAACCACAAGTGTTTCTTTGCAGAGACAGAGATGTGATAAAGACATGGGGCTGGAATTCACTGTGACAGGTAACAAAAAGGAATTCTTACTCTATTAGCAATTGATTTTCAAATAACACATTAAAAATAAGAATTAGTCACATTTTTTTTTGTATCCAGTGTAATTTTTTTTTAAGCAACCCAGTTCATCTTTCTCTTTGCATTTTTATGTTCAGTCACATGATAATTTTTTAGATGATGACAAATTCTGGGAGGTCCGTAGGATGAAGAAGAAGTCCTTAATAAAGATGTGCAGTGAGATAATTCACTTTGAAGGCTTTTGTGAAGTTCACAAGGCATGGAAGGTCTTTGGAATTATGTTATTTTTGTTATGTTGTGAGAACAAGAAAAAAAAATGTAGGGTAGTTAAAAATACACAGAAATGGTCATCAGAGCAGATGGAATGGCTATTATCATTTAGACAAAATGACGTAAGTAGGCTAATTTTAGCTTTCTCTAGAAGGACTTTGGTGTTCAACAGTTTCTATAAGCTGACCAGTAGCATAAATGTTGAGCAATACATTGTAAGTGAGCTGGTGCTGGAAATTACTCTAACATTACTAGATGGTTGGTTTCTTTCTTCTGAATACTGAAAGATCACTACATCTGAAAAAGGAAGTGATAAATGTGTGTTAGTTTCCTATATGCTGTCTTGATACAAGTAGAAAGAATGAGTTCAGAATGGAAAGCAGCATTCAAGAAATGGGACATTGCAGCAAACTCTCAGTTTGAAAGATCTGTAGCTCTCCCAGATGGTTTGCTGGATGTGAGAACCTACCCAGCCCAGGCACTATCCAAATGTTAGACTTACTTAGAGCCCAGATGGCAGATAGATTTATTTCATCCATATATTGCTCTTTCTAAGAACTCTGAAATTTTATTTTGCTGTTTTTGTAGACTAACAGCTAATGTTTTTTTTTGTTTTTTTTTTTCTCATGTTATAGGGTCAAAGGAAAGCAGGCTAAGAACAAAAACCTGAGGAATACTGAATTTAACTGCATAAAAAATACAACATTTTGTCTTTAATCCAAGTGGAAGTACTCTAAAGCAAGAGGACACTTGCTTTAGCAAACAGCTGAACTCCAATATAAGATGTCCTGAGTCATCAGGTTGGTTTTCTCAGGCAAACTCGTTTAGGTTTTGCACACCTGGCATTTTTGTTTTGTGGTAGCACACACTCAATCTCACGTATTCTGCCTCAGTGTTGCATGGCCAAAAGCTGAGCTCTGCTGTCAGAACAGCAGCTAATTGCTGATATGTTATCAAGCCTGCAGTGCAATACGTTGGGTGTTTTATAGTCTTTATGGTACTTTATTTTACATCAAACTTCCTCCTGCTGTGATTTCGATATGTACAGTAGAAAGGAGGAATAAACTCTAGATCCTTTTTTTTTTTTTTTTTTTTTTTAACAGAGGATGCTGGCATTTCAGCAGATGTAAATCAAAAGTACCTGTTATCAAACCTAAATGCTTTGGTAAATTTCATTTCAACATATACTTCGTGCTCATTGCTTCTTGCCATCCCACCAGGTATTACTGAGAAGAGTCCAGTTCTGTCTTTATTCCACTCCACCAGGTCTTTATACAAATGAATGAGATCCCTCTGAGCTTTCTCTTTTCAGACTGCAGTCTCAAATATCTCACTCTCTCCCTGTAAGAGAGTTGCTCCATCCTTCAGATGCTCCTTAATCATTTTAGTATCTTCAGTAGACTCCCTGCACTATGTCCATATCTCTTACAAACTGGGCAACCCAAGACTGGAATCAGCATTGGGCTTATATGGATTTTGGTAGCAGGGTGGCACAGGGGAGCCCTCCATCAGGAGAGCCCAGAAGCTGCCCCATGTCATTTCTCAGGAATTTAGAGGAAGGGATAAGACCCTGTAGCCCCTTCCCAAACACAGTGTGCGACGACTCCACTGAGCACATGGTGTTGTTTTTGCTTTTGTCGGGAACAGCAGAGCTGTGAATAGCAATGTTCATGCTTACATTTCTTTATCAATACATGAATACAATCAGTCGTATTGACCATTGTGCTCCAATTGTTTGCTCTTTTCAGTGGCTGCTTTGATAATTCCTGGTTCTGTTTCTGGACCCTGCCCTTTTGTCTTTTCTTCCTTTCTTCTAGCACTGTGAACCTTGCAGAAAGAGGACTTGTTATTTCCTTTTGTTTCTACACTCAAGACTTGTTTTGCTGCAGGAGGAAAGTTGGAATATACCATCAGGAAGCATGAATTATTTCAGCTGTTTGTACCATAGTCATAGTGAATAGACAGGTAAAGCTTGTATGAAGCGCACTGAACGGAATATTAGACCAACAAACGACCTGTTGCTAGCTGGCCTGTATGTGAGGAGGAAAACCTACAGAACTGCAATAAAACGACTCCAGCTAAAAGATTAGCAGGACAGGATTATGGGCAGTTGTTCCCAAAGCTATCTAAAACCTCATTAAGACTTCACATTGACCAACTGATGAAACCATTTCAATGGAACTTTGGATTTTTCATCAGGCCACGTTTCCTTCTCTTTTGATAAACTTTGTGATTCAAAGAATTGCTGGCTAATTCAACTGAAGAGCATAGTGATAGATTTGGGGAAGATACTGCTAAATCAGAGCAAGCTTGGCAGAGACTCCCAATGAGCTCCAGTTAGGGTATTTAACAAATAACTTGCAATAACTTATTTTTGATACCCGACTTAATCCCATGTATTATGTGCTGTTTGTTGAGAAACAACAGAGAAGCAAGCCTGTAATTTCAAGAGGAAGGCATCAGAAACGTAAATGAGACCAGGATACTCTGCTTGTGTTTGCTGCCTGGCCTTGTTGCAATCTGCTTAATTAAGTCTTTAGCTACAGGCAGCAAATAAATCAAACTGGGATGATAGGAGCAAAGAAATACTTAAGTTCACCAGTCTGGTTCCAAAGGTAATACTGGACATGCTCACAAGTCAAAGATACAGTTAAGATAATTTGTAATAATGATGATAGAACAAATTTTCCAGGAAATTGAAACTTTGTTCTTAATAGGTTCTGTTCCTGTAAAGATCTGGTTGTCATAAAACATTGGATAAGAAGCCAGGTATAACTTGGATCATGACTGTTGAACTACATTTCATAATCATCCACTGTTTGGACAGGCTGGCCTTGGGAGCCTCACCCTTTCACAGGTATGGGGTATAAATTCTGATGCTCGGCTTCATTGGCACCTCTTGTGCAAGATGGATACAAACAAGATCCTGCTTTTCCTCTTAAGCACAGCAATTCTGGGTGCCATCTCAGGTAAACTACTTAAAATCTTTTAAAACGTTCTTACAAATAGGTAGAGAAGAGGGACTTAGTCCTCTTCACCAATTTCATAAACGTAACTCGTGCTAATATAATCAACTTCGTTCAAAGATCATATGTAAAACAGACTGCAATTAGATAGCATTGTTCTCTTATTAAAAATACAAACGAATCAACTTTGTGATTAACTATTATTTGCACTGAAGTAAATTCAGTGCAATGAACCAATGTTTAGACCTTTACAGTAGTGTCCTCTAGCATAGATTAAAACAATAAATACTACTGTAAAATATGAATGACTTTATTTGTATAAATCCATGTCTATTAGTATGAAATTTAGGAGGAATGTAGTTCCTTGCCTGTAGTGCATACATGCTTTAAAAGACTTGAAAGTTCAACTTGCAGATGCACATGGAGCAACAGTGCTTTGCTTTACATCATGTAATGGAAACATAGTAGTAAGATACAGCTGCTATCATATATGGTATCACGAAGCCTCAGGGACATTTATTTTTCTACCAGCTGTGCCTTTGAGGCTTTCATACACCTAAGAAAACCTGGAGACAATAAAAGCCCAGCTGGCACATTTACACTTGCAAATCACAGTCATGTTCAGGTAGGTTGGGCTTTGTGAGAAATCAATATTTAGTATTTTTAAGGACTACTAATGATATTTCACAGGAATGAATACTTGAACAGACAATATACCCAGTAAACACTTCTGGAGCTGTGTCATACCTGAAAACATCACAGTTTGTGTTGAAAAAGAGACTTCTCGGTGTCAATTAAGCCGTGCCTCTAGATCATTGTCATTTTTTTTAAATCCTTCTAAAACTTCAGAGCCCAAAACTTCACATGGTACAGGATGTGCAGCTGCACCTCCACTGAGTGTAGAGGAACAAGCGTTCTTTTTGACAGGATGACTGCAGCTTGATTTGTCCACCACAAAATGGCATGGTCCTTTTGAAAGCCAAAGAACAGAGATGAAATATGCTGAGCTTTCCATCCACCAAAAGTCCTATATCCTTTCAACAAGCATGAGAGACACAGAAGAGAAGAACAGGAGAGGAGAGTCATGGAAATGAGGAGCCTAATTCAGCTGAGAATGACAGTCCTCATGGCCTCAAACATGTGTGGGGTTGAAATTGCCCTGAGAAGGGAAGATGTGTGCATGCTGCAGTGTTTTCCCATGTGTTCCTTATTCCCTCCTTTCCCAGATGCCTCTCTGAGCTTGGTGAATGGCCGGAACCGGTGTGAGGGGCGCGTTGAGGTCTACTACAATGGGAGTTGGGGCACGGTCTGCGATGACGACTGGGACATCCGTGATGCCGACGTCGTGTGCAGGCAGCTGGACTGTGGCTTTGCAGTTTCAGCACCAGGAAGTGCCTATTTTGGACAAGGCACCGGCAGGATTTACCTGGACGATGTGCAGTGCACGGGGAATGAGTCGTCCCTCTTTGAGTGCAGGAGCCGTGGCTGGGGCGTGCACAACTGTAACCACTATGAGGATGCCAGCGTTGTCTGCTCAGGTACCTTTGGTTGTCCTTCCCAAGTCCTGGTACAGGCTGATGAATTGGCCCTCCTTGGCCTGGCATGGGGAGGTTGTGGTGCTGTTTGCAGCTTGTGACTTGCCGTGCTCCCATGGGAGATGGCCCTGCTGATACCCCCATGCTGTGCACTGCACTGTGGCAGGGCAGCACTGCCATCCCCAGTGCTGGGAGCAAAGCTGGTGTGCTCCTCCATCCCAATGTCCCTCATGTATTTCTTTCTCTTCTCCCGCAACAGATGCACCACCTGGATACCCAAGTAGCTACCCATGGAGAACTACACGTGAGTCTGCATATTGCGTGTTCCCGTCTGGTGCTTTACTTTGGGGTTACAGGGGTTACCAACCCAGCTACACAGTCAGATGCCCGCTGGTGTACCAGGTGTGGGTGGGCCAGTTGTTAAGCCCACATTGGAGGGCAGGGCATGGTGCTGCCAGAAATGTCCCTGGGGTTGAATTTCACGTTGCCTGCAGCTGTGGGGAGCACAGAGCTATGGGGTATGTTTTTCCAAGTCTAGATTCAACCACACGTGCCTCACTTGAGATTCTTTCTCTCCCCCTCTCAACAGCTCCCACGTACACCACCGCAGATGTCTCCATTCCGTCAAGTACGTCTACATTATTCCTGTCTCTAACTACTTCAGAGCTGTGTTTGTTGCTATCTGAGCGCATGAGCTTTGTCTTTTCTGTGGAATCAGAGAGTCCTCAAACATGTGGAGCTGGCAGGGCCCTACAGGGACAATAGAGTCGAGGTGTGGGCTCTGCACCGGGAGGCTAAAGAGAGAACTCACATGTCTGCGAGCGCTGTCCAACTGTTTGGTCAACCCTGGTAGGCCTGGGGCCGTGACCACTTCCCCAGGGGCCACTTGCAGTGCCCAGCCTGCCTGTCTGTGCACAGCTCTTCCCAGTACCCAACCTGATGCTCCGCTGATGCAGCTTTGAGCCATTCCCCTTTGCCCATCATGAGGAAGGTGCTGACAGCAACCACATCCCTTCTCAGGCTCCTGCACTCTCTCGGCTGAACTGACCATGTGACCTCTCCTCCTAAATCACGTCATCTAATTGATTTTTCTATCATTTCTTTCACCCTTCTTTGGACACACTGTAAATGTTTCATGTTCTTACTCTGTAGAACTCAAAACCACTGAGAGTACTTGGGCTGCAGCCGCAGATCTGTTGAGTGCGGGAGGACTGGTGTTCCCTGGCTAGCTGAGCTGTGCTTAAAGCAGCGCAGAATAGGCTTGGTCCTCTGTTGAGCAAGGCTCAGCATAGTTCCATGATAGATCCGGGCTTTCCATCCACCGGAACTCCCACATCCTTCTCATGAAGTGCCAGAGATGCAGAAGAGAAGAACGGGAGAGGAGAGTCATGGAAATGAGGAGCCTAATTTGGCTGAGAGTAGCGATCCTCATGGCCTCAAACTTGTGTGGTGTTGAAATTGCCCTGTGAAGGGGAGATGTGTGCATGCTGCAGTGTTTTCCCATGTGTTCCTTATTCCCTCCTTTCCCAGATGCCTCTCTGAGCTTGGTGAATGGCCGGAACCGGTGTGAGGGGCGCGTTGAGGTCTACTACAATGGGAGTCGGGGCACGGTCTGCGATGACGACTGGGACATCCGTGATGCCGACGTTGTGTGCAGGCAGCTGGACTGTGGCTTTGCAGTTTCAGCACCAGGAAGTGCCTATTTTGGACAAGGCACCGGCAGGATTTACCTGGACGATGTGCAGTGCATGGGGAATGAGTCGTCCCTCTTTGAGTGCAGGAGCCGTGGCTGGGGCGTGCACAACTGTAACCACTATGAGGATGCCAGCGTTGTCTGCTCAGGTACCATTGGTTGTCCTTCCCAAGTGCTGGCACAGGCTGATGAATTGGCCCTCCTTGGCCGGGCATGGGGAGGTTGTGGTGCTATGTTTGCAGCTTGTGACTTGCCGTGCTCCCGTGGGAGATGGCCCTGCCGATACCCCCATGCTGTGCATTGCAGTGTGGCAGGGCAGCACTGCCATCCCCAGTGCTGGGAGCAAAGCTGGTGTGCTCCTCCATCCCAATGTCCCTCATGTATTTTCTTTCTCTTCTCCCGCAACAGATGCAACACCTGGATACCCAAGTAGCTACCCATGGAGAACTACACGTGAGTCTGCATATTGCGTGTGCCCGTCTGGTGCTTTACTTTCGGGTTACAGGGGTTACCAACCCAGCTACACAGTCAGATGCCCGCTGGTGTACCAGGTGTGGGTGGGCCAGTTGTTAAGCCCACATTGGAGGGCAGGGCATGGTGCTGCCAGAAATGTCCCTGGGGTTGAATTTCACGTTGCCTGCAGCTGTGGGGAGCACAGAGCTATGGGGTATGTTTTTCCAAGTCTAGATTCAACCACACGTGCCTCACTTGAGATTCTTTCTCTCCCCCTCTCAACAGCTTCCACGTACACCACCGCAGATGTCTCCATTCCGTCAAGTACGTCTACATTATTCCTGTCTCTAACTACTTCAGAGCTGTGTTTGTTGCTATCTGAGCGCATGAGCTTTGTCTTTTCTGTGGAATCAGAGAGTCCTCAAACATGCGGAGCTGGCGGGGACCCATAGGGACAATAGAGTCGAGGTGTGGGCTCTGCACCGGGAGGCTAAAGAGAGATCTCACATGTCTGCGAGCGCTGTCCAACTGTTTGGTCAACCCTGGTAGGCCTGGGGCCATGACCACTTCCCCAGGGGCCACTTGCAGTGCCCAGCCTGCCTGTCTGTGCACAGCTCTTCCCAGTACCCAACCTGATGCTCCGCTGATGCAGCTTTGAGCCATTCCCCTTTGCCCATCATGAGGAAGGTGCTGACAGCAACCACATCCCTTCTCAGGCTCCTGCACTCTCTCGGCTGAACTGACCATGTGACCTCTCCTCCTAAATCACGTCATCTAATTGATTTTTCTATCATTTCTTTCACCCTTCTTTGGACACACTGTAAATGTTTCATGTTCTTACTCTGTAGAACTCAAAACCACTGAGAGTACTTGGGCTGCAGCCGCAGATCTGTTGAGTGCGGGAGGACTGGTGTTCCCTGGCTAGCTGAGCTGTGCTTAAAGCAGCGCAGAATAGGCTTGGTCCTCTGTTGAGCAAGGCTCAGCATAGTTCCATGATAGATCCGGGCTTTCCATCCACCGGAACTCCCACATCCTTCTCATGAAGTGCCAGAGATGCAGAAGAGAAGAAGGGGAGAGGAGAGTCATGGAAATGAGGATCCTAATTCAGCTGAGAGTAGCGATCCTCATGGCCTCAAACTTGTGTGGTGTTGAAATTGCCCTGTGAAGGGGAGATGTGTGCATGCTGCAGTGTTTTCCCATGTGTTCCTTATTCCCTCCTTTCCCAGATGCCTCTCTGAGCTTGGTGAATGGCCGGAACCGGTGTGAGGGGCGCGTTGAGGTCTACTACAATGGGAGTCGGGGCACGGTCTGCGATGACGACTGGGACATCCGTGATGCCGACGTCGTGTGCAGGCAGCTGGACTGTGGCTTTGCAGTTTCAGCACCAGGAAGTGCCTATTTTGGACAAGGCACCGGCAGGATTTACCTGGACGATGTGCAGTGCATGGGGAATGAGTCTTCCCTCTTTGAGTGCAGGAGCCGTGGCTGGGGCGTGCACAACTGTAACCACTATGAGGATGCCAGCGTTGTCTGCTCAGGTACCATTGGTTGTCCTTCCCAAGTGCTGGTACAGGCTGATGAATTGGCCCTCCTTGACCTGGCATGGGGAGGTTGTGGTGCTATGTTTGCAGCTTGTGACTTGCCATGCTCCCATGGGAGATGGCCCTGCCGATACCCCCATGCTGTGCATTGCAGTGTGGCAGGGCAGCACTGCCATCCCCAGTGCTGGGAGCAAAGCTGGTGTGCTCCTCCATCCCAATGTCCCTCATGTATTTCTTTCTCTTCTCCCGCAACAGATGCAACACCTGGATACCCAAGTAGCTACCCATGGAGAACTACACGTGAGTCTGCATATTGCGCGTTCCCGTCCGGTGCTTTACTTTGGGGTTACAGGGGTTACCAACCCAGCTACACAGTCAGATGCCCGCTGGTGTACCAGGTGTGGGTGGGCCAGTTGTTAAGCCCACATTGGAGGGCAGGGCATGGTGCTGCCAGAAAAAATCCCTGGGGTTGAATTTCACATTGCCTGCAGCTGTGGGGAGCACAGAGCTATGGGGTATGTTTTTCCAAGTCTAGATTCAACCACACGTGCCTCACTTGAGATTCTTTCTCTCCCCCTCTCAACAGCTTCCACGTACACCACCGCAGATGTCTCCATTCCGTCAAGTACGTCTACATTATTCCTGTCTCTAACTACTTCAGAGCTGTGTTTGTTGCTATCTGAGCGCATGAGCTTTGTCTTTTCTGTGGAATCAGAGAGTCCTCAAACATGCGGAGCTGGCGGGGACCCATAGGGACAATAGAGTCGAGGTGTGGGCTTTGCACCGGGAGGCTAAAGAGAGAACTCACATGTCTGCGAGCGCTGTCCAACTGTTTGGTCAACCCTGGTAGGCCTGGGGCCGTGACCACTTCCCCAGGGGCCACTTGCAGTGCCCAGCCTGCCTGTCTGTGCACAGCTCTTCCCAGTACCCAACCTGATGCTCCGCTGATGCAGCTTTGAGCCATTCCCCTTTGCCCATCATGAGGAAGGTGCTGACAGCAACCACATCCCTTCTCAGGCTCCTGCACTCTCTCGGCTGAACTGACCATGTGACCTCTCCTCCTAAATCACGTCATCTAATTGATTTTTCTATCATTTCTTTCACCCTTCTTTGGACACACTGTAAATGTTTCATGTTCTTACTCTGTAGAACTCAAAACCACAGAGAGTACTTGGGCTGCAGCCGCAGATCTGTTGAGTGCGGGAGGACTGGTGTTCCCTGGCTAGCTGAGCTGTGCTTAAAGCAGCGCAGAATAGGCTTGGTCCTCTGTTGAGCAAGGCTCAGCATAGTTCCATGATAGATCTGTGCTTTCCATCCACCGGAACTCCCACATCCTTCTCATGAAGTGCCAGAGATGCAGAAGAGAAGAACAGGAGAGGAGAGTCATGGAAATGAGGAGCCTAATTTGGCTGAGAGTAGCGATCCTCATGGCCTCAAACTTGTGTGGTGTTGAAATTGCCCAGTGAAGGGGAGATGTGTGCATGCTGCAGTGTTTTCCCATGTGTTCCTTGTTCCCTCCTTTCCCAGATGCCTCTCTGAGCTTGGTGAATGGCCGGAACCGGTGTGAGGGGCGCGTTGAGGTCTACTACAATGGGAGTCGGGGCACGGTCTGCGATGACAACTGGGACATCCGTGATGCCGACGTCGTGTGCAGGCAGCTGGACTGTGGCTTTGCAGTTTCGGCACCAGGATATGCCTATTTTGGACAAGGCAATGGCACGATTTACCTGGACGATGTGCAGTGCATGGGGAATGAGTCGTCCCTCTTTGAGTGCAGGAGCCGTGGCTGGGGCGTGCACAACTGTAACCACTATGAGGATGCCAGCGTTGTCTGCTCAGGTACCATTGGTTGTCCTTCCCAAGTGCTGGCACAGGCTGATGAATTGGCCCTCCTTGGCCGGGCATGGGGAGGTTGTGGTGCTATGTTTGCAGCTTGTGACTTGCCGTGCTCCCGTGGGAGATGGCCCTGCCCATATCCCCATGCTGTGCATTGCAGCGTGGCAGGGCAGCACTGCCATCCCCAGTGCTGGGAGCAAAGCTGGTGTGCTCCTCCATCCCAATGTCCCTCATGTATTTCTTTCTCTTCTCCCACAACAGATGCAACACCTGGATACCCAAGTAGCTACCCATGGAGAACTACACGTGAGTCTGCATATTGCGTGTTCCCGTCTGGTGCTTTCCTTTCGGGTTACAGGGGTTACCAACCCAGCTACACAGTCAGATGCCCGCTGGTGTACCAGGTGTGGGTGGGCCAGTTGTTAAGCCCACATTGGAGGGCAGGGCATGGTGCTGCCAGAAATGTCCCTGGGGTTGAATTTCACGTTGCCTGCAGCTGTGGGGAGCACAGAGCTATGGGGTATGTTTTTCCAAGTCTAGATTCAACCACACGTGCCTCACTTGAGATTCTTTCTCTCCCCCTCTCAACAGCTTCCACGTACACCACCGCAGATGTCTCCATTCCGTCAAGTACGTCTACATTATTCCTGGTTTGTCTCTAACTACTTCACAGCTGTGTTTGTTGCTATCTGAGCGCATGAGCTTTGTCTTTTCTGTGGAATCAGAGAGTCCTCAAACATGCGGAGCTGGCGGGGACCCATAGGGACAATAGAGTCGAGGTGTGGGCTTTGCACAGAGAGGCTAAAGAGAGATCTCACATGTCTGCGAGCGCTGTCCAACTGTTTGGTCAACCCTGGTAGGCCTGGGGCCGTGACCACTTCCCCAGGGGCCACTTGCAGTGCCCAGCCTGCCTGTCTGTGCACAGCTCTTCCCAGTACCCAACCTGATGCTCCGCTGATGCAGCTTTGAGCCATTCCCCTTTGCCCATCATGAGGAAGGTGCTGACAGCAACCACATCCCTTCTCAGGCTCCTGCACTCTCTCGGCTGAACTGACCATGTGACCTCTCCTCCTAAATCACGTCATCTAATTGATTTTTCTATCATTTCCTTCACCCTTCTTTGGACACACTGTAAATGTTTCATGTTCTTACTCTGTAGAACTCAAAACCACAGAGAGTACTTGGGCTGCAGCCGCAGATCTGTTGAGTGCGGGAGGACTGGTGTTCCCTGGCTAGCTGAGCTGTGCTTAAAGCAGCGCAGAATAGGCTTGGTCCTCTGTTGAGCAAGGCTCAGCATAGTTCCATGATAGATCTGTGCTTTCCATCCACCGGAACTCCCACATCCTTCTCATGAAGTGCCAGAGATGCAGAAGAGAAGAACAGGAGAGGAGAGTCATGGAAATGAGGAGCCTAATTTGGCTGAGAGTAGCGATCCTCATGGCCTCAAACTTGTGTGGTGTTGAAATTGCCCAGTGAAGGGGAGATGTGTGCATGCTGCAGTGTTTTCCCATGTGTTCCTTGTTCCCTCCTTTCCCAGATGCCTCTCTGAGCTTGGTGAATGGCCGGAACCGGTGTGAGGGGCGCGTTGAGGTCTACTACAATGGGAGTCGGGGCACGGTCTGCGATGACAACTGGGACATCCGTGATGCCGACGTCGTGTGCAGGCAGCTGGACTGTGGCTTTGCAGTTTCGGCACCAGGATATGCCTATTTTGGACAAGGCAATGGCACGATTTACCTGGACGATGTGCAGTGCATGGGGAATGAGTCGTCCCTCTTTGAGTGCAGGAGCCGTGGCTGGGGCGTGCACAACTGTAACCACTATGAGGATGCCAGCGTTGTCTGCTCAGGTACCATTGGTTGTCCTTCCCAAGTGCTGGCACAGGCTGATGAATTGGCCCTCCTTGGCCGGGCATGGGGAGGTTGTGGTGCTATGTTTGCAGCTTGTGACTTGCCGTGCTCCCGTGGGAGATGGCCCTGCCCATATCCCCATGCTGTGCATTGCAGCGTGGCAGGGCAGCACTGCCATCCCCAGTGCTGGGAGCAAAGCTGGTGTGCTCCTCCATCCCAATGTCCCTCATGTATTTCTTTCTCTTCTCCCACAACAGATGCAACACCTGGATACCCAAGTAGCTACCCATGGAGAACTACACGTGAGTCTGCATATTGCGTGTTCCCGTCTGGTGCTTTCCTTTCGGGTTACAGGGGTTACCAACCCAGCTACACAGTCAGATGCCCGCTGGTGTACCAGGTGTGGGTGGGCCAGTTGTTAAGCCCACATTGGAGGGCAGGGCATGGTGCTGCCAGAAATGTCCCTGGGGTTGAATTTCACGTTGCCTGCAGCTGTGGGGAGCACAGAGCTATGGGGTATGTTTTTCCAAGTCTAGATTCAACCACACGTGCCTCACTTGAGATTCTTTCTCTCCCCCTCTCAACAGCTTCCACGTACACCACCGCAGATGTCTCCATTCCGTCAAGTACGTCTACATTATTCCTGGTTTGTCTCTAACTACTTCACAGCTGTGTTTGTTGCTATCTGAGCGCATGAGCTTTGTCTTTTCTGTGGAATCAGAGAGTCCTCAAACATGCGGAGCTGGCGGGGACCCATAGGGACAATAGAGTCGAGGTGTGGGCTTTGCACAGAGAGGCTAAAGAGAGATCTCACATGTCTGCGAGCGCTGTCCAACTGTTTGGTCAACCCTGGTAGGCCTGGGGCCGTGACCACTTCCCCAGGGGCCACTTGCAGTGCCCAGCCTGCCTGTCTGTGCACAGCTCTTCCCAGTACCCAACCTGATGCTCCGCTGATGCAGCTTTGAGCCATTCCCCTTTGCCCATCATGAGGAAGGTGCTGACAGCAACCACATCCCTTCTCAGGCTCCTGCACTCTCTCGGCTGAACTGACCATGTGACCTCTCCTCCTAAATCACGTCATCTAATTGATTTTTCTATCATTTCCTTCACCCTTCTTTGGACACACTGTAAATGTTTCATGTTCTTACTCTGTAGAACTCAAAACCACAGAGAGTACTTGGGCTGCAGCCGCAGATCTGTTGAGTGCGGGAGGACTGGTGTTCCCTGGCTAGCTGAGCTGTGCTTAAAGCAGCGCAGAATAGGCTTGGTCCTCTGTTGAGCAAGGCTCAGCATAGTTCCATGATAGATCTGTGCTTTCCATCCACCGGAACTCCCACATCCTTCTCATGAAGTGCCAGAGATGCAGAAGAGAAGAACAGGAGAGGAGAGTCATGGAAATGAGGAGCCTAATTTGGCTGAGAGTAGCGATCCTCATGGCCTCAAACTTGTGTGGTGTTGAAATTGCCCAGTGAAGGGGAGATGTGTGCATGCTGCAGTGTTTTCCCATGTGTTCCTTGTTCCCTCCTTTCCCAGATGCCTCTCTGAGCTTGGTGAATGGCCGGAACCGGTGTGAGGGGCGCGTTGAGGTCTACTACAATGGGAGTCGGGGCACGGTCTGCGATGACAACTGGGACATCCGTGATGCCGACGTCGTGTGCAGGCAGCTGGACTGTGGCTTTGCAGTTTCGGCACCAGGATATGCCTATTTTGGACAAGGCAATGGCACGATTTACCTGGACGATGTGCAGTGCATGGGGAATGAGTCGTCCCTCTTTGAGTGCAGGAGCCGTGGCTGGGGCGTGCACAACTGTAACCACTATGAGGATGCCAGCGTTGTCTGCTCAGGTACCATTGGTTGTCCTTCCCAAGTGCTGGCACAGGCTGATGAATTGGCCCTCCTTGGCCGGGCATGGGGATGTTGTGGTGCTATGTTTGCAGCTTGTGACTTGCCGTGCTCCCGTGGGAGATGGCCCTGCCGATACCCCCATGCTGTGCATTGCAGCGTGGCAGGGCAGCACTGCCATCCCCAGTGCTGGGAGCAAAGCTGGTGTGCTCCTCCATCCCAATGTCCCTCATTTATTTATTTCTCTTTCTCCCTCAACAGGTGCTAATACCTCAACCCTTGTTCCTACTCCAGTATCCACCACACCTGGTATGTAGGTGATTTTTATTTATTTATTTATTTATCTTTGCTTATTTTTATATGAGTTGTCCTTTATATTTTGTATCCCGATGTTTTGTCTTTTTTACTCTTTAATAAATTCTGATGTTTCCATGGTATCTACTAGCTTGTGTAATCTTACCTTCTACCCTTCTTTTACTCTCATTGTCTTGTGAGTATATTTCAGTATCTGTCACTTTTCTGACCTTTTATATTCTTCATATTTTAGCCAGTGTCTGTTCTTTCCTTTCATGCACGTTTTTGCCTTAAGCCTGCCAAATGCTAATTAGCAGCGTAGCCTCATGATTCTGTAATGATTACACCTGTAGCCTTGTTAAGAAGAATATATCCATTCACTTTATCTGGAAGCTCTGCCGTCATTTGCTCGGTTATGTGTACTGTATATCAATTTGTTGATAAGGAAATCTAAGTGAATCTCATTTACATCTCTTTTTTTCAGCTCGAAAATATTTTTGTGGTAACTTCCTTTCCAATTCATCTGGAACAATTCAGAGTCCTTTTTATCCTTCAAATTATCCAGATAATGCAGATTGCTCGTGGGAAATACAAGTCATGAACAATTATCGCATTATGCTCACATTTGGAAGTATTCGGTAAGTAAATTGTTTGTTTCCTGGCTAGTAAATGGGGCAAAATCTCTGCTTAAAAGCACAGTTCTCAAGCATTTTCCCAATACTTAAGCGTGTATTATAAATATTACCTTGAAATTGTGTCAGTGCATATCTTAGTTTGTTGTTTATTCAGCATTTATAATACTGAACTTTATCAAATGCATTTTACCCCAATATTCATGTTTTACCCTATGTTCATGTTCCTTCCTCAGGTTGCAAGGTGGATGCCAGTATGACTATATTGAGATTTATGATGGTCCACCAAGTACTTCTCCTCTGCTTGGAAGAATTTGTTCTGGTTATAATATCATGTACACATCCTCCTCAAATATGATGACTGTCAGATTTCACAGTGACTCTAGATATTCAAACAGAGGGTTTTATGCTGATTATCATTCTTTTCCAGCAGATCAGAACACTGGTAAGTTTCCGTTCACTTTATAACATTTTCTTGACCAAAAGGCTTTCCTACCCTGATGTTATTTGCCAAAGTATTTGTTAATGTTTTTGCACCACTCCTAAAAGAATGGCATTCTTACTTGAATTTCGTAAGTGATTATTAACTAATCACTTCCATACAATAATTAATTTTCCATTTTAGAAAGACCTTAGAGTATCAAATTGATTCCACATTTTTTTTAATGATGGTCAGTCTAAACTCATCTTTATTCTTATCACCTCGTTATTTTCACTTTTTTTCTATTCTCGTGGACAATTTCTTGTAGAACCATAGAAAAATTCATTAGAAAGGATATTTGAATCTTCCCTACTCCAACTATTCCAAGCAGGACTATCGCCAGCACCAGATCATGTGCATTATGTATGTATGTAGCAATGAAAGTGAAATTGCACTCTGAGCTGCATTTCCAGGGGTCTTACTAGCAGAGACTCAGATGTGACCATTTCCCTCTACTCAGTGCTTGTCAGGCAGCAGCCTGAGTACTGTGTTCAGTTCTTGTTCCTCCAGTTCTAAAGTGATATAGATAGACTGGAGAGGTCCGTAGATGGTCACATAGATGATCAAAGGGTGGGAGAACTTGCCTTAGGAGGAAAGACTGAAGGAGTTAGATGGGAGGACCTCATCAGAGTATTCCTGTACGAAGAGCGTGGCTACAAAGAGCATGGAAGCTCTTTTCACAAGGGCCACATGGAGGAGATGAGAGGCAACAGGTACAAGTTGCATGGTTAGAGGTCTTGTCTTGGTAGAAGAAAAAATATTTTTCAGTGAGAAGAATCAATCTCTAGCATCCCTGTCATCAGAGTTTCTTTAGATGAGATTGGACAGGCTGCTATATAACCTCATCTGTGCTTCCTTATCCATGAAGGATTGAACCTGCTGATCAGTTGCAATGCTTCTAAATCATCAAAGGATGAAATTGTCATAGCCACAACTTCTCTGAGGGACCTCTTCCATTGCGGTCTAGCGGGGGAATTTTTCTAATGTGTTCTCACGGTCATTCCAGGCACAAATAGTTGCCATCAATACTTATGAAATCACCTGCTGTCCCTAGAGACTTATCTCTGCCAGAAGCTTGAATCTCCTTGGGATCATTCCTTTCCATGTAATGGACCCAGTCATGAGGATGGTTTCTAGATCTCCTTCCTAAGCAAATAGTGTTTCTGCAAACAGTGTACATTTATCCCTACAACTTCCATTAGCTTTTGGATGCTTATTTAGGGAAGACTCCCATCTCTTATCATTTATGCATGAGTGGTGATACTGGATCAAGGTGTCATCAAAATACTATTGTATACTACTTGTTTTTGTTAGGAGAGTAATTGAAGGTCAACTGAAGTTTGTCAGAGATTATTCATATCTAATCGTAAGATGTAAAAATGAAATACCTTCCCTAAATGGTAGAAGCTTTTGCATTTGGTGAAATTTTATCATGTGAATATCATTAATTACATGACTTCACTAATAATTCATATTTTCTGCCCTAGCCCTCTTTTGCTTCCCAACCCACATGCGTGCAGTTGTAGAGAGAAGCTATCTCCAGTCACAGGGTTACTCCGTGTGGAATGCTAGCTTGTCTGACTCTTCTTGTAGACCAAGAATTACATCAACCCAGGTTATATTCAACATTCCATACAACAGCTGCGGTACCCGTAGACAGGTGAGTGTCAATGTATTTTGGACTTATCTCCAGATCTGGGCACGGAAACTTAATATGCAGTAGGAAAACTGTCAAGAATTGCATGGGGCGTTGCTGTCTACAAGTATACAAAACACACAAAAGAAGCATGTCTTTCCGGAGGCTAAGGTTAATTAAACATTCCTGCTTGTCATTCTTAGATTTTAAGTAATATCTGTATGTATTTCAGTGATGCTTTAAAGAAGAAAGTGTAGAATAGAGTGAACAATCACATATAGGATGCTTTAGGTTTTTGAGTATGACACGTTCTTTCTGAGTAATACTAGGATCTGACACATACAGAAGTTTGTACTGCACGGTGTGAACATAACTACATGCAATAATCTTGCGCTCATCTAATGTGCCAAACAGAGCAACAACGAGACTTTCACCTATTCCAACGTGATAAGAGTATTTGCTGTCGATTCCATCATCAAGAGGAAAAAGGACCTTTATTTACATGTGAACTGCAAAATGCTCCAGAAAACCTGGGTACAAGCAATGTACATTGCTAATGACGGTATTGTTAATGCTGATGAAACCCAATATGGCAGATACGAAGTGGACCTTGCGTTCTACAATTCCTCCTCTTTCCTTTTGCCAGTTTATGACTTTCCTTACTATGTTGATCTGAATCAGAATTTGTTCCTTCAAGCTTCTCTTCACAGCAATGACTCAAATCTGGTGCTGTTTGTGGATACGTGTGTGGCATCACCCGATCCTAATGATTTTACAACACTGACCTACGACTTGATCAGAAGCGGGTAAGAACTTTCTTAGGAAAGCTTTTGAAAGTATTTGGATACAGAGATCTTAAAGTGAGTCATTTATGAAAGATATAACTTAGGACCAGTGTGCATCGGTTGTTATTCTCAATACAAATATAATTTTAATAAACACTTTCTGCCATAGCCTAAATAAAATTAAATATGGCAATTGTAATCCCATTGAGAAGTAGCAGTCAAGCTCCAGTTTCACTCCAGGAGGCAGTGTAGAAACTGAGGTCTGAACTCCTCTTGTTGAGATTTCTTTATATAAAAATACTTATTCATTAAGCAGAAACAGAAAGGGCACTCAACCAGGACACAGGTCAAATAGATTCTGGTCTTTTTCCAGTTAATTTTTATTCATTTGACATGTAACAATGCCAAAAGAAAGTGTATTTACTGAATCTAAAATCAGTAATATCCTCTTATAAATACAATAGGTGTTGGGATATCATTGCAGTATAAAATAAACCCTGAGAACTCTGGGATCTGTATGAGGAAAACAAGCCCAGTGAAATCTAATCTGTTAATTTTCTTTCTCTCTAGGTGTGTTAAAGACCCTACCTACTCTTCTTACTATTCACCATATCCAAGCGTCAGTCGGTTTGCATTTAATGCATTCTCCTTTGTTAACCACTACCCATCAGTCTACCTGCAGTGTGAGATGGTGGTGTGCAGGTATGGTGACTATTCTTCCCGCTGCTACCAAGGCTGTGTGAACAGGTTCAGGAGGAATGCAGAATCCTCCCAGGGAAAAGTGAGTGCTGTCATCGGACCTGTTCAGCTCCAGGAGGCTCCCAGTGAGAACAGGAATGCTGGTGAGTGCAAACAACTTCCACTTGTATTCAAAGTAAGGCTCTGTATATTGCTGTGTGTTTGCGTGTCAGTTCAGAAAGCCAGTTCTGCTGGCTAATTCACAACCCTACTATAATTCTTTTTTGAATTTATATAAGGTTGTTTAATACTATTTACAAACAATTTCCTTTTTATTATACTTAGATGAACTATTTGTTCTGCATGTGTCAAGTAGCAATTGATTTAGTTCTGCCAGAAGAGAAATGAGATGTAGCCCATCTACCTACTGGATTTGTATTAGATTTTCAATGTTTTCTCTGCCTGATTGGTATATCTCTTATTTATTAGCAACCACGCTTTAGGTCCCCTTGAAAATATTTCCCTGCGCCCTATAAATGGTGTCTCCACTGTACTAGCATCTTATGGTCTTGGAGTGTAATTATTACAAGTTCCTAGAATTGTTTGAGCTGGAAGGGACCCTTATAGCCATCTTGTCCAACTCCCTGCAGTGAACAAGAACAACTGCAGCTCAATCATTCTTAACTACTTTTTAAGTTCTTGCCATAATCTTTGCTTGTTTGGTGTGGACACAGAATCACTTCTTAAACAACATGGGATAATTTGTTTTCCATTCAGATCCGTATTGCAGATCTGATCAGATCCATTTTATATCAATTTCTCTTTACCTTTGAAATGAACTAGCTCAGGAAGTGAATGTAAGTCCCTCTCTTTCTCTCTCACGCACAGAGCTGGCCTCTAACACCCAGGTGAAAGAGGAGCTCGAGAGTCCTGTGAATGCTGCCAGCTCCCAGGTTCCTCTGGCTGTGACCGTCGCTGTGCTGGCAGCTGCCATCCTCACAGTGGGAGGAATTCTTCTGAAGCGCAAACTGCAAGAGCCCATCCCCTACCAGATAATGTGAGAGGTGACCAAGAGTCTGCAGGTGGAGGGTGGTGCAATTCGGATGTTTCAGAGCATTTCAACTGAGCTCCTGTTTTGATGCTGTGTCTCAGGAGACTGATTTCGGTGGCTTGGGAAAGAAGAACTGATTTCTTTTGCCATTGCTTACATGCAGATAGAACACTTGTGTGGTGTTCTACTGGTATTAGATGCTCCATAGAGTAGCCAAGAAAAATATTTCTTTTAGAGAAAAGTATCTCAATAATCCATTGCCATAAAATAAAATACACAGATACTGCACATAAGGAATAGTTCCTGTACAATGTTACTTTACTGGGGGGACATGGTTCTTCACATTTATATGTTTCTCTGAGAAAATGTAGGCTATTTATAAATATTTGCAAAGAATATAAATACAATCAAACCTGTGTGTAAGTGTGCAATTAAAAACACAGGGGAGGAAGAATTTGTAGAGCAACATTTCTTTCTTTTTTTTTTTTTTGTACTTGCAAATAGACTGCCCATGTGTCTGAGCTCACTGCTAATACATTATCAGATTGAAGGACATGGTTTCTGAGAAAGTGACTTTGCCAAGGAGTAATCTGTGCTCTTGCTATTACGCATTTCTAAACCTGTAGTGGCAAGGGGAATGTATGTAAGTTGCCATAAGGAAGCGTGACCAGCCTTGTATCCCAGTGTGAAAACAAAATAATAACAACATTAGTAAAGGAAGAACCTGTTGGGAAAACCCATTTACTACAGGTGAAAAGATCATTGGTATTTGGTTGAGAAATGCTCCTCTTTAGACTTTTTTGTCTTCTAGCAAGCAGTGACAGAGGAAAGCTTGTTAGGAACAGCATGTACTACCTGTGAGGTGAGCCAGAGACAAAGTAGTGACTTATACTTGAGACTACATCTTGTCCTGGTGAGGAGGATAAGAGTAGACAGAAACAGTCATTACAGCATCTAGTATTTCTTCCTGCCTTTTCTGGGTGACCTCAGGCATCTTCTGACCTCCCCATGCACTGTGGAGAAGGGACCTAACAAGGTTGGACTGCCAATGCCTACAGAGAATGGAAGTGCATTTTGTTACCCACACATGAGAATAAGGACTGAGGAGGGTCCTCCCCTTTTCTACCTACCACCATACAAGCACATTTGAATGGCAGAGCAGTCAAGGAAAAGGACCATCCTCTCTGCTCTTCACACACCTACTACTTTCTCTCTTGCACCAGCTCCTGCTGTTGTGCTGCTGTTGTGCTGCCCCATAACTTCATAGTCTGATGGCACTTTTTCCACATCTCACATTCCCAGAGTATCTCTGTGATCAGACTGGGAGAAATATCCTAGGCCCAGGATGTTGATGCCTCCAATCAGCAACATTCTTGTGCTTTTCAGAATTGTTTTCCCATGCTACATCTGTACCAGGGGTTCTAGATGAAGATATATCAAAGTTGTACCAGAGTACAGGGTAGAAGTACCAAGTGCAGTGGTTTCCATATTAAATGTTGCTGTGAAAAACACTAGTAAACTGCTCAACTATTTGATGTCCCAAAACCATTGTCCCAATCTCCCCACAGTTTCCTTGATCCACAAGCATTGTAGAAATGTGGAGTTCAAGAAAACTAGGCTTGGTGAGGAAGAAAAAAATCATCTTCTGAGGTAAATGTGCTCAGTGAATGGCCCTTCTGTTAAGTACCTTCCCTCCCACCTGGCCCACCACATTCAGGAGCTCTTCTATTGGTAAATCCAAGGGACGTGACTCAGCTTTTCTGATCCACTTGTCTCCTCACTGTAAAACAAACACAAATTGATTTGTATTGACATGCTTCATGTCACACAGGCAACAGAGTTCAAGAGGCCGTCGAGGAACCTGATAAATTTGACTAAACTGCCTCATGGGATCATAATGCAGGCATTCAGACTATTGTCCCTTTGTGTAGAAGTCTGTGGACACCCTCATTCCAGTGTAGATGCTTGGGGTAGTCATGGATGAAAGTTGATTGGTCTCCTACGTCCTTTCAGTTGTTTTCATCCGAACATCACAAAAGCCAAAATGTCTACAGAAACCCCCTAACAACAGGCAGCAGAACATAAAGTGTTTTCAAAGTCCTCTCAGAGAGTAATATGCTGAGAAACGCTTCAAGCTGTCAGAAGTCGTCCTAGAGAGCAAAAATTCATTATTGATAGGGACCTTCTACACAATGGGAAGGATGAAAACATCCTCCTTACGGTATTTGACTGAATTAATTTAATACAGTCTGAACATAGTAGTTATCTATTTCTACTGTGCAGATTGTCTGATGATTAAGAGCTCTAGAAATACGCAGATCTTTGACGTTTGTCACAAAGAATTAATTAATGAAGAATGAAGTGAAAAAATAAATAATCAGTGTTGTTCATTTACCTGGACAGCTTAGTGGGTATTTTTTCCAATGAGCCATATGGAAATCACGTTTGTGTTCCCTTTCCTCCTACGCCTTTTCAGTTATTACAAGAGTTTGGAGAATTGCTGTCCATCACTTACTCTTGCTTCACTGATTGCAGCATTGGATTGGTCAGCCAAACGTACTGTATTTTCTCTGCTTCTTGCCAAAATGTCAAAAACAGAAGAATATTAATTGTGAATACCAAGTGCTGGGTACATTTCCTCATTTGTGTGTGCATGTGGTTGTTTGGATAAAGAAGAAATATATTTACTCTTCACTTAAGTTTGCTTTCAAGGCTTCCAACCTTATCTTTGGCCTCTTGTGTTTTGCACTTCCTTCTTCCATTGCAGTAATGCTGGCCTTTGTGGAAAGACCTTCTAAGTCATTCTTTTTCCCTTGGGCTCCTTGGATGCAATAGATTTGTAGATTACAATAACTGTGCCATAGATTTTGACTGCTGATAATACCATTCAAGCCTTGATGGCTGTAAAGGTAAGAATTGAATGCAGAATGATATTTTGGCTCTTCGATCTAAGGATAGTTATCAGACTACTAGCCACTCTGACAAGAGAATGATGAATGAGAATTAAACATTTTATGCTTTGGAAAGCTTTGAATACATTTTTCAAATTTTAGAACAAACGTAAGTTGTAACTTAACTTAAATATGCTTAGAATCCACTGATTTTTCTGCTTGGTTTTCACAAAAAGTTATCAGCTGACCGTGATTCCCTTGACATTTTCTTGCCATTAACAATTGCATGGTGAACAGAGTACGAATTTTGACATGAACTTAAAATTCCAAAAACAAATATATTCATGCTGGAGCTACAAGGTTTTTCAGATATCTCACAGTGATTCACTTAAAACCTTGGAACAGCCTCACTAATTATCTGGAGCAAGTTGCCCACATAGTGTGGTAAAGTATGTATCACTTACAGGGGTGTGAGATCCTCTCTGCTTATGGCTGAAGTGCTCAAGAAAGTAAATCAGCAAGCAAGCCCTTGATGCCTCTGAGGTCTGCTCTTTTTGTTATAATACCTGGCAACGGGTAGCTCAGCCCAGAATCACTGATTGCCCCCTCTCCTTTCCTCACATCTCCATCATGTTGCCTTTCCAGTGGCTTCTATGACCACCAAGAGCCTGCAGCCCCTTGCAGCCCCCTTCTTGTTGGCTCTACTGCTGAAGGTAGAAACACTGAAGTTGAGGTAAAGCTAGCAATGCTGATAGGACCCAAGTGTCTAGATGAGGTGTCTATTGGTCATCTTCACTTTATATTTAGCAACAGCCACAGTTCTGGTGGGTTATGTTCAGAGACTCCCACTTGTTCTTGATCATGATGCTATTTTATCATATTTAAAGTATGCCAAATCTGTACTCCATTGATGGCTCCCCGGGGAACTCGTCACAGTAGCTGGAACCAAGGTATGAAGTTCTCTAACAACCTTCTTGGAGGTAATCCCATTTGAATTTCAGGATCCCACTACCTTCCTCAGACTTGCCAAGATTTGTCATCATAAAAGGAAAATATAAGATTAATCAGCCAGAATCAAGAGGTATCTTTGGATAAGAGCTCATTTTGTTTGTACAACGAGGTGATTGTACAACTCATAGTAGCATAAATATTTTCTTCCAAGCAGTGGAAAATGTTACTCTTGAGATACTATCTTCAAGCAGAAACCAGGATGTGACAAAATATTGAATAACAAATCAAACATATTTTTACTTCAGACTATCATGCCATGCTTATTTTACTGTCCTCCTGTAGAAAAAGAGATCAGTAAAGCCACTCCCCTTCAGAAATAGAGAGTATATATCCTGATGGTTCTTTCCATCAACAGCTCTTGATGAGATGGGTACCACTATGATATTGATGTGCTTCCTTTTGCTTGGTGCAGCAGTTCTGGAGGCCAGATCAGGTAAACCACTTAGACTTGTTCCAAGGCACATAGAAAATAAATTATAAAGACTGTCGATTCTGTTAACAAAAAATGATAGTCATGCTGGTATTAACTTGGGCAAAAGTTTAAAGGTGAAATTGAGTGCATCTTGATGTTAGCAATTCTAGTAGAACAAAACTGTGCCTAATTATATTAAATTGTAATAATTATTTAAATCTTTTAGCGGAGTGCATTCTGCACCCATGGGATAGTCCTCATCTCAGTGCCTTGAATCGTTGTTAGAGTTGCATCTATGAGTATATAATGTATGTGTGATTCTCCCAGTTACAGAAATTTGACCTAGGAAATATGGAAGAATTTATTTATTTTTTACTAAAATAGATACTTATTGTAGAATATATATCTGAATACATAGGCTACATGTAAAATATTGCTTGAGTTATTTGAATCTTCTTCGTCTTATGTACAATTTAATGAAATATAAAAGAGATTAGTTTTCATAGTCTATCATTGCGTGATGGATAAAAACAATCAAAGACGTGAAATGATTTTCATTCAAAAATTTTTTGGTCCTTTTTTCCTTACACGACAGTTACTGTCTCCTAAGTGATGTAGGTACCTTTGAGCTAAATAATATTGTGCATAACCTACAATAATTGCAGGCGATTTTTCTAACTAGTTATATAAGCATCATTATAGCAATTTATATTGCCCTCATCCAGTTTTCTTTATCTGTCCTCTCTTTGCCATCTTTCTCTCACTCTCTTTTTTTTGTTCTCGCTGCTCTCGCCTTCATTCCCCAGCCCTGCCTCTGTCTCCCGGGTCACAGCAAGAGCTGCATTTGTATCTTTGAAGACTTTTCCATTTTTGACACCTCTGAAGTGCAAAGCAGGATGCATCGTATCTAATTAGATTCCCAGCAAATTATTTTGCTTGAATGAAAGTAAAATCATTTTAGATTAGTTTTTATTTCCTAATGCCAAGTTTGTTTCTCCCCAGGCTTGCTTCTCCAGTTTGAAGAAATTCTATAAATATGGTTTATAAATGTGATGGTGTATAAATGTGCATCTCCAAGTAAATGCTTGAAACAATTGAAACCTGTAGAAATCAAGGGCCAAATGTGTGGCTCCTCACTTTGAGCTAATGGTTAACAGCGCGTAAATAGGGAAATATTTAGTTTGGGCATTGTCTTGACAGCTCCTCTAGTCCATCAGCAGTGAATTAGATGAAGTGAAGAAATCCTGGAGCTGGTAACTTCTCAAGATTCTTTTGCTTTGGATGACTGTGCCAAGTAACAAGCAACACATATATTTGACAGATAGTTTGATCTTGCTAGTTTGATCTCTAAAGTATAAATCCTGGAGATCTTATGTTGCAACATTTATTTGGGGACTTACACTTTAATAAACTCTTTCACCAAAAATGGACCTAGAAATTGATTATGCAGAATATCTGAATTATGAAAAAGCTAAATCAAACTGAAAAGCAGATGGGTTTCATATAAATAGATCTATTTTAAGAGCAGCTACCTAGGTGTGTTCACGAAAAGTTATTCAGCATTTCTTTATGTCTAACTGTTTTTAGAGGCATGTGAGAAAGTAAAAGCCAGTGGATTCCTACTGAAATGCTTATAATCCCATTGTGTTTGTTGTCCAGTTTTTTTAACATTTAGTGGAATTCTTATAAAATTACTCCTAAAAACTACAGGATTTAGTTGTGATATGTGGACTTGAGATCTTTAAAATTCTCTTACAATTTTACAGGAAGACATATTCCACATAAATTCCATAAACGAGGGAGAAGAGGTAAGAATGGCTGATGTTTTTTCTAAAATCCCATCTTTTTTTCAGAAGAATTAATTTGGTCTCATTCTGATGTCATTTTAAATGAAGTAACACACTGCTTAGCGTCCTTAATATTGCACATCAGTAGTATGGAATGGCTTGTAAATTCCAAATTATTTGCCTGGTAATTTTTCTATGGCACCACTGTGGTTACCCAATGAGCATAGGTTTAGGTAGTAGATGTCCTTGCATTTTGCTGTGTCCCTGAAACCTAAGCAATTTCTTTGAGCCACTTTGAGCTTTGCCTCTGCCACAAGTTCAACTGTCTTTCTACAGCACGTAGAAATGCTACCCGTACATGCTTCTGGTAAGACAGAGGTTGGGGGAAGAAAAGTCATGTCGTACTTCCTAAACTTACCTAGGATTCAATGCAAATTGTTCCATCTCCCTCTTCTTACCAGAAAACATTTGGAAGGTAATAAAGAAAAGAAATACATAAACACACGTTCCTACAACATTTTCTTCTTATCAACAAAGCAAAAAAATTCACTGCTATTTTTCTTACTCGAATTTTCCTTGGATTTCGTTCTGATAATGAAATTCTTTTTTTTTTCCTTTTCTCACTTATATGTGCTTTTCCTATGATCAAAAATTTCTTACAAAAATAGGTTGCTCTGAGCCTGCTTAGTCCTCTATAGAAACTTTGCATGAAATACATGCAGCTGACTCTCAGGACTGGCAGAGAGGAAGAAAATGTGGTCTGTCCCTCCACCATCACGGTCCACACCGATGGCTAATGCTAGGCCAGACAAGCACCCACGGGGAATGGTGGTACCCTGGGGCAGGAGGATGGGATAAGCAACTTCTACAGGTCATTCCCAGCTAACTCATCCAACTGTGTTTGTGCTCAACTCCCTCTCTCCCAAAGGAACCGGTCTCCACCTGGTCAATGGACGGCACAGATGCGAGGGCCGTGTAGAGCTGTATTATGAAGGCCAGCTGGGGACGGTTTGTGATGATCTCTGGGACCTCGCTGATGCCCAGGTTGTGTGCAGGCAGCTGGGATGTGGCCAGGCCATTGCAGCTCCGGGCAGCGCTTACTTTGGCCAAGGCTCAGGCAGCATCCTGCTGGACGACGTGCGGTGCCAGGGAAACGAGCTGGCCTTGCAGCACTGCAGTCACATTGGATGGGGGAGTCACAACTGCCGCCACCATGAGGATGCTGGTGTTGTCTGTTCAGGTACTGGAACATTTCTACTTCTCCAAAACCTTTTTCTAAAAATTGCATTCAACAAATGCATTTGGATGTAGGGTTACTCAGACATACTTCTGAGATATCAAAAAAAAACATGCTGTGATATCTCTATTTCTGTGTGTATGTTGTGTTCCGTGCATCTGTAAGTGACATTTATTTCCTACATGGCATCTATAGTTGTCAGGAGTATTTAGAGGAGAGCCCTGGTCTCCCCTGTCCCGTGGTGTCCCATACTTCAGGGCAGGTGCCACAGCAATGCCTTTCCCTGCCATCACCATCTGTAAACACCACTTTCAGTTTAGTAATAATTTTAAAACACGTTGCTTACCTGCCTCCATTCTCTCTGTTGACTTCTGTCAAGATAGAGTATGCTTGTAGAGTAATTTGTCCTGCCTTCATTCCCGAGGAACCGGGTTTCTATCTTACACACAGACGTATTCATTACTCAGAGACAGTCCTTCATATGGGAATTGTCCTTTATTTGTATTCACAGAATGGAGCTCCACTGAACCCCCCTCACTGCCCACAATGGGGCTGTCAGAGACAAGCTCCACATTAGAATCAACTGCTGTTATACAGACCACCACAACACCAATGACATCCATTCTGGATTTCACAATTTTATGGCCAACAACCGCTACACCGACAGAAGGGACTTCCTCAACACCAATGCCCAGCACTGTACTGTTAACCAGCGTGTCACAGTCGGATACCACACTAGATACAACAACCACACCACAGCCTAGCACTGCTCTGGAGACAAGTACTGAAGTGCCGACGACCGACAGAACACAAAGCACGACAAAGACAACAACTGCAGTGTTGGAGATGAGCTTGCCCATGGATATCAGCACAGCAGGTAACTCTGCCCAGTGTCACTCACCAAGACACCTCATTCCCTCAATGTTTCTTCCCACACCTGATTGCACTGGAGGATATCTCCCAGCTGTGGGAAGAAAAATTGTGGTCTGTCCCTCCACCATCACAGTCCACACCGATGGCTAATACTAGGCCAGTCAGGCACCCACGGGGAATGGTGGTACCTTGGGGCAGGAGGATGGGATAAGCAACTTCTACAGGTCATTCCCAGCTAACTCATCCAACTGTGTTTGTGCTCAACTCCCTCTCTCCCAAAGGAACCGGTCTCCACCTGGTCAATGGACGGCACAGATGCGAGGGCCGTGTAGAGCTGTATTATGAAGGCCAGCTGGGGACGGTTTGTGATGATCTCTGGGACCTTGCTGATGCCCAGGTTGTGTGCAGGCAGCTGGGATGTGGCCAGGCCATTGCAGCTCCGGGCAGCGCTTACTTTGGCCAAGGCTCAGGCAGCATCCTGCTGGACGACGTGCGGTGCCAGGGAAACGAGCTGGCCTTGCAGCACTGCAGTCACGTTGGATGGGGGAGTCACAACTGCCGCCACCATGAGGATGCTGGTGTTGTCTGTTCAGGTACTGGAACATTTTACTATTCCAAAGTGTTTTCTATAAATGGCACCCAATGTATGCATTCAGTTGATTTGAGTGTAGTGTTATTCAGTCATCCTTCCACCAAGACAGCAATATGACTTACTATGATATCTCTACTGCTGTACAGATGCAGTCTTTAGAGCTGTACCAAGTGACATGTTTTTCTTACCTGGCAGCCGTAGGTCCACCGAGCACGACGGACTGGTCCCATTCAATGGGTGAGTCATGCCTCCCTGGCCTTGCAGCACACTCCACCCCAAGCAGCAAACACGAGTTTGCCAAAAAGGAGCTGAGCTTCTGCAGGAGTGCTCCAGTGGCAGTGATGGGGACAAGCCCTGCAGCTGCCCACAGTCTCACAGCTCCAGGGCAGGAATCTGTAGGAGAGAGCTCCAGCCTCAGCTGGCTCATAATGTCCTGGGCCTCAGGGCAGGTGCTACAGCTGTGCCCTTCCCTGCCATCACCATCTCTAAATACCAATTCCAATTTAATAATGATTTCAAACAGGCTGTTACCCACCCCCATTCTCTCTGTTAATTTCTCCCAAGGTGGAATGTAACGAAGGGTAATTAGTCCTGATCCTATTCCTGAGGAATGGGGTCTGTAGCCTACAGGAGACATGCCCATCATACTCACAATCCTGATGTGAGTGATTTTATCCTGTCTGTTTGTAGGATTGAGTGCCACCATACCAGTCACCTCTGCAGTGGAGACAAGTGCCCCAATTACAGCGACGAGCTTTCCGGTGGAGAACAGCATAGCAGGTAACTCTGCCCAGCATCACTCACCAAGCACCTTCATGCTCACAATATAACTTCCTAAACTCAATTGCACTGGAAGATATCTCCCAGCCATGGGAAGAAAGAAAATATGGTCTGTCCCTCCACCATCACGGTCCACACCGATGGCTAATACTAGGCCAGTCAGGCACCCACGGGGAATGGTGGTACCCTGGGGCAGGAGGATGGGATAAGCAACTTCTACAGGTCATTCCCAGCTAACTCATCCAACTGTGTTTGTGCTCAACTCCCTCTCTCCCAAAGGAACCGGTCTCCACCTGGTCAATGGACGGCACAGATGCGAGGGCCGTGTAGAGCTGTATTATGAAGGCCAGCTGGGGACGGTTTGTGATGATCTCTGGGACCTCGCTGATGCCCAGGTTGTGTGCAGGCAGCTGGGATGTGGCCAGGCCATTGCAGCTCCGGGCAGCGCTTACTTTGGCCAAGGCTCAGGCAGCATCCTGCTGGACGACGTGCGGTGCCAGGGAAACGAGCTGGCCTTGCAGCACTGCAGTCACGTTGGATGGGGGAGTCACAACTGCCGCCACCATGAGGATGCTGGTGTTGTCTGTTCAGGTACTGGAACATTTTACTATTCCAAAGTGTTTTCTATAAATGGCACCCAATGTATGCATTCAGTTGATTTGAGTGTAGTGTTATTCAGTCATCCTTCCACCAAGACAGCAATATGACTTACTATGATATCTCTACTGCTGTACAGATGCAGTCTTTAGAGCTGTACCAAGTGACATGTTTTTCTTACCTGGCAGCCGTAGGTCCACCGAGCACGACGGACTGGTCCCATTCAATGGGTGAGTCATGCCTCCCTGGCCTTGCAGCACACTCCACCCCAAGCAGCAAACACGAGTTTGCCAAAAAGGAGCTGAGCTTCTGCAGGAGTGCTCCAGTGGCAGTGATGGGGACAAGCCCTGCAGCTGCCCACAGTCTCACAGCTCCAGGGCAGGAATCTGTAGGAGAGAGCTCCAGCCTCAGCTGGCTCATAATGTCCTGGGCCTCAGGGCAGGTGCTACAGCTGTGCCCTTCCCTGCCATCACCATCTCTAAATACCAATTCCAATTTAATAATGATTTCAAACAGGCTGTTACCCACCCCCATTCTCTCTGTTAATTTCTCCCAAGGTGGAATGTAACGAAGGGTAATTAGTCCTGATCCTATTCCTGAGGAATGGGGTCTGTAGCCTACAGGAGACATGCCCATCATACTCACAATCCTGATGTGAGTGATTTTATCCTGTCTGTTTGTAGGATTGAGTGCCACCATACCAGTCACCTCTGCAGTGGAGACAAGTGCCCCAATTACAGCGACGAGCTTTCCGGTGGAGAACAGCATAGCAGGTAACTCTGCCCAGCATCACTCACCAAGCACCTTCATGCTCACAATATAACTTCCTAAACTCAATTGCACTGGAAGATATCTCCCAGCCATGGGAAGAAAGAAAATATGGTCTGTCCCTCCACCATCACGGTCCACACCGATGGCTAATACTAGGCCAGTCAGGCACCCACGGGGAATGGTGGTACCCTGGGGCAGGAGGATGGGATAAGCAACTTCTACAGGTCATTCCCAGCTAACTCATCCAACTGTGTTTGTGCTCAACTCCCTCTCTCCCAAAGGAACCGGTCTCCACCTGGTCAATGGACGGCACAGATGCGAGGGCCGTGTAGAGCTGTATTATGAAGGCCAGCTGGGGACGGTTTGTGATGATCTCTGGGACCTCGCTGATGCCCAGGTTGTGTGCAGGCAGCTGGGATGTGGCCAGGCCATTGCAGCTCCGGGCAGCGCTTACTTTGGCCAAGGCTCAGGCAGCATCCTGCTGGACGACGTGCGGTGCCAGGGAAACGAGCTGGCCTTGCAGCACTGCAGTCACGTTGGATGGGGGAGTCACAACTGCCGCCACTATGAGGATGCTGGTGTTGTCTGTTCAGGTACTGGAACATTTTACTATTCCAAAGTGTTTTCTATAAATGGCACCCAATTTATGCTTTCATAAATTAACTTCTGTCGAGATGAAATATTATGGAATAATAATTTGTCCTGACTTCATTTCTGAGGGACTCTGCCTGGTCATTCCTATCATTCCACCCACCCTCTTGTGGCTGATATTATCTTCTGTATTTGTAGGAGTGACCTCCACCACAGAGACAAGTTCCCCAGTTCCAGAAATATTGACAGAGACAAGCTTCCCAGTGGAGTACAGCACTGAAGGTAAGTGTGCCCATCCTCACTCACTGTGCCTCTTTGTGCCTCCAATGTCCCTTCTCACACCAGTTAGCATGGAGGTGATCTCCCAGCCCTGGCCACTCATATCACAGAATCATAGAATGGCCTGGTTTGAAAAGGACCACAGTGATCATCTAATTTCAACCCCCTGCTATGTGCAGGGTTGCCAACCACCTGACCAGGCTGCCCAGAGCCACATCCAGCCTGGTCTTGAATGCATTCCAGTTGAGCATTCCTGACAGTCATATCTGCAGGGAGGATGCAAGCAGAGCATGAGGAGGAACTGGTAGTTTGGAAGTCTGTGTCTTGGGGCCAGGAAACTGCTAGTAGGGGGATTTCTTTTTATGGCAGCTGGGACACTGCAGAAGAGGGTCACGGAGTGTGTCTCCCTTCAGTGGATAAATATTTCCATAAGTATTTTGTGGAAATGTTCTGCATGATGAGCGTGCCATGGAATGGGAGCTCCTTGGAGATGGGTTCTGCTGGGGAGTTCTGACATGCCCTGACTGTGTTCAATGTACCACACCCCAGGCGCCCGTGTGCGGCTGGCCGACGGCAGACATGAATGCGAGGGCCGCGTGGAGGTGCAGGACGGGCAGCGCTGGGGGACAGTGTGTGATGATTTGTGGAGCCTGAGGGACGCGCAGGTGGTGTGCCGTCAGCTGGGCTGTGGGCCTGCCATCACCGCCCCGGGCAGCGCTCGCTTTGGTGCCGGCACAGGCCGCATCCTGCTGGACAACGTGCAGTGTCGTGGGGACGAGACCTCCCTGCTGCGCTGCCAGCACGGCGGCTGGGCCGTGCACAACTGTGGGCACGAGGAAGATGCCAGTGTCATCTGTGCAGGTATGTGGGTGATGGAGATCCAGCTCCACGAGCGCCTCGTTGTGCTCCATCCCTTCCATCCAACACCCCACCCTGGTGCTCCTTCATCTGAGCATCACAGCTCACCTGTGGCTCCTATTCTTCCACCACAGCTGCTGTGAGCACCCCAGCGCCGGATGCAGGTAAGGCTCTCCTGTGGCTCTCATCTTTTGCATTTTGTTGAGTTCTTTGGTTGGACCAAACCATGGACTGGTATTACCAAGGTGTTCACATCCTTTTGTTCAGAGCTAACAACCCGAAGTGCACTGATGTCAAAGCATGCCAAGACCGCATGCGCACTGCTACTCTACTGGCATTTGTTGTTTGTGTGCAGTACCCTTTATTTAGTGTGATGATTTTTGTACGGTGCTCACACAGCAGTTTTCAAACTGATACGGTTTTACTTGAAATGTTCGCCATTTGCATTCACAGCTGCAGGTAGTTTCTCAGTCAAGTGTTGTACTTTGGGTTCTGTTTGGTGTATAGCTTACATGGCCTTCATCCTGCTGATTTTGCAGTGAGAAGCAGAATTCAGAACTTGAGCATTCACAGAAAACATAATGGAGGATTGCCTTTGCATGTCACATGCTGTAGGAATTATGTTCAGAGCTTATGCCCACCCTCCTATAAGGAAGTTGTAAGGATTATCTCTGTGTTTTATGTAAGAACACATTCATGCTGGCATTTTGTAGTCACCCTCATAGGCAAAGCAAGAGATAATACATTTAAGGCCTTGCCCAGCTGCCTGGAGTGCTTATTTCCATGTGAGGGGATGCTGTCTGCTCAGGAAGGTGTTCCCATGCTGATTCTCATGACCTCTCCCAGAATCAGACCTTGACTGCAGAAAGAAGAGATCTGAGCAACCTGAAGATGGTGATCTGACACCACGGATGTGACAATGAACCAGCAGTGTGAAAGTGAACCTGCAGCAAAACCAAATATTTGTTTAGATTTGGAACATACTGAATGTGACCTGAAGCCAGCAGAAGAGCTGCTTTTCAGCAGCTGTAGATTAGTTACATAAAGCAAAAGTTCTGTTCTGTAAAGGTTACTGTGAGTAAATTCTCTTCCACTTCTTTTTGCAGCACCTTATTTTTGTGGTGGCTTAATTTCAAATTCCTCTGGGATGCTGCAGAGCCCAAACCACCCTGGAAGTTATCCAAACAATGCTGACTGTGTGTGGGAAATACAAGTACAGAATAATTTCCGCGTTATGCTCACATTTAGAGATATTGCGTAAGTAAATCATCGATTCCCCAGGCAGATAACAAAGCTAAAACTTACTTGAAGAGTTTGAAAGTATATTTGAGACAGGCAACCTTCCCAACTTTAAGAGCGTCTTCCAGCGTTTGGAAGACTAGAACAGATTGGATCTGCTTGCAACTACATGAAATGCATAAAACTTCTGCCCCAAAAACTTCAAGTGCTGAAGGCTTTCGTCAGGTCAGCCAGAGCTTCTGGAACACACTGACAGGTGCTGATGCTTGTTTCTCAGGATGCAGAGCAGCAGGTGCCAGTATGACTACATTGAAGTCTATGATGGGCCCCCACACTCTTCTCCACTTCTTGGGAGAATTTGTGCTGGTTCCTTTCTCACGTACACATCATCTTCAAACCTGATGAGCGTTCGCTTTCACAGCGATTCAAGATACACATCTAGAGGGTTTCAGGCCCACTACTCCTCCATTCCAGCAGATCACAACATCGGTAAGTTCCTGTTCAGAATAGAAACCGCTGCTCAACAGCCAAGCCTGTTATAGATTCTGTCTGCAAAATAAACATGTGCATGTATTTCAAGATGTAAGGGAAAGGAAGTGATGTGTGCAAAATATTCTGGGTTCTAATGTGAGCTGCTTTAAGTAAAAATCAGCATCTGATTCAGTTGCACCCCTTGATCATTAGCCAGTTGCCTAATTCACAAATGTATCATATTTTCTTCTTCCACCAGCCCTTACGTGCTTGCCAGACTACATGCACGCAGTGGTTAGCAGGGACTATCTCCAGTCCCAGGGCTACAACGCAGAGGGGGTCACCCTGAATGACACTGGCTGTGAACCGACGCTCACATCACGCGAGGTTGTGTTCAACATTCCCTACGACAGATGTGGGACGACACGAGAGGTATGCTTAAAGCCCTGCACCAAATTGCAGGACACTCTGAAATGAGTCATGAAAGGATTGCTGTGGTCCTCGGTGCTAAGAAGTGCAGTGAGACCTGTAGGTTTAATTGCTTCAGCATTCCTTGCCTCATGGAATCGTCATGCTTAATAGAAACGATTTTTCAGGGAGGAAAATCATCATTGTAAGTGCCATATGCAGATTTAGGGTGATTGTGCATTTCATGGTCAGCGTACAGAAGTGCAACAAGTCGGCTCTGCTGTGAATTCAGAAGTTTTTCTCCACTAATTTCTGCTTAATTAAATATCAGCAAGTTTATTTACATCTGAGCAGAAATGACCAACATCAAGCTTAGTTCAAAGAGCTTAAGATGAAACTACCCTTTTAATTGCATATTACTTTATCACAGCTTAGAATACAGAATGTGTAAGAAACTCAATTCCTCTTTTTAAATTACGTTACAGGAAAGCAATTATACAATCAACTATTCCAACATGATCAAAGTTATCTCTTCTGGGCACATAATAAAGAGGAAAAAGGATCTTCAGTTACATATCAGTTGCAAAATGCTACAAAACACATGGATGCAAGTGATGTATGTTGCTGACGATACTGTAGATGTGAATGAAAATCAGTTTGGAAGATATGCTGTAAACATTACGTTTTATGATTCCTCATCATTCTTGCGGCCAGTGCATGACTCTCCATACTACATTGACTTGAACCAAAATTTGTACCTTCAAGCTTACCTTCACAGCTCTGACCCAAATCTGATGATGTTTGTGGACACATGTGTGGCATCACCTGATCCTCATGATTTTAACACTCTGGCCTACGATATAATCAAGGATGGGTAAGAGCTTTTGCAAGTCTTTATGTAGTGGTAATGTCCTTCCTGCATTTATTTTAAAGGAATAGAGACAGTGAGAACTGGTTTGGGTCTCCTTATCAATGGACTGTTAAAAAAGTTCTCTGATTTTTTTATTTTTAATTTTACAACCTAAGGCCTAAGTAATGAAACTTAAACCTTACTAATATTTTGTTTTGCTGGCTTTGCCCTTGTGAGCAGCGGGATGGATGGATGAGATGGTGAAAACTGGCAGCAGAAATCTATTGTCATAGGCATTCATATTTTAGTAAAACCAGCAGAACCATGTCAAGCGTCAGGCCCATTCGTTGTGCCTCACATAGAACTGACATTGAGCAAGGAGCCCATTCTCCCCTCTTCACCACTTGACATACTTCCCTCTCTAGCTTCTTCATAGGACTTAGGTATGCTTAGACACAGTCTAAAAGTCGCATTATTTTTGTTCTCAGCGCCTGGCTGTCTTTTAATTTGCTGTATTTTTGAAGGAATGCACATGTAAATCCATAAAGACTTATTCTCTTTCTTTCTTTCTAGATGTGTCAGAGATTCTTCCTATACCTCATACTACTCCCCCTACAGCCACTTTGCTCGCTTCAAGTTTAATGCCTTCGAGTTCATCAACCGCCACGCGTCGGTCTTCCTGCGGTGCGAGCTGGCGGTGTGCCGGCTGGGCGACTACTCCTCCCGCTGCTACCAGGGCTGCCTGAGCCGCTCCAAGAGAGAGGCAAGCCCTGCCCAGGAGAAAGTAGATGTCATTGTCGGACCGCTAAAGCTTCGAGAAGGAGATGCTCAGAGCAGGAATACTGGTAAAGTCAAATAAATTTATCTCGTTTTTATTTTAAGACTACTTAGTTGCTCATGTAAAAAAGCCATAGCTCTATTTGTTTCTGACATCTGTCCTTGAAATCTGCTTATGTTAACTTCACCGTAAACAAGAAGGGATTGTTTGGCTCAGTTGTCACAGAATCGTAGAATCATAGAATCACAGAATTGTAGAATCATAGAATGGGTTGGGTTGGAAGGGACATTGAAGATCACAAAGTTTCAGCCCCTCTGCTGCAGGTAGAGTTGCCAGATACTAAGTACATAGAACCCTGTCTACAACATCCTTCTTCTTTCAACACCTTGCAAATTATTTTCATCTGCATGCATGAAAAATAACTGCTTTGGCTGTCCCAAAACAGTAACACAAGGTAGTGCCATAATTCCACTGGACTAATTAGCTCCAATCTGATTGTGTAAGCTGATTGCCAGCTCTGCTCCCTGAGAAGACATTCCCAGATTTATTCAGAAATATTTAATTCCTTCAGTTGTCTTCTGCTCATGAAGCTTGCTTAGTTGTCATCCTTGCTACCAAAACGCCTGTTCAAAGGGCAATTAAATTCTCTCCTGGCTGTGATCCAGGAAGCATCCCTTTTAGCACAGCAGCTGTTTGTGCCCTACTCCTTGGCACCACATGCACCAAATGCTCCTCTCTTCCCTCACAGGACTGGATGTTTCCGTGCCTCCTCCCAACACGGTTCCCATTGCGGGTAACGTGCTCGGGCCTCTCACTGCTGCTGTTGCCATCCTGGCCATCGTTGTCTTCGTTCTTGCCGGCTTTCTTCTGAGCCCTGCAATGAAGAAACCACTTTTACAGAGGATAATGTGAAACAAAGGCCAATTACGAGACAATCTCATACTGTGAGCCACCAAAATGCTTCACTGACAGCAATCACACATGTGCCATTTGTAACAAGTCAAGATGGAATGAACCCTAGCCTGTTGCAAGCTCCAAAATAACTTTGTAATCCTAACTCCTCTTAAATGATTTAAGAATAATTTCAACAATCTTTGCACAATGTGCTTGGTGCAGTCATTTTATCATTTTTCTCCTCTTTAATTATCTCACATTCTCCCAAGAACATTCATCAGATACCTTAAAATAATGTCAGCTGGAGAAAAAAATATGAATGAGGCAGTAATAAATATTTCAAAGTTTATTAAAAGAGAGGAAGATTTAGTTCTGGGAGAAGAAATATGCCATTTGGTGTTGTAGCTGTACCCTGTTCTAATTGTTTGAAGCATTGTTTTTAACGCTGAAAATTTCGCTTATACAATAATAGATCTGTGCTTATTTATAAAATGCAGAGATTTTTAAGCTGAAATCTGTTGCACAAGGAGCGTCACCTAAAATCAAAGGAAGGAATGTTTACAAAGGAATAATTCACTCTTGGTTTCAAATTAATATTCGTGTGATTAAAATACAAATGAATAATTTGTTGTGTTGAGGAGTGTGGTCTGTTGGATGAAAACTTGCCAAGAACATGCAAGTTTACAGATAATTTCTGCCCTTAGGAAGCCAGAGAGTAGGCTGGTGATGCCTGATGTGGAAATGCCCTCTTTAGGTTTTCCATTACTTTCTCCTGATTGTCACACACAAACACTACATGACCCACGTTGTTCTAGGGCTTTGAGAGGAATTATCTGTTGGTACCCTCATCCCAATGTTCCCTCCAAAGCAGATGGCTGATCTAGTCTCTGAGTATTACCGTCATCATCACCACCCCAAAATCTTCCTGACTGATTTTGCCCAAATCTTCCAAAACCTCCATTTGGCCTAGGCAATCTCTCCTCTTGCTAAACAAGGCTCATACTTCAAACTGACATCACTGTGGAAAAGCTTTTCAAAATGCTTCCTCTCAATTTTCACTCTTGCTGTTCAAGCCCGTTAGTTCTTGACCTCTCTTTCTTGGCCATGAGAATAAATTCTCTCACTTTTCTCTTTAGTTGCATTTTGTTGATGCTTTTCCATTCCATTTTCTATTCTCTGCATCAAAGAAATCCAAATTAAAAAACACTGAGCTATTAAAGGTGTTTTGTTTGCAACCTTTGAACTGCACAATCTGATCTAAAATCTTGTCAAATCGATTGGAAGCCTTCCCACTGACTCAGTGGCTTTTTGATACAGCCTAAACCAAGCAAAACTGTAAATCTCATACAAGAGATTGAACTTCAATCAGAGGTCTTTTAAGGTCTCACCAAAATGTCATTTCAACATCAAAAGAAATCTCACACATGCTTTCCAGAAGAAATAACCTTGTTCATTTTTGTAATACTTTTGGATGCCAACCAAACAACAAAAATATTTAACTTCTTTTCTTTCTCCACAACTGTTTGCTTTGTGTTTGTGAGGAGTGTGACTTCTCTGGACTTACCCAGCCCTTCTGAGTGTGTAGCACGCATTCATAAATCAGACTGAAACATGCTGAAACAGCCAAATTCTACATAAGCATTTACCACTGGCGCATGAAAACATGAAAAGCAAGGTTTGGGATTTTTGCCTTTTATGTCTTAGTTGAAAATACAAGGAATTAAAAAACCAAAATGCAAACTAAAACTGTTTATTTGACCTCTTTGGGGGTGTTGGTTGTCTGCTTTGTGTGGGTCAGTGCCACCACAATCCGGCGCTGCCTTTGTTCAGATGAGCTCCCTGGAGATGGCAGTTTGCTCCTCCTTCAGAGAAGACCAACCAACCATCATTTGACAGGCTTTTGCTCTGAATAACTGTCTGACTTCGGTATTATTATTTTTTCCTTGTGTTTGAAACTCAGTGGCATGTATTTAACCATGCAGTCTGTTCTCATTCACTCAACCAACAACCTCAGCACCAGCTAAATATTTTTGCAGCACTGTGCTGAAATATGAGTGTCAACCTCTGCAGTGTGATCTGAGCTGGGAGAAGATAACAAATTACACCATGTAGGTACTTCCCATGTCACTAGAAGTGCATGTAGACCTGATAAGCACATAACAACCCCCAAGGTGGTATTTGGTGGTGTTTCATGGAGAGAGGATGGAGCCATAGCCATCTGGGTTCCTGCCACTGTGATTTTCCCAGTGCAATCATGGAACCTATGTGACCAGTCATGGAGTTAAAGCAAAGCCCAGGAACAAAACTCTTGTTTGCTTGTTTGTATGCTAAATTTCCCGTACTTTGCTCTCCTGTTTATCTTTCTATTCTAATTTTGGAGCATGGAGCAGATAGTAGGACTCTGTAGGCCTTCTTCCCAGGAACGTATTATGAAAATATTTATAAAAGGGTATAAATAAATGTTGTTTTGTTTCTGGATCCCATACCTAACAAACAGAACCATTTTCCAGTTGTTAGTAACAAATCCCCAAGTTCTGTAGATTGAGATTTAAGAGAGCTAGTTTGCTTTTGCAGGATATGGGTGAGAAACACAGTTTTCTTGTTCTTAATTACTCTCTCCCCATGCCTTTCCACACAAGCCCACAGATATCATTGACACCAGCCTGAAATAAGCAATTAACCTTTATCTCGTGGTTCCAACTCAGGTATCTCTTAATACCCCAGAAAAAAACAGATGTCACTCCTAGTGACCTAGCTGGGCTTCCTCAGCTTACACTAAATTCCAATTAAATAATTAAATGAATATACTGCAGCGATCGTTTCCACATGACTGACTGTTTGAAACAACTCTAGCAGACACCAACAGAGCTTTTTTAAACAGGGTTTTACTAGAATTTGCCCTGGGCTGAAGGTCAGGCAGACAGCCACTGCTGCTGGGTTTCTCAGTCGCACACCACACTTCAAAAACTCAGAGAAAACAGCAAATGTATTTCTTTAGACTCCCACTGCTGCCCTTTATGTGGTGAGTTCAGAATAAGAATTGCAGCCTTTTGCTGTTGAGCATCTCTGAATCCAAACACGAATTTTTGCACAATTTCTGTCAAATATCTTCTGTTACAGGGATAGCCAGTTTTCTTGATTTATTCTTTCTTTATTTCAATAAAAAATTGCTTTTACTTTTATTTATTTGTGCAGTTTATATCTAGCTGAAAAGAAACCCAGGCAGCACTGAAATTCTCACAGCAGTTTGTGTATTTTGGGAGACTTCCTATTTCAGGCTCAAGAACTATGACATGAAAAACATATTTTTACAAAATCATGCTAAGCTGAGGAAGCCCAGCTAGGTCACTAGGAGTGACATCTGTTTTCATTTTTTGGAATAACACTTGGATCACCTCTTTTGCCCTGAACCACTTTGTACCCATCCAAACAGCTTTTTCCTTGTTCTTTCTCAAAGAAGTGAATTAGTCACAAGCTGTAAAGTAGAAATGAATTGCATTGCCACTGTTCTGAAGTTTGAACGACTGTTGTCTTCTTTCTCTTGTTTATTCTTTCATTTTTCAGAAATTGTGTCCTTGGAGAGAGGGCTTCTCCATTCCTTCTCTTTCTTTATGAGGGCTGGGATTGTAGAATCATAGAATATCCCAAGTAGAAAGGGATCTACAATGAGCATTCAGCTCAACCCCTGGCTCCACACAGGACCACCCAAACCCTATATTTGACAGTGGTGTCTCAGTGCCCCCTGCCCTGGGCAGCTGTTCCATGCCCACCTCCCTCTAGGGCAAAGTCTTTCCTCAACCCCCATCTTACACAGCAAAATTTAAACTCAACTACTTCTTGGTCACGGTGGTAAGATAGCCACAAGTTGTTACTTCTCCAATAAGAACCTTTCTGTTTACAAACCACAGATCCAGGGGGACAACTTTCCTAGTTAGCTCCCTTAGTATCTGTACCAAGAACTTATCATCAAGGAATTTTAGGAATCTCCTGGACCTGTTTGTAACAGCTGTGTGCTAATTCCTGTTAACCTCTGGCAAGTTGTGGTCACCAGCAAGGACAAGGGTGGCTGATCCAGAGGTATCCCTTTGTTCCTCAAAGAATAGTTCTTTGGTGCTGTCACCGTGGCTGGGTGGCTGCAGCAGACTCCCCCAGTGATGTCCTCTGGCTGTGTTGTCCTCAGATGTACTCATGCAAACTTGCCAAGTGTAAGGGAGTTTTATGTAGATGTGTGAGTAACTAATCAGAGCAGATAAAATATATATATTTTTAAACAGCTGCAGTCAGGTGAGTGCTGCCTGGTAGCCTTAGAGAGGCTGCACGTAAGCCCATGTATCAGGTTGGGGTCTCTGTATCAGTCCCTATATTTTTAGAAGATGTCCCATATGACATTTTCCTTCCTTGCTTTTACCCCGTTCTCCATGCTTGAAAGCACTGCAGATAACTTTCTAATACCTGTTAAGATCTTGTTATTCCATATCTCCCTTGTCACTTCTGCTTGTTGCTTGCCACAGGCTCAGACATCTGACTGTGAAGCCCCAGATGCAGGAGGACAGCCAAATCTGCTGCTCCCTTTCTCTTTGAGCTCCTGGGCAGCCTAGAAAGCGTGTTTTTGGAAGTTGCCCCAGTGTGTCTCAGGTAAACACTCACTGTGTGCCGTGTGGAACAAGCCTTCTTTGTTTCGTAAGATTTTGTTGGATGTCTGTAAGGAATGTGATGTGGAGGAAGACAGGTGCTCTTCTCTCTGCCAGGCCCGAAGGGTTTAATCCAGGAATCACATGAAGTGCTTCCCAAAGGCTGGGTAGGATGAAGGCTAGCAGGATGCTAACAGAGCAAAATGAAAATCAATAGCTAAAATGCCCAGTAACTACTAAAATACAGTCTGAAGGGATGACCGACTGCATTTTAAAAGAAATCCTATTTTTTCCAGCAGATAATGCAGCTCACTGCTGCAGTGATGCTGGCTGTAGGAGCATGGAGGGCACAGTCTCCATTGGTGCTCTGAGCAGAGCCACAGAGCTGTGGATCTGGTGTAGATGTGAGAGGATGGGAACACAGCAGCCACCTGTCTCCACTTTGGGACAAGGGAAAAATGGAGACGTGAAGAAAATCTGCCAGCACTTTTTGCTTGGTTTCACTGATTTTCTCCCTGGCTGCACACAGCTGGTTCCTCTTCAGCCATTGGGTCTGTGAAGGGGAGGGTTTAGCCAGTATATGCAGAGAAGAGAAGGGATTGAAATGATAAGGTGATCGAAAAATTAAGCTACTATAAACAAAGTCCTGCCAAAAAAAATCAAGAGAATGTTTTTAAAAGTTTAAAGTATCCCCGTTGTACGAAAGCACTAATTTACTTTAATAAAATCAGGCTGGTCAAGCTGCAGAACACACCCCTTTAGATCTTCATGCTTATAAATTCTGAACCAGGTTTTATCAGCACCGTGGGGATCCCAGACAAAATGGGTTGCACACTGGCCATCGTGTGCATATTACTGCTGCTTGGAGGGCATCTCCAGGGGTCAGGTACTGTGCCTAATGCTGTTCTACCCTACCTCTCTCTCTTGTGTTTTCCTCTAAAATCAATATTGCACATATTGTAGCTTGTAGCAAAGCCCACTCTAACTGGTAGATATCTTGAGAGTTAGTAGGACTGACAGGCTGGTGATACCATTCAACTATCTTGGGTGTGTATTTAATGCAATGTAAAAAGCATATATTGTGTTGTATTTTAATTGCTGTTGAAAAAAATGCATACGACAAATTTTTTTTCATTGCACTGAAAGGGCTTAGACAAAGTATAATGAATTGAAGAAAGATACAGCAAGCAGGTTACGAGCTTTGTTAAGTGCATGGTGAGCTGCACACAGGTGGCAGGTTTGACACAGCCTGGGTCAAAATTATTGCTTTGGACACATCAGAGTTGGCAGATCTGTTCCTTACAGTAAGGTGAAAAGTGAAATACTGTAGGCAGTGACCTTCTGCTATTACATTCTGAGTGTTGGCTTCCCTGTTTAATTCACCGGTGGCCAGGAGAAACACAATATGCTATGCTGGAGTCCCCACCAGATGATGATGTCTTTGTGTCAATATAACTCTAATTGAATGTGACTGCCACAGAGGCACTTGGATGCCTCATCTTTGGATGATGCTTTAAAATCAGGTCTGCAATCTCAGAAACTCAAGACTGGTGAGCAGAAGAGAATAGAGCACACTTTCCTTGAGGACACGCTCCTCAGAAAGCTGCAGTAGAGCATTTCCTCTGGTTGCCTCATGGTCCTATAGACATGGCAGTCACTCTAACAGTTGATCTAATTTCTTTTTGTCTTCCAAAGAACCGAGCCTGAGGCTAGTGAATGGGCAGAACAGATGCCAGGGCCGCGTTGAATTATTTTACAATGGAGCATGGGGAACAGTTTGCGATGACTCCTGGGACATGGACGATGCCAACGTGGTCTGTGCTCAGCTCGGATGTGGCCGGGCCACTGGTGCTGTAGGGGCAGCCCAGTTTGGTGAGGGCACAGGAGACATCCTGCTGGATGAAGTGCAGTGCCAAGGGAACGAGGCTCTCCTCTGGCAGTGCTCCCATGATGGATGGCTCACCACCAACTGCCTTCATCAGGAAGATGCTGGTGTCATCTGTGCAGGTAACTGGAGATTTATTGGCATCAGTGATCAATAATAGTTATAAGTACAAGCCAGAATGAGGTCCGGGTGCTCAACAAATGGCAGCTGAACTACCAAACCATCACCAAGCTATACAGGACATCCCCAAACTATTCCTCTGCATTTCAGCAAATACTTCTTAAGAGAGCAGTATAACCACCCATTACCTTTCACATTCAAAATCTTCACATAATTAGCTCAGGCAGACAGTTATGTTTCCTTCTTTCTGTAGAGTAATGCCATTCTGAGATTTGTCCATCTGGCCATTTCCATTGCTTCCTAACTAAAGCATGAATTCAGCTGATTATTCCTAAGATCATTGAGAAAATAACCAATGATTTCCACATGCAGTGTGAAATTGGGTCCTTCATGAGACATATTATTTGATGGAAAATATATGGCACCGTACATTTTAAAGTATAGATTGGTTTATATAGACAAAATCCTAATGTGTGGATAGTTGGTTTTGTGCTGTCTTTTATGGCAGAGTAAAGAGTGATCTTTTCTGCTCACTTTGTTGAGTGCAAGTTATCTTTCTCACTCTGCTCTTTCTTTTATTTCAGGTTCTTTGATGTCTGAAATTCCTGGTAATTTTCATCTCATATATCTTCATCCAGTTTACTAAGTCATTTTACCTAGTGCAGTCATTCAGTATATACAGTTTATGAAGAAGAGTATTTCCCAATACCTTTGTCGTGGTATGATTTTGATGTATTTCTATTGAACATTTCTGAATATGCATTCTCACAAGTTTTTAACCATATCATGTATTAATCACAACCTCTTGTGTTAGGAATATGCTGTATCTTCTAGTTTTCAGTGTGTTTGTATCAGTTAAATTCCACAATTTTTCACTCAAAAAAAAAAAAAGTTGAGAAATATTTTTGGCCAATCACCTGCTATGTTTGGATAGGACTTACTATTGTCTCAAATGTGTAACAGCCTACTTAAAACCTAAATAACTCTCTCACTTTTGGCCTTTCCAAAGACGTGTCCCTGAGGCTGGTGAATGGGAGGAACCGATGCGAGGGCCGTGTCGAAGTCCATTACCAGGGCAACTGGGGCACTGTCTGCGATGACTCCTGGGACCTGCAGGATGCCCAGGTGGTGTGCAGCCAGCTGGGCTGTGGCAGGGCTGTTTCTGCCCTAGGAAATGCCAATTTTAGCCAAGGCTCGGGAGAGATCCTCCTTGACGACGTGCAGTGCAAAGGCAACGAGGCCTACCTCTGGGAGTGCCCCAGCAGAGGGTGGTCAGTCCATAACTGTGCACATGTGGAAGATGCTGGTGTTGTTTGCTCAGGTGTGTTTTATGTATTTATACAGTGCTCCATGCCGTGGCCAGTCAGAGCACGAGGGACAGCCCTGTCCTGGCCACCGTGCTCCTCACCAAGACTGCTTCCCCCCAAAAAACAAGGCAGAACCTTCATGTTTGAAGCAATTTTTTTCACCTATAGCGTTGGTTCTGTTTAATACTTGCTTTTTCTTATTATTCAGCAGTGCATAGTAGTGATTTCTACAGAAATTAACTACAAAAAATCTGTAAATAAGTTGAAAAATTGTACACTCCATAGATATGTCAGTCTAGGTTAGGTCTTTCAATGAAAACAGGATAACAGTCCAGGTGGAGCTACCAGGTGGAGCACAACCATTTACCAACTGCTTCTGTCCATCCGCTGGTATGTCCTGCTCCTTCTGGGACCTGGATGTTCCATCAGTGTTGGGTAATGTGTAAACAGAAGGTCAGCAAACAGAGCCATCCCATGGAGAAGTGCCAGAGCAGGCACAGAGGACAGGTCCAGCCTGGTGCTGGTGGCACCTGGCACAGCTTGTCCCTGCAGACTTTAACACAAAGGTGTCATTGTGTTGGAGGTGGAACAAACAGTGGTCCTCATTGTCACAGTGAGTAACAGCCTGTTTGGACACCCATCAGCTGAACTCTGCAGCAATCTGCTCTCATCCTGTACTAGTTAATAGTAATACTGCAGCACAGACTGCACTGAAATGCATGCTAGAAACAGGCCTACAAAAAATTAGTACTACTCATATTTCAGAACAGATCTAGCTTCTGTTGTAGACCTGTGTAACAGTCCCCACACAAAGAGAATTATTCTGTATAGCACTCATTCAGCACTATCCTCAGCATAATGTGCAATGTGACACTTCACCAGTAGATTCAGCTGCTACTGCAATGACTGAAAACTGCCTACAAATGAGCCATGATTTTTTTCTCTTTTGCAGCTTCCACAGGATCTGAAGTGACAGGTAAGTGTCTTAAATGCGTGTCATTCTCTTTAATGTCCACATGTTTTAGAATTGGATTTGTACAGCTAAAAACAATGATAGATTTTAATTGAGAAGCCAGGACGTTGCTCTCTGCCTGTTAGATGGGACCTCTCTTTAAAATAACAGACCCCTTTAGCCATGTAACAAACAGGTGCTCTGCTTTCTTCTTCTGTTAGTGTTAAGCACAGAATAAAGTGAAGAACTCATCTCATTTATATCCATCAAAATGTTAAGTCTGGACAAACGAGGCTTGGCTTTGTATATACAGAGTTACATGAAAGTTCACACCTAAAGTTTGTTCAGATCATCAGTACTGTGGATGCTGTGTTGCAGAGCTTGAGCTATTCAGGAACGTCACTATCTTCGGGTATAGTGGCTTAAGGAGCATGGCCTTGTCCCAGGGACTCTGAAAAGCAGGAGTTTCTAGGTAGGTTGGAAATGTGTATGCACACCTAACTAGTGAAATGAGCATGGCATGGAAATCTGTCTATCTAGAGTGTACCACCTTAATTCCCCTTTAGCAAAAAAATAGCTTTGACATTACATGTCAGCTAAGGTTATGGAGTGCAGCTTGCAGGCAGAGAGCCAGCTGTGTCAACCACAGCTTTGCAAGAAAGGATCTGGGCTTCCTGGAGGACAAGAAGTTGACTGTGAGCCAGCACTGTGCCCTTTGAGTGCTGCCAGCAGGTCAAGGGAGGCAGTCCTTACCATGTACTCAGCACTGGTGAGACACACCTGTAGCCTCAGGTCCAGTGCAGGAGTGCAGCTTCCCTGTACAAGAGAGGCAGGGGCATCCTGGAGTATAGAACTGTAAAACCATAGAATCATTAAGGTTGGAAAAGGCTGCTAAGATCATCTAGTTCAACTGTAAGCAAGCCCAGCAAAGAGTCATTAAGGGTCAGGGGGTAGGAGAATGAGATGTGCAAGGAGTTGCTGAGGGAATAGGGTTTGCTCAGTCTTGAGATTACGAAGGGGAGATTTTGTTGCTGTCTACAATAACCTGAGATTATAGAGAAGATGGTGCACAGCAATAGGTCAAGAGGCAACAACCGATGCATGTCAGAATTGGAGAAATCCCACCTTGATAAGAAAGAATTATTTCTTTTCCATGACATGGTCAACACTAGAACAGAGACCAAGAGAAGCAGGGGGATCTCCATCCTTGGAGATACTCCACACTCTCCTAAACGGGACCCAGAACAGCCTGCTCTGGGGCTACACCAGGGATGTCTGGAAGTCCTTTCTGACCCACAAGAGCCTCTGACTTTGTCTTACAATGCAGGTTCAGTGAAACTCTCTTTTTTCTTTCAAAGACATGTCAGTGAGGTTGGTGAATGGATGGAACCAGTGTGAAGGGCGTGTTGAAATCCTTTACAAAGGAGCCTGGGGGACCATTTGTGATGATTCCTGGGATATAAATGATGCAGACGTTGTCTGTAACCAGCAGGCTTGTGGACATGCTGTATCAACTTCAGGAAATGTCACCTTTCCTCACAGCCCAAGATATATTGTCATGGATGATGTGCAGTGCAGAGGGAATGAGAACTACCTGTGGGAATGTTCTCACAGGGGGTGGTGTAGAGAGGAGTGTGACAGCCGGCGCGATGCCAGCGTCATTTGCTCAGGTACACACTGATCTATTTGCTTTACTGAGAAGAGAAATACTGGGTTTAATCTCAAATTTTGTCAAATTGAAAATCACTCCCCTGATCTCGAAATTTTTTCTCAGCAGAGTTGTGGTTCTGTTGCTGGAAAGAGAATTTCCCTTCTTTTCTTACACGATCAAAATTTGTTCTTGCAAACTTCCATCCAGATAAGCTTCAAAAAATTTTAGAGCATTTTAATCAGTGTCACTCATAATGCATCCACAGCTTTTGTACTGCCACCACATTATTTTAATCACCTGTAATCCATATTAACCAGTTCAATCTGCTTGCTACCAGACTAGCAAGAAGCACCAGAAAATAATCCCAAGGCACATTCTGCCCTTAAAGAACCAACCAGCTTTCACATAGGAGACTTCTCACAAGCTTAAGGTCCTAATCCCACACGCCTTTCTTTGACAAAGCTTCTATTGAGTGCTGCAGTCTATTTATTTGAGTGAGATAATCAGGGCCAAATCCAAAGGTGTAGAGTCATGACTCTTGCAGTCCAAGGGCAGGAAGCAAGAAGGAGAAGGAACCAGAGCTTTGCTAGATCCCCCTGAAGAAAGATGTGCTTAGATTTTTGGCAGCCTTAGATCCTTACCTAAATTAACCTTGGAATGTTTCTGCCTCTGTTAGATGGTATAAGAAGTTCCAAAGTTCTATCCGAATCTCCATAGATTTTCAAGTTGCTGGCAGGGAAAGTCACGTTACAATCTCATGTCTCACCATTTTTATTATCTTCAAATACAGATTATTTAACCAGTCTTTGAACACTTTCTGAAATAAAAACAGACATTGTAAAGAAAGTTGAAGCATTAAAAGCTCTTAAAAGAAGCTCTTAAAAATTAATTACTTTTGGAAACACTGATGACTGAAATGTGCATTTTATCTGTTTCTTCCCATCGCAGCTTCTACAGGAACTGAAATACCTGGTAATTTCAATTTCATACTTATTCAATAGTTTCTATCCAGAATTTTCTAAAGCATAAGCAAGTTCTTGCTAAAATGACTACAAATCACGTTCTGACTTGGACTTTTGGAGTGTGAAAAAGTCTTCATTGGACAAGGGTGCTTTAAATCCATGGTTATCTAAAAAAAAAGGTATTGGATTAATCAGTATCTTAAACATTCCATCAGTTGGATGGAGCTACATCGCACGCGCACACACAAAAAGACCATTTTATTCCCTGCTTTCATAAAGCTCAGATCCCCTTACGTGATATTAAAACACAAGGAGAAGAGACAATACAGTTATTAGAAGGTCATGGCCCCGTTGTGCTGCTTTGGCTTGATTAACCTCATCTCTTGGTCAACTCTGTTTCCGTGGGTAAAACTTTGATTCTGTTCTACTAATTATAATATACTGTCATTAATAAATGGATCAATAAATGCCCCGCTAGTGTTTATCTGATGCAGGTTATTTCTTTCATTGCTATTGATCTCATCACAGGAATTAAACTGGGAATGAAAACCTGGTTTAGGTAACTGTGAACTCTGCCAGGCCCTAGCAGCAAGCTTTGGTTCCAAGGGTGAACCAGGAAACAGCACATGAGTGCAAACACAGTGACCCAAGGACAGCTGGTACTTACCACTGCTGTCCTCGCCTTCCCTGGGGGTGAAAGACCACCACAGAATACAATAGCCATAGGAACATGTTGAATCAGCTCCAGAACTAATCTAGGATTTTAACTTTGCAGTTCAGGAGCCTTCAGACTCTTATCTCCTTCTCTCTTCTTTTTCACAGAGGTGTCCATGAGGCTGATAAATGGCAGAAACAGATGCGAAGGGCGCGTAGAAATCTTCTATAAGGGAAGCTGGGGGACCGTATGTGATGATTTCTGGGACATACATGATGCACAGGTCGTCTGCAGGCAGCTGGGATGTGGAAATGCTCTCTCTGCACTGGGAAAAGCACATTTCAATCCAGGGACAGGGGATATTTTCCTGGATGATGTGCAGTGTCATGGAAATGAATCCTACCTGTGGGAATGCTCTCACAGAGGATGGGCCACACATAACTGTGGGCACAGAGAAGATGCTGGTGTGCGTTGCTCAGGTACAAGTGGTTCTATTTATTTAAGTAAAATTCTGCATTGTGTAAGTTGAGAATCTAATCATCAGCCTGAGGCAAGGGTAATAGCAACAAAGACATTACAGCAGTAATTAGATGTATGGTGAGGCAGAAATCAAGATGTCAGCTGCCTCTCTGTTTTCCTCCATGTATTTTCTGGTCTGGGATGCTTGGAAGATGCTCCTGGTGGTCAGTCAGTGACACTGATGTGAGTGCAGAGAGAAGGAATGCTGTGTTCTATGCAGGATTCCAGGGGAGGAAATACTTGGTGGCTTGGTTGACACTTCACATTTTGGGCTTCACAGACGTGGCACTCTCACAAGAATTTATTTTTAGAAGCCATTCCTAAAGAATTAAATGTTACTCTATCTTTTCAACACAAGTTAAATGTTTTCTTGATTAAGTTAATTAAAGAAAGTACATAAAATGTAACTTAGTTTTAGAACAAATCAAACAATACAAGAGACTCCTACCAGGTAAAGCAAAGTTTTGTTTTGTGTTTGTTCTGCTGCTGTTGATGATTATTTCTTCTGAAATACAACTGAAGCTGCTGAATAAGTTTTTTCATATTTATTCCCAATCCTCAGCTTCCAGGGGAGCCAGAACACCTGGTAAGTCTTATCATTTCTTCTACTGATCGTTCTAAAAATTGGGTATCTACTGTTAAACACAGTTTGCTTTTGTTTGATGCAAAGCCTTGGGGAAAAAGATTTGAGGAGTATGGACAAGTTCCACACTGCAGCATTTCATAGAATGGCTTGGATTGGAAGAGATCTCAAGGATTATGAATCTCCAACCCCCCTGCTACAGGCAGGGCCATCAATCTCCATATCTAATACTAGATCTAGGCTGCCTGGGGCCCCATCCAACCTGGCCTTGAACCCATTTCAAAAGATGTAGGTGATTATGGAGAGCTCGGATGCTGGGAAGCCACTTTGAAGAGGAATGTAAAGTTTGTATTTCATAACTTGTTACTGATTGAAAATCAACAAATCACACAGCAAGGAGGGAAAACCTCGGACACACTTTTCAGACATTCATCATGACATTTATTTCTGCTCTCTGTCTTTGACAGAAGTAGCTCTGCGCCTGGAGAATGGTGGCAATCGATGTGAGGGCCGTGTGGAAATGTTTTACAAAGGACAGTGGGGAACAGTCTGTGATGATCGGTGGGATATCGACGATGCTTGGGTTGTCTGCAGACAGCTGGGCTGTGGGCAGCCCATCTCAGCACCAGGAGATGCCCATTTTGGGGAAGGCTCTGGGGTTATTTTCCTGGATGACGTGCAGTGCACAGGGAATGAAGCTTATGTATGGGAATGCTCCCACAGTGGTTGGTCAAGACATAACTGTGGCCACAGTGAAGATGCCAGTGTTGTATGCTCAGGTATGTTCTGCTTTGTTTTCTTCTTTTCAAGAATCTCCCTTAATACAGATTTTGAAATATAGCTGAAAATCATTAGGAGTTGAGCCCGTGATACAAAACCATTCTTTCTCCACTGCTGTGGACTATTAAATACCTAATAGAATCACAGAATTGCCAGGGTTGGAAGGGACCTCAAGGATCATGAATCTCCAACCCCCCCTGCCACATGCAGGGCCACCAACCTTCCCACCTAATGCTAGACCAGGCTGCCCAGGGCCCCATCCAATCTGGCCTTGAACACCTCCAGGGATGGGGCATCCACAGCCTCTCTGGGCAGCTGTTCCAGCACCTCACCACTCTCTCTGTAAAGAATTTCCCCCTGATGTCCAACCTAAATCTCCCCTCCCTCAACTTAAAACCATTTCCCCTCATCCTGCAGTTAACAAATGTGAATCTCATACCTATTTACCAGCTCATTTGATTGCTTTTCTTTCTGGTTGTTCTTACAGGGCCTGCAGCATAAGCAGAGGAAATAAAGATGTGCATTACCTTTAAGCTGTAAACAGCTGAGGCATTTACAAGAAATCTCAGCTGGCATTTTCACTGTACTGATCTGCAGTCTCTATGAAAACCAGATTTCTCAACGAGGAATAATGAGCACAGCTTCTTTCCAATCACTTTGATCTGTTATGAACTCAACATCTCGGTGATTTTGTCTCTTACCTATCTGATATTCTCATGGATGAGTATTTGTGACTCATGTTTTTGAACTTTAGTTCATGTAGCAGAAATAAGAGCAAAGCTCATCAAAAAAGTAGTGCCTATGTTATCCTCCATTCGTGCCTCTCATTCCTGAATTTGAAGAGAGAAAAAGGGTTCAGTTCCCACCCATAATAGAACCAGAACAATCTCAAATTCCAGTTTGAATGCTCCTACCCTTATACACCTTTTACACTTGCTAATGGTGCTGTTTATGTGGGACTTTAGAAAATATATTTGTATAATCCGTCTTTGTCCTTGTGCTTTAATCCTCTCTCATGCTTGTAAACGTTCACATATTCAAATCAACTGAAACTGAATCTGATTAAAAATTGATCCAGTAGAAACGTTTTCACAAATGGAATCAGCATTTGGATTTAGGACAGTCAGAATTATTTCTCTTACATACATGAGGCAAACAAATTATGTGATTCTAAGTCATCATAAATAAGCAATAAACTCTTTCACTGCATGACGCTGCTTACTGCTCATCCTTTTTTCCTCCATACCGAGACTCTGACTGCATTATTTGTCCAAAATGTCACAGTTAAACAGGATATCTGCTTTTCCACACAGTGTTTGTGGAAAGGAGAGCCATCCCTTGCCAACCTCTCACCCAACACAGCTCCTGGGGGCATGTGGGGCAGGAGAAGGTGGCACTCCAAGATGTCCCACTGAAGCATTGCTTGTTGATCCCTTAATACGTTCTATACCTACTTTAACTTTGTTAGGGTGGCTTTACATGTGCAAGGTTGCACTGTGGAAAAAAATAAAAAAGCAATCAGTTTACAGACAAAAACAATCTATATTCCTGCTGTGTGTGTGATTTTTCCTTTCATATCCCAGACACTCAGTGAGGAAGGAAAACTTTCCTAATTAATCAATGTAGTTAGCTTGATCATTATTTTTTCTATTTATTAATGATCTTTCTTATTTTTTTAATTGTTTGTTTCATTATCTTTAATTAGCAACTAATAAAGCAAAGAAAAAGACCTCCAAGATCCTCCAAAGGGATGTTACACCTCCATAGGTGATACTCCATGTGATTCCTAAAGATGGCACTTGCTGAATTAGAAGGGATTTTCTTTGAAGCTGAGAAAGATATTGAGAAAACTGTCAGGGGAGTGTTTGGGAAAACTTTATATTATTACTAATAAAGTTTACCATGTAAACATCAAAAGAAGGAAAAACAGCAAGAATGTGGCACATGCCAAGATAAGTAAGCCATGTTGACAAGGAGTGCTAGCCAATTAAATTATCTGGGTAACAGGATTAAATGACCTGTAGTTCTGCATGCAGAGCCAAGACCATTGGTACCCATTTACATTGGCACAGCCTCCATCTCTGACAAAGGTTTTCTCTCACAGGATTCACAGGGGTTGATGGGGGGCTTCCAGAGACCAGATGGAAGTGGTCTCTGGAAAGAGACCTTTCTTTCCACCCAAAAGAAAAGAGAAGACCTTTCTTTCAACACAACATCTCTGGGAACTGGAAGCAGTACCCAGCACTCAGTACTCAGTTTTGTCTACAAAAGAGGGCTTCCCATGTAAAAGTCCCACTTTGCTTTATGAAGAAATTTGACATAATTGTGAAGAACCCACTGGAAGGTGGCATTGTCAGCGATGTGATTCATTTCAACCTGGCTTTGCCATTTTCTCTAGACATTCCTGAGTGCACAGAATGCACTTCAGAACTTGCTGGAGTTGAATTTAGCAGAATGGTTGGCAGAGAGGAAATGTGAATAATGCAAGAATTGAAAATCTTACGTCTTTCCACAGAGTAATATGGAGCAAGACACAGACAAGTTCTGCCCGCTTATCTGCTACATGTTTCCACCTTCAGCTAGGAGCAGCACCAACCTTGCTTACACAGCAGCCACATCCCTGGGCTACTGAAGTCAAGGACCAGCACATGGCAATTCCTATGGCAGCATCCAAGTGGCAATATTGTGTGGCATTTCAGTAAATTCTTCCCGTTTCACTGCTGTTAATTTGTGAGTTATCTGCAATGACCCAAAAATGTATTGACATGACCCAGAACAAAAGCAGACCCGTGCATCGTACCGCAGGTTCACACAACAGGGTTTTCTTTATCAGGGAAGAAGAAATGCAATTAAATATTTGTACAAGAAACACATGGCTAGGAGAAACGCAGACAGTGCTTGTTAATCTGTCACAGACATCTCAATTAAATTCCTTACAAATATTAATTATGAGAGCGTTGTGGTTTACAACACCACTAAGATACAACGAATAAGGAGCTGGAAGGGAAGATGAAACAGGTGCTGCCTCAGAATGCCTCAGATTCTCCAAAATGCCCTCTGACTTTGTTGGACAAGGAATACAAACAACCTACCTGCAGTCTGTAGCTGTCTCATGCATCATTTATTTTGCCCTCTGCTTACTCGTAATGGTATTTGCTATGTTAAGGCCTCTAGGGACCCTACAGAAGATCTGTGTGGTTAGGACACGTTATCCCACAACACATTCACTCCTTAAGGACGGTGCCTCGCTGCCCTCCAGCGGTAGCAGCCTCACAGCAGTAGCTCTGCATTTTCTGATTGCTCACAGCCCCTCAAGCTCCGTCTTTATGGAGTGTGTAACACTACAGGTTTCCATGAGAATTGGATGTAGTTTGAAAAAGCTGGAAAAGGCTTCGCAGGGAGGAGTAGGTGCAGCAAAGCTCCAGCACTCTGCGAGGAGAGCTCAACGTCCAGCGTGAAGCTCTTTCACTATGGACAAACACTCTTTGTTTTTGGACTGAATTTTGATAGATTCCTTTAAGAAGATTTCCAGGGAAACAGCATTGCGATTCCGAGACCACAAAGGTCAGCCCTACTGTCATCACTGCTATTTCCTGCCATGCAGGATTAGTTTGCTTGCTTAGATTTGGACTGAAGACTCAGCACCTCCTTTTTAACGGTGCCTTCGATGTCCGTGACAAGAGCTGCAATGTTTGACGTGGAGGCTGGTCACTCTTTCTCACCAAACACTGCGCATTAGCTGTACAGATCTGCTGCCCTTGCTCACATCTATACCTACCACCACTGCTCCTCAGATAAGGTACAAAACAGCCTGCAGTGGGATCCAGTTTCACCAGGCACGAGTGGGGATGTGGAGCCCTCAGCCCTAAGCATGTCTGCTGGGACCAATGGCTTCTTTGCAATCTGTTTTGTGAAGGAGGTTGAGGGATGCTGAAAAAGAGAGCCGTGAGGTTCCTTCTATTTGTTTCCAAAATTTATTTCCATTCAAAAGTGAGACATGTTTGTATAAAACAGCTTAATTGCTGTTAGGAAAGAAAACTGTTACATACTGTACCAGACCCAGCTTACAGCTGTTTGGATAGAAATACTGATAAGGATCTACTATAAACCCATTTAGTCACTTCAGGAAATGGCAACAGAGTTCAAGTAATCCATACACACGGAACTGGGAGTTCAAACATTTGACATGACTGGTTTTGCTCAAGAAGGTATTAGGATGTAAGAACATGGATGTTTGGATAGGCACAATATGTAATAGTGTGTTGAGAAAATAAGAAAAGATCTCATGGAACAAATGAATTGATGTTCATTTTGACATCTGCTAAGAACACTTAGTTTTGCTTTTTCCTTCTCTTTAGCTGAGAGCCAGCTTCTCCCTGCTAGTGCTTAATGAGGCAGAGCTGGAGGCATCCTTTGGGCCACAGTGTGTTGTCACCATCACCTCGTGCCAGGGAGAAATCTGTGGCTGAAGGGGTCGTGGTGGATCCATGGCTTCGTGAGATGCAAATCTTGTCCAGTTGTACATCATGGCCCTTCTAGGTGGGATTTTTTCATGCAGAGCACCTTATCTAATAAGACAGCTTGAAAGCTAATGGCAAATAGTAACCTCCAGCACAATTTGTGGTATTTTTCTTCTTCACAATGATTTTCTTTCATGTTTTCTCTTAGCCCTTTAATTTGGATTTCCACTAGCACTATCGTATCTTCTGCCCCTCCTCCTATGATCTGCTATCCACTACCAGCAGAATAAAAGCCTGTTACTAGTTTCTCCCCTTCAGCTGACAGTTGCTCTGTGCCTCAATTCTTTTGTGCAGTATCTCACAGATCCAAAAGCATGCCTCATATTTCGCAAAGGCTCCACTTCCATAGTTATGAAGGATATACCACACAGGACTGTCAGATAGCATGTGTACTTGTCCTCTGAAGGGGAAAATTTCAGACTAGTTTGCTCAGGAACACACCAGCTGTGAAACTGGTAGATGGAGAATGGGGAGTAAGTTGCCAGTAGACTCTCCTGGTCTTCCCCAGAGCAGTGCGTGGCAGTTGGTCATGCCACTCTGACTTCACCTACAGATTCTTTGAGTTTTAGCTTAATTTTCTGGCCCTATCCTACTCCATTTCTTTGGCTGTTGTAGTTCAGCACTTGCCCTGCTAATTTACCCCCAAGAGAGTTCTTCCCACTCAATTATACCTTGGTTGATAACTCGTATAGTTGTTTCATTGCTCTGTAGGCTGCAAGTGAGAAAAGAACTGACTGCAGATCAGGAGAATGATGGAGGGATCTGCTTCCAGGTTGAACAGGAGACGGAGAAATATGAAAAAGTATAGAAATTCCTTTTTGTAGGAATAATGTCTAGTGAGCAGAGATAATTTGCTTGAGACTTTGCACAATTATACATTGGAAAACTGTCTTAAACTGATGGTACGAAAAACCTTATTTAACTGCCTAATCTCCAAACGTAAATCTTTGCTTCCTGGAAAAAAAGAAAAACCAACCCACACCAATGCAAAGCTACTGAAGTGCCAGGGGAGTGTTTGGGAAGATCTCAGTAGGCAGCCCGGAACAGTGGTGTGATCGGGATCTACTCATCCGGATGTCTGGATATACCCTGTAAAATGAAAATACTTGGTAAATCATTTCTTTGGCATGGATCTGGAATTTCAGGAAGAGAGATCAAATTGCAAAGCACACACCTCTGGTGGAGACCAGAACTCATTTAGTATAAATTCTCAATCTTCACAGATTGAGAACAGATAACCACAATGAAAATGGACCTTCAATTGAGCCTCACTTGGATGCTTCTGCTAAGTACTTCTCTCCTATATGAACCAGGTACAGTGAGTACATTTTTTCATGCTTGTATGGAAACGTTACAGACAGAATTCATTACTATTACAGCCTGGCCTGCTGGAAAGTGGTGGCAGAGTCTTCTAACATATTGCTGGCAAGCTCTGTATGATGGAATTGTTGGTTTAATTTGTCTTCTTATTCAAATATTTGTCTTGTAATTCAAATATTCAGATCAAATTCACAGGTTAGATTCTAAAGCTGAAGAATATTTTTGTTGTTTCTCTTCTGTTAGGGGAATAGTTTGAAGAAGGCACTTTCCTTCTTCCTTCTAACGTTCTTTTTCTAATACTCTAATTTTGAATTTAAATTCTTCTACATGGTACATTTAAAAATGTAGAAAAAGACATTAAAAGAATAAAAAAGCAGCCTGACTGACATGGGTGGAAATCTAGTTTGCAGAGACTTGGGACTGCAGAAGTGCCATTGTTCATCAGTCTTCAGAAAAGTAACCCCAAACCTCCCTTATAATCTCACTGGTTTGAATGACATACTTTGATCTTTATTCATGGGCACCATGAGCAAAGGCTCATCAGCCAGAGGAGAAATAATTTCATAGAACATAGATTCAAGGGTTGGCTATATTGAATTATTTATAAAGCAAGAGCAAAGGCAAGCCAGAGGTGAACTCAGCACCAAAGGACACTAAGCTGCCTTTCAAGGTGGTAAAATCCCAGCACTGTAATCTCTCGTCAGTAAGTTTGCTTTTGTCTTCAGTTTGACCTGATGTAGGCTGGATTAATTTAGAATGGAAAAATCACTTTAGCTTTTGTCTTATAAACTCCCAAATTTAGGATCACTGATATATTTCCAGGAGTAAAAGTGTCTGAAGAGCAAATGCTAGCTTGGGAAAAAAGAAAAAAAACAGTCTCTAAAAGAAATTTCTCCTGAATTTCTTGACTGAATCAGGCATGGATCTTCAGAGCTTGCTAATTTTGAAAGAGCCTTCTTGCTTCTTTATGGGAATAAAGAGAGAAAGATCACTGCTTACTCTTTGCAATTTCTCTGCATAAGAGGAAGCAAAGGATTGCCTATGAGTTTACAGAGGTCTGTCATTCCCTAAACTTGACAGAACTAGACTGGAAGAGCTGCTCTACAGATATGTAATGCCACTGTTCGGTTTAGTCAAACCTACATTTTTAAATCCTTTAAGCAAGTATATATTATATTCCACACTGCAGAATTAGGCAAAGTCTGGGCTCCCCAGGAAGACCTGAGCAGGCATTTGCAAAGAGAACAGTTGAGGCTAACATGTTGGGCTGTTGGCCAAAACAACTGCCACAGTCTGCACGGACAAATGATCCACAGCCTCCTCTGCTTTTGTGGTAATAACGTGGCAAAGATAAGTAACTTCTCTACTGCCCTAGCAAATTCTGGCAGAGCTCAGCTCTTTGAAGCCCATGTCTCCATCCACTGAAGGATGTACATGAGGGCTTGTGGGGTTGGGTCACTTTACTTGTGCTGCCATGAAATAAGGTCTTCTACAATCATCTTCCACTGAATTATGAGAGAATGAGCTTCCAGGCACAGAGAGGATTGTTTTTGCGTTGAAAATTTGTCACATGCCAGTAAATACTCTATCAAACTCTGTGTCAGCACAGAAAACCATAAAACTTATCTAGAACTGTGTTACATCAATGCTAATATATCTATTAATCCTATACAGCAAATGGGTTCTGGTGGCAGTCAACAGAAGACAGTGAAGGTTCAGCCTCACCATGGGCCAAATTCTCAGAATGGCTTAAGAAGACATTTAAACCCAAAGGTGAGAGGGTGAGACCTGAGAGTGAGCACTCTGGGCATCCCTGTTGGGGTTAATGGATCACCTCTGTGTGAGCTGGTTATCTCACCAGTATGGCCCTTTAATGATAGAACAAGTCCCGCGTGCAGCATAGCCAAGTGAACTGGGCTGAATCAACAGCACTGATTTAAGTCCACTGCTTTGTGCGCTGCAGGCATTTCCCAGTCAGCCCCAGCAACTGGAGACACAGAAGCACCTCACAGCCCACCCCTGAGCAGATGGGGATGTGGACTTAGACGTTAGAAGTTTACATATCCTGGAATAAACAAACTGATATGCTTACTTGCTCATTTTTGCTTTGCTTTTAGAAGATGCGCCACAATTGCGACTGGCATCTGGCGAGGACAGATGTGCTGGAAGGGTTGAAGTTTACCACAACAGCGAGTGGGGGACAGTCTGTGATGATTCCTTTGATTTGAAAAGTGCCAGTGTTGCGTGCAGACAACTCAAATGTGGCCAAGTTGTTTCTGTCCTGGGATGGGCTTACTTTGGTCCTGGAGAAGGAAACATCCTTCTGGATGATGTGAAGTGTGCAGGAACCGAATCTCACATTTGGGACTGCCCACATGCCGGCTGGAACAAAAGTGACTGTGGACACAATGAGGATGTCAGTGTCATCTGCTCAGGTAAAAAAAAGATTGTGCTGCTAAAAATTGATTTGGATTTTATCCTTGACCATAACAGCGAGAAACATCCGAGTAGGATTTGGAAATCAGATGCTGTGTGCATGCAGAGGCTCCTCATGCTGGGGCTGAAGTAAGTGAGCAAGGAACACAAGGATGTCATGTGCAAAATATCATAATTGGCAGCAGCAGGCACTGAATACAAATTCAGGGAGAAGAAGGTCATTTAAGACCTTCAGTCATAGAATCATTGAGTCAGAAGGGACCTTTAAGATCACCTCGTTTCAACCCCCTGCTATAGGCAGGGACATCTCTCACTAGCCCAGGTCGCTCACAGCCTCCATCCAGCCTGGCCTTGAATGCTTCCAGGGAAGGGGACATCCACAACCTCACTGGGCAACCTTTTTCAATGTCTCACCACCCTCACAGTGAAGAATTTCCTCCTAATATCCAATCTAATTCTACTCTCTTCCAATTTAAAACCATTTCCCCTCATCCTGTTGCTGATTCCAGACATCCCAAGATAAGGCAGGCAACAAGTTCAGAGCAGACAGAAGCGCATCCAGCAGGTCTGAACTATAACAAGTCTGAATTGAAAATAAATATTAACACGTCTATCCCAGATGTCATGAAAGCAGTGATCACATAGCTTGAAGCCACCTATTTTGAAGCAATTTGATTAACGCCACAGCTAATGGCAATTTTTGCTTTGTTCTGTGTTCACAGATGCAGGGCAGTCCACGATTGCACCAACAGGTAAGGCAGGGCTTTTGCAATCTAAGTCCATTAGCACTTCACAATATGCCTAAATGCTCAGAAACTGATTTTTAATTTGAAAATCATGCAATTACTGCTCTTTTCCAGACAGTATCGTAGAAGAAGGCGTGTTCCTAATTTTCCTCATTAATTCATTATTCTAACAGCCTGGATGTTTGGATTGTTTGTAGGAACTTTAATTGCCCTTCACCAACTAATAATTAGAGAAAGCATGTGGCAAGTCTTTACATTCCAGCTGTGGGCTTTGGACTCTTGGTTATTTCACCACTGCTACACAAAACCTTACATACACATTATTTCACCAGTGCCTCAGTTCTGATGACCATTCTTATGGTTCTCCAATAATGTATTTCCACTAACTTTCAGTATCCACAGAGAAGACCCAAACTACAATTTCATCAACTACGTTGGCCACAGACAGCTCTGTAACACCTGCTACACAACTGGCGACTTCTGCAGGTAAAGGCAAGAGAAAAAACCAAGCTGTAAATCTACAATAAATAAATAAAATCCAGTTGTATGCAATTTGGTTATAGCAGGCAAGAATACTTGGAATTCAGTCAAAGTGTTTCAGCACCAGTGTTTTTAACTCTGTGTGTGATCAGCCTTGGAATAGCCAATGGCCAACACCATCTTCATTTGTGGCCACTGGGTCTTTAGCAGTGCCTACTGCATCTCCAGCAGTAGAAGAAGGCAGTCAGAAATAACACCTGCAGCTACTGCCATTAAATGTTAAATCAAGGTGAATGCCTCTTTTCAGTAAGAACAGAGGGCTGTGCATTCACTCACTTCCCTGCAAAGCCCATACCCACATACTTGCATCAAGATTTCTGTTCACACATTCACTCCTAACTGCTGCCATTCTCTCCTTCTCTTTGTTTCCCCAACTTGCTGGTGGCCCCAGAGCCATCTTCTACATCCACTGTTGTCACAGAGGGAAGTGCCACATCAGCTACTGCAATCCCAGGCACAACTTCTGAAGGTAAGAGCAGCTGTTTTGCAAGCATTCTCTAAGACTAATGCTGTTACTTGGGGGTCTAATACTGTTAACTGGGGGTTTGAGGCTGGATTATGAAGATGTGGCTGTGTGAATCTATGGAACATTCACAGCAGACAACAACAAATTGAGCATTTGTGTGAAAGAACAAGGCCCTCTGCGACATCTTCACTTAAAAAAGGCTGTTGGGATGTATCAGCAATACATTCATTTAATGGTGAATGTCCCTGAGCCCGTAGCTGTAGCATTATACGTGAACTTTTGTGGAGTAGAAATGTCCAGATCATTGTGATTGGTGTATCCAAGATTCATGACAGCTCCAGGACAATTAAAGAACAGTCAGGCATGTGAGATCATCTCCCTAAATTTGACCCCTGCCTCTCTAGTAATTTCACAGACTGATTACACAGCTGTTTATCAAGCCTGAGATCTAAAGCAAGTCCCTAATTCCTCAAAGCACACCTGCTTTTAATTGCTGTTGGCAGACATTTAACTTCCCATCCTGAGAGCCTTTTCTGTTTGCTCAGGTTCCACCTTCACTACGGAGGAAGATGGGGCACCAGAAACCCCCACCTTGCCACAGAAAGGTAAAGGGCATCTGCACAACGCAGCCTGTTAGAAAACTGCTGTATTTATTTAAGTGGCTGTAAGTTTTGTCTGGGGGAGGGAATCAATGGGCATGCTAAAAAATGGGGCAAAGCCACCATGTCTCAGTGCAACCAACACAAATGAAATAAACTGAATTTGCTTGGTACCAGCCTGCTGGCTTTCTGGGAGTGCGGGCAGGCTGACAGCAGCACCATGCTGGGAAGTTACCTACCAGTCACTGTCCCTGCTAAATTACAACACTCACTGCTAGTTTTGCTTCTCACGCTCCTTTTGCTTTGCTCGTTACTGAGAGAGAGGTCTGAAACTTTCCTGATGCTTGTAATGCAAAGACATGAAGACTCATTTCTGAGCACTGACAGTGGATAAGGATGGTGGGGAGTACATGGATTTCCTTTTCCACTAAGCTTGAAGCCAATTCAATGCATCAAGAACTGAGTTCAGCCATACTGCCTTATTGAATGCTGTCATGTTTTCTTATTTCTTGCTTCTTGTTAGACTCTGAAAACTCAACAGAACCAACATCACCCATCCCCCTTGTAGAAGAGAGTGTGACTGCGACCTCAACTCCAGAAATCCCTTCCACAGCTCCTGAAGGTAAAAACAGCTTCTGTGTGATAAAATATAAGAAGAAGAGTATTTAAGTTTATGATTAAATTAGATTATATAAACTAAATCATATCACCAAATATCAGCTCAAGTGTCTGTGACTGATTTATGCTTTGCTTCAGTAATGCATCTCCTCAGTTCATCAGCAGTCCCTTTGACACCCCAGTATTTCTCCTTCACGTCCAGTTCAGGTGATGCTGTCTAATAACCTGTTTCCTCTCCCCTGACCCTCTCTGCAGCTTCCTCCTCTGCCCCCAGCACTGCAGCCACACAGCCAACAGCTGTTCCAGGGACCCTGACCACCCCTGTGGAAGGTGAGGCACTCCTCTGCTGCAGGTACTCCAAAACACAACAAGGATCACATCCCTCACTGCCCCTAACTATGGCCACTGCGTCCTTAGCAGTGCCTACTGCATCTCCAGCAGTAGAAGAAGGCAGTCAGAAATAACACCTGCAGCAACTGCCATTAAACGTTAAATCAAGGTGAATGCCTCTTTTCAGTAAGAACAGAGGGCTGTGCATTCACTCACTTCCCTGCAAAGCCCATACCCACATACTTGCATCAAGATTTCTGTTCACACATTCACTCCTAACTGCTGCCATTCTCTCCTTCTCTTTGTTTCCCCAACTTGCTGGTGGCCCCAGAGCCATCTTCTACATCCACTGTTGTCACAGAGGGAAGTGCCACATCAGCTACTGCAATCCCAGGCACAACTTCTGAAGGTAAGAGCAGCTGTTTTGCAAGCATTCTCTAAGACTAATGCTGTTAACTGGAGGTTTAAGGCTGGATTAAGATTGTAGGATATTCACAGCAGACAAGAAGAAATTGAGTGTTTGTGTGAAGGAACATGGCCTTCTGTGACACCTTCACTTGAGAAAGGCCATTGGGTTGTATCAGCAATACATTCATTTAATGATGAATGTCCCCGGTCTTGTAATTATAAATACTGCACAGGCATTCTGATGAGCTATTACTGTATGTTTTTGTTTTAGCCAAAATAATTAGCTTTGGTTCCTATTCACATTTGGACATTGGTTTTCATTGTTCCTACTGTTTTCCTCCCCCAGAGATTCAGCCAGAGATTTTGTCACAGAAATGGCTTAATGGGTCTATGAAATTATTTCTTAAGTTTTGTGAATCTCAGAAGCATATTTTCACTAAGACAGGGCCATTTTGCATCAGCCAAGACGACTCATGGCTGTCCAACCAGGATACCATCCTTTTTAGAGTCATCTTCAGGCTATTGAAAGTCTTCCCACAGCTCTTTACACCATTCCTCAGAGCTCAGGATTTTCAAGCCCATTGCATTTCTTGAATCATCCATCCCAGCTCTTCTCATTATCTCTACCTTTATTAAATATGCAATCATTGACCAAGCAGCTGAGGCCTCTTCAGTGCTGAGAAGAATAAGCAGCTCCTATGTATCACTCTGAGAGCAGGACCGAGGTTGGACTGGCTCACTGCAGTGCCAATGTTATTGGCTTCCAGTTTTTCCACGGTCCTTCTGTGCCAGCTGAAAGGATGATTTAGCCTTTGTGCCTTGGTTTTCTCTTTCCAATGAGCATCCCATTGCACCTGTCGATGTAGAAGTTCAACTTGCTGATTTTTGACATGCGTTCTGTTCGTTTTGAATTCTCATTCTGTCCTCCAGAGAGCGCACAGGTCTTGCGTTTCCTTCTGTCACTCTATCTGTCCTATTCCAAAGTGTCGGATGTAATGGCTGAGGATTTCATTACAGTACAGTAGTGGCGGCTGGATATCTAACACTCGTGCCATCTGTTAGGTCAAGATGCTGCAGAACGTGGTAAACAATTACCAAGGCAACTGATATTTCTTCTCTTTCTGACCTTTTCTAAATCTGCTCGTCTTCGACAGCTCTATCTATGTTGTCAGAAGTTGAGAGCTGTGACTCCACACCCATGGCAGCAGTTGTAGGAAAAGTGGTACAGATTTGCTTACTGCTCCACCCATTAGCCTGATTTTGAGCAATATGTTCATATTTGAGTTCTAGGATCCACCCACCCTAGTTTCTGCAAATGTCTTACCAATTAACAGGCAAATAAATGTTCAGCACAGCAGAGGAGGAATTTAAGTCAGTGTTTCCCTACCTCTTTTACTGCCAGTCATTTCAATTTCCAAAGGATATAAATGAAAACTTTCCTACTTTAAAGGGTATTTAACAGAGCTTTGACCAGATTTTGCTGCCTGCCTTACTTATTCAGACTGGGATCTATTCCAAGTGAATGAAAAGAAGTGGGCACTTCTCAGCACACACCAGTGAAACTGAGAAATCCCTCGGCATTTATTTTTATTTTCCTGGCTTTCAGAAGTTTGAATGTGAATTTCTTCTTAAATGACAGATCTATTGAGCACTGTGCAGGCTTATGGAACCTAATACACAGTGTATTTGTGCTTTCCTAATGCTACCCTCACAACTATGCAACTAAGTGCTTGTAACTATTAAGTGCTTTGCTTATGCCTATTCACCCATGTATTTGAGCCAACAATTTCATCGTATTTAGGCGTACTGTGTGTAACAGGGAAGCTGGTCAATGGTTAAAGTGGGGAAAAAAAAGGCTCCTCTGTAGCTGTAAGTAATGGTCTCGTTACTTTTAGTATGACAACTACATGAAAACTGTTCTTTGGGTCAAAGGCTGAGGAAAACTAAGTGATTACTAATTCTGTTGATTATTTTTTTACATTTAGCTATGCATAAAGCACTGACTTCCAGGAGAAGTAAATATCAATAGTTTTCTTTTATTCGTTCGCTGAAAGTAGAAAGCTGCCTTTCATCAGTCTGTAGATACAAAACACTTTAACAATTCTTGGGGCTGTCATTTAATCAGTTCTGTTATTTAATCAGAAATATAATGTTCATATTTCAGACTAATGAAATACTTCATTTACTCAGTGTATTTAATCTGGAGGTTGCCTCTCTCTCAATACTGATATTTTTAATATCAGCTGAATCATGACACATTTATTCCTGCCTGTAATCTAACTCAATGTTTGGATCTGGATACTTAATTTTTAATCTCCCTCTTTCTCCCACCTAGACACAGATAACTAATGAAATCTAGTTCTTAAACTTTTTGTGTAACACCTTTCATTATTGCTGATGACTACTCAGCACCTGCTTAATTAGTTATCTTTTGACTCAATTCTTTTTTTCTCTCTGATATCGTATTTGGAGCTCTCACAGAAGTTCAGGCCTTGATCTTGGGAAGCAAGCCAAGCACGCCGCTCCTGACATTTCTTTACAGCCAACTTTTGCAGAAGGAAATGATAAGCACGGTACTCAGATGGAAGGAGCTTTGATCATGGTCAGCAAAAAGGAATTAAGGGCAAAGAGAGTCCTTGGGAACAGGGTACTCATTCTGAATGGATGTACATTAGTTGGTTACAAATGACTGCCAGGTGACAGCAAAATGTCCTGAAATGAAAACCTTGTAATCACAGACCTACCAAGGAGTAAGACAGGTGTGTATACTTGGTACAGTTTATGATGGCAACAAACTCAGAAGAACTCAATTATGTTGTCGGCAGAGTCTCTGATTTCTTTCTCTGAAAGAAAAATACACTCCAGACCCATAAAACTAATTTGGAACTTCAGATCTCTAAAAGCCTTTCCCTCTGAAAGTGAGATAAATGTGTGGATTATTCCATAAGTACCCAGCTCTCAGAAATGAGCCTGATCTGTAGAAATAGCTCTGCTACTATTCTGGGGAAATGATGCTGTGCCAACCATCTGTTATGCCAGAGTGAAAAGAAGACCAATCAGGTATTATTTAAAGAAGAAGAAAAAAAAACCCATATTCCTTAGATTGCAAGGTATCCCAGGGAAACGTTGGCTCTGGGTGTTTGTGTTCATCCTTTAGGCAACGCTACCATATAGATGAGAAAGATGGTAAAGAAATGGTAGGAACCCTGTAGGGATGAGGATCACGTTCCCCAAATTGTCATGGAAGAGGACTATGTCTGTGCCCATTGGGTGCTGCGTGATCAACCACTGGAAAGATGGCTTCAAGACTTCATCATATCAATCCTAAAACAGCACCTAAATTCAGAGGATGCTTTCTCATATCCAACCACACTGCAGGCTACCGGTCCCTGTCATCCCAATGATGCAGACAGTCTCTAGCACTGCCTTGGGTCAATAACACTGACTATGGTGTTCTTTCTCCCCAGCAGGTGTTCCAGCCCTGTCCCTGCGGCTCGCGGATGGTGACAGCAGGTGCTCGGGCCGCGTGGAGCTCTACTACAACAGCAGCTGGGGAACAGTCTGTGATGATGCTTGGGATCTGGGGGCTGCAGAGGTGGTGTGCCGGCAGCTGGGCTGTGGGGAGCCTCTGCTGGCAGTGCCTGAAGCACAGTTCGGCCAGGGCTCTGGGAACATCCTCCTGGATGAGGTGCAGTGCAGAGGGGATGAGGGCAGCCTGTGGGACTGCTCTCACAGAGGGATAGGTGTGCATAACTGTCAGCCGAAGGAAGATGCTGGAGTCATTTGTGCAGGTGGGTAACATTTCAGTGCTGATTTGCCATAAGTTATGAACTATGACCGGTTGTAATTAAAATGTTCCCTTCTTGTGTTTAATAGTAACTTCCTTTAGGATTGTTGCAAATCGGGTCCCAGTTTTCCAGCAATTCTGTGTTCTGACTGGAACATGGGAATGTCGGAAGGTGGCACTCGGAAGAAGAAAAGGGAATAAATAGGAAGAAAAGATAAAGGATTTACTGTAAAATCACTCCAAAAGAACCATTTGCCAACATGCACTATTCCATCCCTGGCAAAAGGATGGCCATATGTCTGCTGGACTTTCCAAGAGAGACACCAGGGCGCTGCCTATTTAACACTGCTGGAGCAGGCAGCCTTGGCAGTCCTACCCCACCTCCCTCTGACAGAGCTGGAGCCCAGGTTGTGCAAATGTCTGATTTCTGGCTGCGCTCAGACAAAGCAGAAAGGAGACAGTTTCAAATGAGCTCGAGATAGCAGGAGAAACACACCTTCCCCTCGCCCTGCAGTGCCAGAGATCTGCTGAACCCAAAAAGACTGAGGTGAAACGGCTGAAATGAGCCTTCTCCTATTTGTGTCCATGCTCCCAGAGACTAATGGGTTTCGTTATGTCACTATTGCTTTTCTTTACCTAACTTAGGAACTGAAGAATGTCATTAACCATCCACTGTAGCAAGACCAGAAGTTCACTTTTCTGTTTCCCTTTCCAGAGCCTGTTACTCCCCCAGTTCCAACTGAGCCTGTCCCAGCTGGTGAGTTCTCCATAGGCAGGTCTTGCAAAGTTTTCACATCTGATGTATTTTTACATAGCAGCTTGGTTTTTCCTCTTTGGTAAATGCATCTGCCCATTGCTGAGGCTGCTGAGCCACCACGTGTTTCCTTCTGTTTTTCCAAGAGCTGTCTCTGAGGCTGGTGGATGGAGACAACGAGTGCTCAGGGCGCCTTGAAGTCTTCCACAACGGCAGCTGGGGAACCATCTGCGACGATGACTGGGACATAAACAGTGCCAGGGTTGTGTGCAGGGAGCTGAGCTGCGGAGATGCCGTCTCAGCCAAAAAAAGTGCCTTTTTTGGGGAAGGCATGGGAGATATCCTCATGGATGATGTGAAATGCACAGGGGATGAGTCCTTCCTGGTGCAGTGCTCTCACAGGGAGCTGGGAACACACGACTGTTTGCACAAGGAAGATGCTGGTGTTATCTGCACAGGTACTCCTCTTCTATGTTTTATTTAACGTGAATGAGCCTTACCTGCCTGGAGGCTTTAGCACATGACAGAGCAAGATGCTTTCTTTCTGACTGACCTCAAGTTGCACCTAGGTTATTTTATTTAAAAGCAGTGCTGGCTGGCACATCGTCCACATCTTGTTCACCTCAGCATACAGTGCAGAGGTGGTGCTGCTCAGCTGTCAGCAGCAATTCCTATTGCACTTCAGTCTGGGTGAGGAGTTGGGATGGAACTGTTGTTGTCCCCACCACCTGCATCAACGTCCCCTGCTGATAGACACCCTCAGCAGGGTGGCATTGGCTTCTCCAGGGCATCAGATAACATCTCCTAGGTCATGGTCTAGGGGATACCAGGCTGTGCTTCTGCTTATCTCTCTTTATAACCAATGGTCCAGCTTTCATTTTTTTGATGGTGTTTATTTTCTCTCCTAACAGGTCCTTTGGATCTTACCACCCCTGAAACAACAGGTATGGAGCATTTCACCACTCAGTCACCTCAGATGTAGGCAAATATTATTTCTCCCATCATGGAGTGCTGATTGCCTTTGCTTTCAGCAGTGCTACTGGGAGGTGACAGCCCTTAACGTATTGTTAGCCCCAAAAGCTCACAGCACTCACATGAATAGGCATGCAATTAGGGTCATGATTAGTGGGCATGGTGTATGGGAACTGTTGAGTCATGGCCTGAGCCACTGATTGAGCACCTGGGGAAAGGACCTGGTCAGCCCTGGGAGCACAGGTCAAGGCAATTGCTACAGTGGAGCTGAAATGGGGGTCTGATTACACTGGTCTTAATTACACCTTAATGTCAGTTTGGCTTTGGTTGGATAGGGTTTGCTTTGCTCACATGATAATTTAGGCACTGCTAATGCTTGGCTCTTGCTTTCTCCCTGGCAGCCCCAATTGAATCCACCACAGCTGAAACGTCAGGTACTTATTTCTGCTTACAGACCTTATGGCTTTGCTCAGGATGCAGAAGCATCCCGTGGGGCTGTGCGTAATCACTGTGGGCACATCCTGTCTGTCCTGCCCTGGGCAGCTCCTAATTCACACTTGTGTTCTCTCCCATGTCCAGCAACCCCCGCGGGCAGCACCACATCTGAAGCACCAGGTATGTATGGCTTTACACTTACTGCATTTGGTGTGGTGCTTAAGCTTGGCACAAAACCACAATTTCCTCAACGTCAGCAGTCTTTCCTTTGCTGTGGACAGTAATTTTTCATTTTCTGCTTTTCCCAGTAACCACCTCTCCCACTCCTGGACCAGCAGCCACTACCAGCTGTAAGTGATGCTCAGCGTTACACTCTCAGATCTCTGCCCAACCTGTGACCAGGCACTGGCTGGCTCCCAGTGTGTATGTAATCTCATGGATCTAACCATTCACTCCTGAGGTAATCCCAGTGACCTCTCCCTTGGCTCCCACACCCAGCCAGGGAGGAACTGGTGCTGGTACAGGGCCACTATAACCTGGGGTTAGCACTGGACCACGTTGCTCCTAGGGCAACCCCACATCACAGACAGTACTGGCGTTTCTGTATCATCCAGCATCCAAGCCATGGCACAGTTCTGGAGCTGGTGATGCTTCCTCACTACAGCAGAATCCCAGCAGCCCCAGCATGGGGCTGAGCATGGCTTCATCTCCTGGGGCTGTGCAGTCAGTGTGTGTGTGAGCCTGGGGCTCTCCTGCCCTGCATGCACATCCCACCTGTCCTGCCCTTCTAATTTTTGTGTTCTCTCTCGTGTCCCACCAGCACCTGCAGGCAGCACCACATTTGAAGCACCAGGTATGTGTTGCTTTACTGCAATTGGAGTCATGTTTAAGCTTAGCACAAAATTGCTGATTTCCTCAAGGAAAAAAAACCTGATGCTCATGAACAGAGCTCAGAGCCCAGGGAAGTTTCCCAGGCAACAAAAGCCACTAGGAAACCTTGGCCTAATTTGTGTGGGGTACACACTTGTTGTCAGATGAAGGACTAATGTATTTAAGATTCGGACAATGTTTACTTCCATATTTTCTCTTCTCACAATAGGAGCCTCAACAACTCCATTGGTCTCCTCGACTCTACCAGTCTCTTCAACTCCTGAAGACACAGAAATCAGCACTTGTAAGTAATGCAGAGTTATTTTGGTTTAAGCACTTGGTCAGCCCTCAGTGCTGTGATCTGATGACATGTTGACACAGCTCCCCATTTCACTCTGTTCTTGGAGTCAGCACCTTCCCACGTTGAGTTCACTGTGAATTTCTGATATTTCTAATGATATTTGGTTTGAACCTTAAAGTTCCCTGCAACAGGATTTAAGTTTTGAAAAAACTTCAAGTTCTGCTCATACATCGCAAATATCACACCTCAAATGCTTGAAGGCAGACTAATGTCTTCTTTTAAAGTCTGGCCCTATTAGCTGCACATTGCTAAATGACACTCCAGACACACCAATAAAACATCTGTACTTGTGCTGGCAACATACAGGGATCTGACGTTGCAGTGCATGCATTTGTGTAGTCATCTGACTACATAAATGAATAAGCAGAATTAAACCTTGTTCCCTTAGTGCTAGCAATATGCCATCATTCCAGTCTGTACACTTCTCTTAGTACGAACCTTTTGACAATTCCATTCCTCAGATCGGTTGATTCTACCATTTTCTAGTCAGACTGCATTCAGATGATTATCACTGCGTAAGCTGATCGCATACATGCACAAGTATTTTTATCATTTGCTCTCACTTATTCTGTTGTTTTTCTGTTTTGCTTTTTTTGTTCCCATTAAAAGCTTCTCCAAAGCCAGTACCTATAAGCCAGGGTAAGTTCTTCTCCTTCCTTCCTCTTTTTAATTACATTTCTTCCTAAGTTCCCCCTGTGCTGGGTAAGATGTGAGTTGGGGGAGGCTGGCAGTAGCAGAGGGCATCTGCTCAGCACCAGTGTAGCACTGAGGGACAGGCTGGCCTATGTCTGCTATGTTTATGGGCATAGCACAGCTGAAACATCTGCCAGCAGACTGCCAGGCTGCCAGCCAGGTGTGCCAGCACACTCCTGAGGGATCTCATCACCAAAGAAACAGCTCAGGGGTTATTGCAGCCAGCTGTTATTGCCAGTAAAGCCCGCATCTACAGTCGTAAAGCATAATGGTAGTTAATACATGCTGCATTATACCGTACAGCAAAACATGTTTTATTAACAAACTTCCTCTCCTCCAGCAACCCTTACTTGTCTGCCTACGTACATGCGGGCAATCATCAGGAGATCCTACATCAACTCCCGAGGGTACCTTGCAAGTGACATCCACCTGAGGGACCCCAGGTGCAAGCCTATGATTAGCAGCTACCACATCATGTTCCGCATACCGTATGATGGCTGTGGCACACAGAGGCTGGTGAGAACCTCAGGGGCTGAAATTACTGTGTGCCAAGACAGAGTCCAAGTTATCTATGAGCGAAGCTCTCAAGAGCGTTTCTAATGCTTGTTATGGGAGGATGCAGCCACATGACCTTGTTGAGGTGGAGCACCAATATCGACAGCATTATGTTAACAAAGCATTGATGAACACCATATTAAGACCACAACAAAATTACGTTTCTCAAAGTTCTTGATTCTAAGCTATGCAGATTATTAGGAACCTTCCTCATCTTTTTTTCCCCTTCCCTTTGTAACACTTGCTCTTCAGGTCACCTTGTTCTCACATTTAGCTGTGCACAAAGATTCTGCTAGTGGGTTTGGCAGAGTTTAGTTATATAAAGCAAACCCACACTCACTTTGGTGAATACAACCAAATGCAGCACAAATTAACTAGCGGGGTGTTTGCATCCACTAAGACTCCCAGAGAGGCTTTGCTGGCAAGGTACCATTCAGGAGAAGAAGGTTCTTTCCCCGTGGCTCTTTGGAGCATGTGTTTGTTGTGCTCAGCTGCCATTCTCTGCTGGCTCCATGTTGTTTTCCATGTTGTGCTTTTCTTTTTTCCTTTAGGACTTTATACCTATGAAGCTGTTTTCCCTCTCGAATCCTTGAGCTGCTAATGACCTCAAACGAGCCATCCCTCCAGCTGACCCATGTTAGCCCTTATCTCACCTGGCACTGTGCTGCAGACCTTCTCACAGCCTTGCAGCTCTGAGGGCTGAGGCCAGGCAGCAAGGCCATGGTGGCCAAGCACAGGCACCTAGGCTATGCTTCTCCTCTGCCTGTGCCCCCCCTTCCAGCAGCATTTAGGAAATGGTTTCAGCATTCCTCTGCAGCTCTTAACCTGCTAATGTTTCAACAGATATCACATGGAGCCATCACTTACTCCAACACAGTGGAAGGATCCATTTCTGGCAACTTCTACAGCAGAAATAGAAATTCGCTGTTAAACTTCGCCTGCAAAATATACAACAACGCTGGTGCCCAAACAATACCCAGCGTCATACGGCCTCCGTACCAGGAAACTCCATCTAGACAATTCGTCGTCAAGTTTGCCTTTTATGATTCACCATTTTTCACAAACGTAGTGAGGGCAGCTCCATACTACGTAATGCCGAGCCGGGATTTGTTTGTTCGTGCCACCCTGTACAGCACACAGCCAAACCTGATGCTGTTTGCAGACACCTGCGTGGTCTCTCCAAATCCCCGTGACTTTGTGACCGTGGCATCTGATATCATACGAAATGGGTAAGGAAAATATCTCGACAGCCATTTCAAAGCTATTCCTTGCGTGTGGTTGAGGCGATATGGGAAATAATAAATAGACATACCAAAAAGCCATAGTTCTGTAAGGTATTAATGTGAAACACATCAGGACAAACGGGAATGGTTTTAAACTGAGATGGGGGAGGTTCAGGGTAGATATTAGGAGGAAGTTGTTCACACAGAGGGTGGTGAGGCACTGGAACAGGTTGCCCAAGGAGGTTGTGGATGCCCCATCCCTGCAGGCATTCAAGGCCAGGCTGGATGTGGCTCTGGGCAGCCTGGTCTGCTGGTTGGTGACCCTGCACATAGCAGGGGTTGGAACTGGATGAGCATCGTGGTCCTTTTCAACCCAGGCTATTCTATGATTCTATGAAATATTTGAGTTATCCATTAGCGAGAAGCAGCTGGATTTTACATCAACTAGCTAATACAACAAGCACATCTTTTTAAGCTGTCATAGTCTGCTTAATTCACCATTGCATTCCGCTACGGAAGAGAAATCCGTATAAATTCTCAGAAAGCGTTTCACACATTTTATTAAAAAAAAAAATTAGGCAAGAATGAAGCACTCACTGAAGTGTCTTTGTTAGATTTGGGATACGGGTTTGTTTCTTTGTAGTTTTTACAAAGCCAAAGGCTGAAGTAAAGATAACAGGGCTACACAATAGTCCTTTCTCATATACTTAGAATTCCAACAGATGCTCTACTTTTATTAAATTACATATATGTGTGGTCGTTATGTATGTTTCATTACATATACTGACCTACCTATATAATTTCTGTATTACTGCATCTGCATTCAGGAGTTCTGGACTATAAATTGTGATGAATCTCAGAGATAAATGGAAAGAAAATTGCTAGTAAATAACAAAACAAATGACACAAAAACCGCATCATAATTTCTGTGCGATAACAGTATTATTTCCTTTTTCCTTTTATCTTTTCTCAGGTGTGTCAGAGACCCAACCTATAGGAGCTACTCGTCACCTGACAGGAGGATTGTCCAGTTCCGATTCAGAGCCCCCAGTTTTATCACCAGATACTCATCAGTTTACCTGCAGTGCAAGATGGCAGTGTGCGACAGATACGATTATTCCTCCCGCTGCTACCAGGGCTGCATAGCCAGAGGCAAAAGAAGCACAAGAGATGGCGATGGAAATGTCATTATTATTGTCTCCAGACTACAGTAGCCCCAGTAACACTTCTTCTAATCCTCATATCACGTTGATCACTTATATATGTGATCAGCAGGTTGCACACCTGCTAATACATCCTACAGATACATCCTACGGGCCGTAAATCTGAAGGTATTTTAATCTTAACTGTACTTGTGTACCTTAATTTCAGAATTTTGGATCTATATTCCAGATCTGTAAAAGCCTAAATTTCAGTAAAAACTCAGTGATAAACTGTAATGGATCAGCTTTTTTCTTTTTTCCACCAAGACTGTTTTCTTCTTTTGGTTCTCCCCATTGTACTCTGTAACTCAAATACTTAGTATTCAAGAATTACTACCCTGCCTTGTAAAGCAGGGGGGTTGCTTTACAAGCTCAAGAAGAATAAGAACCCCTTGTAACCAATAACATCTGAGCAATTATTTTAAATAGGAGCTCAACGATATTTGGAGAAATATTGTCCATGCCCAAAGATCAGTAATCTCTCCAATACCTATAAACTGTTCACATTTTCCATATTAGTTTTTAGTGCTGGAGATTAGACCTGAAAAGATACATATTTTCTTCATGATATGTATTTGTTTCATCCCTCTACTTTCAATATCTGTTCAGACTGTATTACTTTGAGCCAAGAATGTGTTTAACTCAATATGTTCAATTGCCCTACTGGAAATGAGATAGGGAAACAGTAGCTTTCAGTTCATAAGAGAGAAAAGTATCTTGAAAGTCACTGCAGAACTCTACAGGAGAGAGATGTATTAAGTTTTGTCATGTGGTGAGATTTGTTGGGATGATCTTGAAGGCCAATACTCAGTTTCCATACAGTGAATATCTGCAAATGGCTCAAACTCATAATGAGATGCTCTGTGTGATGCTTAGATCTGATCCAACCTGACCAGGTCTCTGTCACGGTGGCTGTGCCATGGCCTGGTCCACTTAGTGCCAATCCTAAGCCAGAGGGACTGTAATGCCTGGTAGGAAAATGGCTGAGACTTCAGCCCTGAGCTGGAGTATTTCCTAATTGCACTTCATTCACATAGAACTCCATTGTGCTGGTAACCCTGCTGTTCTGCTTCCCACAGGTAATGATTTAAAGTGCTTGAAGTCACATTTTCTCTGCTATTGCACTCCCAGCCACAGGTAGTGAGGAAAAGTGCCTGTAAATAACAGATCCACAGCAGCTGAATCCTTGTTCCTGTTTTCCAAAATGCACACTAATTTGTTCTAAGGATCAGCTATTTTAAAACACCTTCCATACACTCATCCTGTTCCCATTTTAGAGGGCTTTCCTGAAGACCTACCAGCCATTTTCTTTGGAGGTGGAAGAGGGAACTTACAGCAGGTCATTAATACTTCAGCACTGCCTGATACGTGAGCACATTGCACCATCTGAACATGGGCTTAACGTGCAGAATTTGCAAAAATTTGAGACTCAGACTTGACACTGGGCTCAGAGCTCCAGATCCTTTAGAGCAAATGCAGGGCAGGATTTCCCCATACACAAGAAACTCCCAAGAATTTGCCTACCAGCTGTAGGTACCAGCACATGACAGCCACAGAGGGTTTTATTCCTAGTGCTGCTGGACACAGCAATGACCAGGGCTGAGTTTTGTACACCAGTTCATGTTTTAAATGCATATAAAGTGGGTGTTAGCAGCTGAAAATTGCTTGCAAATATGTGTGTGGGTTCAAGAAATGAAAGGTTATAAAGGATAAATGTAAATTCAGTGTTTCTGGAATCAAAAGAAGGTTCAAATACGGAACGTACTCCATACCTCTTGTATGCAGGATGATGGGCATGCTGGTGATGGGTTGATGGTTGGATATATGATTTTAGTGGTCTTTTCCAACCTTAATGATTCTGTGATTCCATTCCACATTTAAAGTCAGTATAAATATCTTGTCCTGAGGAAGAGAACTACATTCAGAATCCTTAAAGGCAGTTAAAAATCATGGGGAGGGATGTTTTAAGGAAGGTACTGCTCCGAGACTAAAACGGTAGCATCGTTGCAGATGCATCATATTTCAATATTTGCATATAAAAGATAGGAATTTTGTTTTATGCAAAGAAGAAATGGTTATAAATGAGAAGCACCTGGATGTGTTTCAAGGAGGTCTGCTCTGCAGTTTACCTTTGCTAGGGAACACGAAAGAACACCTGTTTGCACAGCTGCACCTCTTCACATTGGAAAGATTCCCCCAGCAAGGCTCCCAATCTGCCCTGCTGGGCACATGCCAAAGGACAAGGCCATCTGTGGCACTATCAGCATCGCAGCCTGTGGAAGCTTTAAACTCTGCTATTTGCTGCTGCAGAAGGAAATGCTCCACTTTAAAGAGCATCAGTCCTTCAGGAAAGACAAACTGCTCAAGAGCCGTGGAGATGGACGTGAGAGACGTGGTCAGAGGGCATGGGTTGGGCTTGGGGATTCTTAGAGGGCTTCCCAACCTTAATGAATCTATGATTCTAATTGGGGCTGTTGGAGCTTCTACTCTGAAACCAGTTTTACTCACAAAGCGACTGCAGTGCAATTAATTCTGTTCGGTTAAATCCATGGCTGGCATTAGGCTGGCCTTGTACAGCCACAAAAGCTTCAGCAAATTCAGGAAATTACTACTCAGGACAACTCTGTTATGATATTTTACAAGCTGAGGAATCTCCAACAAGGACACACTGATTTGCCCAGTGCAGCCTAGAGGGATATGTGCCAAAATGGAGCTCTCTCTGATCGAAGGCTGGACGTGGCTGTCTGTCCCACTCAGCACATTTCTGTTCACGTCAGACCAATGTCAGCACACCTGAACAGATGCTCAAAGAACCAACAGAAAAACATGCTTTGAAACCACAGGACTCGGAGCTGATGAAAGCGTAGTTCCTTCCACGCAGCACATGTGAGAAGAAAAAAAAAAAAAAAAAAGGCACATCTGTTGACTTTCTCATTTGTAATCAGTTAAAAGGAAAAAGCAACAGAGATATTAAGACCTCCCTCTGCAGGACCACGCAGTACGAGATGATTAGGAAATAGCAGGAGGTATAAAAGGCAGAAAACCCTCAGCTGCTAACCCTAGCTGCCATCAAAATGTGGGTGCTCAGGCAGCTCCTCCTGCTGCCTCTTTTAGCTGCTGTGGCTTTTGCTGAAGACAACTCGATAGAATTTATGGGTATGGAACATAACATTCTTTTTTGTAGAATTTAATTAGCTCTTGAACTATTTATTAGGCAACTGAAGAGAAAAATGTCAAACGTACCTCTAAGTGCATCTTATTTTAGCATACTGCTGCAAGATATTGGCACACTCAGATGTTAGTAACTGCTAAAGATTGTAATAACAACAGCAACAACCAAAAATGGCAATATATGGCTAGTTATGGCAAATTTTTAACTTAAGAAATCAATTTTGAAGAGATTTTATTCCGGAATGGAAATGTGCTTTTATAAATTGATGCTGTATTGGAGTAATAGGGCTAAAGTGACTTGGAAAGCGTTGCTTTTTAAAAGAGTTTGGGCATTGTGGTGGCTGTGGGATAAATAATGAAGTATTGGTGCCACGTCAGGCAAAGCTGACCTTGTAATGCTCTTACAGCTCAGAGGTTTCCTATGTGACCACAAAGGTTTGTTCCTAAACCTTTCTTTCCCCTCTGGAGTTCAGCAGCAATTCTAACCTCTTTATCTGGGACTGCAGATGCTGTATAGGAAATGCTTCCTGCTGCTTTAAGCTGTCCTGAACAGAAGAGGAATTGTTCTGGGTGTTTGATAGTTACCCAAGTCATTTTTTTCTCAGAGTTTTAAGCTGTTTTGATGTTTAATTTTAAAATCCACATCAATCCACAGCAAAAATCTGTGTGCAAAGAGCTGGCTCCTTTGCTTTGAAAACACAGCTTAGTGGGTTTTTTTCAGGCCACTAAATTTTTATAGAGGAAGAGAACACCTCACCACAAATATAGACCTCTGGCTCCTCTTTTCTGTCCTACATTGCTTTAAGCTGTTTGTTTATTTCTCGTCCAGAAGTTTCTCTAAACCTTTGCTCACCTTTGTTGCCACTTTTTGAAGCTTCCCCTCTTTAGCTGTATCTTTTTGGAGATGGAAGACCAGAACTGTGAGCAGCACCAATCATACACACGGTCCTTCAGAAGCTCAAATCTGAAGAACTCTTTTGATTCCCTGGGCGCAGATCTCCAGGTGCTTTCATGTAAAGGGCTGAAACCCAGAACTAAATCCAAAGATCCTCAGGAAGAGAGCATAGGGGGAAGACAGGGCTTAAGGTGCTTGTAACCACCAACCTTCCCAACGAGAGATGTCCTGTATCATCTGGAATTTCCAGTTTTGCCTTTGGCTTCACCTGTATGTGTTTCCCTAGCTCCATTTTCTCTGCTATTTGTGAAAAAAAGGAGAAAAAAAATATTTGCTAATACTCTTCCTATTTGATTCTTCATGTTTCATTAGCGATGACAGTAGAAACGAAAAATCGAAATGGTACAATGCTTTGCTTGCTTGCTCTGCAGTGGACTGTCCCAGAGTTTGCACAGTGCAGGATCAGACCTTGTTGCAAGGCTGGGCTGATTGCTGTCCTGCTGTTCCCCAGCAGGTCTACCTCGATGCGGTGCTTCGTTCTCAGACCCCAACAAAGCATTTAAGATTGACCTCAATTCAAATGCAAACTGTGTCTGGCACATTCAGAGGAGTGATAATCAAACAATTAGGCTCGTCTTCTCATATTTCAAGTAAGTATCTCCTCCAGCTGTTCTGATAGCATTTCATTCCATCAGAACAGAACACTGAAGAATATTGAAATATATCAGGCTGAAAATCTTAATTTCATCTCAAGACATTGCAGCCTCCAAATATTTATCTGTATTTGCTTCAGTAAAATGCTTACTGAGTTTGTGCTGTGGACTCTAAGGAACCTAGATGTTTATCTGTTCTGTTTTGTGTTTGGTTTTTTTAAATAGATTCAATCCTTCTTCAAGCTGTGAAACAGAAAGCATTAAAGTCTATGATGGTCCCTCAGCTAATTCACCTCTTCTTGGACAAGTCTGTAGCAACACTGACGCCGTCCCAGTGTTCCAATCATCTTCAAACAGCCTGACTTTTCTCGTTACAACAAACTCTGTGGCTTTCACACGAAACTTCTTTGTCTTCTATTACTTCTTCTCACCAGAAACAGGTAAGCTGGAACTTAATGCAGTCATTAAACACCATTTGAGCTGTACCACTGAAGGAGGGCTTGTAAGGCAAAGTTTCATTCAGTAACTTCTCTGCATTTGTTCAATATATTCTTATTCTGAAGGAAAAATAATTATAATAACCAGCCCTAGCTCTTGACCAATTCCTTTGTTTCTGTTGATCTGAGTGGCATGGTATCCAACACTTGAAAACTTCAACTGGAGAGAGAACTTGTCGCATCATTGCTTACACTGCTCCAGTGTTTAATTAACTCTGCTACTGAAAAAACACACCCTATGTTTATAGCTTGTGTTTTCTTTCTGAGTTTTCCACTGTCTTGATTTTATTTTGCCTTTGCCTATCGATCAAACATGAACACCTTGCGCTTCCATGCAGACCACCACCAAGATTTCTCTAACAAAGTCATTCAGGGTTTCTTTTGATGGGTACAGTCTTCTCCGTATTCATTTTTCACAGCACTAACTTACCCCAAAAATGAATACAGTCCAGTTGTTCACGGTACCAAAGTCAACTCATCTACAGCCATTTCAGTTTCCTTTACACTGTGCCTTGCAGGTACACATGTGCTCCATTTTATAATGAATTATGAGTTGCCACCTGACCTGAAATTCCCCAAAACTTATAAAACTGTTATTTTTAGTGCCTTTATTCATTTCCACAGGAATGGAATCCTAGAAAAGCAACCTGCTGTACCTTTTATTTTTTTATGGCTCATTAGATATACAACATTGTGTAACCAGTGTGTCTGCTCTTCCTTTCAGCAATTGAAAACTGTGGGGGAAGCTTAACTGGTCCCAATGGGATATTTACCAGCCCCAACTACCCAGCAGCTTACCCTGAATTTACCTATTGTGTCTGGCACATACAGACTACAGAAAACTCGAAGATAAGCTTAGAATTTCAGGATTTTTTGTGAGTAGATATTTACTACACACTTACTACACACGGTTACTCTTCTTTCATTGTGTTTAGAAGCATTACTTCAAATACAGCAAGCAAAAGTGTTTTGTAAGCTTATCTATAATACGTAAGATATTATGTAACGTATGTATAACATGTAATATCTATAACATTATCTAAGATATGTAAGAATATCTATACACTTTGAAAACAAATGTCATTTGCTGACTTTATGATCAGGTAATCACAACACGTTCCAAATCCCTATGTGCTACCCCATAGCTGTTGCAGAGCCAGGCAGCAAGATGTAATTTCAGGTGACTCGCCATAAGCTATTGTAGTTGATCCAACAATTTGAGTCCCAATTTAAACCCAACAGTTTGAGTCTTTTGCTACATAAAGGTCATGTTTTAAAAAACATCATTTGTGGGTCATCCTGACCCTCACTGCTTTTTATCAAGGTCGATCCCCTGTAGTTATTGGGATGGCAGCATCGATTGACATCACGCATGGAGAAAAGCCTCAAGACTGAGGGAATTCTCAGACTTCCCAGTATAATAATGATGTTTTTCTCTCTATAGCCTGGAACTAGACCAGAACTGCCAATTTGATTTTCTGGCAGTCTACGATGGCCCCACCACTAACACTGGCCTAATTGGAAAAGTATGTGGTGTTTCTCGGCCCACATTTGAATCTTCTTCAAATGTCATGACAGTCGTGCTGTCTACAGACTATGCCAACTCCTACAGAGGGTTTTCTGCTCGATATACCAGCGTTCTGCCAAGTCCCCCAGAGCCTGACAGTAAGTGCATTTGCTATGAGTGGGAATTTGCTTCTCATTTTCACATATGAATCTTCCCCTCCATAATAAAAGTCGAAAAGATCTGACAGTTGATACTGAGGATTTCAGCCTTTATCACGGTAGTCATTAACTCTCTTACAGTACAAAAAAACCACATTAGTTTCACTATAGATTTTAAGTTATTTCCTGATCTATCTGCAAAACAAAGCATGTCTTTCAGTCTTACTTGTCCTTCTTCTGGCCAGCTCCACAGAAAACATGATTTTTCTCCTTCTTTGGGATACGATAGGAAATGTTGCTCTTCCAGAGATCTAAAGATAAGCTTTTTTTGACTCACTGTATGTTTTTGTTTCCCAAGATATTCGGGAAAATGGTCCATACCTGTTGTTAAAATGGGGGTTGGGTGTTGCAATTTCCTTTACCCCGAGCTGGGCAATTTTCCTTATTGGTTCCGTATGCTTGCATACCCATCTTCTCATTAACCAAGGTAGAAAGGGCAGCCTCTAAAACTTTGATGTCTGCCAGAAATCTATTTCCTCTCCCCCACTCTGCACTAGCACTTTGCTTCCCTTTCCCTTTTATAAATGCTGCAATTCATTACGTTACTGTGCTTAAAATTAAATTTTCAGCATGAGTTTTACATGATTTCGCTTGCCTAGCAAATACTGGGAGCTGAGCGTGAAATTCTAAGTGACCTCAGATGTGCATAAGCCATTTCAGGCTCAGGTTCTGACAAATTAAGAGCCATGCAATGGATTCAAGGACGAGCCTGGAGCTGGACCAGGTGAGAATTAACTGCAGCACACTTTGTGGTAATTTTTTTTTTTTTTTTAATTTCTCTCTCTATGGCAGCATCCCTTACATGCTCTTCAGACAGAATGACAATTGTTCTGAGCAAGGCTTACCTGGACTCCCTTGGCTATAATGAAACTCACCTACAGCTCAATGACCCATCCTGCAGGCCAGTTACAGCAGACCAAGTGATCTTTTCCTTTCCTTTAAGCAGCTGTGGAACAACTAAGGAGGTAAAGAGGGGGAAAAATGACTTGTACGAGCCAACACTAGCTTGGGAATGACAGGGACTCATCAGAACAGTTTATGGATAGGATGTGAATGAGCTAACAGCAGATTTACTTTGACGTAGCTCATTCAATTACACATTTCCAGTCTTGAAGATGAAAGATATTTTTCTCTGGTAGCAATAACGATCAACGAGGCTTTCATAGGAAACCCAGGATAATCCAAACAAGTTAATTTCCAACATTTTTGTATTATATTTCATTCCCTGCACAATGAAGTTATTCAAAAGTAACACAGTGTTTGGTATGTGACTCCATTCTCTGCAAGTGATACAAGTCACAAGGAAAGGGAAAAGCCCTGTGACAGCAAGGTTCCTGAGAGCTAGTTAACAGCATTGCTTAGACAAGGGTGCCTGAGTTGTAGCTTTGTTATTTTCCTCAACCCATGCAACATTCCTGCATGGTTTGGTTCAGCGTTTGGCACAAATAGGAGTGAGAAGGCTGATTGTGGTTGTTTTCATTGCAACATACCTTCTATTGCAAAGGTATCTTGAGCCTCTGATGAGCGTGGCTGGGTGGCTTAGTAACTTCAACACATTTTCACCTCTCCAGACATCAAAACTGAGCATTTTATACAATTTCTTTTACAGGAGGAAGATCAGAGCATCACTTACACCAACATCGTAACTCTCTCTGAAAGTGGCAACATCATCACCCGCAAAAAGGTTGTCCAGATAGTTGCAAAATGCATAATGGAAAAGAATTCAACCCTAGAAGTCATTTACGTAACAGAAAATAATGTAATCCAGAACACAACCTCTGTGGGAAGCTACAACGTTAGCATGTCATTCTATGATTCTGATTCATTCTCCAGCCCTGTACTTGAGTCCCCCTATTACGTAGACTTGAACCAAACTCTTTTTGCTCAAGTCAGTCTTTATTCCACGGACCCAAACCTTTTGGTGTTCATTGATACCTGCACAGCATCTCCACAGTCTGATTTCGGATCCATAACGTATGACTTGATCAGAAGTGGGTAAGACCTTAAATTACTTTGATTGTCTCCTAGTACATGAGAAAATACAAACTGTATGTCAGCTGTAGTCCTTTTACCTTTGTCTCTTTTCCTACTGTCTTTAGCAGGCTGTGGTTGCAAGCTAGATTTGATAGAAAGTTAAAGGCAGTACATAAATGGAGCCAGGAAAAACATGTGCCCCATTGCACTGGGGGGGGAAGCACATCATTGTATGCCCACATATTGGGGGGGGGGGGGAAATAATAGCCCTAGTGAAATGCTCTGGGTTAGAGCTAATAGTAGTTGGCAAGAATTGGATGTGGACCACTTTAACAGCTCTCTAAATTCTGTTGCAGCTGTAACAAAGATGACACTGTGGTAACATATCCACCCCTGGAGCACTATGGAAGATTCAGATTTAATGCCTTCAGGTTCCTGAGGAGAGCTCCATCAGTTTACCTCGAGTGTGATGTTTTAATTTGTGACAGCAACAACGTGAACTCTCGCTGTACCAAAGGCTGTGTCTCCAGGCACAAGAGGGATACTTCTTCATACACGTGGAAAACCAAGGCTGTAGTAGGTCCTATCCGTCTGAAACGAGACCGCAGGGCTGCTGATCATCTAGGTAAGAAGGATGCATGAATTAAGAACCAAGCTCTTCCTTTATGTAAATCCATTACCTTCCTTCCACTAGTGAGGTGAGTTACAGCAGTTCAGATCTAGCATGGTATCAGAGCAATGGGTTCAACATCTTTTGCATTTTGTGTGGATATAGAAGTACTTCTTAAACTGACAGTCTGATGGGCTTTTGCCCATTTAAAGCCAAAAAATAAGCACTCCTAGTTACAAAAGTAGTGTAAGCAGGACCTGACCATGTATTTGTAAAGAGTTAGGAAATGAGATTTCAGACTTTCAAATTTGTTTTGTTTTTAATGAAGTAAACAATAAGGAATTCAGCTTATTTCTCCAAGTCATAAACCCACTTTAAAAAACAAACATCCAGGCATGATCAAACTTTGTTATAACCTTTGTATTTTGTCACAGAACTAACTTTGAGAAATCTCCTACCGCTCGCTTTCACTTGATTGTTTATTAGTACTACAGAAATGCTGTGCCAGATGATAAACATAAGAGACAGTGCTAGGGTAAATATCCTCTCAATGTATGCATTGCCTACTGGGACAAAAAATGGAAGGAATGCCAATGGAGAAAAAAAATCTGCAGCACAGTGCTTTAAAATGAGAGCCACAAAACTTTAAGACAGCTGAGATTTCCTGCCCCAATCTGACAACTTCAGCATCAGTGCAGGTCAACATCTCAAAACAATACCTGAGAAAATGCTTACTGAGCTGTTATTGAAAAGATGTGGTGTTCAAAGCTTTAAATGCTCCACTTTCTTTCTTTTCTCTCCGTACAGAATCCCTCACTAGGACAGATGCTGAAGAAACCCCAAACCTGCAACGATACAGCTTCTACACACTTTCATTTGTGATTTTGATTTCAAACATTATCATTGTGGTAGCTGTGGTACTAAAATATCACAACAAAAGCCTATCAAGATACGACTACCAAAAAATCCAAAATTCATATTAACTGCTCTACCATGTTGTGAGTTTGTGACAACTTCTATTCAGATTTATCGCTCAAAGAGGGGAGAATGGGAAAAATGAAGCAAGCTCACAGTCCTGGAATGCAACAACACTTGGGAACACACTTCAATCTTTTTAATTATTTAAAAAAAGAATACAGATAAAAAAACAATTCAGGTGAAAAACAGACTCCTCAACCTAGGGCTGCGTCTTAAATCACTGAGTTGGAAGAATGCTACTGTCTATTCTAGGGTGTTTGTTTAGAAAACGTCTAAAAAACTAACTTTAGATGTGTAACATTACACATCTAAAGTAGGAGATGATTTAGGTCCTTATTAAAAAAGGAAAAAAAACCACCCTGTTTTCAAATTATTTTGAAACTGCACTTAGCATGAGTCAAACAAAGGGACAACCATGAGATGCCTGTTCTGCACAAACTATCCCATCTCTGCCATTGGCTTTTGTGGGTTGCTGATTGTTTTCAAGAGACATCAGTTTTCTTATACGTGTCTATGTGCCCCTTGTCAACACTTGCTGCCCCCAGTTTTTGCTCAAAGTATCTAAGACTCTGAATATAACCAATATCTGTCCAAGTTAGGAGTCCATATACAATCAAAGTTAAATGGTGCACCCCAGATTTTGAAAAGCGATAGGCAGAGTGAAGTACAAAGATTGACTTTTCAATAAAGATGGACTTTGTGACATTTCTACCCTTTTGAATGACAACTGATCAGATCCCAACAAGTTACAGTAAATACAAAGCAATAAGGCTATTTGTAGTGGAACTGCTAAGTCACAGCTGGAAGCAGTGATTGAGCACCTGGTGGAAGGCAGGGCCAACCCAGGGGAGCTCAGGTGCATGTAATGCAGCTGATTTGACCAGAAGGGCTGGAGCCAGGATCCACCCCTTCGCAGTCCTCATTTAAGGGCTGGCAGTGGAGGTGAGGGCATCTTCTGCTGGAGATCCCTGCCTATTTGAGGCCTTCCAAAGGTAAGCAGCTTATTGTCCTTCATTTCTGTATCTGTGGCTGCTGCATTTGGGCTCGTTCTCGTTTGCAGTAGACAAAGACTTTGCCACGCTGCTATTATCATCCTATTATAGCATTAGACTACTTCTTTGACCTCAAGTGACAAAATGTAGCAGATCCTACCCCAGCACATCCTACCTGGCAAGGAGATCCCTTTGGAAAGGACCAGCATAGATTGTTCCTGTAGGGATCAATTTCTTTAGGAAGGAAAAAGCAAAACAGTCTTGTTTTAGGGATCATTTATGGAACCTATATTTCTAACTTAGGAGCCTATAGAGCCAGGAAGGCTTTTAAAGGGCAACTCCTCCCTCTCTGTATAAGAATCTGCCTGATTCTTATACAGCTTAAATTAAGCAGTGTAGGTACTACCGTTCCTTTTACAAATGGAGAAATAAATATAGCTTCAGCAGGAGTCCCATTAAAATAAACCAAAACCACAAAGAAACCATGTTCCATTCTAGTGGTAACATGCTACATGTCATAAAGCAAGACAGGAGAAAAGGGAATTGATTACACATACAGAAAGAGAGATGCTGTAACTCAGTTTATTTAGTGTACTTCAACTTTTCAAACAGAAACTGGGAAACCATGTTTTACATGGCTTTTAGCAAAGCTCTTTAAATAAATAAGCCACAAAAGGCATACAAAATCCTTATTTAGGAAAACCACTCATTCTTACGATCTTTCATAAAACTAACAACTGTGTATAATAGTGGAGAATTACAGTAACAAAATGCAAGTCATCAACACTGAGGTTCTTTGCAGTTATAACTCCATAAATATGAAGCCTTGTAAAGTGTAACTGCCCTTAAAAATACTTGCACTGGAGTTCCATATCTACGTATGTTTATCTCTCCCCGTTAGAGAATCCCTCATTAGAATCATAGTGTGCTTGTGAAACTTTGTTTTGCTTTGAGTTCTGAACCAATTCCATTAAGAGAACCATTTTATCATCTATGTGTGCCTGCAGAGCCTGGATCTGGCGATCAATGTAGTCCGTCAGTTTTTTCTCCATCAGATCCATATTTTTGGAGATGATCTTTTCCAGATAGGAGCAAATAGGCTGTTGTTCCACTCTGTGAAAAGAGCAAATTAACAGTCAGTATAACCTTGTTCCTTAATGACAAGGAGCATGACAGCAATATGGGTGCTGGAGTGTAAAATCTCACTACTTAAGACAATGAAGTTTTCATGGAATTACATTTTTACCATAAGCAAAAAACCTTGTCTGTCTGTCACATTCTATATGTGCAAATTTTTCAATAAACAAAGGATGTAAATTTGCCTTCTATTTTTTTTATAAAAACTCAATTATGCATTAGAAAGCCTAGTTACAAATAAGGAAATCCATATAGCTCAAGATTTCAAGTTATGCCCACACGACAGGCTTTCTCCTCTCCTAGCAAAGCATTTCCAGAGTTATACACACAGTACACAAGTCTTTATTTTTACACTGTATTCTTTAAAAATACAGTGCTGTCCCAGGACCTGGAGATATCCAGGCTTTATTAGAACTTTGCTTCATAGGCAACTCACAACTCCTGCAGCTCACAGTTTCTCCTGCTGTTCTTTGGGTATCTATCAAACTAGCTGCACTGTTGGTACAAACAGAATAAAATGCTTGTGTTCTCATTTAAACTTGCTAATACAGACAAGCTGCTAGTTAAGTAAGCATACCAAAGTTAACTTACCCAACAGTTTGAATGCCTTCTTCTTTAGTCGCCACATTTTTATCAAGATGCTTCTCACCATCTTTTAGCCTAAGATGATTAACTTGACTACATAAGTTCTGAAGAAAAGGAAGAAGCATCTGTGGAGCAGCTACGTTCCGGATTCTGTCTGTTTGCTCCTGCATAAGCAAAGATCCCATAGCTTTAAAATCATTTCTGAGGTCACCTGTATTCTGCTGTGTATTAAGTTCTCTAGAGTTAGAAGCATCCTCTCCTTCAGGAAGCTGTGCTTTCAGATCAAGATTTAAGTTTCCACATCCTGTTTCGCTTGTTACAGGATTTCTGACAGATGAAGATTCACTGACTGACTGATGTAGTGATGTCTGAATGGCTGCACCATGTAATTCAGCTACTGGATGCTTGTTTCCAAAGTCTGAGTTCTTCCCAAACATCCAACTAAGTTTGTCTCCAAGAGGTAAACTGTTCTGATGGTAAGAAAAAAGATGCATTTAAATATTAAGTACTAAACTATACTGAAAGTTATACTGTAACAGCACTCAGGCTATATATTTAATTCCAAGTGATTATAGCATTCTACTGATGTGATATAATGACTTTAAAAGTAGTTGTGAATTATATTCGTAGGGAAAAGCACAGAAAAACTTTCTTTGCATGTGCTATGTATTCATTACTTCATGACATGCTTTTAATAACAATAAAGAAGACAAACTAGTCCATCTACTTACACCCCAAGCACAATAAGAAACATGTCCCCCATCTAAGAAATCACAAGAAGTGACAAGTGAAACGGACAAAAGGACAACAGGGCAACAGTGAAGCTGAAAATGATGACAATGATACAACATTCTTAACCCTGATCTTTACGTGACTCCTTGAGCACCTGTTCTTAATCCACTGCATACACTTACAGGTAGCAACAGATAAGCCACCAAGACTTGCTTAATAACAACCAAAACTTCTTCCACCACATCAGTTTAGAACATGCTTAACTGTCACAGAACAGCATTACTGATGTTTATGGAGCAGCACAGTAACTTACTTTCTGCTGATATCGGACCATGTCCATGAGTTGCTGAGCACCTGGAGACAACTTAGATCCCATAGATTCCATTATAGTTTGCACTCTGTCTAGATCTATGCTTGATCCTAGTGAAGGAAAATCAGTTGCTAGTTTTGCTGAAACTGTATTCACTTGTACAATTATTTTACTGATGAGTACCCTTTGTTTCTCACCAATGGAGAGCAGCTATTGCAAGAAGGAAAAAAGGCATTTTGGTTAGGAAGAAAAAAAACAACAATTCAACATTTTCTTTGTATGAATAGGTTGGGAAGTTGATTTCTTTCTCACTGTTGTTACTCTTAGAAGAAGTGTGACTGAACAGAAAGTGCTTGCATGGTCAAAACATCAATCAGTACTCTTCTCAGTACTTAAATACGGTAATAGCTGTATAGATCTTCCTAAGCTTATTTATCTGCATCACAGGGTTCCTATTACCAGTATACACATCCACAGTGGAGTTCATAGTGCTGATTATACAGCAACTGCAGATTGCCTATAATGTGTTTGGTTTATGAAGGCTTTTCTCTATGAGGTAACAACTTCCTCACGTGCAACTTCATGAAAAGAAAACTGGGAAGGAAAACTAAGAGAACTATTAAGATTATACAACAACCAAACAATCTTAATTGGTTATGTGATTATGGTGCAGAAATAACAGTAATTTGAGGAAGGGCGATGCAATTTAGTCAATGAAATGATTAAAAAGACAATGCAAAGTTGTAGGTTTCCACTAAACTCCCTACCTTAATCCTACAAGAGGTCACTGGGCATTCCAATTTCAGATACTTTTCGTATAAAGTCACAGTTTCAGTTTCACTGCAAAACAAAAGGAGAAATCTGTGACACCCAAGCTATTTCTAAGGCAGTTTTAATGTTGATATTCCATGTGTGTGGGCACAGTATGGTTCAGTGCAGCTCTGGGGGTTGGATGTATCACTCACACTGCCCCTGAGGCTCTGAGTCGGATGTTTTCATTTAGCTAATTAAGCAGATGTGCCAAACAACGGCTTAATGGCATCTAAGTGCAGGAAGGACATTGAGGTGCTGGAGCAGGGGCAAAGTTGGGCAGCAAGGCTGGTGAAGGGCTTGGAGAATATGGCCTATGAAGAGAGACTGGAGGAGGTGGGGGTGTTCATTCTGTGGAAAAGGGGGCTGAGGGGAGACCTTACTGCTTCTTCTAATATCTCAAAGGTGATTGCAGTGAGAGTGGGGTTGTCTCTGGTGACAGGATGAGGGGAAATGGCCTCAAGTTGCACCAGGGTAAGTTTAGGCTGGATATCAGGACGAGCTTCTTTACAGGAAGGGCTGTTAAGCACTGCAATGGGCTGCACAGGGAGGTGGTTGAGCCACCATCCCTGGATGTGTTTAAAAACCGTTTGGATGTGGTGCTCAGGGACGTGATTTGGCGGAGGGTTGTTAGATTTAGGTTGGGTTGCGTGGTAGACGTGGTTGGGTCGCGGTTGGACCCGACGGTCTTTAAGGTCTTTTCCAACCCGAGTGACGCTACGGTTCTACGACCAGCTGGCTCCCAGCTCCGGCTCGCCCTGCGCGGCCCCAGCCGCTCGCTCACTCACCCCGGAGGCTGCAGGATTCGGGCGCTCACCCCCCGCGCGGTGCCGCAGTACTCCTCTCCCACGTACAGCTCCATGTGCCGGGCCTCGCTCACCACGCCGACCGCCGCCAGCCGCTCGGCGCCCGCCCTGCACTCCAGCTGCAGCACGCACGCCGCGTCCCCGCCGCCCGCCCGCCGCTCCACCGCCACGGCCTCGCCGCTGAGGAGGGAAGCGCCACAGCCGCGTTGCCCCGCCGGGCCGCCTCCCCACCCCGGCCCTCCGCCGCCCCTCGCGGGGAGCTGACGGGAGGCCCCCGCTTCCTCGTCCTCCCTCACCTCGCCTCATCGCGGCTCGCCCCGCGCCTCAGGCACAGCGCCCGGGCCAGGCCGCCCGGCGGCACGCAGGGCCACGAGCAGCCCACGGTCACGCCGGGCGGGGCGGGCGCGGGGCAGGGCGCGCCGCCGCTCGCCATCACCGCGCGCGGAGCCCGCCGGCCTCACAGCGGCTGCGCCGGGCGGGGCGGCGCGCATGCGCGGGGCGGGGCGGCGCTGAGGGGTCCTCGGTGCTGCGGGAGTTGGGCGAGGAGTTGTGGAGTCGCTCAAGTTGGAAAAGACGTTAAAAATCATCCAGTGCAACCACGACCTAATCGTACCACCCTAATTCTAACAACCCTCCGCCAAATCACGGCCCTGAGCACCACATCCAAACACATCCAGGGATGGTGGCTCAACCACCTCCCTGTGCAGCCCATTGCAGTGCTTAACAGCCCTTTCTGTAAGGAAGTCTTCCTGATAGCCAACCTAAACTTACCCTGGCGGAGCAGCGCTTGGAGCGATGCAGCCCCTGCGTTCCTTGCGGTGTGCTAATGGTAGGAAGGAGAACATAAATAAAAGATGGGGTTCATTTAATTTGCAGTAGGATCCTGGCTTCTGGAGTCAGGGAGCGTTTCTCTTTACGCTGTGCTGTGGGTGCGAGCCCTGCGAGCTCGGGTATCGAGTTCTGGGTGCTTTGGCTGAGGGAATTAGGTCTGTTCAATAGGGAGATCTGCGCAGGCTTCATCCGGGACAATATGACAGCGCTGACAGCTCTGATTTTTGTTTTGTTTTTGCACTTGAGCCTTTATTTTGTGTGACTGACCAGCACTGGTTCTGCTCTGCTTGAATTCAAAATTAATTAAAATTGATTACTCGATATAAACGTTTCAGTGTGAAAGCCGTATTGCTCAGGCTCCTGTTTGGGTTCCTAAAGGTGCTCAGCGCTTCTGAACTGTGTTGCACATCCATCCAGCTTTGGGAGCATTCATTCTCTGCTCTTGGTGACGACGCTCAGTGCCTTGGAAGATTATTCTGACCCTGGAAGAGTGATGAATTCCTCAAAATTACAGACTTTTGGTGAGGAGAATTATTCCTTAACGTGGCTGGGGCTAGCTAAAATCCCTATGTTACATACAGCTATCCCTATGTTATATACAGCTGTGGGATTGCCATGTGTTGATAAGCACTGCATTTTTCATATTTGTAAAGATAAAATAAAGGAAAACAACAAGGTAAAATTCCAGAGAGTACATTTTGCCCAGCTAGCAGTGACCAGTACAAATATCTCAAATATCAGATCCGTTGCTAGCAAGGCTTGATGTTTTGAATCTCATATAACCTCAGCGTGGTAGCAGTCGAAGTCCTTCAGAAGAAACCAGCCTGGTCCTGGCATGATGTGGCCGTCTGCCTCCAATCAGCATTTCAGAGAGCTGCTTTTTGTTTGCCTTAAGCTGCCTAACCAGTTTTCTTGCAAGCCTAATGGATGAACTTTTACTTCCCGTTTCCTTAGCAGAGATGAAGTATTGAGAGCTTTTTCTGTTGTTTACCTTCAGAGCAGACGGTTCTTGTTCTTCTAGTTCTGTGCAGAGCGGCTGAGAGCCAGGTACAGTGTCTGCAGGAAATCCAGTCATGCTAAGGCACGGCCTGTTTTTCTTCACTTTTGGACTGTCTTTAACTGGAAACTCTTGTTGGATGAAAGGTAAGCTTTTCGTTTCTGTTACGTATTCGGAAAGTTTATCCAGGAATTCTTGTACTCTCCAATTCTAACCAGAAACGTGCAGACCTTTCAAACCAAGGCATGGCTGTCCTTAGGCATCAGGCTGTTAGCAGATCTCCCATCAACAAGCTCTGGCTTAGGGAAAACCCTGCAGTTTGAAGCTTTTTACAGCTTAGTTCTTTGTGGTTTTTTTCCCCCATGACATAGTAGGTGTTTAAAAACATCTCCTTCCTCACATGACGCTGGTTGTGACAATTGGCAGCTACTGTCACTGATGGACAGTAGAGTGGAGAAAAAGATTTGAAATTCCAGTAATGTTTTATTTTATGTCCACATTAACTTCTTTTCATTGATGATTAGGATTCAGATTTTAGATGTAGATATAATGCCTGGAATATTTCTTAGAAAGTGGTATGTTTATGACCAATGTTACAGGTGCTTTCTCACTTTTCTTATAGAATCATTATAGAATTATTTGAGTTGTAAGGGACCCTTTGGTGACCCCGGGGTCATCTGGCCCAACTTCCCTGCAATGAATGGGGACACCCACAGCTCCATTGGATGCTCAGAGCCCCCTCCAGCCTGACCCTGGGGATTTGCAGGGATGGAGCACCACCACTTCTCTTGGCAACCTCTGCCAGCGCCTCACCACCATCATTGTAAAAAAACCTTCCTTTCCGGTGTCAAAATTTGAACTGTTAGAACCATACTTCTGCCCTTAGCTCTACGTGCACTTACAAAACAGAACAGATTTTATGATTGAGTTAACAAAGTTATTTCAGATAAAAAGACAAAAGTAAAGAGGGAGCGCCAATATTATTTACAAGCCTGTTTTGCTAATAGCAGCTTCCACATTCTGATTGTAATGGCAGCATTTAATGTTAATGATAGTCTACCTGCACCTAGTTTTCAAAAATCCTGATGTTATCTTATAGGTAGAGATCATCATTACACTGAGGAGTCCTCCTCCTTGCTTTGAATTGGTGATTCATGATTGCTCTGTGGCTTCTTTGCAGTTAGTTTCCTTTCACAGAAACCTGGGAGGCTGGGGTTAACTTTGTCCTACTACAAATGAGCAGAAATTTCTTTGTTTCCTCATAGAGGAACAATTTAAGAAGTAGGTTGTTAAAACCCATGTTAGTGTTGACTCTGTAACCTGTTTAAAAGCAATGGTTGTGTCTCTGTTGACCAAAAGAAACACTAAAACCACTTTCATGAACAGACAGAAAAAAAGGGGAGGAGAGGTTCTACCAATTTTCAAAAAGTTCACTGGAGATGGTTTTTGTCTATAACTGAAACTGGATACTCAACAGACTTCTTACCTTTAGCTTCCTGAGTTAGGATGGTGTTCTGAAGATAACTGATACAGTGTGAAACCTTCCACAAAAAAATACAAGAGAAAGGTGAGTGTTGCTGAGCAAGCATCCATCAGCCACTCCTAGCGAGCCCTGCTGCCAACAGACACATCAGCACACTGCTCCTGATACCAGCAAGGTGATTTCACAAAACCTGAAGGAACTTGATGGTATTTAAGATGTCAAAACGTCACGCAGTGTTAATTTTAACTGTCCAGCTGCCTCAAAACTTCCTAGAAGAGGGCAGATAGGTGGACAGAGAGGACAGATACTGACTTTTTCTGCAGTACATCAGGTTGAAAGCATCCATCATGGGAGAAGAAAGTGTTTCAGAAAGGACAGACAAAGTTAATAGTCCGGGTTAGAATATGGGAGATTTAGCTAATTTGGTAGCTTTTCTTTATGTCCTCTGGAAGACTCCAGCTGAAACCAGAATTTACCTCCTTTTGCATCAGTCTGACCATTCCTGAGCTATTTATTCAAGGTATGCTCTGAATACAGGAGCTTTTTGTTTTGGTTAGATTTTTAGATTTTCTTTTATTTGGGATTTTGTGTGATGTTACAGCTGTGAGATTTTTTTTTTTTTCATACAATCATTTGTTTTCATAATGACTATATGAAAGAATGACCAAAACTTGAGTTATCATCTCAGTTTGTAATATAAACAAATAAGATACATTTCGTTTATGCACTCAGGAACGCAGAATACTTTGGCCATGAATGAAAAGATTGATTTCTTGGACTTTCTCAGCATAATCCCAGAACTCAGGCAGAGATGGAACAAACCAAACTGAGCATGGGCGATTTTGGTTTGGGTCCCATGCTGGTGAAACTCCTTTTTCTCCATTTATTGTCTGATCAGAATTATTTTTCATCATCTCTGTCCTGAAGCCAACACAAGACATCACTTACCCTTTCTAATTCCTTAGGAATTTCATTTTTAGGTGTGTATTCTGAAGAGGCATCCAGACTTTCTGCATTCGAAATCATTATTCCTCAAAGGTTGACAGGCAGAGAGAAACATCGCCCATTTTTTCATGAGGTTTGTTGTTACTTTTATTTCTAACGTTGCTGTTTTTCACAATATTGTCCTATATTGCAGGCATACATACTGTCTATGTTAATATGGATTAGATTCTTAAGTTTTCTTGAGTAGTTTTGAGTGAATTTGTTTCCACAGAGGTCTATGACTGCACTAGTCCTGCCTTATAAGACAGAAATAGAAAGGAGAATGGGGAATATTTTATTCTCCTCCAAGTCAAATTAGACACTGAACTTGAGCTAATGTCCATGCTGTGTACATTCACTTGTACTTTGCACACAGTCTTTGAGAAAACATAAGATTTCAATCATGTAGTACCTGAAGAGCAGATGCTCCCTTAGTACAAGTGGTCCCATACAGTCCTACAGGAATGAGTTAAGAGAGAGAGATCTGAACCTTAATTCTTCTGCTCTGAAGTCGTTTACCTTTACACCAGATACAGAGTTCAATTACTGAAATAACTGATAATGAAATGGTTAGTCATCTTTGTGCAAACCGATTACCTAAGGAAGCATTTGTGTGTTGTTCAGCCAGATGATGATGATTTACATAAGGAGTGTCACAAAATTTTATGTGATAGTTCAGCAGAGTGCATACATGGGCTGTGCCTTCCTTGGGAAAATACCTCTGGCCACCTTCATCTGATCTGTGCCTATTTCCTCTCCACTAGAGCCTCAGGAGCATCTGTTCCTGAGACTGTAAAGCTATACAATGGACACCTATGTTTAGCTTAATTAACACTTATTTTTTTGTTATTAATACCACAAATGGTAATTATTGACCTTTTTGTAGACAGCATGTCTTCATTCCTTCTCCAAAATCTCTAAAAGCAAACATACGTAATCTTCTGTGTAGTTTGTATGATTTTTCATTATGTCTTCTATATGATTATTTATAGCCTAACAGAATTTAAACTTTCCATAGGAAAGAATGTAGAGCGTGGTGCTGGATCTTTTAAATACAGAAAGTGTGAGGGGTAGGAAATGTGTGTTTTGTGAATCAAGTGAATACGTAAAATGTATGCAGGGGTTGGAGCTCTGTTATCAAAGAAAGCATGGAACTGGCACACCCAGGCAAAAATTCATGGAATGATATTTCTGTTCTGTTTTCAGGAGCATTCAGACGACAATCTTTCTTACTCCATTAAAACCAGAAATGGAACATACCTCCTAACACTGAAGAAAAATAAGTATGTTACAGAGTGTTCTAGGATATCATTCCATATTTGAATGTGGTTGCATACAGCCAAGTATTGTTACACTGACAAAGCTCAGAAGAAATCATTTTGAGGGCAGATTGCCATAATTACAAAATATGTTATATAGTGTCTCTGTTATGGAATTGCCTCACAGGCACGAGGTAATATTTTTCTGAGCACAAATTTATTTCAATTAATTTATTACTAGCACCACAAAGCAGCAGATTTCAGAAAATCCTGGAAAAGTAGAATTCATACCCATTTTTTGGCAGGGAGGGTTGTGAGTAATGTTGTAGTTAGATAAATTTGTCTGTTGTTCTTCCTTGTTCCTGAGTCAGTAACAGTCCAGGCCCTGATATAACATAGTCTGCTCAGGTCCTACTCTGTGGATATTTTAATTAAACTATTTCAAAATAACACATTTTCCAAATAGCACAGCTCATTTTGAAGGTATCTCTTTCATGTCTCTGCATTTTAGTAATGATATAAGAGGAGTATGCTGCTAACAGTGTAGTACTTACAAGGATTCTTGATTTATTTCTTGCTTTATAGACTCTTAAAAGAGCAGTAGTTTGTTTTTGTTTCCAGAGACCTTGTTAGCAAAGACTTTATGCTATATACTTATGGGAAAAATGGGAAACTGGAGGCAACACAATCAAAAAACAAGGTATTGTACATCTTAAATTTCCCCTTTCAGATAAGAGTTTCCTCAAAGCAGAGAACCATAGCTTTGTGAACTGAAGGTCTTATTAACAATTCGATAGAACTGAGAGCTGCAGCAAGGATGTATGTGCATCTGTATGTATTTCAAAAGCAAAAGTGAATCTGTGTGACCATTCATTCTGAGTGTTGTTGTGTCTGTATAGTAGAACAATGAAAACTGTTTACATTTTTGGCAGTGGAAAGGGAAATGCAGGTATGCCAATGAAGGGCACCTATAGAAAAAAGATAGGCTGGGAGAGAGATTTTGTCAAGGTTTTATATTTATAGCATTAATGTTTATGTGATATAAAACATGAGGTTTCATGTTTTATGAGGGAGCAGTCATGTCCTCATGCTATTTCTGAAGATACAGCATCATTATTTTGTAAGGTGAGAAAGGAGGCGCAGGAAATTATGCCAAGATTGAATTTGAGCTACCCAACTAGGTCACCTTTGCATAGTATACTGTTAAAGGTACAATGGAAGCATCAAAGCTCTGTAGTTTTGAGCAAACCTTAAGAATGTTTTTATGTTTAATTTCAGCCTTTAACTGCATGCTAGCTCAGTGAGACTGCTTTGTGCAAGCAAAGCTTCTTGGATCAGCCTTGGAGAGGATTCTATGTGAGAACAAGATAAGCAGTAGAGACACAAAGATCTCGTTAAAAGGTGGTGATAGGATAAATAAAAAGCTCTTTGTTTTCTAGTATCAGGGAACCAGATGTTGTAGTGGTTACTCATGTCAAGTAATATTTTACTCCCAAGAAATTTGGGATTATTTTAGAATATGGAACACTTTGAATTTGCAAAAGCCAGCTATAACATCCTGCAAATAATAAGGCTGGTTACCAAATACATTTGAATTTGAACACAGCAACCTGATTTTGTCATTAATTATGTGGTTTTGTTGCATTTCAGACACACTGTTATTATCATGGTGCTGTTGAAGGAATGGCTGACTCGGTGCTTGCTCTTAGCACATGTGATGGCCTGAGGTATTACCTCTTGCTTTTTGCTTCAAGATAATTAATTGCACAGTACCACCAGTAAAAACAAAACAAAAGCTTTAATATTCAGTTTACTCATGGAAAGAAGCACCATCCTGTCTTGCAAAGATTTTTTACATTTCACATCTTGATGAAGCTGAAACTCTGTGCAGGTTTTATTCTTTGTCTCCACTACTGTTTATCACTTATCTAAAATTCCTTCGGAGAGAAAGACAACACGAGGGAGAGCATAATCTAAATACATGTAGAACACAGGCATGAGCAAAGGCCTGTAATACTTGATACAAGTGCACCAAATATCTTGCGTTGGAAGGGACCCACAGGGATCACTGAGTCCAACTCCTGGCTCCATGCAGAGCAATCTAAGAGCTAAACTATATATCTAAGAGTGTTGTTTGTTCCCAGGGAAGCTTGTTCCAGTGCTTGACCAGTTAGGTTTTCCCAGTAATTGATTCAAGGAGCATATATTTGCATAAAATCAATATGTAACTGAGTACTGTTTTTTCTTTTGAGATCATGTGGGGCATTTGAATTCACCCCCTACACTGAGATAATTTAAGACAGTAATTTATGTTAACACGGTGGCATGAATAATTACACTTTAAAGTGCTCATCTAATGTTCACTCCCCTAGTCATAACCATGAGAAAGAAATAATTCTTCATTCTTTTATGCTCATTAGAGGAATTGTCTACATTGCTGGCAAATGGTATGGAATGGAGCCACTCAACACATCCAGAACATTTGAACACAGGTTTTACCAGTTAGAAGATATGCAGCATATTCCTTTCCATTGTGGTGTGCTGAATGACAGCCTTCATCATGAGATGCAGATGTTTGTGAAGGAGTCTGTGAAATATGCATTTTCACCAAACATTACCTCTAGTAGGGAAGAGCTTTTGAGGGTAAATACATTTCTGTTTTTCTCCTGAGGGCTACAGTCCAAACTATTTCCTCAGTCTGTCCCAGTAGCCAAGGGTCTGCAGAGCCTTGCTTTGGCATGGTATCATTGCAGGTGGGTTTGGCTGAGCACCTCCTTCTTGCTCACATTTTCATGGATCCCAAACTGTTGGGAGTTCTGATAAATGTTGAAAGAGAAGAATAGCACAATGGGAATTTAACATAACTTGAAGCAGTCGTTTAGCAGAAGAGCAGAGTTCAGCCCATGACCATCATGGGTGTATGAAAGGCATGAAGCTGCCATTCAGCTCGTGCATCTCAAGGTCTGACCAAAAGTAAAGTGCTAACATACTGATACTGGTGTGGAAATCTACAGCTAACTTACGTTTGAGGCCAGTTTAAAAATGCAGGTTTCTTTATAAATACATTAAATGAAAAAGATGAGAAGGATGAGTTAAAAACCTTGAATCCACTAGGCAGTGTTAACTTACTGTGCTTTCTAATTTGCAGAAGAAGCGAGCTGTCCTGCCACAGAAAAGCTATGTGGAATTATTTGTGGTTGTGGATAATCACAGGGTAATGACTCTGTAGAATGCTAAATACGTTATGTTAAAATATTAACAATTTTCACTGATGTTTGCATGTGGTATCTTACAGTTTTTGCAGAAGAACTCTGATCCTGCTGCAGTGCAAAAGGAAACCGTTGAGCTGATTAATTATGTTGATGGGGTAGGTCAGTCCAGTCACCTATATTGAGTAGTTTTTATATGTCTTAGTTTTCAAAAGACAAAATAATTCAGTAAATCTGTACACCTATGTCCTGAAACTGCATTTGGAAGTTATGTGGCAATTTGTGATATTTAAGGCACGCTGCGTATCTTTGCACAGAACTTGTAGAGGTGCAGACCAGAAACCTGAGGTCTGCAGCACTTTTTATGCTTCCAGGAAGAGTATTTCACTTGTTTGCAATTGTTTTTTCCTTAAGCAAATTGTCAGCATTGGGAACAATTCCATAAGCAATGCGATGATATGCCCACAATTTCTCCTCAAGACATTTAGCTAAGAAAATGAATAAACATCATCTTTCCAATTTCACCTGAAAGATCTGTTTAAGCATATTCATGAGGTAGATTGCCTTCAGTCATGTATTTCTTAATATTAAACTAGATTGTAATTATTCAAAGAAACTCAACTTATGTCTCAGTCACTGTTTGGCTTGATGTTAATGCAGCAGTAATGAAAAAGTCTTTCATAACTCACTTGAACCAGACTGATGGATAGTAATCACCTTTTTTTCCCCCTTTCCAGATGTATAGTGCATTAAATATCCAGATTGTTTTGGTTGGATTAGAGATTTGGACAGATAAAAACCAAATCTCTGTAATGGAGGGTTCAGCTGGAGATGTACTGAGCAGATTCGTTTCTTGGAGACAGAAAGATCTTCTTAAGCGATCCAGAAATGATGTTAGCCATCTCATAATGTAAGTTTTTATTTAGTGGCAGAACTGGCCACGCTGCTAGTTGCTAATATATGTAGGGTTTGTTTCATATATGAATGAAAATATAACTGGAATGAAATTCCCTCAACTTCCAAACAGCTTTAACCTGGGGAAAATAAAAATAAAAATAAATGTAATGAATTCTGAGTTGAGTTATTCTCAACTTAGAAGCACTGATACAGCAGACTTGGGTGACTGATCATTATTTTCAATCTATGTTATCCCAATATTATTAGTTGAAATCATGATATCGTGCAACTTTCTTCTTGTCTTCAAGAAGACCAAATTATGCTTTGCAGTATTTGTTTCATCAGTGTCTTTTAGAAGAAACCTTAAATGTTCAGCTCCTCTTTCAACACCACCTTCAAATTGCTTCTGTTACAGAGGGAGAGACTCTTACAGTGGATCCATTGGAATGGCTTTTGTGGGGACCGTCTGCTCACAGGTGCAGGGAGGGTCAATCAGCACTGTAAGTACATTCCCATGACTGACTGTGTTACTATCAGAGTATGATCCTGTGAGAAGGAATAGAAAGAGCAGCAGAATTTAGCCCTGCCTGAAAATAAACAGTGGCAAACTGCCATTTCTTGCTGTTTTTGCTTTGCAATACAATTTTGTACTGTCTTCATAGCCTTTAATTGACCTGTGGCTTAAATAAGTGGGCAGGTAGAAACGTAGTACTTTACTTTCATAATTTTTAACACTGATTCTCTTTATTAGTTGAATCATAACAATGTGTTACGTCATGCTACAGTAGTTGCACATGAATTGGGACATAACCTTGGAATGAAACATGATGATAAAAGGTGTCCTGCATCCTACATTATGTACAGCACAGATAAGTAAGATTTCCATTTAATTTAATAATTGTTATTTATCTGCACTGCTTATGTCTTATAAACTGAGAAGATTCCATGAGCACCAAAGAACTTTCGTGAATGAGAAGTTGTTTGAAGATTTTGATCACAGAGTGAATTTTTGGACTTAGGATTTGACATCATTTTCATTTATTTGAATCGTTACCTATTTTCTGACCTGGCCAGAAGATATTTCAATCAGGCATTTTTGGACTCAGCACAAACAAGGGATTTTGAAAGCCTATTTTGTATAGAGTATAAGAATGGATAATCTGATGGGTCTTTTTTGCATCTGAAAAAAGGAAAATCTTTTTTATTTCTAAAAGTACTCTAATACAAAATAAAGTAAAAAGAGAATATTTCATGACCTCCTGTCACCTGTTAGGAAATGTGACAGAATTTTACTGAATTGTCTTTTTGTAAGCAAAATCTAATAAAAATATTGTGCTTTCCAGGGGATCCAGGAATTTCAGTTCCTGCAGTGCTGATGATTTTGAGAACCTTGTTCTAAATGGAGGAGGAAACTGCCTCAGAAATCCACCCAAAACAAGTAATGTTTACAAAGAGCCTGTCTGTGGTAACAATGTGATTGATAACAATGAAGAATGTGACTGTGGAAAGCCACAGGTAATGAAATTCAGCTGTGTACTTGTGTGTGATACTTGTTGTAACCTGATTTGTGTTAATATCTGGGGAGCTTTCCTTTAAGTTTACATTTTGCAAGCTGTATAAAGGTAAATTTTAGAAAAAGCCTAAAATGATACATCAGTTTTGGTACAAACTCAGTTAAGAGCTACTGGGCTTGATAGAACTTTGAGTCATTGCCTAACAAAGAAGTGCATTTCAGTGCACAGTATGTGAAAATGCCATTGGTTTTTGTGCTGGTATTAGCAAGGTAGAGATTCATGTAACAGAAAAGTGATTACTAGTTTGTGTAGCACTTACATGTTTCCTAACTGTAGCCCTCAAAATTAGCCCAAAACACAATTACTTTGGTGGTATTCACACTGTGAAAATGTCTTTCTAAGAATGGGGCATGTTGGCTGGTTGTTGAGAAAATAAAGGCGTCTCCAAAAAGACACCAATAAATCAAAAGGCTGCCAGTAAACCCATTGCATAGGTGTTCTTCTAAGCCAAGAAAAGATATCAGCATTTTCCTACATCAAACTGCCAGAGTAGTGGGAAAATAAGATAAGGTGGAATAAGTAGTGTTATTTTAAAAATGAACTGGTCTGCTTCTTTAGTGCCAGCTTAAAGTGGAAACCTATCTTATATTCCTGTGGCATAGCCCATCAAAATAGGTGTTTTTCTGATGACTTGTTTAAAAAAAAAAAACAAAGCCAGACTGTATGTTCTTTCTATGAGAGACTATCAATCTCAGAATATGCAAGACAGATAGTGTATGTAATGCTTGATTTGTCCATGCACTTGGCTTGACCAGCTACATTCCTAGCTACACAAGGTAGAAACATGGTGTTCCCTTTTTTATGACTTTCTTAGGAATGCACCAACCCTTGCTGCAATGCTGCCACCTGCAAACTTACATCTGGATCGCAGTGTGCACAAGGACTGTGCTGCAAAAACTGCAAGGTAGGCTTCGTTTGATTAAGCTGAACTGATAGTCATTACTAGGTTGGCTTTTTTAGGAGGTGTTGGAAAAGAATCTCATAGAATCTCTTGACATAATTCCACATGAAACTACATTCACCAGCAGAGAGCATGGAAGTGGAGAATTTGTCTCTTAATGAGTTCTGTAGCTTAGAAATGGAATGTCATCTCTGTGTCATCCCTCACAGGAGGAAGAAGTAATCAGGGGATTCAGCAATAGTCATCTCCATTATGCAACCCCACGCATTCACACAGCCTCTGATTGTTGGCTACTTTTTAATTTGTGCTTGTGTGTGCATCTGTATGACCTACCCTCTTCTGCAAACTCAGCTCAAAGACTTTGTAACTGCACCCTGTGAAACTGAGGGAAGTTTTGGACTTTTATTAAATATTAATTTAAAAAAAAAACTATTTAATCTTCTTTAAAATCTTTAAAAACAGATACTCAGCTGTCATTGTTTCATGTTTGAAGCTGTGCTGTTACAAAATAAAAGTGAGATAGCATTCTTCTCCTGTTCTAGTTTAAAGCAGCAGGAGCAGAATGCAGATCAAAAATGGATTTCTGTGATCTCCCTGAATACTGCAGTGGAAGCTATGCCTACTGTCCAGACGATGTTTATATCATGAATGGTTACCCATGCAACAACATGAAAGCATATTGCTACTATGGAGTATGTCAGAGCTTTGATTCACAGTGTGAAGCCATATATGGAAAAGGTAAGTTTATACTTTAATGTAAAAAGACTTGTAGTCTTCTACAAGACATTTCATAGCTTGCTTTTTCTTTCTCATATTTTTAAGACAGCATGATGGCTTGCTAAGAATCTCTGTTTTTTCATACAGGGGCAAGAAAAGCACCTGATCTGTGCTTTGAAAAAGCCAATATTAAAGGAGATAGATTTGGAAACTGTGGAATGACAGGTGGAGTGTACAAGAAGTGTTCTGTTCAGTAAGTCAGTACTAAACAAAAGCCAGATCTCCAGTGCACAATATACATTCTGTTATGAACTTGTAGAGCATGAAGTTTAAGACAAGAATATTTGTTTAAAATGCAACCTACATTTGGCTGGTGTATTTGCATTTATACTGGGGGGTTTTTTGTGTGTTTTTTTTTTTTGCTGTTCAACTTCTTTCCAAGTGCCATTTGTTCACTACAGGCACAGTCTGTGTGGCAAACTCCAGTGCACTTCTGTTAGCCTTCAAAATCTTCCTGCTTGGAGTGTTGTCAATAATGCATCCGGGGTTTTATGCTGGTCCTCTGATTTTGACTTAGGATCAGATATCCCTGATCCTGCTCAAGTTCATGATGGAACAGCATGTGGAGAAAAGAAGGTAAGACAAATGTCAGCATATATACACAATATATTCCACCAGCTGGAAAGCTCTTAACTTTCAAAAGCATTCAATTGTTTTCTTATTTATCTACAAAAAGTCATTAAAAATCTGCTTTTTCAGGTAGATACAATTAATTAGCTCTTAAAAAAAAAAACTGTGATGCTACAAATCAGTGAGCAATCTTATCAGTTACTCAAATTATTTCCATCAAGCTGCATCCATAGATTTAAGGAAATCTGAGATAAATACAGCTATAGAGCTGTTAAGTACTCAGTGTTCTATATGCAAAGGGCTGATAAGCAGAAGCTGTAGACTTGAAAATGTATATTATTATATAGTATATGTATAAAATGGGTAGGATCTGGGGGGAATGTTGTATTTAAAAGACACTAAATACTTTCCCAGGCCTGTGTAGCTTTTGAGTGTGTTGATGCAAGTCATCTGGGCTACAGCTGCAATGTAAAGCAGAAGTGCAGTGACAATGGGGTGAGTAGATGGTGTTTTCATGCTCTACATCTTGAAGATAAAGATAGCTGCAAAATGCCTCTGTAAAAGCAATAGCCTGACAGATGGCTTTGCTTTATTCTGCTCTGTATTAAAAGTTAAATCCACGTTTTAATCCATAATTCATGTTAGCAGTATGCTGTAAACACCTTAGCACTAACATTGCAAGACACTTCTAAACATTTCTTCTAAATTTCCCTCGGGAATTTTCTAATATTTCTGAGTTGTCAAACTGTAAGAGGAGAGTATTCCTCTCAGGAGGACAGGCTGGTGATTCAGGATGCAGATATTTCTCTGTGAAAAATGAAAATGGAGTCTGACAGTTTCAGAACTCAGAAGTTCTTTCACTCAGTGTTCTGGAATGTTGTGGAAGCAGAGAGCTCATACCTCCTATACTTCTATGCAATACTATGCAATATTTCTTGTTCCCACGTGCAGTTCTTAATGTGTAACTTAAGATATACATCAGAGGTTGAAAGTGGCTGCTTCCAAAAAGCCTTTATTTGACTAATCCCTTTTGCTGTAGGTGTGTAACAACAATGGGAACTGCCACTGCAATTCTGGATGGGCACCTCCATTCTGTAACCAGTCAGGCTATGGTGGCAGTATTGACAGTGGTCCAGCTCACATGGGTATGATTCTGAAACTGCTTTCTTACTGCTTCCAGTGTCCCATTTAATTAATCTATTCATACAGGGTGGTTTTCAGTCTCTTTTTTAAAGCTTTTTTTTTTATTTCTACTGCTCATTTGTGACTGTCTTGGAGAATGAACAGCATCTGATTTGTGATGTCTGCAGACCTACACAAGTTGGTCCAAGGGAAAAGCTGATCTTAGTTTTATCTGAGATAAAAAACAATACACTAATTACTTAGAATTACTTTTAGATTTTAAAACAATTAGATGTTCTTCAAATATTTAATTACTAATTATTTTAAATCTAATAAAACGTATAATATTGTAAGGCTGTAGCTTGAGAATGAAACCAGCAGCCTTTACATATGGAAAAGGTATCACTGCAATGAGAGGGATGAAGGAGGTTCGTGCTGCACCATCACTGCTCAGCTGAGAGCCATGAAATTATGCAAAGGGAAAAAGGAGTGAATTTTTCTGACCTTTACACTGAGAGACCATGGAAAGTGTTTTACATCTTCTGACTAAAAGGGAAATGTTGTATGTCATACAGCATGGGCTGAGTAAGGCAGGGACAATTTGTGATTATGGAAGTGCAAATCCTAATGACTAATTTTGCTTTATAACAATTCAAAGATGGCAATTCTTAGCTCAGAAAGGTATTTTTAACAGCAAAATGCTTTCATATGAGGTGAAACATGATGACTGTCTTACACGATTGCAACTATTTTTCTCTAGATACTTCACTTCGGGATGGCCTGCTTATTTTTTTCTTCATTGTGCTGCCAATACTGGTTGTGATTGTAATAGCAGTAATTAAGCGTGATGCAATAAAGAGGAAGTTTTGCAGGAAAAGTAGAAGACAACACAGGTATTATACTGACTACAAATGCATATTTCAGTGGTTGTGAGGGTGCTCTAAATTAATTTAGCAATCTGGTTAGACGCTCTATGTAAAAAACACTACATAGCCCCCAAAAGAAAAAGACTGTCCTGCTATTGGCAAACGTGGGTACTTTCATACAGATGCTCTGATCGTCAATTCTCAAGCATTTCTTTTCTTAAAATGCACTGCACTTTTCCAGTTGGTACTTGTAATTGTGTTCATGGGCACGGGGGCATAGAGCATGGGTGGTGACACACTGGAACAGGTTGCCCAAGGAGGATGTGGATGCCCCATCCCTGCAGGCATTCAAGGCCAGGCTGGATGTGGCTCTGGGCAGCCTGGTCTGCTGGTTGGTGACCCTGCACATAGCAGGGGGTTGGAACTGGATGATCTTTGAGGTCCTTTGCAACCCAGGCCATCCTATGATGATGAACATGGAAATTATTTGCCACATCCATAAAGGGGTGAAGTCAGAAACATGAGATTTGTAACTGGGTCCCTTTGTAAGCATTCATCCCTTCTTGTTGTCAATCCAAATGGGGATTTTCCTGATGGTGGTGTTTTGCTTTCAGGGATAACAATGCACAGCAACCAAAGCAAAGCAACAGACCAACCCATACCGCAAGAAATGATCAGGTAAGACAGATGCATAGCTGCATTATTTCATGCTGAGTAATCCCAGTTCTACAGTACCTTTGTCTAAAGCACTTACTGATTACGTTGTGCTTTTATTGATACACGAAAGCCATCAGAATTTCCAATTATTTAACAGAGGGTGTTGGACAGGACAAAACACCATGTCTGAAAGTTGCATACCATTAGCTCTGTTGAGAATAATGAGTTACGATTTGTGTTCTGTGTTAACCTGATTATCTGTGCCATCTCTCCTAGCCCGCCACAGCAAGCCCTGATTTTTTCACCATATCACATTTTCCCGGTCCGAGGTTTGTATAACTTCAACGTTTGCTACAGCTGGCCAAATACCCGCTTAGAAGTACGGCTTGTCTCGGGTGCTGAAGCACTTCTCAAAGCTGTTATCCCCCCTCCAGGCAGGCAGGACAAACGCAGTTTCCTGCGGTTCCTTCAGGACCTCATCGACCCGCTGTCCCATCACCCAGACCCGCTGTGTGAGGAGCTCCTTGGGCCGCCAGGAACTGATAAGGAAAAGCACGAGGGCTGGCATCGTGCAGCCCTCCATGTGTGCATCCTTCCAGCAGCACGTACCGCTGGGAAAGACTCGGTGCCGAGAGACCCTGAGCAAAGCCTTTGTATCATTGCCTTATTGTATTACTGCCTAAGAGCTGCTGGCTGCGTCTGTGCCTCTTCTACCTCATCCCTTCTTTTTGTTTTTATTTCTTTCACGGAAAGCCTGAAGTCCAGCTGTGGCTGCTTGAAAGCTGTGGCAGAACGGGGCTTCTCAGCGCAGCCTCAGCTGCCGGGGAGGAGAAGCGGATGGGATCATTTAACAGCCGCCGCGTCCCGTGCTGTGCGGGCAGCCCGCAGCTTCGTGCTCCTTCGTGCCCTCCTGCAGGCAGAAACCCGCGGGGCAAAGCGCGTCCTGCAAGCAGCGAGCCTCCCTCGGGAGTCCTCCGATGGCAGAATCACACTAATGCAATGACTTAACGTAGATCACCTGCACGATCTTGGTTTCACGGCCGCGGAATACAGCCTGCTGCCGTCGGGCGCCCAGCAGCTGCCGCACCGTTCGTCACCCCGCATTTATTTCCCGAATCGGGGCCGCCGCTCCGCCAGGGGGCGCTCTCGCCGTGCGCCCGCTCTCCCACTGCGGCTGCGCAGGGCCGCCCCCTCGGGGAAGCGGCGTCTGAGCGCAGTACGGCGGCGATGGAGCGGGCGGACGGCGGGCGCGTGGTGCTGTGCGTGCTGTGCGGGCTGCCGGCCGCCGGCAAGTCTACGCTGGCCCGCGCTCTGCGCCGCCAGCTGCCGCTCCGCCAGAGCTGGGACTGCGCGCTGCTCGTCTACGACGACCTCATCCCGGAGGAGGCCTGGGGGCGGGGCGAGCCTCCGCACGGGGAGCCCCCATTGGTCAGTGCCGTTCTCCTTCCCGCCTTCCCATTGGCCGCGTCGTTCGGCCGCCGTTGCCGGGCGACGAGGCGCAAACCCCGCCCCTCGCTCCGTCCCGCAGGACTCCGCCTGGAAGCGGCGGCGGCGGGAATTGCTGCGGCTCCTGGAGCGCTTCCTGCGGGCGCTGCGCTCCGGCCCCGCCCCGCCCGGCCCCGCCCCGCCCGGCTGGAGCCGCTTCCTGAGCTGCTGCGCCGAGCAGGGGCTGCGCCCGGGGCGGGACGGCGGCGGTCCCGGGGTCCGCCCGCTGTGCATCGTCCTGGATGACAACTTCTACTACCGCAGCATGCGATACGAGGTGTTCCAGCTGGCTCGCGAGTGTAATTCGTGCTCCGCTCCTCCTGCCGGGCGTGGGTTGAGCGGGGCGTCCTGCTTTGTGTCGGCCCGTGGCATCGGGGGGGTGGCAGGAGGGTTGGACCTTCCCAGCGGGGCAGCCTTTGCGGCCCATCTACGCGTGTACCGGTGCAGCATACAGGCTTTAGTTGGTGGCTACGTTGAAAAAACAGTGTTTTGTAGCCGAGAGTTTGCTCTGTACCTGTTGTAGTTCCCGTGGAAATAAACGGAAGGCAGTACTTTTGGAGCGAGCAGTGTAGGAGCTGCTGGGTCTCAGAACTGGGCTCCTTCCGTCCAGAGGATCAGCATTCGTGCACGGCCTCATCCAGACAACTGTCCATTGCATCCCTGCAGATTCCCTGGGCTTCTGCCAGCTCTTCCTGGAATGCCCCCTGGAGCTGTGCCTGCAGAGGAACCGCTTGCGGGGCAGCCCGGTGCCCGAGGGGACCATCTGCCGTATGGCACAGAGAGTGGAGCTGCCAGAGCCTGAGAAAAACCCCTGGGAGCAGAACAGCCTCATCCTGAGCTGCTCTGCGTGCACCCCAGAGGAGCAGTGTGATGCCGGGCTGATGGAGGCTTTCCAGTGAGTTCTGTTTGCACGTAAGGGCGGTTGAAGCTTGTCGTCGTTTCATGTCATTAAGTTCTTATAATATTATGAGAGGGGTGAGGTGCTGGAACAGCCACCTGTGGTTACCTCATCTCCGAAGGTGTTCAAGGCCAGGTTGGATGGGGCCCTGGGCAGCCTGGTCTGGTATTAAATGTGGAGGTTGGTGGCCCTGCATGTGGTGGAGGGTTGGAGCTTGATGATCTTTGAGGTCCTTTCCAATCCAAGCCATTCTATGATCTGACTTGCTGTATAATTATTATCTCACTGACTACCTCATAAATTTAACTGGAAATGGGGGTTTTCTGTCATGAGCTGTCATGATAAAATGAAAGATAACTTTCTGTTGAGGTTGTTGGATTAATGCATTTCTCTATTCTTTGTTTCCTTAGTGTGCAGATAATTAACTTGCTGGGCGCTGCGTTGGAAAATCCCGTGAAGCAAAACAGGGAAAACACTGAGCAGAAGGTAGAGTGCTGTGTTTTAAAATCCATAGCTCTTTCAGGTGATAGGGAATTATTTTCTTCTGGAATTGTACTCACAACACCACAGTGACAAAAATTCAGAGTTCTGTTGCGGTTCTGGGTTGCAAAAGCATGCACACAAAGGCTGATCCTATTTGAAACGGGTACTTTTGTCACCTTATTAAGTGAAGCCAACAAACGACCTTTTAACATCCTGTTGTGCAATTAGCAGCAGTAAAAAGAATGCCTTTTGGAGCTGACCCATCACACTGAGGGAAATAATGCTCACTTCTTCATGTCGTGTGTACATGTCTGACAGTCACCCTCTGCCTCGGAAGAAAAGGAGTAGATGTGCACTGTGCTGGGCACTGAGGTGGTGCTCACGTTTCTCCCTGTTGGAGAATGAGTACTTCAAAGGCTGATCATAATGTGAAGGAATTTTCATTTGTTTGCATGTTTCTCCCTGTCTGTTGATCTTTTTGATAGGAAGCGGATCGAGCGATCTGTGCAGCCAGCGCTGTCCATCAAGCTGATCAGACATGCAGACGAATCATCTCTCAAACCATGAAGGAGGCAAAAGGTACGTGAGGCACAGCTGAGGTGAAGCACAGCCAAGGTGTTAAGCTTGCTGGCACCTTAAAGTTAACCTGTGGAATTCCCTCGGGATTAATTGAAATCCCAACCTGCAGCTGTGACCAAGGCAATATCCTTCAGAAGCCTTGCCAGAATTATTGGGCAACATGAGCCAAAGTTTGTAAATGTTAGCTTCTAAAATGAGCATAAAATGACAACTTGAATTTTCTTTAAGATAAGAACGTGCTCCCAAGTGAGATGAAAAGCCTGGCAGAAGAACTCAACAAACTCAAAGCAGAATTTTTGGAAGATCTGCGGCAAGGAAGTCATGTGGAAAATGAATCTGGCCAACAAAATCCCACCACTGACCCTGCTACCAGTGTGCTTTCTTCATTCCAACTTGAGGCAACCAATGTAATTAATAAATACATTTTAAAGTAATAATATAGAGAATGTTGGATTGCTCTGAAGAGTAAAGAGCATTAAAAATGTAACACTGTTTTAGCAGTGCTGCTGAAAATATCTGAGAGTGACAGCTTCCTTCTCTGGAGGGCTCAATCACCTCTAACTCCTGCTCCTGGTTTATGGAACAGGGATGCTGTATAGCACAGCAGCCTGGGAGGAATGCCTGGAAGTCATCAAGTTCCACTTCCCTCTTGCTGTGGGACCATCAGGCTGGCCTGGCTTTCCCAGAACCTTATCCAGCTGAGGTTTTGAAGAGCACCTTGAATGGCAGCCTGCTCAGCTCTGCTCCCAACAGGTAGCTGAGCATTTCCACAGCTCTTTTGTGCCTGACAAGATGTAAGAGCAATAAGTGAGATGGCATATAGCACGTTAAGTGGTACGTTGACAACAAATGAACTGCAGCATCCAAAGCTAGGATATAGAGACAGTTATGCTCCATTCAAGTACTGCCTCAGTTTCCCAAGTCCAATTTTTAGATCAGGCTATTGGCCTCCCTACAGCAACTCTGTAAAGGAAAAGATTTGAAACACCTTAAATTGAGATTCAGAGCTGCAGACACACATGAATGCAGGTAGGAATAACTTGGATGTCCAAAGGAGCTTAAAGGTTGGTGCTGCCTTCAAAGCTGCTGCAAGATATTCATTTAGCTTCCGTGCAATTCCGTGCAAAGGGACATCCAGCTTAGGGTGATGAAAAGTTTGATCTCACCTTCCATACCTTGCTTAAAGCACACCTAGGCATGAGCAGTTCACCAGCTGATCCACGTGCAATTGAAAGATGAATCACTGTAAGGCTTAATTAGAAAGTATTATTTTATTCTTACCTTACAAAAGCAAAGCTCCACAACATGAACTACACTAGATATAGTCGAGTTATTTCAGAATTAACCCTGTCTTCTGAGAACATCCACTACACGGTAAAATTTAGTTTACAGTTCTAATGGATTTCATTTTTGCATACAAAATATGCTCTTTACATTGAAATACGTATTATTAACAAAGCAGGTACTTAGAAGCACATACACAAAGATTGCTCAATGAAAAATGCTTCAGCAGGGTATATATTTTCCTGCACCAAAACATCCATTTGCTGTAGATTTTCAAAGAAGCTGAAAATTAATAGAAAACTTGCCAGTGAAAACTTCTAAATTACATTCCCATCGTCCAAAGAAACAAAAAGCAAACAAGCAAACCCCCAAAACATCCTGGAACAGAAATACAACAGATCATTTTGCTAGGAAACAATGGCACGCATCTTTATGTTAAAATGCCAATTAAAGTTTGATGTCAAAATTAACTTTATCTAAACACTGTATCTGTGACAAACCAACTATTACTACTCTCTGTTAGCTGTTTTACAGTTGGCTTAAGTGTTAACTGAGATGATCTACCAAGATCTTCACGCTCGCTGGAAAACCTCTCAAAGTACTGAGTCTGTATTAAGAGTGCTATAAATAATGCATGTTCAAATTATCAACAAATCTGTAAAATAATCTATCACAATACAAATAAACAAAAGAAAACCATTAACTTAATGTTTTGCAACTACAGAAGTTACCGGAGTCAAGGTATGGGGAAAAAAATAGATCAGCTCATTCCCAAACTTCCCTGTGAATACGAGGTAAGATGCTCATTACCAACTTGCAATACAAAGGTTTGTTTTCATAAAGAAAAGCCAGTGCAGTGCAGCACATGGAGAAGCCAATGTGGAAAGGCCCACTAACCAAGGTCTTGATCCCATGGTTCCTTAAGGGAATCCCTCGCTGACTGAATGAGTAAGGCCTGCTCGTGCATGGCAATTGTCAGGATCATCATCCATTTTCCAGTATTAGTTCTGTTCTTTAAATTATAGTAAACAATATGTACAACAAAACCAACAGGAAAACACACCTTCCAAATGTACTCAGTAGTCAGAAGGAGCTAGTTATAGTCAGGGAACTGTTTGGCACAACAGAACACAGTATTACATAGGGCCCCTTTCAGTAAGGTCACGCAGGCTCCCTCTTGCTACCAGCTACTTCTCATAGTGACTTTACTGCTCTACCTAAAATTACATGCAGGGGAATTATGGTTCAGAAGTCATTGCATTAGACAGGAAGACCGTGCTGCTTATAGGCACTGCTGAAGAAAGTCAGAATGGATTAAAAACATAAAGAACAAAACCCAATCACAGCAATCCCTCTGGTATCAAAGACTGGAGCCACAAACGAAATTCAGCTGCTGTAACCTACGTAACTCACAGCTGGAGGGTATTCCTTACAGCAGTGCCATCTGGGAAGTCTCCTTGCAGCAGCCAGAGCCTAGAAAATTAAAGTCTGCACCACGTATCAAAAGGTAAGAAAAAGGACCTTTGTAATTGTAATGGTCTTTAATATTTGTGCTTCTAATACTGTATAATTTAACCACCTCTGTGTGTCACCTTGGTACTGTTCTTTGACTGGAAAGGCCGTGTCACACATCCTGTACAGGAGCAATACCTTCCACGTAGATTTCAGTTCAGTCAACTTCACCATAACCTTTAAAATACAAAAGGACACACAGGAGGGTGGTTCCTGGTCCTCTGCATTCAGTTCATGCAAAGAGCTGCTGTTTTGCTTCTGAAATTTTCAATTGTAAAGTGAGAAAGGGATATCAGAGGATTATAATGAGTGCCATAAGAAAAATAGAAATCATATTCTCAGTTATACCAACTCACTAAAATGCATTTGAAACCAAGCCTGAAACGAAAACAGTAGATGAATTAGGTAAGTGTATTAAATTCCTAAATTTCTAATTCATTCAAGTGAAAATCATCTCTAGTGCCAAAATTTTCAGGTTCTTTTTCCCTGCATATTCTTCTTAAACATAAGTCCTTGTAAGCTTTAGCTCCCATGGCAATACAGATCTGAATAACCAAACACTCGCTATTCAGATTGCAGACACTGATTTCCAGAACAGGAACAAAATCTTCCTACTTTTGACAAAATATTTTCTGCCATATTTCGCTGATAGGAAAGGGGGAGTACATATAAAGGAAGCTTTAATTTATCTCCAGTAAGACAAACTAAGGTAAAAGTGCATGTCTAAGTACGGTAAGAGTAATGGTTCTTCAATTTTTGAAGCATTACAAATTCCTGTGTAACATATCAAGAGCTTTTATTAGTTCTATTAGGATGTTTCATATAAGTTCCTATTAAAGTGCCTGTCCATTAGTCTAGGTGCTTCTAAAGTAACATGTAAAGGATTAAATAAACATGTGCAATGGACTTCATGTACATCTTTGTGTACGTATGCTATTAATCACAATGAATTAAATGTAGCCAGCCAGTGCTTCTTTGCCTGCCTGCTACATGAATACTTAAAAAAAACCCAACAAAACAAACCCAACCCCACCACAAACACACCCTCAGCTCTTCTCCGTGCTTCCAGCACAACAAATGTTGGGGATGGATGCCAGACAAACTGACTTCCAAGTTAGCCAAAGCTTACAATACATGTGATTACACAGCTTTCAAACAGAAAGGCAACCTACCAGCTGTCGCTTGGCCCAAGATAAAACTGAGTATTAGATAGTTTTAGCTCATAAACCTCTTGTTTCTATTAGAACTTCCATCAGCCAGACAGAAGTCTAGTTGTGCAAATTTTAAAGATGCGTACAAATTGATTTAAGGCAGTTAACACTGGTCTGTGCTAGCACTACAAGAATTGCCTCCTTTTAACATGGATACAATTTTGCTAGGTGTACTTTGCAGTTTCAAATAAGGTGTCAAGTTTATGCCTTCTTTTTACAAGCAGTGAATGATTGGCTCTTAACTTTATTTCCCTACCAGAGTTTCACTCACAATAACCTTTTATCTTCTAGCTTCATGGTGAATTTTAACAATAATAGTTAAATTAGTGTTTTGAGTTTGGGTCATATTAAGCAAAAACATATTAATCTCATCAGATTAAAGTGAGCTTTAAAATCAAATTCAATTTGTATGTGAAAGTTGCTTCTGTTTGTGTTTTGACAGTAGCTATGTTTTTAAGGATAAGTCTCCAAAGCAACCACATCTGTCTCTGCAATAACCTTTCACAGTTTATGCTTAACATATTTTATCCTATCTAACAAATCTGATGATTGTATTCTACATGTCAGCATTCTGTTTCTACATCTGTAATGTTCATGGGGATTTTAAGAGCAAGCAACTGAAATTTTGCAAGCAAAACATCTTACTAAATTCCAATTTTTATAATACTTTCAGTGGGTTGATTTCTCTCTCTTTTTTTTTTTCCTCCTTTTAAAGGCTACATATCAAACAACCACCACATCTTATACAAAATTTCCCTGGCAAGTTTCATGACAACATAGAAATAAATTTGCCTCCTTTGTCCTATAGTTTAACGCAAATTTTCCTTATGGGAATGTGCAAGCTTTCCTTCAGGAAGTATGAAAAATATATTGCAATATGTTAAAAAACTAAATGAAAGCATGTTCTCAGTGTTGGCTATGTTGACCTCTCGCAAAATGGCAAGCAAAGTCATACTTGTTTTTACACTTGCACCCACATATGTTGCACTGAAAAGGATTCTCAAACCCATGACATCCCATGTGAATGGTATAAAGGATATTGTCCGCAAAATACATGTCACAGTGCTGGCAGTGATGCAGAAGCTGGGGGTCCTGAACAGGAAGGGTGGGAGCTGGAGTGCTTGGCTGACTGTTACTTATGCTGGGAGTACTGGTGTGGGCGCTGCGGTCGCTGCTTGGCCCCGCCACCGGGCTGTAGTTCCTTTGGTTGTGTGCAGGCCGGGGATCTGGGCTGGTTGGTGATGAACTCTGAGCAATACTTGCTGACACAGAGGAAACTACAGCGGGTGTAGCAGGCTGCTGCATCATGAAAGGCTTTTCATCTTGGCAGGTAACAACATCAGGAGAGCATCCTCTCTCGTTTTGGTTTTCAGGTGGCAGGCTAGATAACTGTCCAGCTAATGTAGATAGCTGGTTTAAAGGATTATCGACCATGAGGTCCTGTGGGTCTCTTGGCAACCCACTGGTCTGGGATGACTTAGTCATGCTCTCATAAGCTTCAGTCTGGATATTTGGGATTTCATGAGTGAAATCATTCAGGTAGTCTGGTTTGTGAACCACCATAGAAGGTGGACTCAAATTAATTAACGCTCTTCTGCTGTACCCCAAGTTGCTGGTCTTCTTCTGCAGAACCCCCCACATTTTCTTGCTACTCAGGGAAGACCTCGTACCCTTGATAGGCACCATTTTATGTTTACGCCTCCGGTGGTGAGATAAGTTGCTTCTGTCACTGCAGCGGAAGGAACACAATTCACATTTGTATGGTTTTTCACCAGTATGTGATCGCATGTGAGCTTCCAGATGTCGTTCGTAAGCGGATGCAAAGGGACACAAATGGCATCTGTGTGGCTTCTCACCTGGAAAATTAAAAAAGATACTGTGGCATCTCACAGAAGAAGTCTTTTCATGGAAATAGCTAACTGTGTGCTGCTCACCAAATGGCTTAAATTCAGCTTCAGAGTTGTTGCCGGTCTTGAGATTAGCTGGATATTTGGTGGAATAGCGCAGTAAAGTTAGACATGTCTGCCTCTCCTAAGTGAGTGAGCATCAGAAAAAACGTGAGCATAACTAGCAGAGCCAATAGCCTAAGAATTGCAGCAATGATGCCAAGAACCAAATACAGTGATGTCTGTATGGTGCTCTCATTAGATCCAAAATCTACCTCCTCTCTAAAGCATGCAATCAGTTGGCTGCAGTAATGTCTCACTGCTCTTTTAACGTCAAGGAAGGGCATTCTTTTGACATCTTCCACACATTTCTCACTTTTAAACTTCTTGGAATTATTATCCAAGTAACCCATGTACACATACATGTACTCAAGAATTGAATTTTCCTGTGGCTAAAAAGTTACTGAAGAAAACTAAAGCCAGCTAACCACCAGACAACTGCTCTCTCAGTCAGGTACTGTCCTTTCTGACAGCTTGAACTTCAGTCTTCCACTAGATAACACTTCCCACTAATGCTTCTGTAATTGTGTTTTCAAACACAATTCTTTGAAAGCTTTCAAACAATTCCATACATTACCTTTGTAACATCATACTTTGGGTTCTCAATCCTCCTTTCACAGATTCTGAGCTTTCAGCTCGGAAAGCAAATGGTATCCTGGGCTCCATCAGAAGAGGGGCCAGCAGGGACAGGGAGGTGACTGTCCCCCTCTACTCTGCTCTTGTGAGGCCCCATCTGCAGTATTGTGTCCAGGTCTGGAGCCCCCAGCACAAGAAAGACAGGGAGCTGTTAGAGGGGATCCAGAGGAGAGCCAGAAAGATGATCAGGGGACTGGAGCACCTCCCCTATGAAGACAGGCTGAGGGAGCTGGGCTTGTTCAGCCTGGAGGAAAGAAAGCTGCGGGGTGACCTCATTGCAGCCTTTCATACCTAAAGGGAGCCTACAAACAGGAGGGGAATCAACTCTTTGGAATGGTTGATAACACCAGGACAAGGAGAAATGGTTTTAAGTTGAAAGAGGGAAGATTTAGGTTGGATGTTGGGGGGAAGTTCTTTACAGAGAGAGTGGTGAGGTGCTGGAACAGCTGCCCAGAGAGGCTGTGGATGCCCCATCCCTGGAGGTGTTCAAGACCAGATTGGGCAGCTTGGTCTGGTATTAAATGTGGAGATTGGTGGCCCTGCATGTGGCAGGCGGGTTGGAGATACATGATCCTTGAGGTCCCTTCCAATCCTGGAAGGGTGATTCTGGTGATTCTGTGATTGATATCTTATGTGTTTTTAGATTCCATGTGTGGATGGTTAGAAATGCCTTTGCTGTGATTTGATGCATGTCCAGGTGTTGACATGCCACATCATCTTACCTTCCTACCTAGAACAATACGCCAATTTCTAAACTGCTTTTGAGCAACTTCTCTTTGCAAACTGCAAAACAGAAGAGCGTGATCCTTCTCTTCAGCCTTTAAGTTCTTTTGAAGTATTTTCTATCGTTGTGAAAACAGGCCAACAGAACTGCTTTGTGGCTTTCAAAATCCATTATCTACAACAACAAAAGCCAGATGTCTGAATACAGTGAGGGCCACTAATAATGTGCAAGCACTGCACAGGACACACAAGTTGTCACGTGACTAATAGTCACAGAGCCCTTCCCATGACAAAGTTAATGCAGTTCTTATTTCACTTTAAATTGGTGACACAGAAAAAGATCTGTGTGCCATGTTGCAAACCCTTAAACACAGCACAGCCAGTAAACCACTAACAGCACTGCTATTAAGACCCAGCATGAATTTAATTCAGAGTAAATTGCACTTAATAACAGTCATATGGTCATGCCTGTGCTATAATTGCTTTGGTAGATAGCTTGCTGGACTTGCACATTATCCAGGACACATCTGTTTACTTACATCTCTCTGAGCTACAGGTCAGCTCCCAGTTCCCTATTGTAATGCTGGTTCACTCTGAGCTTTCCTAGTCCATGCAATCCATGTCTTAGCCCTTTGCCACGCTTCCTCTCCATGCTTCTGAGCAAAATAAAACAGAGGCCTTGGATCAACTTGCCTTTAAGTAGGACAGTTTCCTTGATCAAACAAGTCATGCATTTACTCTCCAATTTTGGCAACATTTGCAACTGCACTGAGAAGTCACCCATCACATAATGCTCTGCTCTTCCAGCATTTCCCAAAACTTGAAGACAGAGCAAAGATTTTGTTTGAAACAAAGAAAGCATACGAAGAACTGATGGTTTTATGTGTTGTGGGCAACTTACCATCCTGAAGTTCAGGTCTGGGATGATGCTGACAATATTACATGCTACAGCCATGAGAAACAAGTCTGAATGTTAGCCAAGGCACAAACCCTAAGTGTCATGCTTCTCCCCAGAGAGGACCTTCCCGTTAGCAGATGGTACATAGTCCAAAGAAGGCTTGGTTTTGAATAATTAACACTGGGTCAGAAATTTTGATGACATTTCTCAGCACTTCAACTTTTAAATGGAATTCATCTTGTTTTTGTATACTACACTGTACTGAAAAGGTCATAATCTATAGCAGACATTGTTTTGCTAGCTCAAGCCACCAAATGACTTCTGTTCCATAAAGCAGCAGCAGGCTAAGGCATTTGGAGACACAAAAGAGCTGTTAAGATCTAAGAGTATAGAAGAACGTAGACAACTTTCTATAGTAAGGGAAGGAATACTGACACTGTACTGTTACCCACATTCTCACACTTGAAGAAGTAAAGCTTCATTTTTGCTTTTTGGTACAAGAAAGATTTACGACACTTGATATTAAGTAACAATACATTGTTCCAGCCATTCTCTTGGAGGCTCCCCATGCACACAAAGCCAAAGACATCTCAGGAATCAGCAAACACACAATACCACCACCACCAACAACAAAAGTTTTGTCTGCTGAGTAACTCAAAGAAATATCACACTGCTTGAAGATGACAGCTGCTCATATGCAAAACATAACACTCAGTTAACACCGTAGTGCCTCACTGTGAAGTACTGTAGAATATTTCATACCTGTATGAATTCTGATATGCTCTATCAGCCTTGCTGTTCCTTTGCTGGCATAGTTGCAGTAGCGACACTTCAATTTTCCATCAAATGTCCTTTCAAATCCATCCACTAACATTCCTGAGTTTTCATCCAGTGAAACTTCAACAGAAGGATGATCCAGCCCATTCTGATCACCTTCAGTCCCAGCTGTGAATAATGCAACAGATGTTTCAATAGACAATTTCTGCGATAACAGCTGTTGTGCTGTGAGATATGCCAAATCTCTCTGCTTCCATATGCCCTTGCTCATCAAACACACAGAACTATCAGAACAAACCCTAATAAAGATAAGGGTACACATACATCCACTGTGATGTAAAACCTACTACTAGAAGTGCTTCCACATAACAGCAGCAGTGTGCATAATTATCCAGAATGTAGACTGTACAGTCATTTCCCAAAATCCAAAATGTTGATAGGACTGAAGTTGGCTTACCTCCCTGAAGAGTCTCTGCTTCCTTGTCTCCACTAACAGATCCAGAAATCATATTCACATGGTGAGTCTGCTGTGTAAGGTATTCCTGAAAATCTTTTACAAAGTCCAAAGGTTCTGGCTTCTTTTCACCCATATTCCCTCTTTAAGTTTACAACTTCTTGTGCCTAGAAAGAAAAATATGTTCAAATCACAAGTTCCACTGCATTTAAAAGCATTCATAAAACCAAGCTTTTTATAGTGAGGGACTATTTTTATCATGTATCATGTCTAAATACATGAACTGACAACCATAATTTCAGGATATTAATAATCAAGATAATTAAGTATTAGTATGAAAATCACCTGCAGAAACAGGAATATAAGGACTACATAAGAGCAGGTGAAATGACATAATCAAAATCATCAAGAGACTGCAGTTCCCAGCTCGGCAACACAAGCAACTCCCATCATGACCTACCTGAGTTTAATATCTTTATTAACAATCCTGATGAGGGGATTGAGTGCACCATCAGCAAGTTTGCAGACTACACCAAGTTGGGAGGGAGTATTGATCTGCCTGAGGGGAGAAAGGCACAACAGAGGGATCTGGATAGGCTGGATCGATGGGCCAAGGTTATGATTCTATGGGATGGTTTATTCAGCACCTGACCTGATAGCTGCTGATGGGTATCACCTGTCTCAAAGGGAGAAACGATCCTTGCCCAGGAGCTAGCAGGGCTTGTGGAGAGGGCTTTAAATATGAAGGGGGAAGGAATTAAAACCAGGCCTGCTAGAGATGAGCCTAGGGAAGTGATAATGGGATTATGGGTGGGGCAAGGGGCTCAGCTGAATTGCATCTACACCAGTGCGTGAAGCATAGGCAACAAACAGGAGAAAATGGAAGCCATTGTGAGGCAGGCAAACTATGCCTGAGTTGCCATTACAGAAACATTGCTCCCATGGCTGGAGTGCTGCAATGGATGGCTACAAGCCCTTCAGAAAGGAAATGTAAGGAAAGAGGTGTGGTGGTGTGGTTCTCTATGTTAGAGAGTGTTTTGATGTTATTGAGCTTGTGGCTGGGGAGGATAATGTTGAATCCCTATGGGTAAGGATCAGGGGAAGGGCTGACAAGGCGGACATCCTGACGGGGGTCTTTTATAGACTACCTAACCAGGATGAAAAGACAGATGAGGTGCTCTATGAGCAGCTGGCAGAAGCTGTATGGTCACCAGCCCTTGTTCTCATGGGGAACTTCAACTTCCCTGATCTATGCTGGGAATACAACACAGCACAGAAGAAGCAGTCTATTAAGTTTTTAGAGTGTGTGGAAGATAGCTTCCTTCTGCAGCTGGTGAGAGCCCAGCAGGGGAGGTGCCCTGCTAGACCTGCTGTTCATAGAGAAGATCTGGTAGGAGATGTGAAGGTTGGAGCTGTCCTTGGACAGAGTGACCATGAAGTGGTAGAGTTCTCAATTCTTGGTGGAGCCATGGGGAGGGGACAGCAAAACTGCTACCTTGGAATTCCAGAGAGAAGATTTCATATTGTTCAGGAGACTAGTACAGAGGGTCCCTTGGGATTCAGTCTTGGTGGGTAAAGGGGTCTGGGAAGGCTAGTCTCTCCTCAGGAAAGAAGTCTGAAAGGTGCAGGAACAGGCTATCTATCCCCCTGAGCTACAAGATGAGCCAGTGGGGAAGAAGGATGGACAGGGAGCTTTTCCTGAGGCTCCAAGAGAAAAAGAGAATCTACCTCCCATGGAAGAAGGGAGAAGCTGGCAGCCCATGGCTTGGACAGGTACATCTTTGCTGGGTAAGGAGCTGGCTGGAGGGCTGGGCCCAGAGAGTGGTGCTGAATGGAGTTAAATCCAGTTGGTGACCAGTCATGAGTGGTATTTCCCAGAGGTCAGTGTTGAGGCCTGTCCTCTTCAACATCTTTACTGATGACCTGGACGAGGGCATGGAGTGCACCCCCAAAGTTTGCAGATGACACCAACGTGGCAGTGTCAATCTGCCTGGAGGTAGCAAGGCCCTACAGAGGGATCTGGATGGCTGAGCTGCAGCCAATGCGATGCGGTTCAAGAAGACTAAGTGCCAGGTCCTTCACTATAGCTACCGCAACCCTAGGCAATGCTACAGGCTTGGGGCAAGGTGGCTGGAAGACTGTGTACAGGAAATGGACCTGGGGGTATTGGTCAATTGGTGAGCCAGCAGTGTGCCCAGGTGGCCAAGAAGGCCCATGGCATCCTGGCTTGTATCAGAAATAGCGTTGCTAGAAGGAGCAGGAAAGTAATTGTCCCTCTGTATTCAGCACTGGTGAGGTACTGTGCTCAGTTTTGGACCCCTCTCTCCAAGAAAGACGTCAAGGCCCTGGAGAGTAGGGCAACTAAGCTGTGAGAGGTCTGGAGCACAGGCCTTGTGAGGAGCAGCTGAAGGAGCTGGGATTGTTCAGTCTGCAGAAAAGCAGGCTTGGGAGACCTCAATGCTCTCCGTAACTACCTGAAGGGAGGTTGTAATGAACTGGGGGTCGGCCTCTTCTCTTGTGTAATTGGTGATAGGACTAGAAGGAATGGCCTCAAGTTGCATTAGGGTAAATTCAGGCTGGTCGTGAGGAAATACTGCTTTTCTGAAAGAGTGGTCAGGTGCTGGAATGGGCTGCCCAGGGAGGTGGCAGAGTCACCGACCCTGGAGGTGTTCAAGGAACATTTAGATGCTGTGTAGAGGGACATGGTTTAGTGAGAACTATTTATGATATGTAGATGGTTGGACTGGATGATCTTGTAGGTCTTTTGCAACCTTGGTGTTTCTATGACTCTATGCTCTATTTATTTTCCCTAATTGATTGTACCTGAACTTTAGTTTCCTACTCCTGTTATGTCAGACAAAACAAAGAGCAGAGATTCCCCACTTCTCTGAAAGGGAAAAAAAAATAAAGAGAAGAAAGAAATACATTATTCTTCCCAACCTCCATGGGTTGTAAGAAAGAAGCTTGAAAAAATTATATATATTTTGGAGAACAAATTCTAATATTCTAGTGCTATACATTTTATTAGCATTCAGCATTGCCAGTAAAAGCATTACAAAGTTTCATCTGCTTTATCTATCTCACCAGAGGACAATTCCATGTACCTGATAGTTTGAATATTGTTTCCAGTGAAGAAATGGTTCCAAAGAAACCAGAGACTGATAATTCTGCCATAGCATCTGTTTTGCTGTCTCACGTTGGGGAGTGACTACAGAACTAGGACAGAAAAAAAGCCTTGGAGAGAGTAGTGTTTCTTTCATCCCAAAATCTTAGCTTCCTGTTCTGCAGTGGTCTTAATCCACTTAATTAGTATGCATTGAAATAATAAAAATATTCACCAGAAGTGACTTGTCATGCTTTTTTTCTGGGACTGTACATGACAAATCTTTAAAGCCTTAATTTGCAATGAATTTGTGAATACAGAAGTCAGGCTCAAGTGGAAAGAGGCAAACGGGCCTGTCACATTACTGATCCAGCAGATTATAATCAGCATCATTTACTGTGCTACTTTTTCCATAAGAACATCATTGTTTTCCAATAGTTACTACATAAAACACTAGGTAAGCTATGAAAACTTAAGTTATGAATTCAAAACCATATTCAACAACAAACATTCTCCTGCCTTTTTAAAATTATTTGCAAGCATTAATTCACCTTTTGTATCCATTTCACACCTCTGTAACAGTTGTCGTTAACACTGTTCTATTAGTTTTGACCACATCATCACATATCAATTTTGCATACCTTTCTTTTTTGATGTCACCAGCCTGATGTAAGCTTAGGTCAATTTGTGTTCTATTTGTTGGTGTCTCCTGCAGTGAGGGGAAAAAAAAAAAGGACATCAAGACATGAATTATAGATATGAAAGGGGTATACAGGGCAATGTGGTACAGTGATGACCAGGCTTCCTTCTAGCAAGTTAAGAAATTAGACTGGGAAAATATAATGTTTTGGGGGGTTCTCCTTTCTCTATGTCACCAACTCAAGCGGGTGTAGCATTCTTTTTCATTTTGGCATAGGTAAATTGCCACAATTTGACAACAAACCTCTATCTCTTTATACACAAAAGAACCTTCTCTGAGAGAGTTTGTTTTACAGCAGATACATGCCTTACAGCTCTCCTTTCCAGGGAAGAATGATAGTAGGTCAGACTATCACATACTAGTAAATGCAACTTTAATTATTAGAACCTGAGCAGAGCAGCTCACATTTCATGTACTCGAATGAGCTGAGCACATCAGACACTTTCTCTTTTTTCCCTGTAAAGGTTTTCACAGGCAACCATACCTTCTGTAGCTCTGAGCAGAATGTGGATTATTGGCTTGCTACACTGTTGTTCCACGTAGCATTGGTTGCAGTGCTACTTGCCAGGCTTATGGTGGACAAACTGCTGTAGGACTTGAACCCTCTTCACAGAATCACAGAATGGGCAGGGTTGGAAGGGACCTCAAGGATCATGAATCTCCAACCCACCTGCCACATGCAGGGCCACCAACCTCCACATTTAATACTAGACCAGGCTGCCCAGGGCCCCATCCAATCTGGCCTTGAACACCTCCAGGGATGGGGCATCCACAGCCTCACTGGGCAGCCTGTGCAGCACCTCACCACTCTCACAGTAAAGAACTTCTCCCTGACATCCAACCTAAATCTTCTCTCCCTCAACTTAAAACCATTTCCCCTTGTCCTGCTGTTATCTACCCTTTGAAAGAGTTACCCACACCTGCGTCCCAGTCTCTAGATACTAAGTTTTCATCCAAGCAAAATACACTTCAGTGGAAGGCACAGAGCCTTGCAGTGCACAGGGACACCCACAGCTCCATCAGGTGCTCAGATCCCATCCCCTGACCTTGGGTGCCTGCAGGGATGGAGCAAAGCCATTTCTTGGGCAGCCTGAGCAGTGCCTCACCAACCTTATAGTGAACATTTCCCTTATATCCAGCCTGAATCTCCCCTTCTTTGGTCTGACACCATTTCCCCTAGGGGTGCTGCAGCAGACCCACTGTCTGTGTATGGCACAGCCCTGCAGGCTGCTCCCAGCTCTCCCCACGACTCTGCCACGAGAAACCATTCAGACGCCACAAAATCATCAGTAAATTGTATTTAGTTCAAAAAAACCCAACCCACCAACACATCATACTTCAGGAACTGCGGCTGTAGGAGAACAGCGTGACAGGACTAACAGCACACACCCGCGTCCCATTTACTTTTAAGGAATCAGAAAGGAAAAAAAAAAAAAAAAAAAGGGGTGTGGCAGAAGAGCCGCCTGTCACAACCTCATCTTCTCCCGTATAATACGAACGGAGGCGGAAGGCCCCGAGCCGGCAGCTCCCACAGCGCGGGGCTCCATCCCCACAGCACCGCCGCCTCAGCGCCAACCGGCCCGGGAAGCGTCCGCCTCAACCGCCGACCTGCCCTGTGTGAGGTGGCTGCGCTGCTTCACCCCTCCGCCCGCCCCTCAGCTGCACGGCCCGGCGCTCGGCCAGCAGCCCGCCTCAGGAGCCCGCCTCACGGCCGCGGAGCTGGCAGCCCCCACTCACCGCCGCCGCCCCGCGCCGCGGCCGCCCCTTGCCGCCGCCGCCGCCATGTTTGTTGTGCCGCCCGGCGGCCCCCCTCCCCGCCTCTCCGAAGTCTCGCGAGACAGCGCGGAGGGGGCGGGCAGCGGGCCGGCATGGCGGCGGCGGGAGCTTGGCTGAGGAGCGGCGCTAAGGTGATGCGCGGGCTGAGGGCCGCCCGCCTGCTGCTGCTGCGAGGGGTCGGTGGTGGTGAGGGAGAGGGCCGAGCGTTGCCTTGCTCGGAGCGGATCTGTCTGCGGGTTGCCACGCGGGCTCCATCTCAGGGCGGTGCTGGTGACGTGAAGCAGCCCCGTTGTGCTGTTGGAGTGGCGGAGCTGGGCTCAGGGCTGCTGCTTTGAGCGCCGGCTCTCACCAGGCCTCTGGCGTGGATGCCAGGAGCTGCTGCAGCACGGTGATGGACGCTGAACTGCTGGCTGTGCGAAGCTGCTTCCCTGCGCGGCCCCTTGCGCTTTGCTTGTCCGTGCCGAGCTGCTGCTCGGCCGAGCTCACCCAGCTGCCTGTCTTCATTTGGGACAAGTCTCTGTATTTTTCTCTCTGGTTGGTAAATGTCTGCTCCGCACTGTGAGCGGGGCAGGGAGCGCTGTGTGCATCCAGCGATGCGTTCAGCTGTCCGTAAGTCTGCATCCCAGTGCTGAGAGCCACCAAGGGAGCTGTGGTGACACCCAGAGTGTTAATAGAAATTGCTGCAGCAGTACTGGCTCTGTACCTGCTGTCAGCCTCAGGATCGTGCTTAGCTTGGATTTTTTTCCTCTATAAAGCCGCTCTTAGTTTGCTTTTCTATGAAGGCCTGTGGTGGCTCCAGTGACTTAATTTGAAAGTGTTGCAGTTGTTGCTGCTCATATAGTATTCCTGAATCAGTCTCAGTCAGTGTTTGTTTTATGTGACCTGTGGTGTTGGATACAAACAAACAGCAGTGCCTGTCTTCTGCATTGCAACTCCTTTTGTTTTCTTCGGGTTGTCCATGGCTGTTTGGAGTAAAGTTCCTTACTTGCGATAGGCTTGGGCGTCTTGTTGCTAAGACAAAAGGAGTCCACAGATCTGTTTTACGTCAGCTCTTCAGTCAGTGTGGTATTGAAGTCAGCATGGAAGAGTAAATATTGGAAGGATCAAAGGAATTTTTAATTCCCAACCTCAAAATTCCTGCTGGTTTTTGAGAAATGCTGCAATCGTAATGTGCACTGCTAACTTGTCCTGCTTTTTGTGAGCTGGGAGCACTCTGCTTACAGCACAGTCTGTCATCAGCTCACTGTGGGGTTAAGAGTGCATGCTAGCAAAAATGTATCTTAGCAGGAGCTGCTCATATATGCGTTATTCTTATGGCACAGCTGTGTCTCTGCTAGGGGTTTCTGTCAGCAGCTGTCTTGATAAGAAGTGAATGTCTGCGCTTCAGTCTGGCAGCAACAGTGGCAGAAATCTGTAGCAAAGATCTGATGGGACAACAACAGCCACAGGGTGCGTTGGGTTCAGGGAGCTGTGAGGGCAAAGCCACCTTTCTGTCTCGTCTCTTGAGCTCAGTTGGTCGGACTGTTCTTTTTTGGGTACTGCTTTTGAATAGCACAAAATAAATTTTGCAGCAGGCTCCACACATTAACCTGTTGCTTTTTGAGCCAGCTCATGTTTGCTATGTTAATTGCATTACCTACCTGAGCATTCTTTGAACAGAAAGTAGTTCAGAGCTCCCCAAGATGTAAAACTCGTTCTTTCACATTATCTCTATTTGCTCAGCTGATGATCACTGTGTGCAATTTGCTCCCAACAGCCACTCTGTGTATGCTGTTATTTTTGTAACTTCCTTGATTTTACCATGTGTGCTTAACACAGTTCCACCTGCAGTAAAATGCTGTTTAATACCTCTACTCTCTTGGGTGGATACACACTGCTTCTTGATGTCATTTGAGATTGTTTTATATCGTGGATGAAAGGAGAGACACTTAAGAGAGGGGTGAGGTTAATCATTCAGGTTTAGTGCTCCTGTACTTTTTAAATAAATCAACCAAGATGTTAATAATTAGTTACAGAGCACTATCAATATACTAGCTGTAGGATTTAAACTATATAGAAAGTTTCAAATACCTAGTGCTTGGATTGTGAATTGTTTGCTCTGAAAATCAGCCAGTGATAAGTAAGATTTCGATTGGAACAGAAAAATACACAGCGCTGTTGAAGTCATGCCCTTTCACAACACAGTAATCAGAGAAAGGTCTGTCATTGCTTTGAAAGTGAGAGTTTCTGGTCCCTAGAAAATCAGAGAAAGTTAAGTCTGTTATTAAAGTTGAGTGGAAAAAAATGTTGTTTTACATGAATATTTAAGTAGTCTGCAGACGTGAATTCTGTTAACTGTTCTGACATTCTGTATTTATTTTTAACAGCTGAAAAGAAATGTGCCAGCATACTTGGCAGCCTCTTGGAGGGCTTCTCAGTGTGTCTATAGATCCTCCAAATCAGAACTTATGCCAAATGTGACAACTGATGGATTCATCTGTGCTCCGCTTCAAACATTCACTGAAGAGGAGACGATGCTGAAAAATATGGGTACCTATTTTCTGCGTGGTTAAAATTCAGAAATGCCTAACTAGAAGGGAAATCATACCTTAAACACATTTTTTGTCATTTAATACCAATTAAATCTCTAGCTGAGATAGTTTTGTTGAATTTTGCTTAATTTTTAAATTGCTGTAGATCACAAGAGAAGAATGCAGTGTTGTTTTGGTCCTTCTTCCATGTTACCAGAGCACAAGTGCACATACCAGAGTGCAGTTTACTCTGCGTGAGTAAATATTAGCTGTTTGAAACTGTTGTTGTCGCAGCAGTGAAGTTGCCTGGTGTTATCTCACGCCCTTTCAGAAGTGCTTGGTTCAGCTGTGGGTCACTGCTCCAGCTGGTTGTCAGAGGTTTCACCTATCCCCTGATGGTGACAGATGTGATGTGTGCCTACCACGTAGTCAGGCCTGCATGAGGAAGATTTTGGCGCAGAGGGGTCAGAGTGAGAACCTTCATGTGTAGAAGAGATCTCTAAGATTCAGGTTGAACAGGAGCAGTCTGCTTATCTCATACACTCAACATGTGTTAAAGCCTTAAGACTGCGCAAGTGAGAAGCTGAATTTGTAAAGAAGATACAGCTAACAAAATAAGGGGCATATTGGGAATCTTCCCCTCCTCCCCCTTTTTTTTTCCCAGATAATTGCATGTAAGTGTATTTGATTTGTGTTTTGAAGCTTCTAAATTTAGAGAAAGTACTTGTTTTAGTTCACAAGCTTGTAAAGTGAATGATAACTGAACATTGTGGTGCATTACTTTGTTTCACTTCTTGTCTTTTTATTAAATTGCCTGGGAATGTCAGAATAGAGGCATAACCTCTCAGAAGTGTGATATTTGAGTGATCCTCAAGTAGAGTGTTAGGATACTTACGTGCTTTCTTTCTTCTTTCATTACAGTGAAAAGATTTGCTCAGGACCGAGTTGCACCTCTGGTACAAAAAATGGATGAGAATTCGAAAATGGAAGACTCTGTAATAAAGGGATTGTTTGAACAAGGGGTCTGCACATTTTTACTTTTACTTTTATTTAGTCAAAAGGAACACCAGTAATATGAGTTTCTAACTGTCCACTTTTCAGATTTTTAGATTAAAAGATTGTGAGAGAGAATTCATTTGAGCTAATGAATCATTGGAAAATTTGGGGTTTATCAACAGAAAGGCAGTTTTATTTTCTTTTTTAATCTCTCTTCATGTTTTACTGTGATATTCTTTCCATCTGTCCCACTCTTATACAGCATTCTTCAAATTATCTTTGAGTTCTTTATCTTTACCAACTTTTCGTTTTTTTTCTTGGACAAGAATAATTGCATGCAATACTAGGACCAGCATAACTGTAAGTGTCACTGGAAAAGGGCATTGAGAGTCTTCCATATCCATATCAGGCAGCTGCAGGAGCTTCTGTTTATCATTCCTGCGTTCAATTGTAGCCTTTCCTGCTATCAAACCTCATTTATGATGAAAACATCATTTTCTACAAAGACAACTCTAAATGATGGACCTATATTGAAATTGCAAAGTGATCATAGAATGGCCTGGGCTGAAAAGGACCACAGTGATCATCTGATTTCAACCCCCCTGCTATGTGCAGGGTTGCCACCCACCAGACCAGGCTGCCCAGAGCCACATCCAGCCTGGCCTTGGTGATGTTTGGCCTGTATTCTGCTTTTGTGAATTATTTCTTGCACGGGTTGACTCTTCTTTGATAATTCTTTTTAGATTGTAGATGGTATTGTAAGGAACTGCATCTTTAAGAAAGGACCTGGAAATGCTTACTTGTTGTAGTTTTTATTTTAGCCTTTTAAGTATTAGCTTTGGGTAACAGATTAATGAGAACTCATGAGAAAGGCTAATGTATTTGCATCTTTTCCATTTCAGCTGATGAGTATTGAGCTTGGGGAAGAGTATGGAGGAACTGGAGCTTCATTTTTTTCCGTCATATTGGCAGTAGAAGAATTGGCCAAAGTTGATCCAACTGTAGCTCTGATGTGTGAACTCCAAAATACCCTGACAAATAGGTTATTTACCACATATGGAACAGAAGAACAAAAGAAAACCTACTTGCCTAAAGTGTCTAAAGATACAGTGAGTCAGCATCTCATGTTACTATAATATAGGATAGTTTTCAGAAGTCACATAATAGTAGTGGTTGGGTGTTTTTTTTTTTCTCAGTAACTAAATGGGTGACTGCAGCAGTGGAAAATATCTTTGTACGTGAACTTTGAAACACTGAGAGCTGTGGTGGTAAAGATGCATCCTGATATCAGTAGATGAGAGGTAAAAGAAGAAAGGGTCTCAGTTCCATAAAAATTTAAGTTACTGTGGAAAAAATCTCTAAAGCAGTTGACTGCAAGAGATATGGAATTATATGGTGTTTCTGTTGTTAACCTCCATACCTGAAACTTAATTACTTTGAAGTGGTAGGTTAAAAAGTTTGAATTCAAGAGGCTTGTGCTTGCCAATAACTATTTTTGTTGCAGAATTCCTAAAATGAATTTTTCCCTTCAATTGACAGATAGGCAGTTTTTGCCTGTCAGAGGCTGGATCTGGCAGCGATGCTTTCTCTTTGAAGACTCGTGCTGAAAAGAAAGGAGACTACTATATTATCAATGGCTCAAAGATGTGGATTACCTTAGCAGAACATGCAGGGGTTTTCTTTGTGATGGCAAATACAGATCCTGCCTCAGTAAGTTGCTAAAGAATAATGTTATTTTCAATGACAGGTTATGATATATGATACTGTGAATTTTATATTAATAGTCTGATGTTAAAGGCTTTTATTCTTTGCACTCTTTCCTAGCTGAGAACAAACCTTAAGTGTTTTCCAACAAAAATGAGAACTTGCTGAGCAATTTAATAAATTCCTTCCACCAGGGAAAATAAAAATGTCAGAGTCATAATTACTTGATGACAAGCACAGCATGCATTGGTCTTATTCTGAGTAACAGAAGAACAGATTATTTGTGACACTTCTGGCCCAACTGACAAGTTGCTGTTTTGCAAGGCAAAACAGAGCTTAGGCTACATACACCAAATAATTAACAAGTACACATTAATAAAGTTCAGATTAAAAGAAAAAGAAAACCAAACCCGTATCTGAATATTCATGTTTCAAGTTTTGTCATTTACTAATTTGGATATTGGTGGTAAAGACTCATAAATCAACTGCAAGCTTTAAAGTACCACAAAGTAGAGAATCCAATACAAAACTAAATTGTTTAAAACTTCTTCCTATATCTTTTTCTTAAAAAAAAAAAAAAATTACTTGAAGACACTTATTTCTAAATTAAAATTCAAACTCTGACTAATAAAAAAACCTTTGTTTCCTTTCACTGGATAGAACATTTGAGTATCGTGTTGTTTTCTGAAATTTTGTTCATTTCATTACAATCTGGTGGGTGATTTGAGTATTTCATAACCTGAACATACATTTGATAAGTCATTTCCATATTTGTTAGCTGTTGCCCCTTGCTTATAGTCTGGAGTTGTTACTCTGTGTAGCATTTTGAAAGAATATGTTTTGTCCATTGAAGTTAGAAATTTGATTTTACGTTAATATTCAAGGAGACTGAAAGTCATTGATTTTCAAAGATTAGCTAACAGTTAACAATAGTACATATAAGAGAACAGGCCACTGTAGATCTGTATACCATTAACTCTTTAACTTGCAGTGCACTACATGATGTTATGACGTGGAATACTGATAACAGAAATCATAAAACCATGACAGAGTGGAAATGCTAGTCTTCTCTTTAATAAGGATACAACTCTCACAAGGACCACAATACTTTTCCTGCTTCATTGTGCCATCCTCTCAACAGGAGGAAGTGCTGTGGGTGGTAGGTTTGGGAAGAGATGAGAACGTGGCCTGGAGGACCTTGCACTTCTCTCCTGGGCCTTCTAGAATGGGGTGTGAGAGACTGCTGTGGTTCTGGCAGGAGGAAATGCTGAGAAAGCATGAATGAGTGAGGGAAAGGAGAGAGAACTGGAAATAAGAATAAATTGCAGAGAGAAAGGGAAAGTGACAGTTATCAGGAATTACTGCTGTACTTCAGGATTTTAAGATTTCAGCTGTGTGAAGACTAAGCCTGTGCATAGAGATGCCAGTATTGAGACTGACTGTACAGTTTATGTATTGTCACATGCATTATTGAGTGTCCTGTCCAAATTGTGATCTGAATATGTACAACAGCCATCATAATGATCTCAGAGTACTTTATAAAATATGTTCCCACTACTTTTTGTAAATGAAAAGGCAGTGGTATTCATGTTCTGCAGACTGGAGTCCCAAAATGAATGTGCCTAGCAATCCTGGATGTCCATTTGGGGCTTTTATAGTACTTACACTGAACTCTGAATATTCAGACACAATTCCCAGTGATAAGTCTCTCTAGTGAGTATTCTTACCTTAAAAGGAAGTGAATATTTGCAGCCTTCCATAGGAAGCACAGCTGGAGTGATTGAGCTTAACTAAAAACTTGCATACTGCAGAATATTCTGACAGGTGGGTTTAGAGCTGTTGAGTCTAAACACACCCTCTGTCTGGCAGCTCACTGTAACTGTACCATGTTCCAACACAGCATTAACTTGTTTTCCCAGTGATTTCTAGTACAGACAGGCACTTTGATCATGTTCCATTGGCATAATACTGGTCTCCTATACTCTCAAGAGAACTTCCAAAATTATTCTATTTTCCACGTGGAAAATAGACATTTTGATAGAGTGTTTGCTTTGGCCTGTGTTGAGCTATAATTAGTAGATATAGGGAGCAGATGACAATGCCAGTCTTATTTAGTAACATATGAAGCAGGTATAAAAAGTCAGCATTGGAATGTGATGTTTGTATAAGCATTTGGTAATACTAGTATAAAAGAACAGTTACTGATTATTATTTTTTTTATTCGTCCTAGGGATACAAGGGAATTACATGCTTCATAGTAGATCGTGACACAGAGGGACTACATGTAGGCAAGAAGGAGGACAAGCTTGGAATCAGAGCATCGTCTACTTGCCCAGTAACATTTGAAAATGTTAAGGTACTGTAGGCTGTTTAGCTATTGAAGCATAACTTGTGTATGATTTGAGCTTGATCACACATAAGGAAAGAACGTTAACTACACTTCCATTTTTTCCTCCCTTTTTCCCCTTCATTGCTTGTTACAGTCATCCCTATTTCTCAGAAATATTCAGGAGGATTGAGTTTTAAGTTATAAATTTTGATACCATTTTTCCTAATTGAATTTATTTATAATCAGTGAATATTCTAATTGGATCTTCTAATATGCAGGTGGTTGGTTTATGTTTTATGCCCTCCTTTACAGGGCAAATTAAAGTAATGATGCAATGATTCACCTATGAACACTTGTAACAGTTGCAAAGCAGAATAGAATACAAATAAATGAGTGATTTTATTCCTTAGGTTCCTGAGACAAATATCCTTGGGCAGATTGGACAGGGCTACAAGTATGCGATTGGAATGCTGAATGGTGGCAGAATAGGGATTGCTGCACAGGTGGGTAAGGTTGTTTAATGCTGAATGCAACCATGATATAACTGAATTTGCACTGAACCTTACAAAGTATTGGTGGCTAGTAAAGATAAACAGTTAAGACACTTTACTAAAAACTATATTGCCACTAGATGTCACTGTCCCTGTGTCTAAATTACAGCAATATACTGAAACAACCAAATAGCAAATGATTAAATCCTTTCTGTGACATAAACAATGCATTTAAACACATTAAATACTAATTAGCTTGTCTTTGGTGGTTAACTTATAGCTTCAGAAATATTTCAACACTTTTGTCGCTTATTGTGTAAATTTATTTTTTGAAGACTAGGTCTCTGGATAATATAATATACTGAAGTGTGTGATATTAATGTTTCTCACTGTGATTGGATGGGATTGCCAAATGTGACCTTAGGCTAACTAATGTTTCCTCACTAGCATTTTTGTTAATAGTTAACTTACTTTTGAAATAAGTATTATGTTTTTTGTAGCAGAAGTGTCCTAGTTCAGTGTTGTGTTTGAAAATTGTATCTTAATGGCATCTTCAAGAACTCATTTGCTCATGTTGGAGTTTTTTCCAAGTGCTGCGTTTTGTTGTAAACTCACTTTGGATCTCAGACTGCTGGTGATTTCAGTGGAAATCAGATACAGTCTTATAATAAAACAGCTTATGACAAGTTTTTTTCTGTATTTTTGAATTTACTTCCTAATAAGTAACGTTTTCTTGGTATTTTGTTGTGGATGTAGTTATGCTGTGTAGGGTGCGATGCATCGGTGCTGCTGATCCTCCCTAACCTTTTCCTCCAGTTTGCAGACAGACCTCTGAATAATCACACCAGGAGTAGTGATCCTTCGAAAACTTAGATTTTTCACATGGCAGTGTGCTATGTTGCTAAATGCATTGGCTTTTCCATCATTTCTAAAAAATATCTGTGATTAAACTTGGCCACATATGGCATTTAAAAACGAGATCCATGGGCTCTGCTATTCCCAGAGATATAAATAATATAGATGCTCTGGCAGTAAAACACATGGTCTAGAATTTAACTTAATTACTTCAAGTTACACTTAAAGCCTAATTAAAAGTTAAGGTCAGGTAGTTGTTATATCTCAGTTACTACTTTTCTGGTAAATGGTGAGAAATATACTTGAATGAACAAGAAGAGCAGTGTTAAAGCCCTGTAGTATTGAATTTAGTTTTGCAGTGTGGTAGGTTTAAAAGATAATTAAAATTACGTAGAAATATAACTATGGCTGTGAAAACAATTTCAGACAGTTTTAGTGCAAGGTAGCTATATACATTGTTAGAGGTGCTGAAGCTGATGAGCTTAGTTCATTCACATGAGTTTATTCAAAACAACAATAAATATCAGTGCAGCTAATGAGCAAAGTACTGCATTATTTTCTTACATTCTTTTCTTAGATAACCTTTTTTGTAGGCATTGTGTTTGGTTTTTTTTCCAGAATTTTAATTGAATAAAGAGTAAATGTCTGAAATCTGAATAACTGTAAAACTCTCTCTTCAGATTCTATATAGAACCTGCATAATATTTTGGATTTGTTTTAGCAATCATTAGATAGGAAGAACATTTTTTTTCTCTTACGGTGAACTTACTGACTAGAAAACTCTCTGCTCTGATCTCTGTAAGGTGCATTCATTAGCTAATTTTTACTAAATATATGCCTTGTCTTTTTTACAGATGTTAGGACTGGCACAGGGGTGTTTTGACCATGCAGTTCCATACACAAAGGAGAGAGTCCAGTTTGGGAAACGTGTATTTGATTTCCAGGTACTTGTTAACAGGCTCATGAGAGGTTTTCTCCAAAACACTAGCAGTGATCACAGTAGATGAAGTTAACAAAACAAGTTACCTGATTTTCATAATTTGTGCTTTTATCTTCTGCCACGGCTTCTCCATACTTGAGAAGAAATTTTCAGAAGAATTTCAGACCAGCATTTGATTTGAAATCACAGAATCACAGAATTGCTCAGGTTGGAAAAGACCTTAAAGATCATCAAATCCAACCACAACCTAACCATACCACCCTAACAACCCTCTGCTAAATCACATCCCTGAGCGCCACATCCAAACTGTTTTTAAACACATCCAGGGATGGTGACTCAACCACTTCCCTGGGAAATATATCAATTCAGTGGGTTTTTTTCAAATAGCATGTAATTCATTCATAATTTTAAAACAGTAGTGTTGTAGCTCATTTTGCTTGCTATTATATTCACTGCCTTGAAAAATACACACTGATTTTAATCTCACAGTATGTTGAGCACATCCCAGTTTTTATTCACTCACATGAGGTGGAGGGGAAGGCCTTTTCCTGGAGACACTGGAAAACGTAGAAAGATGAGGAAAACTTATTGAATTATTCTATTTCCTGTGTTATATAAAGACATTTAGTTTTCCTGATAATATCTGTATCTTAAACTGAAAGACTCTTTGTTGCAAAAATGATGTATAGTTTAATAAGGAAGATGTATAATTGTAATTACTGTAGTAATTTTCTTGTTAAAAGAAACCTACATCTCAGCTGAAGGGAAGGAACATTAATGCTACTGGTAATTTGTACAAATTTTAGGAAGCACCCAGAGATATTTAGAAAATTATTGGAACTGTGTCTTTCAAATGGGAAATTGAATTTTGTAATTGCCAAATTATTCTGTTATTTTGACCTGCCTTTATATTTCTGCTATATGTTTCTGCAAATTTTAAGGAGCAGTGTTAATGTTCTAATAAGATGAAAGATTTCATTGTGTTTTAGGTGCAAGTTAGACTATTAAATACTCATTTTCAATCATCATAATGTTTGTATCTCTTTCCGTAATCCTATTCTTCTTTAATACCTGCCATTTAGAGGTGAATTCCATCACCATTTTCCTTCTTGCTGAATCCATTCATCAGTCACATCCTCTATACTTCTTTCTAAGCCACCCATAGCTTTTGTCTCATGAATATTGGGCATGGGAAGAGGTAGTTGTTGCATTAGTAGTTCTCCATTTTATCTAAGAAGTTTTTTTCATGTCTTTTTTCAGTTAAACTTCATGAGAGAACTAGGTGTGTTGATGTACAACTATTCTCAATAGATAGCTGCCAAGTAAATATAGCACTTTGACCAACTCTTGTCACTGCACTGCTGAGCAGAATGTTGCCATTTGGCTGAGACTTCTTTGGTATTCATGGGTTCAAATAGTTGACTCTTTCCAGTCTGGCAAGAAGTTCCCCTGTACTTCTGAATCCAAGAAGAGGAAAGGAGAAAGAGTGCAATTCCTGAAAGGACTTCAGTGGCTCAGAGATTTCTCAAATTTGTTGTCACAAATGCAGAGCCATGCAGAATTACTGGATTACTATCTTATTACTTTACTTATTACTATCTGGATTACTTATTTTGAGTGTAGATATGTCCTTTTATGGAGAGAAAGGGATTCTTGCTAGAAATTTCACATGAGTACTAAATATTAGTTCTGTCTGACTTGTGATGTGCTTATTACAGGCAATGCAGCATCAGATAGCTCAGGTGGCCACACAGTTGGAGGCTGCCAGGCTGTTGACCTACAATGCAGCCCGTCTTGCAGAAACAGGAAAGCCATTCATAAAGGAGGCTAGCATGGCCAAATACTATGCTGCAGAGGTAATGTACAGCTTTCTACAGTTTATTTCACTGCTGTTTGAAAGTTTCTTCCGTTACTGAACATGCAATTGTTAAGTCGTGTTTTGCTGTGAAATCTGTATTCCTATATTCTGTCATTAAAAGAGAGTGAATTTGTATTTTGACTTATCTAGAGAGATTTCATTCTCTCGGGATTCTTTTTGTGGCTGGAGAAATAAATGGTTCACCTTAGCTGGTCCACAACCCTGGTGCTTAATGTGATTCAGAACTGCATTGCTTCTGTTTCTTTTTAATTGCTGTTTTGCATATTTCCCCTAGTCTATTTCATAGGGTGTCATATGAACTGTTGCAATCATAGTGAATTCTCTGATGTTCTCTAATGTGGAAGAATGTTAATGTATAAAATAACTTGCATAAAATGAGTACAAAAATATCAATCTGTTATTTTTCCACTTATTCTAGTTACTGTTGTAATTACTATTTTGTCTTCGCTTTTAATGACTATAAAGTGTAGCATTGCCGACAAGATGTTGAATCCTGAAATAGTAACAGTTAAACTATTTTCATAGGTTGCAACACTAACTACTAGTAAATGTATTGAATGGATGGGTGGTGTTGGATTCACAAAGAATTATCCAATAGAAAAGTACTACCGTGATTGCAAAATAGGTGAGTGATAGCCTCTAAACAAATGTTTTTTGTGGCATTGATATTATTATACTTTGGACATTAATGACTGGCTAATTTTTAAAGAGATTTTTTCCCTGAGAACTGTAATCAACACTGATTAAAATGTACCTTGTATGTAGTTCTTTGGATTAAAGGTCTGAATGTATGTAGAATATTATGAAGGTTTCCTTGTTTACCAGTGTAACTGCTGAACCTAAGGGTTTGACATTGCTACCATTTGCTGGGATCTTATGTTGATGGTTAGCTTTTTATTGGTTATCTAGGAATTGGTTTTCATGGAAATTTCTTGTCGTTCTGTTGTACCAAAAGAAAAGCATTTTGATTGTCGCAGATAAGATATGAACATCTACATGAATATTAATTCTAGAACTTGTTTAGTAAAGCTTCTCTTTGTAATCGTAAGTGTTCTAGCTGGACTGTTAGAATAATATCTTGATCTCTTGGTGTACTCACCATGATTTTATTGTCTCCTAACTCTTTTTGTTCTGATTTCAGGTACAATATATGAAGGAACTTCAAACATCCAGTTGAGCACCATTGCAAAAAGCTTAGCACAGGAGTATTGAAAGTTTAAGAACTTTGTGACTGTCAACAGAAACAATTTCACTGAGCGTTAATCACTAATTACAGTTTTTTTTGTGTTTATACAAAATCAAAAGTGATATCATAAATAAGTCATCAGAGACAAAATCACAAGGAAAACAGTGAATTCCTCACTTCAGGACAGTGAATGTGTAAATCATGCTAGATCTTGAGTTAAAAGCATCTCTTAGCTGAAATTATTTTGCTGCTTTTGATTATACAAGCACTGTGTCTGAACTTCAAGATTTCAACCTGAAACAAAAGAAATGTTTAAGTTGCCTGATGTAAAAGCTTCTGTTAAGCTGCCTGTGGGAAAGTTCTCTTCGTGTGCAGCCCAACTGTTGCATGGTGTAACGCTTCAGTTTGTTCTTTATGCCTTTTTTTTTTTAGCATGGGGTATGAGGAGAGCTGCTTGGAAATAGGTAAAAGGGATGGTTTTCCTCTTTTGGGGATTGGTGTCTGCGGAGCTGCTGTAATTGGAGTAATTTTTTTTTTTTTTTTCAGCCTTTAGTGTGTTCTTAAGTATATCTTGGTAATTAAGCCCTTCCAGCCCCAGTCTAGTATTGTAAGGTGGATAATGTCCACCTCCCTTTCCAGCATTCACAGAAGTTAAGGGTTTAAATCTAAGAGGCTATTTATAGATATCCTTTTATAAAAGGTTGAGTTGAAATCTTTGTGAAATGGGGTTAAAAAGCTCTACTAGTTCTTCAGAAAGACAGAGGTATAAGCTAGATAATAGGAATGCTGTGATACTACCTCACAGCGGCCTTTCCATGTTCAATGTGTGTTACCAACTTCAGTCCTCAGAACCTCCCTGAGAGTTAGGGAGGGATTATTGATTTTTGGAGGAAAAAAAAAATCAGGGAAGTTTGTGGTTTCTCTGCAACCATTAAGAGACAGTTATCTTCACTGGGGAGAGGAGGAGATAATTTTCTTGATATATTTGCTGTTTTGTACCTCTCTGTTTACTTTAAAATTAGACATTTCCTTTACTTCTGAGGACTCTTCAGTGTTGGAGAACTAATTAACTTAGAGTCAAGAGACTGAAAGTTTATATAATTATGTAATTGCTGTAACTGGCAATGTGTTTCAAGTGTTTTGGGTGGGGAAAGATTGGGTTTCTGTTTTGGCTGACTTAGAAGGATCTCATTTTTAAAGCTTCCTAGTCACTTATGTGTAATATTGAGTGGAGTTTTGAAAGTTCCAATCTGAGACTCCCAGAGAACTTTCTGGCCAGCTTTGGAAAAGGACCCTCAATAGGTATGTTTTGACAAGCACACTGCAGTGCCTTATACAGAGAAACAAGCAAGGAGAAAAGCATCAGTTCTTAAACTTGCTTTAAGCCTCAAAGGGAAGTAACTATTTTAGTGACTGACTTTCCCCACATATACCCTTTGCTTTATTGACAGGCAAAGAACTAATGATAATGATAATTATGCCAAATAAAAAAGCACTTTCCATGTGAGTTTGTTCAAAAGAATTCCTGAAAGTTTCCTCCTTATATATTGTTGTTAAAATACATTTCAGGTTGTTTGCAGACTTTCTTTCAGATTCTAGACTACAGTTAAGACTATGAATACTACAGTGACTAACAGCAGTTACTCTGCTCAAAATAGGCATCTGTGAGACTATGCTGATCGTAATCTTACTATAAATACTTGAGTGTCCTTGATTGCTATGATGCAATGTGCAAATGTGAGAGGCTGTCCTCAGCTGCTCCAGCCTGCTTTGCTAACACAAGTATCAGAGATCAGGTTTTGATCCGTACTGTTTAATGGGTCTTGTAGTACAAGGCAATATCTTAGCTTGGCTTCTTTAGATTTGTGTGAGGCTACAGAGTGAGTGATGGTACTTAACTGACTTAATATAGTGCTAAAAGCAAACCCTTTATTAAGGAAAGTGCAGAGCTCCTTGAAGGACTGCTTAGGGCTGGATGTTCAGCCTCATGTAAAAGGACTGTCTCTTTGTGTAGAACTGTGTCAGGTGTCTATTTAAAATAGGGGGGAAAAAAAGGAAGAAATTCATAATAATGTGATATCTTGCAGTCTGAACTTGGCTGCTGTACTTCAAAAAACTACCTGGACAGCTTCATCAGCAACTCAACAGTTCTTAGAAAGGCAAAGCCAGTCTTTTAGCTAGTATTATGACTGTGAGTATTTCATGTCTCCCTATTCTGTATGCTGTATTCTCCAAATTCTTTCTTTTGAAAGAAATGAATGCATTTGATTTCTGTCTACAAAATTTTGTGGAGGAATATGCGCACAAGTAAACTTCAATCACCGGGTTTCTTCCCAGATTCTACTTTTCCTTAAAAAGGGCACACAACACTGTGTCAGCATTGGCTGTTCTGGCCATTTACTCTGGGAAGAGTTTGTTTGACCCCCTTAAGCCTGCTTCCATGGCTGCATGAATGCAGTTGTTAGTTTAGTAATAAGGTGTGCTCTGTTGTCCAGGAGCTGTTATGAGCTGCCTGTAGCCCCCACCCCTGTTGAGTTTGGACATGCATGTATGGATTGTCATAAATTGCACTTTTGCACTTGGCACTGTTAAGCATAGAACTGTTAATGGCGGTTGGTCCAGTAGGTGTGGGGCAGCAGAGCTGGCATGGTGAATGTTACATGACTTTCTGTGATGAGAGTAGGACTTAAAGCTGCTTCATACACAATATGTATTTATATTAGTGAGTTTTCCTGTATATGTCCTTAGTCATTTCAGTCAGTCTAGTCTATTACCTTGGAACAACATCTTCAGTACTCAAATGCTACATCTAGACTGGTTAGAAGAAAAAACCTTTGCTGAGAATGTGTTAAAAAGTGCCTGAATTTGATATCTGACTAGATACAATGCTAATCTTGTGTATCAGCTGATAGTTCTCTAGTAATCTGTCATTTAAATTTTTAAATTGCAGTTTTTGTACTGAGACAGAATGAATATATCTTCCATCGTATTTCTTTCATGTTACTCCGGTTTGTGATAAAGCTGACGCAGGTATCCACAGAAAGGTTTAATTGTTATCTGGAAAATACTCAAATATAGCCTTTTATATGATGTTTCTGATGCTGTTGTTCTTTCTTGCGTGTTTTCTTTTCCCTGTGTGAAGATTGTGTTAGAAAAGGATGATGTGAAATACAGACTAATTGTTCCACAGGAGCTTTTTACTATGTAAAGAATTTTCTAATTAACATCATATTACTTTTCCATTTAGAAATCTTTTGGTGAGAGACCTATTTCAAGTTCTTCATACCACAATAAACTAGATTTGAAACACAGTCCGGTTCAGAAGCAGCTGTCTGACTTCCTTGGGCTTATTGAATACATGAAAACTGAAGAAACACTTTTCCTTGGCCCCAGAATGTTTTCACTGTACCAATGTGATAAATGTTCTACAAAGAGAATAATGTAAGAGTGGCTAACAGCTGCCAGAAATACTTCATGAATATTTACCTGTTACGTTACCCCTGTGCAAACTGTTGGAGGAGGCACAAATCAAGTGAGAGCTGATGAGACAGGTGAAGATATGCTGCACAATTCCAAAAGTTTGTTATACTGAAATGTAGCGGTTGCAGAGCATTTGACAAGGAGTTGTCTTCTCTGAAATGTAACTCCACAGTCTTAAGTGGAAGGGAATGTTTGGAAGTCTTTCTCGTTTGGACTTGGTTGCCCAGAGCTACAGGTATGCTCTGAGAGAGTGTGCCTGCCTGCTTGGTTCCCCTCTAAGCACTCCTCCCAGGTCTGTGCCAAGGTCAGGCATCAGTGTGTGGCTAATCCTGAGTTGAAGGCTAACAAATAGGAGTGACAATAATTATTTTGGTTAAACATGGCAGTTGTAAGATCAATCGCTATCATGAACAAAGTCCAACTTAGTGCAGTGGAGGGAATTTCTCATTGGTTGATATGAGAGATATGATTAAACTTTGAAATCTTGGTGTTTATTTTCCCCTAAAAGTATTCTGTTTGTGTGCAGTAATATGTTAAGCAACTAAAACTAACCAGTGTGTTTCCTACTGGCTTGCTTCATAGATCAGCATTCACATGTTGATTCATACTGGTATGTTAGTGTTCAAAAGAATGTACATTTTTTTCTGACAATCTATTTCCATATAAATCAAGAAGATAGACAATTTCAACAGGCAGCAGCATTTTGTATATTCTTCTGTCACTTGAAATTATGTGGATTTACATCCTTTTGGAGCTAATCTTCCCCTGCATGTCTTGTAGTATACAGTGACTAATGCTGGTGGACTGTACCTATGAAAAAAAAAAACAAAAACAATTACAAGACAACTTCACTAAATAACCTTAAGAAAAAGCACTCCCCACCTGATGGAAGAGTGAATCTTGATAGCCAAGTAACCAGTGCTTTCAGAACTCAGTATAATATATGCGATCAGGAGTTTTGAACATGCAGGAAAATAAGTTCATCAAATGTTTTGCAGGCATCTCTGGAGAAAAGAAAGCAAGCTTGCAAGCTGTAACTACTCTCTTACAAAATACTCGGATGGAAAAAAAAGTCTAATAGAAACAGGAAAATCTAAAATACAGTAATAAGTCCCCAACACCACATTGCTAGCTTGGTTATTAGCGGGTCACCTTAGCAGGAAATTAGCATGTGAGAGCTGAGGAGTGATTTCTGCTCTCTTCCCAGCAGAGCTGAAGAGCTGCTAACTGTCTGAAGTGTTATACAAATAGTCGTCACAATTTGTGACAGTTTTAAAAGCATCTGTAGTAAATCAGTGCATATGGCAGGGCTGGACTGTTCCTGGTGTGTTTAAAGAAGTCAACGTGCACACATTAGCAGGACTTGCAGCTGGCTCTATCTGTGAAGGTGAGTAGTGTGGGAAAGCACTCATTGGTGTGAAGAGCTGAAATGGCATGGCATTGTTTGCTTGTTTTAGAGCACAGTACAAGTTGGCAGATTGAAAAATGTCTTATTTTTTCCAATTATGACACAACTTTCTTTCCTGGTGTGGATAGAATGAGCTGAGCTGCAGTATGATCTGTTCATGCTGAATTTGTACTTCATGTCTCTCTGTGCCTGGTAGGTTCGATTGGTTTGGTTTTGAAAACTTTGCATTTTGAAGCCTGCAGAAGAAACTCTGGTTGGGTCTCTGCTTCACAGGAAGCATGAAGCTCCAATACACATATCCAGAACTGTTATTTTTCTGGTTGAAGAGGTGTTTGCTCCCTTCTCTTGAAAGAATTCAGCCAGGGTTTTTGAATGCTGAGTGACCCATCAGATGAACAGGATAGCTTTCATATCATCCTTTCCATCAGTTCAGTTTCCTAAAGGAAAAAAAGCCATCTTTGTGTTCACCTTTGTATCATTTCAAAGTTCTATGGCTTTTTGCATTTTATCTCATTCAGAAGTTAAGATTCTGGAAATGTGCTTGAATACTGAAAAAAGCTCCATATAATTTGTCTTGTTAGTTGAGCTGATGGTGTGTTGGTACACAGCAAATGTTTGTTTTTTTAGTGTCAAAGCCAAAGCTGTTTGTTTTAGGAAGGAAAATGCTAGGTGTTCTGTTCCTGAGGTGGAAGATGTTTGTGCACCAAACACAGCATTCGCTCCCACTGTTCCCATAAGAATTGATGCAAAGCACTTCTTCAGCTAAGGTACTTTTTGAACTTTGAAAATGTTTTATGACTCCCTGTGATGTTCTAGAAGATTAGTATATGATGTGAAGGCTGGACTTACATTCATAGTCTTGTTTTCCCTGTGTTCAGTGAAAAACTCCTTATGTTCCATTCCATGACTTTTATCAAACGCAAAATGTTGAGCTCCCTCCCTAAGGTACCAAATTACTTTTGTCTTCTCAGCATCTGTCCAGTCAAACTTTAGAAAGAAAATGATTTTCCCATTTAATTGAGGTAAGGTCTCCAATTGATTGCAGGTTATTATTGCTTGAAAAATAAAAGCTGGATTCGGTTGAGCTATTTATAAAACATATTTAACTATCATGCAGGAAATCACAGTTTCTAAGGTCCAAAGCAAGGTACAGTGATAGGTCTTCCATTCCATATCACAAGTATTCTAGCTCTACTGTACTTTGACTTCAGGGATTCAATTTGCAGAGATAAACAATTCTCTGGAGGTAATACAGCTAGTCATGATTTAATAATTATTTAGAATGTAAGTATCTGTTTCACATGAGTTGTCCCCTCATTCTTCAGGGTGCTGACACGGCACCAGGTTAAGACACCCAGTGACTCAGGCTATTGTAATTGAATTGCCAACCTTTTCTATACTGTTATTTCTATTTAGAAGTGTACGAAATTCTTCTTTCTTTTGGTACTGTAAAAGCCTTCTGGCACTGAATTACATCAATTTCTTGACTGAAACATATCTGCTCTATGCTAACATCATTATCCAGGAATGATTTCTAGAAGAGGAAGTGAAGAATAATTAAATCATTCCTAACTGAAGGAAATGTTTCGCAGAACTATGCAAATTCCAATTTGTCCAAGATGCTGTGGTTTCATATTCTATTTCTGGGAAGGACAGAAGGAGAAGCAGTTATTTTGGGAGCCACAGCCAGGCAGGTTCTGGCACTAATCTTTCTCTCTTTCCTCAAGATGACAGCGTGCTGGGACATCCTTGTTCAGGCAGGAGTGCAGCACTGCCGTGGTCAGCATCTCAGTTCCTGCCCTGCTGTAAGTGCTTGTAAGTTAGACTTGCCTCACTTGATGAAAGGGTTGCTTGCCAGGGAGTGTCTTGGCTGCAGACCTAATTTGCTGTGCCTTCTGCCCAGTGAGTAGGACAGCAATGTGCTGCCCTGGCTGTGTGAAGGTATGAGAGGCAGTACCCTGCTCACCCCTGCTTCTCAGCCTGCTGTGCAGTCCCTGGAAGACAGCAGAATTACATTTTGGAACCCTAGAATGGGATTTCTGTGTGCTCCATCAGCAGGAGTGCTTGTGGGCAGCCTGCAGACAGGATGCAGCCCTCCTGCTGCTCCACAGCTCACCCTTAGGTTTTTATGTTTTTCCATCTGCAAATCTCACCGGGCTTTAGGCAAAAATAATGGTGCTGGGTGAACTATCTACTTCTAATGTGGGAATGTTTGCACGTACATTAGTGATGTCTAATTGAATTATTAACTGGAAAAAATATAATTGGAGTGCTGGAAGAATGGCTCTACAACTTCTGTCATTCAGGGAATCAAATTGCTAAAATGAGTTACGCATTGAAGAAATCCGTTTAGAATTAATAACATATGTCCTACTTTTACAGCTTTCCCTTTAATAGTTACATTATAGTAATGAAGTGTAAATAGCCAACTTGGGTGATTTGCAAAAGGTACCAGCCTCGTGTCTCTTCTAAACCGGTTGATTTATGTGCTGTTTGCCGTTTTTGAGAACACAAAACAATTAATTTATGTGTGAAAAGAACGGTGAATTAATCCTAGAGAGCCCTGGAGCCTTTAAAGACCTGAATCATATGTTGAGCTCGTTTAAAACTTGCATAAGAAATTAATGCAGAATAAAGCCCTTTAATTTGAAAAGTGCATCTATAGTAGGTGTCCCTAGGATATCTTCTGGATCATTATTCAGAAAGGTTAAGGAGGACTTTATTTTTTTTTTCTTTCCTTTTTTTTATACCCAGTATGTATTTTCCAGTTGCAGCTCAACATGGTGCATTTCAACTTATAAAGAGATGGAGATTTTAAAAAGAAACAGGGAGCTTTTTATTCACCTTCCACTTAATTTCCTCGCTGCCTTGCCAGTCCCAGCTTAATGAATGTAATTGCTACCTTTGATGAAAATACTATTATCAAGATCACACATTACATTGGAAAACAGTTTTTCTTTAAACACAGCTACTGCAGTCTCTAATTATGCATGTAACAAGTGGCTCCTGAACAAAAGAGCATGTTGTCTACAATTGCTAGGAATTGGAGCAAGGCAAATTTGAACAAAGAACAGATTAGATTTGCTCCATGCTCCACAAAGCCCATTCCCCTGATTAATTTCCTGCAAAAACTAAAACAATTCTCTCTTAAAAGAAACTAACCCTCATCCCCAGAATGATCCATATGCCGTTTGTGTCAATCTATATGATGATAATGGCTGCAGATTTAAATTATTAACTATTAGATGTAGTAAAATAGGAAAGCTCTTTTATAAACTTACCTTTTCATATGTAAATAAGCAGCACAAGGACTTAAGGAATAAGGAACAAAACCCTGACTTTTCTGTGGAAACCGGGAGCCAGAAAGCACCCAGTAACTGAAAGTCTGAATTGTGTGTGTGTGTATAATCCAATTATTTTGCCCGTTTACTCAGCGCTACACACTGGTCGCTGCAGCAGGAGCATCACTTCTCCTTAGGTTGTGTTGGTTTGCCAGGAATCGATGTCTGAGGGCCGCTTCCTCTGCGTGCATGGATGTGCCTTGAGGAGAGTCCTTCTGAAAATGATTTCAGAAGTCAAAATCCGATTTGGAAATAACAGCATTTTGCTGTTATTCCGTGGAACAGCCGGTAGACACCGTGAAGACTTTGAATTGGTAATTGGCCACTGATAAAATCCTGCAAGTATGGATTGAATTGTTGTTTTGTATTACTAATACAAGGAATCATTCATAGTAATTTAGAACATTGCCTTCTTTTTCATTTTTATTTGTATTGATCTTCTAGCCGTTGCCCATTGTACAAGATGTGTATAAAACCCAGTTATGTGGCTGAAAGAAGTTCTACTTCAAAGCATTTACAAGCAGAGTTGGGATCAGATATAGGCAAAGCTAAACATTTTCTGTGTCATAAGCCCATCAAAGATATGAGGTGTTGAGACTTCTACATACTCATATAGTGAATTAGACCTTAACAGGGTTGGGCTATGATCTTGAAATTTAGAGATTTTTAAGATGCTGAGAAATATCCAAGCTTTGTAGCTGGTGTGAAGCTCTGCACTCCCCATTCGTTCACATAGAGAAACTTCTCTTCATCTGCAGTGCATTTTCATGCATTGCCAATGTGTGTCAGCTCCTCTCCTGCACTGTTAGATAGTTTAGAGCACTTCTGGGGTAACTGGTCTGCTTAAAATAGGTGCTACTTCCTAGGTTAGGATGACTGTATTACACAGTGTGACATGGGACCATGGGATGCAGTATGAGCGAAATGATTCTGCTATTACATGCCATGTCCAATAGTAGGTTCTTTTCTTGAAGCTATTTCACATGAGATGATGGGGAGGAGAAGAGAAACCAGTTTTATTTTTCAAGTGACTGATTTTTCCTATGTATGGGTATTCACAGCCTTTCCTCTTCCTGGAAGGTCCTGCAGTGTTTTGTTCTCGTTGAAGCCACATGAGGTTGAAGAGCATGTGGAAGTTTCTAGGCACAAATTTGCGAGTGCCTTCATTCAGAGGCAGCCTTTGACATGGTGGGGAATTCAATACTGCAGTGCAGCAAACCTGCACGTGCAAGAAGGCAGCACTTCCTGCAGCCTGCATGACTTTTCACACTTCTCTTTGGGGCTCTGGCAGAGCTCAGGAGAGCAATTTGCAGTTATCTGTGGTTAGGAAAGAAAACTTTTTCTAAAATACTTGCTAACAATCAAACAGCAGTGCTACCAGCCAGAGTGAGAGAATTATGGTGGTCTTCTAGAAGCCTACAAGTGTCCAAGAGTAAAAGCCTGTCATTTGAAAGGTGAGTAACATCACTTGGGGTGTGCATCCAGCTGTTGTGGGACTGTGGCTCACGCAGCAAGTTGTAAGAACTTCTCTCCAAGAGGGAAAGGTAATAAAGGACATGATGTATAGGGTGCCAGAACTAGAAGGTGGAAGGTGGCAGAGGGCTGTTAGGTATTGGCAGCCTACAGCAGCTTCCAGGGTCTTTGTATTCTCATTAATCAATGTAGAGATCAGGGATACAATCTTGATATACCAATCATTTATCCCATTACAGTCATTACCACAGTTCTTAATTTGCACTGCTTGCACTTAATACCAAGTCTTTAAAAAGCACTTCGCAGAGAGAAAAAAATAAGTAATTTTCCATGTGGATAGAATTAATCAAAATGTTATTATGATGCCAAATGAAATTACTTAGAACATCATAAAAGAAAATCTTGTTCATCTCAGTGTCAATATCTTTAAGAAACTGAATAAAAGAAAGGATTAAGCTCTGCTACTGTGGAAGCAGAATTTCTGTTTGTAGACATCCTTTAGCATTTAATACAGCACCCTGTAAAAGGTGTGCATGGAGAAGAGACGTGGCACTTGGGCAGTGTGAATATTCATTCATCCCTTCGTCCCACCACCTCTGTGTTGGTCTCAGCCTGTTCCAGGTTAGCACAGCTCCTGGTGTAACCTCCATAGCTGTAAGTGTTCTTCCAGGCAGTTTCACGTGGCACCAAATAATGCATTTTTTAGCACAGACGTTGTCTGGAATAAGCATTAATTCACAGATGGCCTCGTAGTTTGTGCTGGGCAGGTTTCAGGAGGCATTTCTCCAGGAGCACAATGCGTATGTTGATTGCTGAGGAGGAGCTCAGACCTTGTGCCTGTCAGTATGGGCTATTCTGTATAGGCAGATCAAAGCAGAAACTTGCAAACTCAAGTCCTGCAGTCTGCCCATGGTGCCAGGAAGAATGAAAAGCCAACAGCCTGACTCCAGGGTAGAAGATGGGGAAGAGATCTTTCCATGTAGAAGTGATAGGGATGCAAGGTGCTGTCCTGTGAGCATGGTTAAGCTCTCAGTGTAGAGCAGGGGACAAACCTTGCATCTGCTCTTAGATGATCACATGTGGTGCAAATGGAAAAGGCAAACAGGCTGGTTTGTACTGCAGTGCTGCTCAAGCCTTCCCTCTGCACAGCTCGTGCAGCTGAGCACCAGCCAGCTCAGCACACCTCCTGTGTGCGTTGCTCATTTGTTCCACGCTCCTCTCTATCTAGATGTATGATACAGAGAGGAGGAAAAAGGAGTTCAGGTTTAAACTCTTATCACTAAAGTGAGTCTCCCTCTGCATTAAAAAACTATCCAGACAGTGTAACAGGAATGGGTTCAGTTCTTCTGTCATAAATTTGTGTGTGTAGAAAAAAGACTTATTGGTGAATTTAGCAGTATTTTTCGTTGAACTGGCAGTTGCTAACCATTACACCAGTATTTATTTGATTCTTAAAGAGCACAAAAGCATGGACTACAAATAAAGAAGATGGAGTAATAGCTTTTGACTGGACCACTAGCTTTAAACTTGAAATGAAGTGTCCAGTTTTGAGTTACTGTGTCCAAATGCCATTTGTACAGTTTGAAAAGTGGGGGCATTTTTCCAGCTTGTCACTGTTAGCTGTAGTTCATTCCAGTGAATGATATCACTGAAGGAGCAGTTGTTCTGCTATAAGTACTTCACTCATGACTGGAATGTATTAAATGTATTAATCTGTGCCTCAGAGTGTAATTTAGGGAAGCCCTACATTTGACACATTCTTGTACATCCTTATTTTATTGCCTTATCCCGCAGGTAACAATGTCTCAAAAGCAAAGAGACTGGATGAAGTTAAAATTACATGTCACAAAATATTATATGCACTTTTGTTGCTCATTTTGCTGTCAGAATTACGGATTTTCAACAACATTAGTTTAAATATGTTTATGACTTGATTTACGCCTCCGATGTCGAAATAAAACCCGAGGCAGGGATCCGAGGCTTCAAATGATGCTGGAGACAGAATGAAGCCGTGAGTGGAACGTCCCCATCCTCACAGCTACATCTGCAACGACAGAGCTCTGTCACCAGCAGCACCTGGGCCAGCCGGGGATAACAAGTGAGGGCTGAGCGAACCTGCAGAGTATTTGTCAAACCTGCTTTAAGTCAGCGGGATAAAAATGTATTTTTGAGGCAAGGTTAAACCTTATGTCAACGAAGTGAACTCATAAAGCATTTATAGCCACCTCGTGACTATTACGTATCATAAATTTGAAACAGTCTTAATCCGTAAGTGTGTAATTTTAAGGTACTTCAAGACACGCTCCCTGCCTTATGCTTTCAACCCAGCAATCGTCCACCTTGCTGTTAGCAATTAAACAAGTACGTTATCAGCAGCGATAAATATCATTTTCAGGACTGAATTGTGATTTGCACCCTCAAAAAGAAACACGTGTATCCTGGTCCGAAGGGATGCGGCTCTCAAAGCCATGGCTGTGGCAGTGAGGATGCAGGCAGTGTGATGCTGGGTCGGGTTATCAGCCCTAGGTTGCTGACTGTTGCAGCAGTTTACTTTAAGTAACGTTTGTGAGTGTGTGCTGGAACTTAACCTGCCTCTGATTTCTCTGTGTTATGAGGAAAGCATTTAATGAGTGCAGCATCCCTTATTTATGTTTAGGCAGAATTTCTCTATAACGGTTGAAACCCGTGGCATCCAGGTTTGCCCTCAGATCATGCCAGCACCTCACTGCCAGCCCGGGCTGTTTGCTATAAACACACCGGGCTTTTCTTTTATTGAATTTCATGTCTTCCCTCATATACGTTTCAAAACAATATCCAGAGCTAACCACAGATTTTCCTATGGGGCCGGAGAGCCCTTGCCACGGAGCGAGGCAATTCATAAAGGTGGAAGGGGCCCCGCTCCACCTGCAGGCATCGTTAGTTGGCAATGATGGGGATGATAGAGGAGATGGGAACAGTGACTGAACTCCGACCTTATCGATCCAGCCACCTCCACCCAGCTGAGTTGCTGCGGCCCAGTCAGCTGAAAAGGAATTTAGAGGGCAGTCGTCTTCCCTGCTCAGCCCTCCTGTCATTAATAACGTTTTCACCCGTGACAGTGATAAACACGCGGTACTTGAGGAGAGTTTATTAAGGTCAGTCCATAAATAAAAATTAAAATTTAAAAAAATGGGTTTACACAGATGAACAGATGGATGGATAAAGTGATTGGTAAAACAATAAATATGAAAATAGACAGATGGATGGAGGATCTGGCAGTGGTTCTCTAAAAGCCCAATGCCTCAAATACCTCCCATGTTATGGCAGGCCCTTCTCTCCCATCTGATAAAAACAGATTTAATGAAGCTCCTTTGGAACTTATAGGTTTTGTGGATCTATGGCCTGGCTAATATTTTGTCATTTAATGCCTATTCTCCAGCCTGATAAAAAGGATTGCAGCCATTTCTCTATGTCAGGTGTATAACTGAGTGCTACTAAAATTTAAATGTCTTATCTGGCCTTGGATTTAAATGTGGATGGCCTTAAACTTTGGAGTTTTTCTCAGTGCAAGATGGTGTACAATGTGATGGCTGACTTCTTTTTATCATTCTCAAAGAGATGGGGATTTCTATCTCCAGTGGAATTCAGGCTACCAGCAAGCAAATTTTCTTATTCATTTCCAAAATCTGAACATCGATCTGAAAAACAGACTCCAAAATCCCAGTAACATTTCAGCCCCATCATCTCCAGAATGCTGGCAGGTCTCTGTGGTGTAAAAAAAAAAAAAAAAAAAAAAAAA